>NC_136430.1:398040999-399240999 GCF_052849685.1 Lactuca virosa | reverse complement strand
CAAAGTACCTGAAACATAAACTGAAAACCGTAAGCACAAAGCTTAGTGAGTTCCCCAAGATACCTCATACCATACATAATAAATCACATACTGGGCCCCCGCTCTCTATCGAGCCTCGCCGGGTCTCGAGTCCCACTCGTCCTCGGGCCCTACCCGACCTTGGGCCTCGCCCGACATTGAGCCCCGCTCGGATTACATATCTGTTAATTACCAGCCCTGCCTGCCATTGGGCCCCACACGAAGCACATATAATCATATAACCCTATAACCATATAAACATATAACCTTACTAACACATGCAATAATCACAAAGACCACAACATACCATACAGTCATTGAGCCCCGCTCGGCATCGGGCCTCACCCGGTAAGCATAAAACAGATACTCATAACCAGCATACACTATACTCCTCAGGCCCTGCCTGTCATCGGGCCTAGCCCGATAAGCATACCATTCCATAACGTATGCAAGAGTTACGCATACATCTAGCATTCTAACATAAAAACCATGGGTCGGCATTGGTGCCTTCGACCCGCTAAACCCAGTGAGGAGGCTCACCTCGCACTGCCGAATCACACAGACGGTCCCTAGCTGCTGGCTGACAGATCCCCGAACTGTCAACATCAAAACAACACCCAATTAACAACTGGGTTTAAATCCATAATCCATAAATCCATACTTGGGGTAAAAAGACCATTTTACCCCTAACCTAGCTTGGTCCAAGGATGAGGCCCAAACTCGAAATCTAAAAGGCCCAAAACCAATTAATCACTCCAGGCCCATACTTGGCCCAATTTTCCAAATTGGACCCAAACACCTTACATGGGCCTTACCCTAATGCCCAAACATAACCCAACATAACTCATGGTCACCCTAATCAAACTCCTGGTCAAAGTCAAAGTCAACAACCCATGTTGACCAAACACGTTGTGTTGCCCCTTGGACACGTCGTGTTCTTCCATCATCCAGATAATTGAGAAATCCCTAGCCAACACGCCGTGTTGACTTGCAAACACATCGTGTTTGCCCGAGATTGAACAGCTCAACCATTAAGCACTTAATCCATAAAGGCATGGCCCCACAACGTAGATCTAACATCCTTGAGCTGGATTACCACGTAAAGTTTCCAACTTTATGTCCCTACATGACTAAATGAAGCTCTTAAGCTAAAAAGGGACTTAATAGAGGGCTTAAAGCATGCATGACACCATTCTTCACATAAATCTTGCACCTTTATGATCAAGGATACCAAAACAAACTCATATCTTAAAGCACTGTAACATCCCAACCGTCAGGTATCCTTATTATTCCATTTAGATTTCATGTTTTAAGGTCTACTCGACGAGTTGACGCTATGACTCGTCGAGTAGCAGCGGGCCAGGACACGTCAATTAATGAGTGACTCATCGAGTCGGCATGGGGGACTCGACGAGTAGGAACTGGCAGTGGAAACCCTAATTCTCAAGGTTTTTGCACCCTATATATTGGACCATTAGCGCCTCCCACTGTCCTCTATCACCCATTGAGAGCAGAAACCCTAATTTCCGTGAGTGTGAGCTTGGAGAGTGTTTTGGAGCTTTGAGAAGTGATTTTGTGAAGGGAACTTATAGATCAAGAGGCTAGCATCAAGGGTTTTGTGTGGATCCAGAGTCTACTTCAGCTTGGGCACATTTTAGAGGTAACCAGCAGTCACCTTAACCTCTTTTCTCCTAGAATCATTCATAGGTGAAGACTAGGGTTTTCTTTAGCTATTTATGAAGGGATTATGGTTTGGGAGCTAGATCTGAAGTTGAAACTTCATATCTGAACCTCTTTTGAGTCCTAAGTCCATAAAGTTTCCAGCTCTTGCAAGGATGAGACTCTCCTAAGGTGTAAAGTTCCATTAGAAGCTTAGATTGGTCATTTAGAGCCTTTAGGGCCTTGCATGTGTGTAAAGTTTGCAACTTTACGTGTTAATCATGCCTTAGAAGCTTGGATCTGTAATCTGGAACCTTGGCATGGCTTAATAAGTGTCTGCATGGATGAAGGTCTGCAAGGACTAGGCGAGTTGCATAGTCAACTCGGTGAGTCTTATGAAGATGGTCATGAACTCGTCGAGTTGATGAACAAACTCGGCGAGTCAGTTGAAGATTGCCTTGAACTCGGCGAGTCGTTCGAAGACTCGGCGAGTCGGCTAGGGTTTCTCCCAATTCTTGGACACGTATGAACTCGGCGAGTAAAAGGGGAACTCGACGAGCCAATCAAGGATTTCACGACTTCTCGAGTTCAGGAAGGACTCGGCGAGTCGGTAAACTACACTCGACGAGTCGAGTCAACATGGACTGTTGACTTTGACTGTGGACTTTGACTTTGACCAAGAATTGACCAGTTGACTTCTGAGGGTATTCTGGTAATTTGGAAATTTATGAGAAAGGGTTTTATGGTAATTATAGGTGGTGGAGTTCGTGTTGGTGATCCGGGAGTTGAGCTTTCTAGTTTCAGACGTCAGTTGCGAGGTGAGTTATCCTCACTATATCAACAGGGTCTAAGGCACCAAGGCCGGCCCTTATGGATTTGTATTTGGATTATTACATGATATGTGCATTGTTTTGCATCCTGTTATATGCTTACGCTTAGTGACCGAGTTCGGTCGATATCCTAGTTACGGGGTTATGCTATGATATGACATGGGTAGGTCGGTGTCTTGGTTTTAGGACGTTGCTATGCTATTTGGTCTGTTAGATCGGTTTGTCTGTTATTATGATAACCTATGAATGTATATGCACATGTTGTTTGATTTGGGTGTTGGGTTGAGGCGGTCCTGCTTTGTGCTGAAGGCCAACATACCCAGGGCGTTCCGGATAGACTACAAAACCCAAGAGGGTATGATAGCCAGACCGAAGGCCCGACGAGCGGTCCGGATAGGCTGAAGGCCCTGCGAGGCGGTCCAGACGTGCCGAAGGCTCGGAGAGCAGTCCAGATAGACTGAAGGCCTGCGAGGCGGTCCAGTCAGGCTGAAGGCTCATTATGCTTGCTGTTTGGTTATATGTTTATATGACATGGTTATGTGGTTGGTATTTTGGGGGATAGCTCACTAAGCTTTCAGGCTTACAGTTTCAGTTGTTGTTTCAGGTACCTCTGGCGATCGCGGGAAGGCGAAGGCATGATCGTACCGCTCCTCTCGCTGTTATGAATTTTATGATTTGATACTGGGATACTCTGATAACTGTATTTTGAAAACAAATTATGTAATGACGTAACGGATTAAAATGTTTTTAAAAGTTTAAATTGGATTGAATTTTTAGGTGTTACAAGTTGGTATCAGAGCCTTGGTTTGAGCGAATTGGAGGAACATGCTGTTGGGTTTTCTACGCATCAAATACACTCTAAAACTAGGTAGCGAAAAAATCGAAACAACGATATACCTAAGTGTACATGCAACCTATGGATCTATGGCTTCATGCTAATTACATCAACCCTAGAAAACTAAAACATAAGTAAGAAAACATACCTCTTATGTAGCCCTTGATCTCCATGCTTGAGATCTTGAACCTCCATGAAGTTGCTTGGATGAAAGGATCCAAACCAGAATCCCTCTAATGGTATCACACCCAATGATACCAAAGAGTGGAATAAAATAACTAGGAGAAGGGTCAATTTCACAAACCCAAAGGGGTTAGAAATCGTCCCTAAGAGGGGGAGGAAGAAGGGATGGCGAAACTTCAAGCCAAGGTGCAAGGAGGATTGAAATCCCTAAGGCCCTATTTATAGCCTTGGATGCCTCCTTAGGTTTAGTACTCCTTCCCATGTGGGATGGAGGCCTAACCACGAAATTTCACTCCTTTCCCATGTGGGATGGAGTGATTTTCATCCAACCCTAATTCCATAAGGTTCTGGAACATTCCTGATTAACCAACTATCGATTAATGAACATTCAACCCTTTAATTAATTAAACTGTTAATTAATTCCCAAAATATATTTCCAAAATATATTTCCAATTAGTTTCTAATTAATTATTAACCTAAATAATTAATAAACTAATTTCTCCTTTATTTATTCTACTCAATTTGGGTCTTGAGGGCAACCCAAAAGGACCCTGCTATTATTAGAAATATGACCAATAGTTAATGACATTGGACACTATTCCAACAGTCTCCCACTTGGACAAGTCATCAGCTATACGAGGACCAATATTTCTCAATAATCAACAGAGAGTTAGCCATCCAATGCAACTACCGAACTCTTGATCTAATCAAGATTCAACCCTTAGATAAGTGATCAACTATCCCTTCGTTCTATGATATCTGTATGAATTCGAGACATGGATAATGGTCAATCTCAAGAATTCAAGATTATGTTTCTCGAAATAGATTTGTGACGACTGCATCTGACTACTAAATTGAACACATCAGTTCCAGTCAGGGCTCGGCCAAGCACTTTAGATGTCAGCACCAAATCATCGAGGGACCCATAGATATCGCTTCTCCTATTAAGGCAGAAGGAACGAATAAACTTCGACTACATAGTTTTTGTCTATTTCATCATGTCACACATGGACATACCCTTTATAACTACCAGTTACGATTAGCGTTGGAGTAGACCAATGCATAACAGAATCATAGAGCAAAACCCCACATGTATCTACGTTTGAAGAATAGAAGATATTATCGTCTTAGAATTACTCGTGACTGAATCCATGAAGTAATCTCTAAGCGTGGGTTGGTTCAATACTTAAATCTCTATTAAGCACTCATGAGTGTTAGCGCAATCACTATGCTATGTCTAATAAATATGGACAATCCACCAATACTCATGACAGTCTTGAATCACTACTTACTTCCAAGAGTATGACCGACTGTGGACGTTTGAGTAAATTAATACTCGGGAAGTGGGTTCCAAACATGCAAAAGTGAGAACGCAGTGATAATCTAATTGAAATGACCGAACTCCATCATATATAAAGATCACCACTTAATAATCGCCAAATCAAATTAAACTTATACCGCTTAAAGTTCTCAGGTTTTTAAAACAAACCAAACTAAGAGTTTTTAAGCCAATTCACTTGCAAATCTAATGCCTATCGACTTTGTCTGACTGTCAGACTTGGTCAATGACATCAGCTTAGGAATGGATCGACAAGATTATCTTTCGATATGACTATGATGTCTTTACATTTGACTCACTATTAAATGTGTTGGTACTTACTGAGTATGTGTAATATGATCTTGTGTGACTTGGGATCCATACTCGAGGTAAGTTTACCCAAAGTCACAAGAAACTTCATAAGGACCATCAATGATTGAATTTCAACAAAGATGTCACTAATGAATCTCTTTTAGTCACATTGTCCACTTTGCAATTTAACCAACTGCAACATACTCTAAGTATGTTAAATCCACTATGGTGTATTACCCGGTACTCTTTCAAGCTAATATACCATCATTCAGTAAAAGCACGAATTCCGACTGCGAACGGAATTGCCTTTATTAGTGCGGAACTTAGCATCAATGTAACTCTTACAATGATCTATTCTATACTATCAAGATCATCTCTTCTATCCTCCAAGGTCACTTAAGAATGTTCTTGATCTTGATTCGTTGATTCTTGCCAAATTGATCTAATCAAAATTGTCATGCTCAAGGCATACGAGTCATTGGATCAAGTACATGTCATGGCATTTATGATCGATCCCATAGCAGAAGCATGTGGGACACGACTCATTTGCTTTAGCTCAATAGTAGAACTAGGACATTAGCATTGCTCAATGTCATGCCAGCCTAAACTCCTTTTTGAGTTCTGCATGTCGAGTTTCCTCAACATTCAATGTACTTTGGCTTAATCCAATGAATCACTTTGATCTATCTCCATAGATCCTTATTATGCACGTGTCTTGTATCTCCCATGTATATCATAGCGAAACAGTTCTCATACCAAGCCAAGCTTTTACACCTGCTAAGTTAGAATATAGTTTCCTATAAATCGTACATTGTCTATGTACAATACAAGGGTGACTACAGTGCTCCCACTAGCACTGACATATATATGGCTTATCTATGTTTCTCGAAATTCAAACTCCTTGAACTTTTCTCATTGAAACAAAGATT
This sequence comes from Lactuca virosa, assembly GCF_052849685.1. Classification (NCBI taxonomy): domain Eukaryota; kingdom Viridiplantae; phylum Streptophyta; class Magnoliopsida; order Asterales; family Asteraceae; genus Lactuca; species Lactuca virosa. Next base: position 399,234,915 of record NC_136430.1, on the reverse strand, counting down.
CCAATTACTCCCACTAGCTTTGACATATGTATGGCTCATCTTTATTTCTCGAAATTTACACTTTGAACTTTCTCATTGAAATAATGATCCATCTTGCGAGATGCTTATTTCGGTCCATAAATGAACTTGTTAAGCTTACACATATTTCAAAACCTATCTTGGTTTAATTATGTGTTTGTTCCTATCCATGATTGTCTCTACTTGAAGATCCGCTTGCACCTAAGGGTTAAGGTCAAGTGCTAGGTCTACCAAATAACAACATACATGGATTGAATCTCGCTTTCCAATTCCTCTTTCTATATTGTTGCCTTTAGGGCCTACCATAGCTTCCGATAGCTGGTACACTCTGATTGCTATCTACCAGTGACTCAAATACCTTAGCAATATAAACTCTTATATAACTAGGTCCATGACGTCTTCTATCAGATCTATAAAGAAAAATGGAAATATGTCAGTTTCCTTAATAGCTCTTTCAATTCCAAATTGAATGTTATGTCCAACTTTAGGCTCTTCGTTGGTTGGATCTCGAATCTTATCAAGATCAATGTGGCTCCCACTAGCCCTTTTGGAAATCAGCTCCCTCTCTCGGAAGACTGCCCTTCGAGCAACATACATTTTGTTCTCATAAGGATTGTTAAACAATTATCCAAAATGATTGATAGGTTCTCCAACGAGATAACACATCTCTATTCAATGTCCCAGATTGTCGAGCGCTTCAACGACGAGCGTAAGCCTCATAATCGTAGACTTACATATATGGAAGTGAGGATAGAATCCCACTTCACATATCATAGAGTGTTTCAGGAACCTACTTAGTTGGCACAAGACCAAAGGACTTCTTGTAACACTATTCATGGTACAATCCACGATTTGTTAGCAAATACAGTGCGACTCATCTAGTACAAAATCAATGAACGATTTGTTTCTCTATCCAACTAACACTTCCTAGTGGCAGTGTTTTGGGAGGAGACAGATCATGAAACTCTTTCACAATTACTTAGATGATCGATAAAGTTTGCACTGAGATTCTCACTATGAGTGTCTCATCCTATTGCCCAATTGATTCTCAACTTCACTTTATGAGAGCTCTGAACACCTGAAAGGTTTCAGACTCACATTCATACGAAGTTGGTATCACCATGTATTGCGATTAATCTGAACGGTCCATTAGTGTAAACTAATTCCAACAGATACTCACATCAACCAGTGAAACATTCATCATCTATCTTGATAAACAAGATTTGCATTTATCATGAGACTCGAGGTCAAATGATATCCAAAATCCGATCCAACTGGATACTTGGTAATGCATTTCTCGTTTATGTATCCAAGACTATGATTCCACAAATACATTTCACCCAAAACTTTGGATGTATTTGAATCAGTACATATTGTGGTCATTCTGAACGATCCATTAGTTGAACTAACATCAACAGATATTCACAATAATACACCTTATTTAAATGTTCGAATCAATTTTGAACGATCGCTACTATACTAGCTTCATAGATTTCATGACTTTCTTTTAACATGTTAGAATGCTCTACATTTAAATAAGTCAGAACTATCTCATGAATTATAGTATAAAAAATTTTAGTTATATTACCATAGACTAAACTCTTGAGGAGAATTGCCATTTGATCCCATGAATGTAGCAAGGGCTTGGCATTCATGATCAAATTATCTTCTCCATGTTCTAGTCTTCTTACTTCATTTTAGTAACTGCACATTCTTGCAAATGTCAGTACTAATCCTCAGTAAAATACTCAAGGTTTAGAAGTAATGTTTTGATGGCATTATAAATTCATATATTTTTTTGAATAACAAACATGAAAGAACTAGTTATCTTTTGATCCAATGGAAAGTATCACGGGCTCGTGATCCATGATCAAATTTAACTTCTTCATGTTCCAGTCCTTTCACCTCAAATATACATTTGGGCAAGTTTGATTTCTTAGTCCTTTTCTTGTTATGGAAACGAGCAACTATCAGAACATGTCTTAGAATAAGCCTTCCTTTGTCCTAGGTATTACGGCCTAGATTAGGTATACCCACACTAATCGCCTTTTAAACCATGTGCAATTGGCTTTCTTCTTCTTGACACTTCTATTAATGATAGTAAAATATGGGAGTGTTTTGAAGTTTGAGTTTCTATAACTGCCATGTTAATTCCAAAAGGAAACTTTAACATGCTCCACAACTCCTTCATGGTCATTCCAAGTTGTTCATATCAAAATCAAAATGAATTGATTATATGTACATGTCAGCTAGTCGATTAATCCTAGTCAACTCCTAACTCAAGGAAATTCCATTTTACTTCAATATGTCATTTTACAACGTACATTTGACAATTGCTCTTTCTAACACTTTAGAATGCAATGTTTGAAGTAACCAAGGAATAGCTTTAACAAAGTCATGATCTTTCTTTTCGTTTATGAGAACTACTCCCAAACTACGAATTTGACAAGATTGATCATCCTCATAGCTAATCCTTTCAAAGGTTTTATAGCAGTAGATTTTAGTGGATAAGGTTATAGACATCATTCAATAACAAATTCCATTATAGTTTGTTTTACTTATCCTTAGAAAATAATCACCCTAAATAAAATTATTTTATAAGGCTAGGATCCATATTTGGCTCCATGATGTGTAAAGGGATGCCGTAAACACACCATAAAGTTATTTAGGTAGGCAAAGCCCTTTGCCAATTTCGATCACCACGAAATTCCTAGATCTTTGAGATTCATTGACTATCAATGGCATGTTAATCTCGAATTATGTTCATCTCAAATTCAATGATGGGGTCGCCGCGGATCATTGAACAGATGGTGAATCGACCATACAAAACCGCATGGTCCCCGGCTCAAGTTACGCTTGAGATTCACGAGTTCCACATCATTCTCTACTTATACTCTCCAATTGACGTGCCGGTTAACCACGTGAGCTCCATCAACAAGTTATAAAGAGAATGTGCAACTTTTATGGATAACATAAAATTCACATTAAATAGATTGAGAATTAACCTTGCAAAATCGCATGGTCCCCGACTCTTGCGAGTTCCATATCATTCTCAACTATACCCTATATTGATGTGCCGGTTAACCACACGAGCTCCATCAACAGAATATAAAGAGAATGTGCAATTTTCATGGATAATATAAACTCACATTCTATTAATAAAACGGGATTTTGTTTTATACTTGTATTTAAAATACTTTTAGATTGACCATTATCACTATCAAACCCTTTTGGTAACTCCATTCACAAAATGCAATTGGGCGGTGAGGGTGGTAAGCGCGAAGCATATTAAAAACCGACCTCATTAGGAATCAAAGAGACCTCCTTAAACCCCTACATTAGAACGGGTGAGCCTAGTCGATATAAGACTGACAATGTCAATATTTAAACACGCGAGGGCGCATGTTGTAACTTTCTTATACATATAATAGACACAATTCTAATATATATAAATATAAGGGGTAAATTTAAAACTCTTTAAATTTAGTTGTCTATTATTAATTCTAATTAATTGCGAGGACGCAATGTAACAATTAATAAATCAGAAGGGGGTAATATTCAAATTTATAAATCTCTTTTATAAATAATATTAAATATTTAAATTCACTATTTAAATAATAGATAAATATTCAAATTCAAATAAACACATAAATATTCAAATTCAAATAAACATATTTAAACAATATTTATCTATTAATAAATATTCAAATTCAAATAAAACATTTAAATAATATTTATCAATTTCCAGATTTAAAACATTTTAAAATTTGGTAATTATCCATATTTGATAAAGCTTCATATTTGAAAAATGGAAAAAATCTGAAAACCCTAATTCTGCTGAGCTCACGTCGTGAGCTCTAAGCTCTCACGTCGTGAGCTGCGACTAAGGTATTATCAATTACGAATTTTTCAACAATCCTTCTACCATTCAATTTCAAACAAAGTTTTACAGAAAACATGGATCTAGGGTGAACATAACCATTAACCTGGCTCTGATACCACTGTTGGGTTTTCTACGCATCAAATACACTCTAAAACTAGGTAGTGGAAAAATCGAAACAACGATATACCTAAGTGTACATGCAACCTATGGATCTATGGCTTCATGCTAATTACATCAACCCTAGAAACCTAAAACATAAGTAAGAAAACATATCTTTTATGTAGCCCTTGATCTCCATGCTTGAGATCTTGAACCTCCATGAAGTTGCTTGGATGAAAGGATCCAAACCAGAATCCCTCTAATGGTATGACACCCAATGACACCAAAGAGTGGAATAAAAATAACTAGGAGAAGGGTCAATTTCACAAACCCAAAGGGGTTAGAAATCGTCCCTAAGAGGGGGAGGAAGAAGGGATGGCGAAACTTCAAGCCAAGGTGCAAGGAGGATTGAAATCCCTAAGGCCCTATTTATAGCCTTGGATGCCTCCTTAGGTTTAGTACTCCTTCCCATGTGGGATGGAAGCCTAACCACGAAATTTCACTCCTTTCCCATGTGGGATGGAGTGATTTTCATCCAACCCTAATTCCATAAGGTTCTGGAACATTCCTGATTAACCAACTATCGATTAATGAACATTCAACCCTTTAATTAATTAAACTGTTAATTAATTCCCAAAATATATTTCCAAAATATATTTCCAATTAGTTTCTAATTAATTATTAACCTAAATAATTAATAAACTAATTTCTCCTTTATTTATTCTACTCAATTTGGGTCTTGAGGGCAACCCAAAAGGACCCTGCTATTATTAGAAATATGACCAATAGTTAATGACATTAGACACTATTCCAACACATGCGTGTGAATCCAGTATCAAACCAAGGAAAGGTTTTCAAAATAATTTCTAAATGATTTTCAAAATAAGCGAATGAGGATGCAGGATGTACGATCAGCCGGAGCCAGTAAGTATCCCCAAAATACCATGCAGTTATTTGAATATGTGATATGTTAAAACAACATGTTAGTACTAGGCTAGGGATCTTCAGGAATTGCATGATAGAATTGCCTGATTACATGATGCCTGCTAGCCTAGGGTTATCTTTATATGGGATTAACATCATTACTATAGTTGCTTAGTGTATGCATCATGACTATACATAACTAAGATCTTATAGCCTGAGAATGTTTGATTTGGCCTTATGTTCTATAGGGTCCAGGGTTATGTATGTCTAGCATACACTAGTGCTGCAGGGTTGGTGGAAGTTCCATGGACGGGTGGGTTGTGTGAGGCCGGGAGGCCAGTTATGAGATATTTAGCATTTCCTCTAAGAGTGAGGATTGAGCGCTCGCCACGTTGTGTATTCAGTTAGGGCATTGTGGTGATGCTTGAGGCAAATATGGGTAGGTGTGGAAGGTAGTATGGGCCCGTACTACTGAAAGCACAGGATCCATACGCGTGTCAAGTAAGTCACAATCCCTAGGGATTAGTAGGGAGTTGACTCCCAGTTATTTATATGGATTATCTGATACCTTTTGCTATGTTTTAGAATGGTGATGACGAGGCGCTTTGTGGCTGGATCCGGTTCGGGATCAGGATCAGGGGACGGAGCCCAGGAGGGGCCAATAGCACCTGAGCCGGTGGTACAGATGGGTACGGACGAGTTGGATGTCAGGATTCGGGAGGTTCTGCATGATGAGGTGGCTGCTATGTTCCGGGCACAGCTTCCAGAGATGTTCGGGTCGATCAAGACCGCCATGGTTGAGTACTTTGATGAGCGCTACGCGGCTCTTGCAGAGACAGCTGCCACAGCAGCTGCTTCAGCTGTATCCGCGACAGGGGGAGGAGTCAGTAGGGGTTTCTAGTACCGGGACTTCGATAACACGAAGCCCCCGACATTTGACGGTACACATGACCCTATTCGAGCCATGAGGTGGTTATCCGACGTGGAGGGTTGTTTATTCACGTGTTCATGTCCTACTGACCAGAAGGTCAGGTGCGCCCTGAACATGCTGAGGCTCGGGGCCAAGGACTAGTGGAGACTGACGACAGGGTCATACACGAATAAGCAGAGAGCTGCGGTTACTTGGTAGCAGTTCGAGGACATGTTCCGCGCCCGTTACATTCCGCGGGTCGAGCAGGAACGTTTGGCGCAGGAATTTTTGAGTCTGAGACAGAATGGAGAGACGGTGACGGAGATCACCCGCATGTTCACTGAGAGGGCGATGTTCTGCCCCGAGTTCGCGTCTGAGCAGGCCCAGATGACACGTTATCTGAGCATGCTCAAGACTGATATTCGACAGTTTGTTGCCACACAGCGATGTGATACTCTATTGGATTTACAGGAGGCCGCTAGGCGGCGTGAGTTGGAGATTGAGCTGCAGTTGAGGGAGCAGCGGCCGGCCCCGGTGTAGTCGCAGCCGCCGCCGAAGCGGTCTAAGACCGCTGATTCCAGGACCGGGGGTCAGCAGGGCCGCACTTGTGGAAAGTGCGGCAAGGGTCATACTGGAGCTTGTCGAGCTAGTAGCGGGTGCCACAGGTGTGGCAAGGAGGGGCATTTTGATAGGGACTGCCGTCAGTCTGCCCCTGCCTCGGATATGAGGATATGTTATCATTGTCATCAGGTTGGTCACGTGAAGACCAACTGTCCACAGCTGGCGGCCAAGCCGGCGCAGGCTCCAGCGCCAGCTACACTGAGGATTACCGATGGGAGACAGGGTAGGGCAGAGCCCCCGAAGGCTCAGGGGCGCGCCTTTCAGCTTACGGCCGAGGAGGCCAAGGCAGCATTGGACGTGGTTGCTGGTATGTTTCTATTCTTTATCTCATTTTCTATATCTGCTGTATGCTGATCTTTTGTTCCTGTTACTAGGTACGTTTCTAGTGAACTTCTTACCTGCGTTGGTTTTATTTGACTCGGGGGCGAGTTGGTCTTTTGTATCTCAGACATTTAGTAGGGAGTTCAGAGTGCCAGTAGGCAAGCTACAGTGTCCGTTGCGAGTCTCTAACGCCAACGACACGTGGTTTCTGCTTCTTCGGTCTATCGAGGGTGCGAGATGGAGATCTTCGGGGTACCTTTTCCGATAGATCTGATTACGATCCCCATGGGGGATGTGTGCGTGATTGTACGGATGGACTGGCTCAGTCATTTCGGTGCCATGATTTATTGCGAGGGTCAGCGAGTAGTGGTTCGAACCTCAAGTGGGGGAGAGTTGACTGTATATGGTGAGGGCACCAGAGTGGGATCAGGGTTTTGTTCAGCCGTTAGGGCTCGGCAGTATATACAGTACGGGGTGCGGGTTACCTAGCGTATGTATTAGATACACGAGTCAGGGATCAGATTTCAGTTTCTGATGTTCCGGTGGTCAGGGAGTTTGCAGATGTGTTTCCGAAGGAGTTGCCAGGGATACCTCCGGAGAGGCAGGTCGAGTTCAGGATCGACTTGGTGCCAGGCGCGGCCCCTATCGCTAAGGCGCCGTACGGATTGGCACCACTAGAGATGCAGGAGCTGTCGTCACAGCTACAGGAACTGCTGGGCAGGCAGTTCATTCGACCTAGCAGTTCTCCATGGGGAGCACCGATCCTTTTTGTCCGGAAAAAGGATGGTTCGCACCGGATGTGCATCGATTACCGGGAGTTGAATAAGTTAACGGTGAAGAACCGCTACCCACTCCCGAGGATAGACGATCTCTTCGATCAGTTGCAGGGCGCATCTTGGTTTTCCAAGATAGACTTGAGGTGTGGGTTTCATCAGGTCAGGGTCAGAGAGGAGGATGTGGAGAAGACCGCATTCCAAACTCGTTACGGACATTACGAGTTCGTGGTGATGCCGTTTGAGCTCACCAACGCGCCAGCAGTGTTTATGGACCTGATGAATCGGGTCTGCAGACCGATGCTCGACCACTCGGTCATAGTGTTTATAGACGATATCTTGGTGTATTCCAAGACCCGAGAGCAGCATGAGGAGCATCTACGGGAATTATTGGGAGTCCTGAGACGAGAACGGCTATATGTCAAGTTCTCGAAGTGTGAGTTTTGGCTACGAGAGGTCCAGTTCCTCGGAGACCTCGTTAACTAGGAGGGGATTTTGGTCGATCCTGCCAAAATCGAGGCGGTTATGCAGTGGGAGGTTCGGAAATCTCCCTCAGACATTAGGAGCTTTTTGGGATTGGCAGGGTACTACTAGAGATTCATACAGGACTTCTCCAAGATTGCAGTACCCCTCACTCGTCTGACGAGGAAGGGGGTGGATTTCCGGTGGGGCCCTGAGCAGCAGAGGGCGTTTGAGACCCTCCGACAGCGGTTGTGCGAGGCCCCAGTCCTGACACTCCCGGAGGGAGTTGAGGATTTTGTGGTGTTCTGTGATGCATCTATCGCAGGTTTAGGGGCGGTCCTCATGCAGAGAGGGCGAGTAATAGCTTATGCGTCGCGACAGTTGAAGCCGCAGGAGACGAGATACCCTACGCATGACTTGGAGCTGGGGGCGGTGGTGTTCACCCTCAAGATATGGAGACATTACCTTTATGGGGTCCGTTGTACCATTTACACGGATCACAAGAGCTTGAGACATATCATGGATCAGCCAAACCTGAACATGAGGCAGCGCAGGTGGCTGGATGTAGTCAAGGACTACGACTGCGAGATCCTTTACCATCCTGGTAAAGCGAATGTGGTTACGGATGCTTTGAGCCGCAAGTCAGCTGGGTCTTCCACCCCAGCGGTATGTATGAGGATAGCAGTGGACTCTCCGCTGGTGAGTTTGATCAGAGATGCCCAGGCTGAGGGAATGCGACCAGAGAATTGGAAACTGGAGAGGATCAAGGGTGAGAATACCTTATTTGAGTAGGATAGTCGGGGATTATTGACCCGATGCGGTCGGGTTTGGGTCCCGATGTCTGGTGGAGTTAGGCAGACGATTATGGAGGAGGCTCATAAGTCTTATTTATCTATTCACCCGGGGGCCACCAAGATGTACCGGGATTTGAGTTTGAGCTATTGGTGGCCGTGCATGAAGCGAGAAATCGCTTGGTACGTCGAGAGGTGCTTGACCTGTAGGATGGTCAAGGCCGAGCATCAGAGGCCGCATGGTAAGTTGCAGCCTATAGAGATTCCCATGTAGAAATGGGAACAGATCACAATGGATTTCATTACCAAGCTGCCAAGAACGACGAAGGGATTTGATGCGATATGGGTCATCGTGGATCGGTTGACCAAGAGAGCCCATTTCTTGGCGATTCAGGAGAGATCGTCGGCCGAAAAGTTGGCCGACGTGTACGTTCGCGAGATCGTGTCTCGCCACGGGGTTCCCATTTCCATTGTCTCCGATCGGGATGTCAGGTTTACCTCCCGTTTCTAGCAGAAATTCCACGAGGAGCTGGGCACGCGGTTGCACTTCAGCACGGCATTCCATCCGCAAACTGATGGTCAGAGCGAGCGGACCATTCAGACCCTCGAGGATATGCTGAGGGCTTGTGTCATTGATTTTGGTGGGAGCTGGGATTCCCACCTACCGCTTGCAGAGTTCGCCTACAACAACAACTATCATTCCAGCATTGGCGCCCTGCCATTCGAGCTGTTGTACGGGTGGAGATGTCGCACCCTGGTTTGTTGGGGTGAGGTTGGTCACAAGGTGATGGGTCGGACGGAGGTGGTCTTGCAGACTACCGAGAAGATTCAGCAGATTAGGCAGTGGCTGCAGACTGCTCAGAGTCGGCAGAAGAGCTACGCCGACAGGCGTCGGTCTGAGTTGGAGCTCCAGGTGGGTGACATGGTACTCCTGAAGGTCTCACCATGGAAGGGTGTGATCCGCTTCTGGAAGAGGGGGAAATTGGGTCCCCGATATATTGGGCCGTTCAGGATCGTTGCCAGGGTTGGCAAGGTGGCCTACAGGCTAGAGCTGCCGGAGTAGCTTAGTCGGATCCACAGTACTTTCCACCTTTCGCAGTTGCGGAAGTGCATTGCGGACCCGGAGGCAGTGGTGCCACTGGATGACATTCAGGTTGATGAGCGCCTGAATTATATTGAGAGGCCGATTGCTGTTTTGGAAAGGAAAGTGAAAGTCCTGCGCAACAAGGAGGTTTCGTTGGTGAAGATGCAATGGGAGCATCGGAGGGGATCCGAGTGGACATCGGAGTCGGAGGCTGAGATGCGGGACCATTACCCGGAGTTATTTGCTACAGCAGACTTCGAGGACGAAGTCTAAGTTAAGTGGGAGAGAATTGTAACATCCCAACCGTCAGGTATCCTTATTATTCCATTTAGATTTCATGTTTTAAGGTCTACTCAACGAGTTGACGCTATGACTCGTCGAGTAGCAGCGGTCCAGGACACGTCAATTAATGAGTGACTCGTCGAATCGGCATGGGGGACTCGACGAGTAGGAGCTGGCAGTGGAAACCCTAATTCTCAGGGTTTTTGCACCCTATATATTGGAGCATTAGCGCCTCCCACTGTCCTATATCACCCCTTGAGAGCTAGAAACCCTAATTTCCGTGAGTGTGAGCTTGGAGAGTGTTTTGGAGCTTTGAGAAGTGATTTTGTGAAGGGAACTTGTAGATCAAGAGGCTAGCATCAAAGGTTTTGTGTGGATCCAGAGTCTACTTCAGCTTGGGCACGTTTTAGAGGTAACCAGCTGTCACCTTAACCTCTTTTCTCCTAGAATCATTCATAGGTGAAGACTAAGGTTTTCTTTAGCTATTTATGAAGGGATTATGGTTTGGGAGCTAAATCTGATGTTGAAACTTCAGATCTAAACCTCTTTTGAGTCCTAAGTCCATAAAGTTTCCAGCTCTTGCAAGGATGACACTCTCCTAAGGTGTAAAGTTCCATTAGAAGCTTAGATTGGTCACTTAGAGCCTTTAGGGCCTTGCATGTGTGTAAAGTTTGCAACTTTACGTGTTAATCATGCCTTAGAAGCTTGGATCTGTAATCTGGAACCTTGGCATGGCTTAATAAGTGTCTGCATGGATGAAGGTCTGCAAGGAATCGACAAGTTGCATAGTCAACTCGGCGAGTCTTATGAAGATGGTCATGAACTCGTCGAGTTGATGAACAAACTCGGCGAGTCCGTTGAAGATTTTCTTGAACTCGGCGATTCGTTCGAAGACTCGGCGAGTCGGCTAGGATTTCTCTCAATTCTTGGACACGTATGAACTCGGCGAGTAAAAGGGGAACTCGGCTAGGATTTCTCTCAATTCAGGAAGGACTCGACGAGTCGGTAAAACTACACTCGACGAGTCGAGTCAACATGGACTGTTGACTTTGACTGTGGACTTTGACTTTGACCAATAATTGATCACTTGAATTCTGAGGGTATTCTGGAAATTTGGAAATTTATGAAAAAGGGTTTTATGGTAATTATAGGTGGTGGAGTTCGTGTTGGTGATCCGGGAGTTGAGCATTCTAGTTTCGGACGTCAGTTGCGAGGTGAGTTATCCTCACTATATCAACAGGGTCTAAGGCACCAAGGCCGACCCTTATGGATTTGTATTTGGATTATTACATGATATGTGCATTGTTTCGCATCCTGTTAGTTAGGATGGTGATATGCTTACGCTTAGTGACCGGGTTCGGTCGATATCCTAGTTACAGGGTTATGCTATGATATGACATGGGTAGGTCGGTGTCTTGGTTTTAGGACGTTGCTATGCTATTTGGTCTGTTAGATCGGTTTGTCTGTTATTATGATAACCTATGAATGTATATGCACATGTTGTTTGATTTGGGTGTTGGGTTGAGGCGGTCCTGCTTTGTGCTGAAGGCCAACATACCCAGGGCGTTCCGGATAGACTACAAAACCCAAGAGGGTATGATAGTCAGACTGAAGGCCCGACGAGCGGTCCGGATATGCTGAAGGTCCTGCGAGGCGGTCCAGACGTGCCGAAGGCTCGGAGAGCGGTCCAGATAGACTGAAGGCCTGCGAGGCGGTTCATTCAGGCTGAAGGCTCATTATGCTTGCTGTTTGGTTATATGTTTATATGACATGGTTATGTGGTTGGTATTTTGGGGGATAGCTCACTAAGCTTTCATGCTTACAGTTTCAGTTGTTGTTTCAGGTACCTCTGGCGATCGTGGGAAGGCTAAGGCATGATCGTACCGCTCCTCTCGCTGTTATGACTTTTATGATTTGATACTGGGATACTCTGATAACTGTATTTTGAAAACAAATTATGTAATGACGTAACTGATTAAAATATTTTTAAAAGTTTAAATTGGCTTGAATTTTTGGGTGTTACAAGAACAATCCCTTAAACAACTCAACTCATCCATGGACCCGAAAAGGAGACCAAAATTATAATAACTAGCCATGAAGAGATCTAATCAAACACAAGTCAAGATGCAAACTTGATACCTCAAAGAGACTGCAAGAAGTGGTGAGATTTTGGATCTATGATCTTCCTTCCATGCTAAGCAACTTCAATCTTCAAAGCTTCCTTTAGAAATGAGCAAAATAACCACAAGAATCCGCTCAAGGCTCAAGAACACCACCAAGAAAACTTAAGGGACGAATTAGGGTTTGAGTGGCAATGGAGGCTGGTGAGGAGGCCATCCATGAGGGATTAAGGCCTTTAAATATGGTGCAACACCATAAAATTAGGGTTTCCTTCCGAACTGCCAATACGCCGTGTTAAGATACCATAACACGCTGTGTTTGTCCATTAATCTTCACGTTTCTTCAAATCTAGACGCGCCGTGTTGGTTCCTCCAACACGTCGTGTCTAACCCTAAAAGGGGCTTTCCTCCCAACAATTCTCCTCAAGATTTCGGGTTTTACAACTCTCCCCCACTTAAACTAGATTTCATCCTCGAAATCATTCCTTACCATCCCCAGGCACGCTAGACTGCCTGAAGAACGCAACCACAACCCCGAACATACAACGGTTGTAACACCCCGAATCCCAAGTACAAGTTTATGGCATTATATTAATACTTATGGACCTAGTCGACGAGTTGGTTGCCCCCAAGAACTGAACTTCTTCTAACCAAAATTCACATTTTGAGAATTTAGCATAAAGCCTTTCTCTTGCCAGAGTTTCCAGAATCTCCCGAAGGTGTTGCTCATGCTCCTCTTTGGTCTTAGAATAGACCAAGATGTCATCAATGAACACTATGACCGAACGGTTAAGGATCGGGCTACACACCCGGTTCATGAGATCCATAAACGCTGCGGGTGCATTGGTGAGCCCAAAAGGCATCACCACGAACTCAAAATGCCCATAACGAGTACGAAATGCTGTTTTCTCAATGTCTTCTTCACGAACCCGCATCTGATGGTAACCGGAACGTAAATCAATCTTGGAGAACCAAGACGCTCCCTGAAGCTGATCGAAAAGATCGTCAATACGTGGAAACGGGTACCTATTCTTTATCGTGCACTTGTTTAGCTCCCTATAATCAATACACATTCGCTGGGATCCATCTTTCTTCTTCACAAAGAGAATAGGAGCACCCCATGGCGAGCAGCTTGGCCGTATAAACCCTTTATCACTTAGTTCCTGAAGTTGATCTTGGAGCTCTTTCATCTCAGGTGGTGCCAAGCGGTAAGGATATTTAGCTACCGGAGTCGCACCCGACACCAAATCAATGCGAAACTCCACTTGCCGAATAGGTGGCAAACCAGGGAGTTCCTCCGGAAAGACATCACTGAAGTCGGAAACGATAGGAACGTCGTCTAGTGCTATAGCAGAAGAGCAAGAAGTGATGGCCAGGCGGGGAATGTCCCCATGAATGATAAGTTCTCCACCTCTAGGGTTTTGAACACGAACTTGCTTCTTACGACAGTGGAGTTCCACATCACACGCATCAAGCCAATCCATGCCTACGATAACGCAGAGCTCTCGCATCGCAATAGGGATAAGATCAATGGGGAATTCAACTCCAGAAAACTTGAGAGTGCAACCCCGATAAACATCGGTGACATAAATAGTGCGGTTGTCGGCAACTTCGACAACCATTGGGTGAGCCAATTTTCCGATACTACGCCCCAAATGATTAATAAATGTGGGAGATACAAAAGAATGGGTAGCACCGCTATCAAACATAACAACATCGGGCTCGGAATCTAGCAAATAAGTGCCTGCCACTGTCGCTATAATCACCGGCTCCTCCGCAGTCATATGGTGAGCACGACCTCGTGTCACCATAGTGGGTCCCTTAGAGGACGATGCAATTGCAGGATTTGTACCCCCGTCTCCTTTACCAGTCTTCAACTTCGGGCATTCGGGCTTCTTGTGTCCCGTCTCGTTGCAGTGATAGCAGACGGGAACTGCAAAAGTAATATGAGCTACTGCACTCGCAGGGGGATCCCTACAATTCTTCCAATGATGCCCTGGCTTTTTGCTTTTTCTGGGCATCTCTGGATGTCTTGGAAGTGGTGTCATTGGCCTTCCTCTTGGACTGGGTCTGCAACTCGATTTCCCTCCTCCTCGCTACATTCATGATCGCGGATAAAGTCAAGAACTCCTGCATGCTAACGAATTCCCGAATCTCGGTACGTAGGATGGCCGTGTATCGGCTGACCAACCAGGCCTCATTCCCAGCAAACGAGGGGCAAAAAGATAGCATCTCCAAGAACTTGGCGTTCAGGTCGCTAACGGACTCGGTAGTCTGCTATAAGGCCATGAACTCTTGCTGATTCCGCTGCTGCTCCACCTTAGGCACCTATTGTGCCTTGAACCTCTCCACAAATTGGGCCCAAGACATGGCCCTCACTTCTTTTTCGTTTAATAGAGCGGTGATGGTGTTCCACCATGTCTTTCCCCTTTTTCGCAACTGATTCATGGCGATCACTACTTTGTACTGGTCCGGACACCCAACAGTTATGAAGGCGCCCTCAACATCTGACACCCAGTGCTTAGCAGCAACCGGGTCGGATTCACCATTCCAAAGAAGAGGGCTACACTTGCTGAACTTCTCGAAGTAGTATGTCGAATCCTGAACAGGCAGAGCCGGTAACGCTCCCCTCGGGAATAGCCGCGAGGCGCTCATCCAGAAGAGCACCGACTTGGTTTATTATGTCGTTGGTCACACCCGGGATTAGTTCGTTGAAAGCGTTATTGAATTCCTCAGTGACAATATCCCTAACTTGCTCCATTTGGAGCTGATTAAGTCGAGCAGGCGGAGCCATTGGTATCCACAGAAGAAGGAAAATCTTAGAAACAATTCAGCCTAGATATTTCTAGGAAGACAAAACACTCAGCTTGCCGAAAATTTTTCAACCTTGCCCCGACCCGAAACCGGCACCGATGTTTCAAATAGTAGGGGCCCTTCTACTACCATCCACACAAGTTCCAATTTCGCATTCGCGTCTAGTTTCAAAATTTCCAGTTCGCTCTAGCCGTTAATTTTACAACTCTCTCACATGTTAACACTAACTAAGTGTGTAATCTAACATTTTAAGGCTAGTAGAATCCAATTCATAGTCAACAATTTAACATAAACATTTAACATAAGAAATAAGGCTTACTTGGCTGGCTGACTGGCACACCGCGACATCTTCCACTACTAGTCTTCAAAAGGTTTGAAAAATATTTTAAAAAGAAAATAAACTCTTATAGAGCCTCAAATTTGAGTCTAGAACATCCACAAGAATGCCTAGTTCCCTCAAACTGTGGCTCTGATACCAACTTGTGACACCCAAATTTTGCAAAAATTTTAAACTTTTAAAACCCATCTTAAATTAAATTAAAACAACTGAAATAGTCATAACATAATCCATCAACTTAATAAGCATATAAAATAAGTGCAGAAGTAATAATAATAATAAGGTCCCAACAAAAATAACTAGTAGCGATGTCCCGGTGCTCCATGTCAAGCCTTAGCCTCTTTAATCTTAACACCTGAAAAGTTATAAGGGAAACCGTAAGCACAAAGCTTAGTGAATTCAAACACAGACATTGTACTAACATTCATATTTACTAACCCTAATCCATTTTCCAATTATAATTATATGATAAGGGCAAAGAACGAATCAATGCCTATAATACAAGAAGGACTTGTAGGTTTGAACCGCATCGGGAAGATCCCGTATCATTTGGCACTAATCACCGCACCTCATGATGAGTATTATGTTGGTGATATTACCTACCCACCGCACCGGTAAATCCGTATCCTTTGGTGGTGTCCCCATATCCATAATTAGTTACATACAGTGCACATGTACGAATTAAAACAATAGTTATATAGCATGCTCTTAAAATGAATTCAAATAATCACACACGAGCTAACTAGCAAACACAATCATCAATACAACGGTGTGAGAGAACTCACCTTGAGTGAGTAGTAAGGATATCTAACAATCAAATAATGCTACCAAGCATGAGCAAACTTCAAAACCTCACCTAAGAAGGACTAAAGGTTAGAAAGGAGAAGTAATGAAGCTATGAGTTGAGAAAAGAGTAATCACAGCAAGGTCTCTAAAACAGACCTGCTGTTCAAAACGGATTTACTCCAAAATATAAAACAGAAACATAGCTTTAACAAAATTTTATAGGAAACTATGATTGTTCAGGATTCCAAAAATATAAAGAACTCCTTCTAACTCCAAATGATGAATTAAATATGAATTTTACAAAAAGGTGTATCACTGCTGTCTTCAACAGGACAGTCAAGTGATGTTGGCCAATTCTACCTAACTTTTGAGTAGAATTCGTCCAAACCAAAATTCAAAGAAGTAAAGGACATACATATGAAAGTCTCAGAGTTGGAATTGAATGAAAAGCATTTCCCAAGATCCGGATATAAAATTCACATTGTGGACAATCACAGCACTAGTAAAAGCTGGTGACTGCCCACTGATCTGGAGTGTGGATCCATTATAACCAATTTATAATTTGAAAAAACACCTCATATGCTCCATATCTTAAATTCATAATATAAGGAACATATAGAAACTTGGAATCACTCTGGATCCTTTTCCAAGCCTTAGAAATGATGAAAACAAAATGACATATCAGAACAGACCCGGATCAGACCTAACAGCAAAGATGCCATTCGTGCACATAGATAAAATCCTTATCAGTGAGGTTGGCCTCCTTAAGAAAGTTAGACAACTCAATTTGGGAACTTTGGGCACTGGTTTGGGGTCTGTTTGAGTTCTAGAGCTCCAGATATGATTTTTACAAAATGACTACATATCTGATGGAAAACAGAATTGTAGCCACTCGTGATTCCTTTTTGGCTTATCCATCCTTCGCCCTTTGAAACACATTTTAGGATGTGTTCATCATCCCGATTCAGTCCCCATGATCATGGTGGTACTAAAAAGGGTTATGGATCATTAGGATTTCATTTAGCCACAAGAATGTAATAATAATCAACATGAAAATAAACATAAAGCACATAAAATCACCATTCTCCCTTTTAGGGTTTCCATGATCTTTTGCAACATGTAATCACCTAGATCCATCATCCACCATATATGGGGTGAAGATAGGATCTTGAGATGATGTATAACATACAATTCTTTGCAAATAACAAAAGAGATACAAATCAAATAAGAAGGAGTAGAAGTGAAGATGAAATCATAAAACCAGAACAAGGTTATGAATCAAGTTGTAAGAAATGATAAGGAGGTTCATACCAATACGAATCAAGGCTGGAAATGAGCAAGAATTAAGCTCCAAACAACAGCCCCTTGGCTGCTCTTGATCCCAAAGAGAGAGAGAAGGATGGCGTGAGGGAGAGAGAGAGAGAGAGAGAGAGAATAGGGTTTAGAGTGTTTTTCTTGTGTGTGTTCCAAATGACTCAATTAACACATTAAGTACTATTAACTAGATGGATTTTGCAAATAGGCTCATAGCCCATGGACTTCAATAAAAGGAGTTTACAAAATGATCAAAAGAGTCCAATAACATAAGAAAATCAGACCTTGGTTAAATAAATTAACCCAAGGTTACAAGAATAATTAAATTAAAATAACTAAACGTACCGAGAAAAACCGGGGCGTTACAGGGAATGACTTCAGTCGTCAGGCATTCACTGATGCAGATCATGTCGGATACAGACTAGATCGAAAAAGCACCTCCGGTGGATGTTAATTTCTGGGTGGAAGACTCGTCAGCTGGTCATCAACAAAACAAAATTGTGTATCATTGTCTACCGCAGAAGCTGAATATGTGGCCGCAGCCAACTGTTGTTCACAAGTCTTATGGATGAAAACACAACTTATGGACTACGGATACAGAATGCTGCGGATACCAATTTACTGTGACTCTGAAAGTGCTATAACAATTTCTCACAATCCAATTCAGCACTCCAAGACAAAGCATATTGAACTACGGTATCACTTCATCAAAAACCACATCCTGAAAGGTAACATTGAACTAATTTTTGTCCAAACTCATGAAGAGATTGCTGATGTATTCACAAAGGCACTTGACTCTACAAAACTCAACAGGTTCTTACAAATGTTAGGAATGATGAATCCGGACCCACAATTCTTCTTGAATTGATAGGTACCGCAGACCATCATTGGTCTCTGTTGCGGTCCTAGCTGAAGTTACTTATGATAGATGGTTTTGGTATATCCTGTGTACCGCAGTATATGTACCGCAACCATATATCATATTTATCTTTTAATGGTCCTTATTGTTTGTTGTTACTAATTTTTTATTCAAGTGTTCTCCTCAGTTTCTTCTACTGCAGTCCTTCAACCGTCCATCCGCAATGACAAATGATCCATCCGCAATGAAATCTCAATCCACAACCACATTAATTATTTTCTCAACTGTTTCTTTGATTCTTGATTCATGGTGTGCTATTTAATGATCCTTCATTAAATAAGAAAATCATTAAAAAAAAACATTCTTTGTGTAACTGTCCCATTTCCCTTTTTGAATAAACCTTGTGTCAGACCTATTTTAGGTATGATGACAAAAAGAACGTTTTTCCATAAACAAATCCTTTTTAACCTGTCCCTTCCTATTACCCCCAAAACGTCCAATCTGTTACACCTTCCCCTTTACACAACGGATTAAACCCACCCTCACCACACGTTCTTCAGACGTGATGTTTTAGACTGACACTTCATTAAATGCCAACCCTTTTTGGAAAATCTCGAAAAATAGATTAAACCTTTTCTTAATCTGTGGCTGTGATTTCATCTCCCAATCGACGAAAACACCCAAACATTTTTTACCTTGTCTAATTTCACCTATGGTAAAAATCAATTACCGTTCCAATTCCACCACTATAAAACCCCTTCTTCTTCCCCAAGAAAGGTTTACGCTTTCTGAACATCGAACTTACTCTCCATTTTTCTTGAACTCTGTTTCTGCAACCTTCTTCAACCTCTCAACAATGGTGAAATCCGGCATTTCGAAGAAACATTCCAAGGCATCTGCGTCAGCAAACCCTACTGGTTCAGACTCTGTATCAAGGAACCCAATGCCAACAATTGCTTCAAGCAATTTTAGGGCTGTGTTCGAAGAGCATTCTTCCTACAATGCTCCGATCAAGTTAATGATCAAGTTCCTGACCAATCACCCCCTGTTTGGCCCCTTCGATTCATTCACAAGTGTGGTTCATCTTTCAACTCTATTTAAATGTGCCTTCTCTGCATATCGACCCCTCGAAAATCTTCAAGAGGTGCATCTGAATCTGGTGAACGATTCCTTGGTCATTCTGAACAAAGAAAAATTCCTCAATGCCATCAATCTGCTAGTTCATCCTTCAACCAAGGTTTTCACTCCAAGCATGGCGGACATTCTTTCTGCTCTCTACCAGATGGGTTACCAGAAAAAGATCAAAGGCATAGGCGAGTTCAAGAAAAATCAGTTGCCTGCAGTGTGGCAATTTGTTTGCGACTTTGTGATCCGCAGCCTATCAGGCCGAACCGGAGGCACTGATAATATGGGTCTCAAGCTATTGGAGTTGGTATGGAGTGTCTTCACTGGCCACGATGTCAACTACGGTCACATCTTGTGGGATGACTTCTTGCAGTACATTCCCAAAGAGAGTCCAAGAGAAAACCCTACCGAACTCACTTTTGCTAGGTTGTGGTCTCTATGCATCTCAGATCTTCATGCGGATGCAGGACTTAGCATGGGCAACGATACCAACCTCTTTATCACCAAAGATCTTAAAAGGTACAATCCCTCTACTAATCAATCTGTTTTTGGACCCATCAGACGGCTACCAGTCCATATACGATCTACCCTTGGTCTTGAAACCCCTGAAGTCATAGACCATATAGAGGCTATGGAAGGTATTAGCCCATACCTTCCTACCCCGCCTCTACAAGCCACATCCCACTCACCATCCCTGGTAGTACCGCATTCCCATCCTCCACCACTTTATCCAACTTGTCTTTATCAAAAAGACGCAAGAAGTTAGCCTCAGCCCATCAAGGCCCCCACAATGTCTCCAAGAAACATGGAACCCCAAAGAAAACAGATGCTCCCAAATAAGCTGAACCTTCAAAGAAACGAAAAATCATACAAACTGTGCCCTCAGATGACGAATCAACCGAAAATCGACCTCACTCTCCCTCTACGAGTGATTCCGATGAGGATGCACAACTCATCTCTATACTTAAGAAAAGAAAAACCAATCCCACAGACCAAATGCGTGACCGGACTGATACTGAAGCCTCTCAAAAGGCTCTGGTAGTCCTTGGGGTGGCCGCATACCCATTCAATACCACCATCGAATTCCACTCAGACACAGAAAGTGTGTATGTTTCATTTCAACGTGGAGACTCACCCCCAGCTCACTCCCAAGGGGAGGGAACTGGTTCTCGCCCTAAGGTCTCCAGGGCTTCCCGTCTACACTTCTTTTCCCATGAGGAGTTGAACTCCATCCTTTTGTCTGTAACCCAAACACTGCAAACACCTTCCCAACCGCAAGGCAATTCTTCCTCCTTTGCCAGAACTGAGCCGAGGCCAGACTTGACCACTGGTCAAGGAGACCGAGGAAGCTCAGGAAATCCTACTCTACTTACATCTTTTACAGGTGGTTTAGGCACGGTGAGCACCAATGTGCAAGGATCAGTGGACCCGAGGGACACCTCGGTGCGATTCCAAGGATTTGACGGTGATGAATCGAATGATTCATGGTTACATTACACTCCGGTTTCTGACTCCGACATCAAGAAATATGCCGCTTTCCGTAGGGCATTTCAAGCAAGGAAGGATCAGCAAATCAAGCAACTTCAACAGAAACAACAGGAGATCCAATCCGTAGCCAAGTACTGGGCGGACGCAATTAACAACGCCAATACCGTAGCCACCATTCTGAAAGTACAAGAATGGATGTTCGAAATGGCTGAGACGATCCTCAAGGATCAGTATACTCATGGTGGTGAAGGTACATCTAAACTCCCTCTAACTCCAACTCCAACTGTTCGAGATTCTCAAGAAGAGGGAACCGCAATCGAAGTTAGCTCTGCTCCTACCTTCGGCTTCGATGATTTCGATCTCAATGAGGTAAATCAGCTTAACCCTTCAGATGATGATTTGATGATGTTTGATGAAGAAGAAGAATCAAGTGGCTCTCAACACTCAACCTCCAAGCCTAAAGAGAAAAAGAAGAAGAAGAAGATGGTTGTGTCCAGAAAAGAGTTTCTGAGTCTACAAGCCAAAGTAGATCAGATTCTAGCTGCGGTCAAGCCCACTCAACCGCAACCTGAAGACATTCCAGGACCACAGTCCGTAATTGAAAGAATAGAAATATTGGAAAGCCGTGAAAGACTGACTGCTGAGCGCATTTCCCTGAAAGTTAAAATGGGAATCCGATCCCTAGATACAAGTCGCCAAGCTGATCATAAGCAATTCATGGCTGCTGCGGAGCGCCTCATCTCTGAGGTATCCGCAATCAAGGAAGATTTACAAACAGCCATTGCGGACCAGTCAACTCACTCCCAAAAGCTGATAGCTGAGACTCACACTACCTATGAGTCTACCATCTCAGTCCTTCAATCTACAATCAACCGACTTCAACGATCTTTATCGTCAAATTTTCATGGCCCCGAGATTCTTCAACTTACAAAGGAGATTCATCGACTACTATTCAACACCGCCATCCCAGACAATCAGCAACTGGCTGATGCTCTTAAAGCTCAATTCCAGGAGGTGTGTGCCAAAGTCGATGGTCTCAAACAATGGCTTGAGGATGCTCTGGTGTTGCATTCCTCAAGAGGGGGAAGTGATGAAGACCATCACTCAAACAACTTCTCTCATCATAGGAGCCCCCCCATCATAACTGAAAAAATTCCCTCACCGCAACCATCTGCTCATCAGACACCACCGCATCAGTCTCCACCGCAACAGAAAATCACTCAAGAAACTTCTACTGAGCGACCGGAGACCCCTCCCCACTTCAAGAATCTTGCATCCAACATGTCATCCGAACACTCCAACGACTCTCCCACAACGAAACAGAAGAAAGCAGATTGGAAAGCAGCCAAGTTTGCTGAACTCATATGGAGAGAGAACGGATTCGACATCACCATGGATGAATCCTTAGTCAATTCCTGGATCAATCCCCACTGAAGACTGCTGGATGATGACTACAAACCCTACCTTACCGGGATGTTCCAATCTCCCCAAATGTTAAGTACTTCACTGTATTTGAGCAGTTTGACCGTAGCCTACCTGATCACAAGAGACTGCCTATGGAATTCAAAAGACTCAATCGATTCTATGCCAAACATGCTTCTTCCATAGAGAAAATCTGGTCTAATGATAGACCATCCGCAGTTAAGAACTTTAAGCCCCGGAAATTCATGAAAGCTAACTTCATTCAGTATACTCTTACAAGAAGGAATCAGGACTACGTCCGCACCCAAGCTGACTTCCCATGTATGAATCCAGAAGAAGTCTTCCTGATAGCAAAGGTGTTCCAAAACAAAAGCGAAAAGTATCCAAAGATGAAGATAACACTTAAAAGGGCAAGCACATTTCTGAGGGAAACCGTCTGTGACTTTGCAAAGATTGATGCAGACATCTACCCTACAATTGCCAAAAAGTTCGATCTACCACCACTCGATCCTGCACTGATGCCTACCAAAGGTTATCAAGAAAGATCTCTAGGTGCAACAAACTTCCCTGAACTCGGAGTCATTTTTAAAAGGATGGTCGATAAAATCAAATACTTCATTCCTATGACTGCCATGAATCGTCTTACAAGGAAGCAACTTGAAATTTGTCGAACCGCAGTTGAAAGATCAAAACACACGACTACCGAAGTCAAGTTCGAAATTTTAAGAAGGATCACATGGTTGGAAAATATCAGAAAGTTTTGGTGGATTCTGATCAAGTTTCTAAAACTTGATAACTGAAGAGAAGTTAAAGAGGTCACTTAGGGGGAAATTGTTGAATCATAAAAGTGACCCTCTTGAACTTGAGCTACCGCAGCCCTCAAGAATCCGCAGTCAGATCTTCATCAGCAATATCATCCGAAGTCATCATCAACTGCAGTCATTCTTACTTAGACGATTACTTTACCTTATCTACTTTTGTTGTAATATTCTCTATTATCCAGTATGCCTTACATGGCTACTCTTAGAGATTTGATCCAATGTAATTCATGAGTCTCTATATATAGAGCTCAATCTTTCTCATTCAATATAACTTACACAACTTCACTTCTATCTGATTACGCATCTTAAATCTCTCCTTACTCTCAAAGTTCTCTAGAACATAACTGAATATTATTTCTCTTCGGAGCAAGTCATTCGTGACTTAATCACTAAGTTTGATCTCACTTACTAACTTGGTCTGAATGCATTCCATGTTATGAATCAACTTATGTGTATACTTGATATATCACCTGCTGTCATTTATATTTCCTTACATTTCCGCAACTAACTCTCTAATTATCTAACTCGTTAACTTATTATTATTGTTGAGCTTTTAGATCCTTTGAGATAAACTATTCCGCAACTATACTTGTTCTAACGTTTGTTCAAGTGTCTCAAGTTTTACTCTCAACAGTATAAAGTCGATGCATTGGCTTATCTTTAATTAGATCCCTTCATGTCTAAGTTTAGTTCCATCTTTAGGATATTTGGAAGTCATTTCGGGTATTGGGGGTGATCTAAAGTTGGAACTTCAGATCTTGTCTCCTCTAGGTCCCAAATTCAAAAAGCTATTAGCTTTATCTAGTATCAACCCTTCACCATACCCTAAACCCCATTCTAGACTTGGTTTTGGTGTTCTAAGCATGTAGGACCTTGCATCCACATAATGTTTGCAACTTTACGTGGAATCTGTGCCTTAGGAAGCTAGATCTATAAGTTGGAGCTTTGGAGTAGCTTAAAAACGTCTGGACAGGATTTAGACTGCATGAACTCGACGAGTCGCATAGCCGACTCGGCGAGTCAGATGGAGGTTGCCCGCATTTGATTCTGCATGAGCTCGACGAGTCGGTAAGAGGACTCGACAAGTCAGTTAGGGTTTTTCCCGACATCTGGACACGCATGGACTCGACGAGTTGGTTGGAAACTCGGTGAGTCAGTTATGGTTTTATGACTTTCTGAGTTCTTAAGGAAACTCGACGAGTTGCTAGCTGCACTCGACGAGTTTGGTCAACATGGACTGTTGACTTTGATCATTGACCTTGACTTTGACCAAGGGTTGACCAGTTTGACTTATGTGGGTATTTTTGTAATTTGGGAATTTATAGAAGTGGATCACTGGTGGATGTATGTGTTGGACTTAGAGCTGTACTTAGTGGTGTTTGATCTTATCACTTTGAGCTACTTGTGAGGTGAGTTCTCCTGACTATATCAACAGGGTCTAAGGCACCAATACCGACCTGTGACATCCCCATTTTCACGGCCAGAAAAGACCGATTTTGTTTATGCTTTATAAAAATCAGAGTACCTCTTTTAGTGAAAATGTTGCGGAATTTGTTCCCAGTAAAACATGATAAATACGTTATCAAAACATTTCCGAAGAAATGTATTTTTATTCATTTTAAAACATTTGGGATGTCATCGTCAATACAAAAACATAAGCATAAACAGAACTTACATTCATTTACACTAGTGATCTACATCTCTTTAATCTCTCAGTGTAATGTAACTTCGTATCGACACCTGTGATACAAATAAGCTTGAGTGGGTCAGGTTGGGAAACCTGGTGAGTACACAGGGATTTCAATCCCATAATGTTATATCATATATATAATTTAGAACTCACAAAATATACAATTTCACCGTATATATATATATATATATATATATATATATATATATATATATATATATATATATATATATATATATATATATATATATATATAAGCAACTCTTACCCCACCCTGTTAATCCTTACAACGAGACTATCCATACTCTCGGACCTTAAATTTTACCTGTCACTTAACCCATACTCTCGGATCAATAATTGTGCCCATTCCATACTTTTGGATTAGGGACAAGTGTCTATGTGTAAATCCATTATCCCGGATTAACGACGAATGACTATGTCCTATCCATACTCCCGGACTGAGGACGACAGACTATGTCTTAATCCATACTCCCGGACTAAGGACAACTGACTATGTCTTAATCAATACTCCCGGACTAAGGACAACTGACTATGTCTTAATCCATACTCTCGGACTAAGGACAACTGACTATGTCTTAATCCATACTCCCGGATTAATGACAGTTGACTATGTCCAATCCATACTCTCGGACTAGGGACAATGACTATGTCTAATCCATGCTCCCGGATCAATGACATATACTAAAGTTCTATTCTCTGAGTATAACTCACTCGTACTCGTAAGAAAATACTACCCAATATTTCTCATAATTAATTTAGGTTTACTCTTTATCCTAAATCATCATATATGATCAGGTATGTTCTTTAACACGTATTTCAGGCAACATCAATTAACTCGCACATAAACATATAATTAATACTTCAATCAATACTTGTATTAAAATCATGTTCATGAAAGGGACTATGCACTCACTTGATAAGGTGGTGACTCGATACTCGGACAGCGCTTCGTTTACTTCAAAATAATTTCCTTCGACGAAACCTAGTATTATTACCAGTAGATTTTAGTCTGATATTTACCGTGACTAATTATTAGTCTTATTATTATTATTATTATATAAGCGTTTAAACAATACTTTCCAACCACTATGTACAGACAGGGGCTAGACATAAAACACCGGAGGGCAGGACCATTTTGGCATATAGCACTTCTGAAATCCAACAACCATATGCGGCCCTTTAAACCAGATTCCCCGTACCGCGAGTAGTTAAAAAGATATTATAACGACACTTATATAAGTCATAATAATAGCTCAAATATTTATTATAAATTCATAATAACAATACTAATTTTAAATATAAGCTATATTAAAATAGGGTAAGCATAACTTACTTACAAGGGGGTTTTAGCTAGGAGTCGGGCTTTGCAGGGGCAGAACTTCGTCGCTGAATCTTTCTAAGAAAGATCCGTGCAGCGCTTCAGCGCTCACCTTACTAAACTAAAACTACAAAAAGAGAAGTCGAATCACGAGGGACCGAAATGCTCAGGGGATAAGAAGAGAATGACTCTTGAATCAAGAGAATGGTGCTAGAAATATGAGAGTCCAAGCCTCTTATTTATAGTAATTGAATTTACAAAAACTACCCTCCATAATTACTTAATGACCTTATGGTTATATAAACGACTAAACACCCCTTCATAATACTATTTTAAATAGATTTAACGGTATTTGTACTAAACTAATGTCGAAAGTACTCAACACTAGTCTTATAATAACCGCATCGTCGATACCTTTCTAATGATATATACATTTGTATATATATGTGTACGTATATATGATTTATACTTTATTTTAATACGTAAATATGCTATTATAATTTGTAACTCGTTCATACGAACTCCATTTTTGACGTTCTTTATATCCACGCATTGGTATTTACGAGTACTACAACTTTCATTTAGACGCCGTCAGCTAATTCTCATTCTACCTCAGATTTAAAAAACTGTATCGAATTTATCGCGCTCGAAGAGTAGGGTCCAAGTTTCGTCCATATCTTTAACATACGAGCTCTACTCTTGACATTCTTTATATCCACGCATAGGTAAAAACAAGATCTAAAACTTTCATTTAGACTCCGTCGGCTAATTCTCGACCGATCTTAAATTTAACAGTAGGAGGAGATTATACTGTTAAATGTCCGCGTAAAATTCATAACTTCTACATACGGACTCCGTTTTCGCCTGTCTTTTTACCGTTGAGTTCCTATTAATAAGATCTTCAACTCTCATTTAGGTCGCGTAGGCCAAAAACCGCTCGAACTAAAATTCGAGTTTCGGGTCGTGCACTGCTATGCCAAATCTTAGAAAATTCATAACTTCCTCATACGAAGTCAGATTTGGGCGTTCTTTTTTGTATGTTCTCGGTTTAACGTATACTACAAATTTTGTTTAGATCACTATGGCTAAAAAGTCTTCTACCGTAGATTCACTATTTACGTCTCCCGGTGTCGTGCCGGTTTTGCCGTAAAACTTCGACGGGCCATAACTTCTTCGTTATAACTCGGATTTCAGCGTTCTTTATATGTACGGAACCCTTGTAACATATACTACAACTTGGTTAAGATTAATCCTTCTAAATAATCTTCCATCAAAAACTCATTTTTGATGCTCATCGTCTGTAAATTGACTAGCCCAGATCTGCGGGCGTTACGATTATCTCCCCATTAGGATGATTACGTCCCAGAATCATCAACGAAACATGGCTGTATAATGACTCCGTACATTATCTCTTTATCCTAGGTAATAATCGTATTTTCTATGTTCCTTCGAATGAGTATCTAATTCTTGGACTTCTCGACTGCAGGCGGTGCTCGATCTTGCACTTGCTCCCTATCTCACATTAGACTCCAAATTATGACCTTCAAGTCACAATCTCGATCCTCACTGGATACAAACTTAAGATAAGTTTTTTTTATTACTACAATGGAACGATGTGCCATATTCTAATGACCTATCATCGTATGTTGCAACGCTTAGACTCAGGTCTCTTAGAGTCTTCCAGAACAGACTATACTTTCGTTCATGTTCTAATATCATCTTAAAAGGTAGCATTTCTAGCTACAAGCAACTTTTCGCGATACCTCTACTGATCGCTTTTTTTTCAATCTTTCGTCTTAAGTCAGATGCTACATCGAACTTGATTCTCTGAACCACATAACATACTCAGCATAGTCAGACTCAATTTGATATGACCACTAGGGTCGGAATAACAATCATCTTCTTAGTCATTACCGAAACGATGGTAACGACATACTTGAATAAAACGAAATCAGTTACTAGCTCCTTGGTAACCTTGTAACTTTCCCTGATCCAAGTGTGAGTCCCGTGCATCCGGTAGTATAGGCCTCTACTACCATTCACACCTACTCATACTCATCCCAAGTATTGTCTCGCAATTTTCCAAGTCATCATACAATAAAATCACACAACAGCTTAACACATCAGATAGTAAAACGAAGGTTTTATATTATTCCTTGAAATAATTACATGGGTGTTCAAGTTCATCCTAGACTATGCCTCTAATAGGCTACACCTTAAGATACTATAACTTGATCTTCGGATATTCATCCTCACTCCTGATTCCTTGCATTGTCAGCTGCTTCGTCTAGGATCATATGTAATGCTCTTGCCTTCGGTTTTGGCGGTAGATTTGGCTTTGCAACTTCTTCTCTCCTTGGGCAGTTTTGCTTGTAGTGTCCTTCTTCACCACACCTAAAGCAAACTTCTCTCTTGGTTGTGCATTCGCTGGCATAATGACCAGTCTTCCCGCATTTGAAGCAGGTCATGTCTTTAGAGCATCTCCCAATGTGCTTCCTTCTGCACTTGTCACACCATTGTGCTCCTTCTCCAGACTTTGAGAATTTTCTCTTCTCGTCGAACTTGGTGGATCCTTCAAACTTTCTCTTATCGCCAACTTTAGCCTTGATGGCGGCTCTTCCCTTGATCATATCTTCAACAGACTTTGCAGCCCAGATAGCTGCCTCTAGAGTAGGTACCTCACGTACCGGCACCACATACTCCCAGGGAAGTCCCTTTGCATACTTGTCGAGTTTTGTCAGCTCGTCTGGGACAAGGCGCAAAGCAAACTCTATTTTGTCCATGAAGTTGTTGGTGTATTCATCTATGGACATGCTCCCTTTCTTCAAAGTTAGGAATTGGTTCTCTAGCTCGAGCAGGGTTTGGGCTGAGCAATACTTGCGCTTGAAATGCACTAAAAACTCTGGCCAAGTCAGTTTCAGGGGCTCACTGGGGCTTAGAGTCTTGCCCAGGGTGTTCCACCAGCGCACAGCGCCTCCTCGGAACTGACGTACTGCAAATGTGGTCTGTAACTTGCCTCTGCATCCACACATCATGAAGGCCAACTCCATCTCCGATATCCAATCCATAACTCAGATCGGATCTTCCTTTCCAGTGAAAGTCGATGGCTTGCAAGTTAGAAAATACTTATACTTGCATCCGTTCCTCTCGTCTCCGTCATCTTGGTTGTTTCGTCGAACTATTGGTGGGTTGGCTTGACCAACGGTCCCATTGTAGTTCCCTCCTTCCGACTGCCCATCATTCAGTTCGAGTTGTTCGATTGGTATTGTGGCTTCCTCTCGATTCTGTTGAAGCAAACGTCTGGTTTCCTCCATTTGACGATCCAACATCATTTGGATCATCGCCTGTACTCCGGCCATCGTGATGGGCTCATGAGTGGCTACCACAACATGTATTTGCTCAATCACTGGGCCATAACTTTTTCGTTATAACTCGGATTTCGGCGTTCTTTATATGTAAGGAACCCTTGTAACATATACTACAACTTGGTTAAGATTAATCCCTCTAAATAATCTTCCATCAAAAACTCATTTTTGATGCTCATCGTCTGTAAATTGACTAGTCCGAATCTGCGGGCGTTACACGACCCTTATCGGATTTGTATCTGGGTTTATTGCATGATATGCTTATTGATTTACATCCTGGTAGTTAGGATGGTGATAAGCTTAGTGATCTGGTAGGTCGGTATCCTGGTTTATAGGATGTTTGCTATGTTAGAGATATGTTAGATCAGTATCCTGGTTATAGGATGGTTGTTATGTTATTGATCGGTTAGATCGGTATCCTGGTTATAGGATGGTTGTCATGTTAGTGATATGTTTGATCTGTATGACTATCTGTACTTGCATTCTAGCTTATGATGTTTATATGCACATGTTTGTTGGTTTGGGGGATTGGGTTGAGGCAAGTCCTTCTTTGTGTTGTAGGCCAAGATAGTCAGGACGGACCGGATAGACTGCAGACATGGGAGGGCATATAGTCAGGCCAAAGGCCTGACAAGCGGTCCGGATAGGCTGAAGACCCTGAGAGGCGGTCCATACGTGTCGAAGGCTCGGAGAGCGGTTCAGATAGACTGATGGCCTGTGAGTCGATCCAGTCAGACTGATGGCTCATTATGCATGTTGTGTTTGTTTATATGATATGATTATGATCGTATGGTGTTGGTATTTTGGGGGTAACTCACTAAGCCTTGTAGTTTACATTTATCGATTATTGTTTCAGGTACTTCTGATGATCGTGGGAAGGCGAAGCCGTGATCGTGCACCTCCTCATGTTTTTATGATTTGATTCTGGGAAACTGTAACATCCGGATTTTCAGGGACATTAATGTGTATGTTAATCTTGAGATTTAAGGAGGGACTCGACGAGTTGAGGGACCAACTCGCCGAGTCGAGTCGAGATTGCCGTGTGGATTTAATGAATGGACTCGACGAGTCAGAGGAGGGACTCGTCGAGTAGGTGTTGGGCAGAGAAACCCTAATTTCCCGGGTTTGGGACCTATTTAAAGGCATTTATAGCCTCAATTGCGGCTACCTTCCCCTGAGAGCAAACCCTATTTGCTATTGTAGCTAGAGAGTGAGAGAGAAGCTCATATTGTGGTTCTTGGTGCATTTCTATGGAGAAGGATGAAGAGCTTCTTGATGGGGAACAAAGGAAGGCAGTGGATCTGTGGTATTGAGTGTTTCAGCTGCTAAGAGAAGGTACAAAGTTCTCATCTTGTTCATTCCTTGTATTAGATCTCATTTTGGGAGTTTTAGGGCTTTGCTTCCATTCTTTTGAATCTATGAGTCGAATGAGACCTGGTTGTGGTTGGAAACCTCAGATCTGGACCTCCTAAGGTCCTTAGAGTTTAGACGTCTCAGCTTTAGTGGTCCAAATGAGGGTTGATGAGCAAAAACCTTCATGAAGAGCATGTATTGGCGTTTTGAAGCAATAGCATCATGTATGAACGTAAAGATCGAAGCTTTACGTAATTATTGAGCCTTGGGATGATAGATCTATAGTTTAGAGTGATAGATCTGGTTGAAATCGTCTGAATGAGAAATCAGATCAAAGGGACTCGCCGAGTCCATGACCTGACTCGACGAGTCGGCAAGGGTTTGTCCCGATGGATTGATTGTGCGATAACTCGGCGAGTTGGGGGTCAACTCGACGAGTTGAGCTGGACTTTTGAGACTTCTGAGGATACGAGGGGACTCGACGAGTCGCAGGAGTGCACTCGACGAGTCGGGTCAAACTTGGACTGTTGACTCGAGTTTGACTTTTGTTGACCATGGGGTTTTGGTCAACATATGTGATGAAGACCTTGGAGGGGGTAAAATGGTCTTTTACCCACTTTAATGAGTTAGAAAGAGAAAGACCCGCCTTCGATTATCTGAGTTGTGAGAAGAGTAATAATAAGAGATATTCATCCTTTGTGTTAGGAGGAGACTAGTTCGAGATCCGAGCGCGAGGTTATTTGCTCACCTGCTAGCCGAGGTGAGTCTTCTCACTATACATTACCTAGAGTGGTATCTATGTGTAGACCGAAGGGTCTTGTGTGCTATGTGTATGTATGAGATTATGTGCATTGTGATATATGTATGCAATGTGTTGTATAGACCGGACCGGAGGGTCCAACGATATAGACCGGACCGAAGGGTCCAACGATACAGACCGGATCGAAGGGTCCAACGAGCTATAACCGGACCAGAGGGTCCAACGAGCTACGGGACTGGAGGGTCCCGCTGAGACACATCGACCGGAGGGTCGTACTGTAGCCTCGAGTGGCGTATGTGTTGTAAGTGGTATTTTGGGGAACTCACTAAGCATTTATGCTTACCATGTTATGTGATATGTGTTTCAGGTATCAACGAGGGTCGCGGGAAGGCGTCGGCATGAATTGTACACACTGGCAGAAGATTCTGTGTTGAGATTCTGGGATATGTTTTATTGTGATGACATTGATACATGAGATTTTGAGCATATTATATGAGTTTTATTATGTTTGAAAAATGAAAAATTGTTTTAAAATTTACGTCGTTACAGAAACTCTGACATTAAACCATTTTGAAAACATGTTTGTAATAATTATTTGTTTTTCAATGACTTAAAAAGTTTTAAATTGGCTTGAATTTTATGGTTGTTACAAGTTGGTATCAAAGCCTTGGTTTGAGTGAATTGGAGGAAACACTCGCGTGTCTCCAGTCTCAAACTGAGGACAAGTTTTTAAAACGATTTTCTTAAAATGTTTTCAAAATAATAAAGGAGGATGCAATTGTACGATTAGACGGAGCTCGCGGATAGACCCCAAAATACCTTACAAATTATTTGGTTTATATGATATGTTAGAACAACATGCTAGTACTGGGATAAGGATCTTCAGTAATTGCTTGATAGAATTGCCTGATTATATGATGCCTGATGGCCTAGGGTTTTTCCGTATATGAAATTGGCATCATTACTGTAGTTGCTTAGTGTATGCATCATGGTCATACATAATTAAGATCTTATAGCCTGAGAATGTTTGGTTTGACCTTATTTCTTGTTCTTGTTTGATGAAGGGCTTAGGGTAGGATCAGGTATTCGAAAGTCTATAGGTCCAGTGTTATGCATGGTTGGTGGAAGTTTCATGGATGGGTTGTTTGGGATGAGTCCGCCAGTTAGGAGTGAGCAAAAATCGAACCGCAAACCGAAAAAACCGAAAAAGCCACATTAACCGAAATCGAAAAACCGAACCTGAAACAAAAACCGATGTTGCGGCTTTAGCTTTACAAAAACCGAAAACATTTGGTGCGGTGCGGTTTTTAGTTTTGCAAAAACCACAAAAAACCGAACCGCACCGCATATATAATTTTAACTCCTTATATATGCTTCATTTAGTTTATTTATTCTGAAATGATAAGTATCTCAAACAAGTCTATGTATAAATTCTTTTGATGAATAATTCATAACATATTTTATCTTGAAGCATAGCTACGATTAAAAGCATAAAACCAATTAAAAGAAACATATGGGAGGGTTCTGTGTAATTATTTAATTACGTGATGTATATATGTTTGTGTAATTAATTAAAAAACATAAATAATATAGATAAGGAAAAAAAAAAGAATGAAATAAGAATGGTGTCTTGCATTTAGGTTGAGAACGTGAAAGAGTACAAAGGGTGGATGATTTATTAAAAATAGCTTCATATATGCGCATCACTCAACAAGTACTGCATGAAGTCTGGTTTAGCCTGCAACCAGTTGGTCCTAGCAAATCACATGGTTTCTTCGGTTGAGTTAGAAAATTAGTATGTTTTACGCTAAGTGGGTACTTTTGGACTGAGGTTGAAAAATAAAAATGGAAGAAAATGGTGATTATTTGTAACCAAAGTCTAGAAATAAATGAAAGTCAACAAAATTATCTATAATTTTAAATTAAACTCAACAAAAATCTGATCTAGACATTAAAAACCGCACCATTTTAACCGCAAAACCGCACCAACTCATTTTGCGGTTAAAAACCGAAACCGCACCGAAATAACCGCAAAACCGAAAAAAAACCGCAAAACCGAACCGCATAAAAACCGCAAATTTCGGTTTTTCAATTTAAATAACTGAAAATGCGGTTTTTGGTTGCGGTTTGGTCCAAAAACCGCACCATGCTCACCCCTACCGCCAGTTATGAGATATTTAGCCTTCCTCTAGGAGTGATGATTGAGTGGATGACATGCTTACGTATAGTTTTAGGGTGTTGTGATGATACTTGAGACAAATATGGGTAGGTGTGGAAGGTAGTATGGGCCCGTACTACTGAAAGCACAGGACCCATATGCGTAGCAAGGAAGTCACAACCCCTATGGTTTTGTTGGGAATTGGTTCCCGGATTGTTATGTGGAATCTGATATCTTTCTGGTATATTTTCAGCATGGTGGTTACTTGACGATTTGTGACTGGATCCAGGTCAGGATCAGGAGGAGGCGGACAGGAGGCGCCGACAGCGCCCGAGACTATCGGCCATATGGGGCCAGACGAGATGGACGCCAGGATCCGGGAGATTATGCATGATGAGGTTGCTGCTATGTTTCGGGCTCAGTTACCGGAGATGTTTGGGTCTATCAAGACCGCCATGGTGGAGTATTTCGATGATCGCTATGCAGCCCTCACTTAGGTGGCTACCGCAGCAGCCACAACGGCTGTAACGGCGGCAGGGGTAGGAGCGAGTCGGGCTTTTCAGTATCGGGACTTCAAAAACACGAAGCCCCCTACTTTTGATGGGACCTAGGACCCTATCAAAGCTATGAGGTGCCTATCTGACGTGGAGGGGTGTTTCTTCACGTGCTCATGTCCTACTGACCAAAAGGTCAGATGTGCCCTGAACCTGCTGAGGACGAGGGCAAACGACTGGTGGAGGTTGATGACTAGGTCGTATTCGGATGACCAGAGAGTTGCGGTTACTTGGGAGTAGTTCAGGGATATGTTCCGCGGTGGCTACATTCCACGGGTCGAGCGGGAGAGGCTAGCTCAGGAGTTTCTGGATTTGAGACAGGATAGTGAGACGGTGATGGAGATCACCCATATGTTCACGGAGAGGGCGATGTTCTGCCCGGAGTTTGCTTCTGAGCAGGCTCAGATGACACGTTATCTGAGCATGCTCAAGAGTGACATCCGTCAGTTTGTTGTTACACAACGATGTGATACTTTGCTGGAGTTATAGGAGGCCGCTAGGCGGCGGGAGTTTGAGATTGAGCTGCAGTTGAGGGAGCAGTGGTAGGCCGCGACATAGTCACAGCCGGTGCCGAAGCGGTCTAAGACCGTTGATTCCAGGTCAGGGGGACAGCAGGGTCGCACTTGTGGCAAGTACGGGAAGGTTCACTCGGGGGTTTGTAGAGCTGGTAGCAGGTGCCGCAAATGCAGAAAGGAGGGGCATTTTGTGAGGGATTGTCGCTAGACAGCCCCGGTTCAGGATATGAGGATCTGCTACCAGTGTCATCAGGTTGGTCACGTGAAGACCAACTGTCTACATCTCGCTGCCAAGCCGGTGCAGGCTCCAGCGCCAGCCACACTGAGGATTACTGATGAGGGTCAGGGTAGAGCAGAGCCTCCGGGGGCCCAAGGACGCGCCTTCCAGCTTACAGCAGAGGAGGCCAGAGCAGCACCAGACGTGGTTGCTGGTATGTTTCTATCCCTTATTTTACTAATGATATCTGTTTTATGCTTATATGTTTGTACCTGTGATTAGGTACGTTTTTAGTGAAAGACTTACCTGCTTTAGTATTATTTGACTCGGGGCGAGTCGGTCGTTTGTCTCTCAGACATTTAGTAGGGAGTTCGGTTTCCTAGTAGGAGAGCTAGAATGTCCGTTACGAGTCTCTATCGCCAACGAACACGAGATTTCCGCTTCTTCGGTCTATTGGGGTTGTGTATTGGAGATATTCGGAGTATCTTTCCCGATAGATCTGATTCTTATTTCCATGAGGGACGTATCTGTAATCGTGGGTATGGACCGGCTTAGTCGCTTCGGTGTCATGATTGTCTGCGAGGGTCAGCCGGTGGAAGTTCGAACCCCAAGTGGAGGAGAACTGATTGTTTACGGCGAGGGCACCAGATTGGGATCAGGGTTTTGCTCGGCTGCCAGGGCTCGGCAGTACATTCAGCACGGGTGTGCGGGTTATCTAGCGTATGTGGTGGATATGCGGGTCAGGGATCATACCTCGGTTTCAGAGGTTCTAGTAGTCAGGGAGTTTGCGGACGTGTTCCTGGAGGAGTTACCAGGAGTGCCTCCGGAGAGGAAGGTTGAGTTCAGGATCGACCTTGTGCCAGGTGCGGCCCCTATCGCCAAGGCGTCCTACCGGTTGGCACCACCAGAGATGCAGGAGCTGTCATCATAGTTGCAGGAACTGCTGGGCAAGTAGTTCATTCGTCCGAGCAGTTCTCCATGCGGAGCGTCGATTCTCTTCGTCAGGAAGAAGGATGGTTCACACCGGATGTGCATTGATTACCGGGAGTTGAACAAGTTGACAGTGAAAAACCATTATCCACTCCCGAGGATAGATGATCTTTTTGATCAGTTGCAGGGAGCATCTTGGTTCTCCAAGATCGACCTGAGGTCCGGGTACCATCAGGTCAGGTTTAGGGAGGAGGACGTGGAGAAGACCGCGTTGTAGACTCGTTATGGACACTACGAGTTCATGGTGATGCCGTTTGGGCTCACCAACGCGCCAGCAGTATTTATGGACCTGATGAATCGAGTCTGCAGACCGACGATCGACCGCTCGGTCATAGTGTTCATAGATGATATCTTGGTGTACTCCAAGACTCGAGAGGAGCATGAAGAGCATCTACGGGAGCTATTGGGAGTTTTGAGGCGAGAACGACTTTATGCCAAGTTCTCAAAGTGCGAGTTTTGGTTATGAGAGGTCCAGTTCCTGGGACATCTCGTTAACCAGGAGGGGATTTTGGTCAATCCTGCCAAAATCGAGGCGGTTATGCAGTGGGAGGTTTCGAAATCTCCCTTGGATATTAGGAGCTTCTTGGGTTTGGCAGGGTA
Organism: Lactuca virosa; assembly: GCF_052849685.1. Classification (NCBI taxonomy): domain Eukaryota; kingdom Viridiplantae; phylum Streptophyta; class Magnoliopsida; order Asterales; family Asteraceae; genus Lactuca; species Lactuca virosa. The sequence continues at coordinate 399,198,120 of NC_136430.1, read as the reverse complement.
CTACTGGTGATTCATACAGGATTTCTCCAAGATTGTAGTACCCCTCACTCGTCTGACAAGAAAAGGAGTGGATTTCCGGTGGGGCCCCGAGCAGCAGAGAGCGTTTGAGACCCTTAGGTAGCGACTGTGCGAGGCTCCAGTCTTGACTCTCCCAGAGGGAGTTGAGGACTTTGTAGTTTTCTGTGATGCATCCATAACAGGACTGGGAGCGGTCATCATGTAGAGAGGACGGGTGATAGCCTACGCATCGTGACAGTTGAAGCCGCATGAGACGATATACCCTACTCATGATCTGGAGTTGGGAGCGGTGGTATTCGCTCTCAAGATTTGGAGACACTACCTTTATGGGGTGCGCTGTACCATCTACACGGACCACAAGAGTCTGAGGCACATCATGGATCAGCCGAATCTGAACATGAGACAACGCAGGTGGCTTGACGTGGTCAAGGATTATGACTGCGAAATCCTTTACCATCATGGTAAAGCGAACGTGGTTGCGGACGCTCTGAGCCGCAAGACAGCTGGATCTTCTACACCAGTGACATGTATGAGGATATCCGTGGATTCTCCACTTGTGAGCTTGATCAGGGAAGCTTAAACAGAGGGTATGTGTCAGGATAATTGGAAACTTGAGAGGATTAAAGGGTGAGAACACCCGGTTTGTTCAAGATAGCTTGGGATTACTGACCCGTTGCGGCCGGGTCTGGGTTCCAATGTCTGGTGGGGTCAGACAGACTATATTGGAGGAGGCTCATAAGTCTAGCTTCTCTATTCACTCGGGGCCACCAAGATGTATCGGGACTTGCGATTGAGTTACTGGTGGCCGTGCATGAAGCGAGAGATCGCTTGGTATGTTGAGAGGTGCTTGACCTGCAGGATGGTCAAGGCCGAGCACCAGAAGCCGCATGACAAGCTGCAGCCTCTAGAGATTCCCATGTGGAAATGAGAGCAGATCACGATGGACTTCATCACCAAGATATCGAGAATGGCGAAGGGGTTCGACGCTATTTGGGTCATCGTGGATCGACTGACCAAGAGTGCTCATTTTCTGCCCATTCGGGAGAGCTCATCGGCCGAGAAGCTGGCCGATGTGTATATACGCGAGATTGTCGCTCGTCATGGGGTTCTGGTCTCTAATCTCAGACCGTGATGTTCGGTTTACCTCCCGATTTTGGCAGAAGTTCCACGAGGAACTGGGCACGCGGTTGCACTTCAGTACAGCCTATCATCCGCAGACGGACGACCAGAGTGAGCGGACCATACAGACTCTCTAGGATATGCTGAGAGCCTGCGTAATTGACTTCGGTGGGAGCTAGGAGTCCTACCTACCCCTTGCAGAGTTCTCCTATAGCAACAAATTTCACTCCAGCATTGGTGCTCCGCCTTATGAGTTGTTGTATGGACGGAGATGCCGCACCCCAGTCTGTTGGGGCGAGGTTGGTCACAGGGTGATGGGTCGGACTAAGGTAGTCCTGAAGACTACCAAGATGATTCAATAGATTAGACAGCGATTGCAGACCGCACAGAGTCGGCAGAAGAGCTATGCCGACCGGCGTCGATCAGAGTTGGAGTTTCAGGTCGGTGACATGGTACTCCTGAAGGTCTCACCCTGGAAGTGTGTGATCCGCTTCAGGAAGATAGGGAAATTGGGTCCCTGATATATCGGACCATTCAAGATCGCTGCCAGGGTTGGCAAGGTGGCGTATAGATTAGATCTCTCCGACGAGCTTAGTCAGATCCACAGCACTTTCCATGTTTCACAGTTGCGAAAGTGCATTTTGGACGAGGAGGCAGTAGTGTCATTAGATGATATTCTGGTCGATGAGTGCCTGAATTACGTGGAGAGACTGGTGGTTGTTCTTGAGAGGAAGGTGAAGGTTCTACGGAACAAGGAAGTACCTTTAGTAAAGGTACAATGGGAGCACAGGAGGGGATCCGAGTGGACATGGGAGTCGGAAGCAGAGATGCGGGATCCCTATCTAGGATTGTTCGTCGCAGCAGACTTCGAGGACGAAGTCTAGTTCAAGTGGTGGAGAATTGTAAGATCCCGACTCCCAGGTACAAGTTTTAAGGCATTATATTAATACTTATGGACCTACTTGACGATTTGGTTTCCCCCAACTCGTCGTGTAGAGGCAGGTTAGCCCGCGTGGATTATTGGATCTACTCGACGAGTCGGAGGACCCGGAATCGACGAGTAGGAGCTGGGAAATGAAACCCTAATTTTTAGGGTTTTCACCCCATTTAAAGGACCTTAAGTCCTTTCCTCCAGTCCCTTATCACCCCCTTGACGGCCAGAAGAAACCCTGATCGCTATTAACCTTGTTCTTGAGTGATTGTGAGGTTTAAAGAGTGACTTTGGTGCATTTTGTGAAGAAGGTGTGAAGTATAAGAAGCTTGGAGCAAAGAGGAACTTGTGGATCTGACTCTACTACATCTTGGCATCATTTTGAAGGTATAAAGTCGATGCCTTGGCTTATATTTAATTAGATCCCTTCATGTCTAATTTTAGTGCCATCTTTAGGATATTTGGAAGTCATTTCGGGTATTGGGGGTGATTTGAAGTTGTAACTTCAGATCTGCTCTCCTCTTGGTCCCAAATTCAAAAAGCTATTAGCTTTATCTAGTATCAACCCTTCACAATACCCTAAACCCCATTCTAGACTTGGTTTTGGTGTTCTAAGCATGTAGGACCTTGCATGCATGTAAAGTTTGCAACTTTACGTGAAATCTGTGCCTTAGGAAGCTAGATCTATAAGTTGGAGCATTGGAGTAGCTTAAAAACGTCTGGACAGGATTTGGACTGCATGAACTCGACGAGTCGCATAGCCGACTCGATGAGTCGTTTGTGTTGGATTAGGTGTCTAAGCCCATAACTATTATTGGTATGTACTTGAATTGATAGTAGCAATGTCCTTTTGGTTGCCTTCAAACCTGGTAATTGAATAGGATAACTGTTGGAGAGAGAAGAATGATTTATTAATTTATTACTTGGTTAATAAATTAATTTGAAATCAAGATAAATGATTTATTAATGTATTATGGATATAATATGTTAATTAGAAATCATATTTTTTAATTATCATTTAATCAGAAATTAATGTGAAATTAATTTTAGGATTAAATGAATTAATTGAAACTGTAGGGACTAAAGGTGACAATGTTCAAAAGTTGAGCATTGAAGCATTCTAGAACCTCCCTTAGATGTGGGGAACGAAATCTAGAGTGTCCTAGGGTTTCCTTGGGCTCTAAGGGTGCCTTGGAAGCCTTAGAGAGGAAGTTAAGGGATTAGGGTTATCTAAGATACACCTGCCTTATCCTAAACCTTCCTTATCACCTATATAAACCCCTATAGGGTTGGATTTCGTCCCATGCACTCCAAGAAAGGCTTAGAGCCGATTTTTCACTTCCTTTCTCTCTCTCCATAGTAATCCTTGGTTGCTAGGTTTGTTTGTGAGCCATTAGAGGCGCAACACTTGTGGCGCTTGCTACTAAAGTTCAAGATCTTCAAGGATTTGATTGTTATTACAATATAACAATAAAGGTATGTATCCTAACCCTACTTATATATTAATTTCGAAAATTACATGTGCCTCCTAGGGTTTCTTGTTTTTGTGTTCAATGCTTGTATGTCTAATAGTGAAAACATAGATCCTCAAATTAGGGTTGCATGCACACATAGGATTGTTTGCTATGTATAAAACCCAACAATGGTATCAGAGCTTTTGGTTGTTGTTTTCAATTAGATTTGATACAAAAGTATGAATTTGACAAATTAGGGTTTATGGCAAATAAACCATAGGGCTTGGATTTTCGAAATTAGGGTTTCAAAACCCTAGTTTTCGAAATTTGTTAGGGTTTCTTGAACCCTTTTCCTTTGGCCCCATATTTTCGATTTTAGGGTTGGTAAACCCTAGGGTTTTTGAAAAACACCTTCCTCCCCAAGATTAGATTTCAAAATTTTATGGATTAGGATAATGTTATCTTTGGTAATAATCTTATTAATTGTTTAAATGGATAATTAAAGATTTTGAAATATCCCTTCCCAAATTTTCGAAATCTAGAGGATAAAGGGATTAGGTTAAATTAATTATTTAATTTAATGGATAATCCTTTAAGATTTAATAATTTAAATTAATTGTTTAATTTTGGATAATTATTAAATCAAAGTTTTAATATTTAAGATTTTAAAATTAAAAGGTATTAATTTTTCGAAAATTTTAAATTTGATTAAAAACCCTAGTATTTTGTAATGTTTAAAATACACCCTTATACTATATAAAATTAAAAGTCTAATATTATATATGTATGAGTAAAGAGTCAGTCTTACCGTTAGTAAGCCTCATTCACGAAGCTGGTATATAAGGAAGCGGCCTGTAAAATGACCGCCATTGGGTATCCACTCTTACCCACCGCACTCTTGACTAGTGGAGGGTCGTTAGCCGAACGGGTAGGATAGGACACAACCTTCCATTATAAGTATAATGAAATACGAAGTAACTAAACACTTTTACAAATTCCCAAATCTTAGTTACTTTAGGAAAAATGTGGAATTGGTGCTAATCCGTGAAATTTCACATTGTACCTTGTTGGTCGTTAGTGGAGCGTGTGTGGTTAACCGACACACTAATATGGGACCAATGAAGGATGGCAATGGGTTTCTCATAAGATTATCATTGATCAATGGAGCGTGTGTGGTTAACCGGCACATTGATTAGGTGGTGATCAATATCGAGAGTACCAAGCTAATTTGCATGGTTATCCACACCTTGTTTGTGATCCTCGGCATCCCAGTCACAAACTTGAATGGCATAATCGAGATTAAACATGCCATTGAAAATTTCAATGAATCTCAAAAGATCTAGGAGTTTCAAAACATTTGAAACCTAATTTTCTTTTTGTTTTTCATGGTGGAAATTGGTAAATCGTCATTTACCTACCTTCAAATATTTTGCAATTGGATTACGACATCCCTCTTCCTAATTGCAGAATATTGTGTTGGATCCTAGCCTTGATATTTCATTTGGGTGTTATATCAAGGATTCTTATCAACTAACTTGAATTTTCTCCCGTTTTGTAGATGTCAAATGACTATGGTCTTCCCGAATCCTTTGGAAAAAGCTTTCTACTTAAAGGTGATGTTCCACGATTGGATCGTGGAAATGGAAATCATGTTTCACTTCCTCCACCTCCTCCAATAGTTCTCCCTGACCCACGTGTTCGAAGACTTGAAAATTTCAAGGTCACTCAAGCCCTATTGGCAAATAAACACGAAAATGGAAAGTCTGTGTGTGCACACGTCTTGGAGATGAAGTCACACATTGACAAGTTGGGAATGTTAGGTGTCATTGTCTCAAGGAAATTGGCTGTTGACTTGGTTCTTCAATCACTTCCTGAATCATATAGTGAGTTCATTAGAGAGTACTATATGATGGACCATGACGTAACCCTCATTGATCTTACCTATTTGCTTATTGCTGCTGAATCAGCAATGATTTGGCGTACTGGTCAAGCAAATTTGTTGGGAAGATCAACCTCCCAAAATTCCATGGACATTGACAATGGCAACATTGGAAGTCCAGAAAAGTCTTCTCTTCCCAATGGAAAAGGATTGGCTGAGGTCAAACCGTTTGACCAAATGGTAAAGAGAAAGGCTGAATCTGAAATTGTCCCATGTGCTGTTCCAAAAGAGTCTGTTTGTTTCTACTGCCAAGAGAAGGGGCATTGGATGCGAAGTTGCCATATGTACCTGAAAGATCGCAAGGATGGGAGAGTCAAGATGTATGACTCTGCTTCAGGATCGAAGAAAAGAAAGGAAGCTTAAAAGGAAGAGTGAGCTGAGTCTGATCACGAAGAAATGGATTTCGATCGCATAGGATTTTTGAGGTGCTACTTAGAAGAGTTAGGATAGATTGCTTAGGAATATTTACATAGTTTTCATTTGTAATTGCGATTGTGAGGACAAGTTTTTCCGTATTTTTATAAATAAAATAAATTTTGGTTTTGTCTTATTTTTATCCTTGCAATGGCATTTGTGAAAATTGATGTTTATATGTTTCTATTGTGAGCAAATACTGAAATGGATGTGATTCTTAATTATGATATTTGTGGTAGTGTCAAAAATTTTCCAAATAAGGAAAGATTCTCATCACCCAATTTTCAATTGGACAGAAACTTAGAATCATGCGACTTGCATCGTATGATGAATGAGAACCTTCATCTTTTGGAAAATTAAGACTAATTCCTTGTTCACACAAGTATGTGAGTCAAGTGAAGGACTAAAGGGTCCAGTACACAATGTTGTGCATTGGTCAGGTCCACCACAAAGAACAATAAGACTATTCGTCGTGATTTACTAAAAGTTTAGTAAACATGGTTATACTTACAAGATTAAGTGTGATTCTGAATCATTGAAAAAAATTTCAATGTAAAGCAGAACGAATAGGATGAATCAATTAGGCAGAAAGATAAAAGTTTCTCCAATATGAAAAGAAGGGAGAGTACTTAATTATCGTGTTTTATGATTAACCCAGTGATTATGAAACCGTGTCACAATTGATCCTCTAAGAACACCTTAGTGCACTAGTATGGCTAAGAAGATGAATTGGAAATTGTTGAATGGTTAAATCAAAAGGTGAATCATACTTCGTTCCAAAATCAAGTCTTAGAGTCGTACTCCAAGATTGTGTATTGAGTGACATGTCGTAAGTAGGTTTATAACACATCATCAAATGTGGAGCAAAAATGTTTCTTAGTCCTGCACGTTTGAAATTGGTAAGTTGTGATGTCTTGGATAAGACAAAGACCAACTAAGACCAATCGTGTGTTGTGGTTTTGTCTTGATAGGAACCCACACTAACTCTTCAATATTTTTTTTTGTCAAGGAATGTTTCTTCACAAGAGAATCTTATATGTCAAGAGGTTAGTGGGAGTCTAAATGATCTTGAAAAGTTTCAAGAACTAATCAAGAGTAAACCTATTGTTTATCACTAGCACACGACTTGAGGTTTGTAACCTATCGTGTTAACATATTCTTGTTTCTGTGCCATTCCAGTAGAGTTGACTATGCATGTGAGTCCTAAGACTTCTCATTTGAATGCATAAAGGCAATGCACCTTGATCAATGAAAGTTCATTGATATGTATGGGTGAGCTGCCTGATTACTTGGAAGACATGGTAGGCCCTTGTGCTGCCAGGCGGCAAGAAATAAAGATTGAACAAGTTCAGTCCATATGAGTTTGGATTTGTCACAAACATTGTCTTGCGATTATTGTTATCAAAATTCAGATGGATAGGAACACATACACAATAAAATCTAAGTGTCATAAGGTTTCTCTCCGCTTCATGAAAATGATTGTGAGGAAACGCTGTCAATAAGAAGATTTTAAGGAGATAACATTATGTAAATTGCATTCTCAAATTCGATTATGATTACGGTATCCCTCTTCATAGTACGAATTGTGAGATTTGGCAATTAGTCTGAACATTTGGGACTTATTGTTTTAAGTTCTGAATTAGTTCAGACTCACATATGAGTTATCTAAGGAAAGGTGTATGAGTTTAAGAAGCTTAGATAAATTCTTATCAAAGCATCTCGTATCAGAAATATGAACTTTGGTAATGAAAGTCAATAAGTATTGATTTCTAGAAGTCTAGCTGATTTCTGAATACATGTCAAAGCTAGTGGGAGCATAAGTGTTATGCTGGTAAGGAAATAATTATCATGTTAGTGGGAGCATGATTATTACGTATTGCGAGTTAGCAATATTAATTATAGAAAGACAAAAGTTTCAATTCGCCAAGTTGCAGAGGTTGAGAAGTTGTTTTACTATATTTAAGGGAGAGGAACTTATACTTCATTTCAAGTCTGAAAGCTTAGATCAAGAAATTTTAATCAAACTTAGTCATGGACATATATGAATGTTATGTTGAAAAGGTTCAACATAAGGGGATTCTATATATATGGCAATATTATAGCAAGAGACTGGTAAAGTATCATGTCTTTATGTAAGACATTGTGTATCGTATCCCATACGCTTTGGGTATAGGATCAATTACATATGTTGTAATATTCGACAGTTCAGATTTTCCAAATGCCTAGGGCATTAAGAGGGAAAAAAGGACCAGAACCGGATATGACCAAAATAATTAAACAACTGTCAAGGACGATCTAAGGTTCGCTAAGGATTGGTCGCTAGAGGGCAGTTGGAAGTAAAGTATTGAATGGAACATATTGGCATTATTATAAATAGATAAGATTTTATTTAGAATGTGTTGTCATATGGCAAATATGGAAATGTTTCCATAATGGGAGTTGAATATTAAGGATTTATGTAGATTAGAAACTTTTATGCAAGAAGGATGTTCAAAGGAATGTACTTTGAATTTGAGACTTCATGTCTATGGAGTTGTCTTGTAACAATCTCCAATAGAGCACTTTGTAATATCATTGGCAAAGTCTTGGTGACTTTGGTGCTATGTCATTACAAAAGGATCATTGCGTAAAATGTTAGAATCTAACACATAGCACGGATTTGGTATTCTTACACTTGTGATAAGGATTGGAAATTGTGACATGAGCGTCATTGGAAATGTGTTCAATTGATCTATTTCACAAAGTAAGGACCATAGGTAAACATGGTGGGCATGCTTGGAGCATGCGATAACTATTGTTTTTCAATTCAAGTATTAAGTTAATTATCCGAAACATCATACAATGATTAATGTGTAATCAATATGGTGATTAAATAAAAGGTGTTTTATTTATACTCAAAGTGTTGATGCCATATAAGATTCAATTATTCTATGTTTAACTTCGCATGTTTTGACTTCCCGAATAATAAGATTATTCAAACCATCCACAGTCGATCATACTTTGGAAGTAGGTATTGAGGCAAGACTGTCATTAATTCGACTGTAGATTATTTGAAGCGTTTTAGACATAGCAAAAGTCTGTTGCAGTGTTCATGAGTGCTCATGAAATAAGATTTGAGTATTAGATTAAACCCACACTCACGTGAATCACTTCATGGATTTTATCACGAGTGATTGTGAGACGATAATATCTTATATTCTTGAAACGGAGACATGTGAGTTGTAGTTTGCAAGTCGGTTTCACATTAATAATATGTAAACGCACCAGTAACTTGGTGTTATAAAACATATAGTTGTGTGTGATTTGATGAGTAAGTACAAGCAAGCATCTGAGTTGAAGTTTATCCGTTCCTTTTACCCAATGTGGGATAAAAGTGATATATGTGGGCCTCTCGATGATTTAGTGATGACACCCTAAGCGCTTGGCCAAGCCTGGACTAAGTTGATGTGTTCAATTGTAGTCTGTTGTCAGTCGTCTTAAATCGGAAATCGGGAAACAACTATTGGATAGAGATTGATTATAATCCATGTCTCATGTCCATACGATATCTTGTAGAATGGAGGAATATTTTATCCCTTATCTAAGGACACGTCGCTGACTAGGTCAGAGTTCGACATCGGCTTTTGGTAGCTAAAATTTGCTAGTCAATTTTTGAAGTTATACTTGCAACTATAGTTATTAGACTTATCCAAGTGGGATATTGTTAGATTAGGTGTCTAAGCCCATAACTATTATTGGTATGTACTTGAACTGATAGTAGCAATGTCCTTTTGGGTTGCCTTCAAACCTGGCAATTGAATAGGATAACTGTTGGAGAGAGAAGAAGGATTTATTAATTTATTACTTGGTTAATAAATTAATTTGAAATCAAGATAAATGATTTATTAATGTATTATGGATATAATATGTTAATTAGAAATCATATTGTTTAATTAATATTTAATCAGAAATTAATTTTAGGATTAAAGGAATTAATTGAAACTGCAGGGACTAAAGGTGACAATGTTCAAAAGTTGAGCATTGAAGCATTTTAGAACCTCCCTTAGAGGTGGGGAACGAAATCTAGAGTGTGCTAGGGTTTCCTTGGGCCCTAAGGGTGCCTTGGAAGCCTTAGAGAGGAAGTTAAGGGATTAGGGTTATCTAAGATACATTTGCCTTATCCTAAACCTTCCTTATCACCTATATAAACCCCTGTACGGTTGGATTTCATCCCATGCACTCCAAGAAAGGCTTAGAGCCGGGTTTTCACTTCCCTTCCCTCTCTCTCCATAGTAATCCTTGGTTGCTACGTTTGTTTATGAGCCATTAGAGGCGCGCCACTTGTGGCGCTTGCTACCAAAGTTCAAGATCTTCAAGGATTTGACTGTTATTACAATATAACAATAAAGGTATGTATCCTAACCCTAATTATATGTTAATTTCGAAAATTACATGTGCCTCCTAGGGTTTCTAGTTTTTGTGTTCAATGCTTGTATGTCTAATAGTGAAAACATAGATCCTCAAATTAGGGTTGCATGAACACATATGATTGTTTGCTATGTATAAAACCCAATAGGATGGAGGTTGCCCGCATTTGATTCTGCATGAACTCGGCGAGTCAGTAAGAGGACTCGACGAGTCAGTTAGGGTTTTTCCCAACATCTGGACACACATGGAATCGACGAGTTGGTTGGAAACTCGACGAGTCAGTTAGGGTTTTATGACTTTTTGAGTTCTTAAGGAAACTCGACGAGTTGGGTCAACATGGACGGTTGACTTTGATTATTGACCTTTACTTTGACCAGTTTGACTTTTAGGGGTATTTTGGTAATTTGGGAATTTATAGAAGTAGATCACTGGTGGATGTAGGTGTTGGACTTAGAGCTACACTTGGTGGAGTTTGATCTTATCACTTTGAGCTACTTGTGAGGTGAGTTCTCCTCACTATATCAATAGGGTCTAAGGCACCAATGTTGGCCCTTATCGGATTTGTATCCGGGTTTATTGCATGATATGCTTATTGATTTACATCCTGGTAGTTAGGATGGTGATATGCTTAATGACCTGGTAGGTCGGTATCCTGTTTTATAGGATGTTTGCTATGTTAGAGATCTGTTAGATCAGTATCCTAGTTATAGGATGGTAGTTATGTTATTAATCGGTTAGATCGGTATCCTGGTTATAGGATGGTTGCCATGTTAGTGATCTGTTAGATCTGTATGATTATATGTACTTGCATGCTAGCTTATGATGTTTATGTGCACATGTTTGTTGGTTTGGGGGATTGGGTTGAGGAAGGTCCAGCTTTGTGCTGTAGGCCAAGATACCTAGGGCGGACCAGATAGAATGCAGACCCGGGAGGGCATATAGTCAGGCTGAAGGCCCGGCGAGCGGTTCGGATAGGCTGAAGGCCCTGAGAGGCGATACAGACGTGCTGAAGGCTCAGAGAGCGGTTCAGATAGACTGATGGCCTGTGAGGCGATCCAGTCAGACTGATGGCTCATTATGCATGTTGTGTTTGTTTATATGATATGATTATGATCGTATGGCGTTGGTATTTTGGGGGTAACTCGCTATGCCTTTGAGCTTACATTTATCGATTATTGTTTCAGGTACTTCTGATGATCGCAGGAAGGCGAAGGCGTGATCGTGCACCTCTTCATGTTTTTATAATTTGATTCTGGGAAACTCTGATATTAAACCATTTTGAAAACTTGTTTGTAATAATTATTGGTTTTTGAATGACTTAAAAAATTTTAAATTGGCTTGAATTTTATGGTTGTTACAACGGCCTTTCCAATGCTACCGAACCCATCCTTAGCAGAACTCTCCCAATCCGATGATGAAACGAATCCTTAATCCCTTACAGAAAACCATTTCTACCTTTCCTGAAACCCAAATTCTAAAGTCTCATATTGGTTTGACTCCTTGACAGACCGCCCATCCTGAATCACTATCATGCTAAAACCTCAATGAATTCCCAACCAAACAAAACGCTCCCAATCCTAGATTATTTTGATACTTCCATTGGGGAAAAAATACCCGACCATTTACTGTTGTAGAACACTTTTAGTTGATAGAAGGCTCATATAATCCTTCTAGTAGAAGACTCATCCCTGCAACGGTTAGACTCAGACCAGAGTTGTGTAACAGGGTCAAATTATCTACTCTGAGATTATCTACACCAAACTGCAAGTGACCTACGCATCCTCTGAATGACAATCGACTCCATACACGAGTCCCAAATCACTAACACTGCCTTGACTTCTCCCGATACCCATTAACTTCTTTCCAAAAGCATTCGAGACCTCCCTGGTCCCAACTTGAAAGTCACTAACTGAAACACTGGATTCCTGCCCGGTTGCTGATTCAAAAGACACACACAGTCGTCCCACACGACTTCCGCATGAAGGCCTCATCTGGCAATAATTTCCCAAGCTATCACGCCACATCTCTTCCCTAGTTCATGAGGGCCCACTCTAGAACTAATTTTGGGACGAAATTCCCTTTAACGGGGGGATGATCAGACAACTAGAAAATTTTGGGTCAAGCCAAGTCTAAGGGAGTCTTGTGTATAAGTGTATCTACAATGTTTATCTATGTAACTTTGATACAATGATGTTTATTGAAAGTCAAGAGGACACCATTTGTATGATTAAAGATGATATACACTTGGAAAATTCATGTTAAAACAAGCCTTGAATGATCAATGCAAATCAAATAAGAATCAAGTAGTTATAACATAACAACATGTGTTTATGCCATTCTCGAATTTTTAGGGCCACCATCCTTGTGATGTTTATCCCTCAAAACCGAAATCATCTCTTAGTGGATGATCAAAAAAACCCGCAAACCCTTTTAAGGTGTCACTTAGGACCACAAACCCTTTTGTGGATATCCCTAAAACCGCAAACCCATTTAAGAAAAAGTAAAAACGAAAACCCTCCTTGGCTAGGTGATTTCGGTCACCTCATGACCGAGAACCCCATGGGATTTTGGTTGGGTGTAGCATCCAAATCATTGACTTGCAAGATTGGCATCTTCCCTTTACATCGCTTTATCCATCAAACATCCGTACCATACATACCAATACTCACCATATTTCCATGCCATGCAAACATTTACACACCAAGTATCTAAGAATGACATACAAGAAACCAACATGTAACAATAAAGGGGATCACCCCCTCCTCCTTTTAAGCATCGGCCGAGAGTGGGTTATCCCACTCTTTCCATTACATTTTTCTCAAACTTTTCTCTTCTCTCTAAAAACAAGGTCATCTTCTTCAAGGATCACCATCTCAAGGCCGATCTTAGAGTTTTTGGTAAGCTTCTTCGTAAATCTCAAGTGTTTTTATACATTTTCAGGTTAAATTCATCATGTTTACACACATTTTCGTGTGTTAGATTACTAGGATACCAACCCTTCCAAGAAGCTTACCAACTCCACACAAGAAGATAGGCTCGAAACTCTCATCTTTCCCTTCAAGCCACCCACAAAAATTTGCCAAGGTGAGCTTCATACCACCATTTTTCGAGTTTTACATGCTTTGGGGGGGGGGGGGGGATACATGTCAAAATATTTTTGTCTTATGGATATTTGCATACTTCATCTTTATTATTTTAATATGAAGTAATATTTGCATAAGGTGTAGTCATCACCATTATTTTTATACAAAAATCGTGACCTACGAGGCTTAATTTGTAACGATGACAAAACATAACTTATTTTGTGATACAAATACCAACCGAAAAATATGAGTTGTAAAAGCTACAAGTTTTTGGTAATTTTTTCTAAAAATAGTTTTTCTAGTAAAACTTGTTATATTTTAGTCATTACTATTTTAGTAGGTTAAAACCCGAGGATATTATGTTTTAATAACATATATTAACACTAGACATGAATTTAGCTTTATATTTATATAAAAGTTTATGTAAATAGTCCACACAAAAACATACAAGGCAAACTATACTTGGTATAGTTTGGGAGTCACAAAACCACATTTTCATAACTTTTCAAGGAATAATTATTTCATTATACAAGAAAATGGGATTCGTAGTTCACGTGAATCCGTTAATGCTCTAGTGAGACATTCTCTTCACCGTACCCACCTAGTGTACACTTTAAGTCATGCATTATAACTAGAGTCTCCTGGAGGGAGAGCGAGATAGTTGTGTATAGATCTATACGGGATTGACAACCCCACACCTGAGTTGTTCGCTACAGTTAGACCGACAAGTCTAGGGTGACAAATATCTACCGATTCCGACGCCTGAAGAACGTCGTACAGGCATAACAGTCATATTAAGCATGGTTATAATAACTTACATAGGGATTAACAATACTATCTTGGTTTACGGGAAGCTTACACTTCATTGGTTTTATAAAAATATAAGACTACATACTAGCTTTCAGTACATTATTGCTCACATTTCTGGTGTTAGGGTTTAAGACTACAGTTCACATATAAGAAAATATTGGATTTTATGGAAACATACATACATTATCATTTTGCAAGGAAAAAGATACAAAAGACCTACATACATTTATAGTCTTGGATATAAGACTAACAGCCCATTTTATAGAAAATAACAGATTTTCTAGAAGTATACAAAAACTATTTTAAAAAAGCAGTTACAAACCCTTTTCATACAAAATGCTTATAAACTCACCAACATTATTGTTGACGCTTTTCAAAATCACTTGTATTCTCTAGGAACTAGTAAACAGGTATCCAAATCTTTTGAGAACATGAGTTGCTGCATTATGGAATTCTACTTTTCAGTCATTGTTATGTAACTTTTGAACAAACACCGTATGTAAACTTGTATTCTTCATGTATGATGTTTGGGTTGCTATGTTTCGTTAATATTCAACTGTTATGATACTCTACAATGACGTCATCCGCCCCCGGACGTTTCAGCCGTCCTGGTTCGGGGGTGTGACAGATTGGTATCAGAGCATTGTTTATAATGAACTAGTATATCAAACCATACAAGATATACAACTATACATACAATGGGACTAAAACACTCTGACTAAAAGTATATTTTAAAAATATAAGTAATTTATAAAAGTGTACATACATGCATGCATATTAGAAATAATGTTATAATAAGAAGTATTTAGAAGAGTTGGACATCGCGATTAAATTTAGACAGTTATGTAATCATATCTAAGGTAAATATAGCCTAATCAACTATATTTATTTGAGATATGACCAACATGTGTTTAGGAGTAGTCATGGTGGACAACGAATCTAAAACGTACCAACCTTATACCAAAAAGCTCTAAGAACTAAACCTAAATAATTAAAATACTACAGGAGTATTTTAGCACATGATAAACCCTTCATGTATTTCTCATACTTATATTCTCGTACAGACGCGATGGCAGGTTTCGATAACCCCAGAGATCCCTGAACGGAGGGTGGATTGAGGAGGGTCTTGAGGAGGATCCCGAGGACATCTTGGAAGAGGAGCCATAGGAAGAGTTTGAATAAGAGATAGAGGAAGAAGAAGAGGAAGAGGAGGAGGAGGAGGAGGAGGAGGAGGATGCGGAGTCCGAAGTCATTAATCCTCCCTACGTTGCTAGAGTCCCTGCACATCGTTTAGGCTACAATGGACCTACACCCCACTGGGCGGAGGACCTTGAGAGGTGGAGTCGACACTAGAGGCAGCGCCCGCCCTTTGGTATGGAGCGAGGTTTTCAAAACCTCAGCCATGGAGGACCCGCTGACAGAGCCCTCCCAGTTATGATCCAACGGATCATGGACCTTGGTGACCAGACTAGAGCAACGACGAACCGCGCCCTGGAGTTGGGAGCCGCTGCAGAAGTCACAGATGCGCGGACACGAGATTTGGAGAGGGACTACTATCCCATGGACAGACTCATTAAGGACCTTACCACCGCCCGAGTGAGGGTAAGGGAATATCAGGAGAGGCATGTAGCTCTCGAGGAGAGAGTGATCGCAACCAAGCGTCGATTGGATGAGTTACAGGGCGCCTCTACTTCATCCCAGGGACCGCAGAGGACTACCCGTCGTGAGTAGGATTTATCCTACTCACAATTTGATATAGACTAGGATTATGGGTATGCGTTGGTGCTATCCCTTTTTCTATTTCATGTATGTAGGACCGACCCTACGTCTAAGTGATTACACTATTCGGAGGGTCGTTATGTTGCAAAATTTTTATCTTTGATGTACTGTAGACCTTTTTAGAGGTCAATTTTCCAAAATTATGTACTGGTACCTTATCATTAATGAAACGAATATGTGTTTCTATTTTATTGGATGTTGTTATCTGCTATGTCTCTTCTTTTCATTTTTATTTGGTATAATAAGATTTCAATTATATGTACAAAACAACTCTCAATAACAACTAGACTCGTCACATATATAAATGCGATGTTTTACGACAATAGTGTCCAAATCATAACCCTTATCAAAGACTTATCGTCAATTCCATTAGTGGCAGAAAATGTCGCCTCGAAGATACAACAGGCGCAAGCACAATACATCGGCGCCACCACCACCGCCGCCTCCCCCACAAATGGATATTGTAGTGTTCCAAGTTGCAGTGACCACTGTTGTGGCTGCTGATGTAGCCCAAATCAGTAGTAGCAGCAACGGAGGTGGAAATGGAACAAACAGTTCCAATCAAAGTTAAAACCAAGGGAACCCGAGGGAATGCACTTATAAAGACTTTGCAAACTGCAAGCCCAAGCCCTTCAATGGGAGCGGTGGCGTCATATATATGACGTGGTGGTTAGAAAAGAAGGAATCAGTATTTGAAATCGGTGCCTGCCCCGAGGAGAGCAAAGTCAAGTTTGCAGCCTACACTTTTTCTGATAGGGCCCTTTCATGGTGGAATGGCCACATCAAAGCCCTAACACTCCCGGTAGAAAACTCAATGGGTTGGGAGGATCTCAAAATCATGATGCTCGAAGAGTACTGCCCAAGGGGTGAGGTACAGAAGCTAGAGCAAGAGCTTTGGAATCTCACTGTGAACGACTCTGACATCGAAGCCTACACCGCCAGATTTAGCGACCTGGCGATCCTACGCCCTGGAATGATCACTTAGGAGAGCAAGAAAGTAGAACATTATTGGATTAGATGTCTAAGCCCATAACTATTATTGGTATGTATTCGACCCGAGAGTAGCATGGTCCATTTGGGTTGCATGGCATCGGAACAATTGGATAGACAAAATGAGAAAAAGGATACTTATGATTTATATTAATATATTATAAGTTCTAATATATTAATATGAAATCATATTATTTAATTAGTATTGATCAAGAATTAATTTAGTGACCAAAAGGAACTAATTAAATATGGACTCTTATATATATATACATATATATATATATATATACATATATATATATATATATATATATATATATATATATATATATATATATATATATATATATATATATATATATATATATATAGGATGTGCCAAGTTCATTTAGGTTGGGCTAAGCTTTCATGGATAGTCCATGGAGTTTTTAACCCATGGATCCTATGGAAATGAAAGGTCATGGGTATTAGGTTTTACATGAATGTAACCCTAATCCTCCACACTATATAAAGAGGTCTCTAGTTCATGAAATTGGCACTAGTGTATAGTACACAAGAGGGCAAATCCGATTTCATAATAGTGAACATAAGTATTCTTCTTGTAACATCCCAAAATTCAAGGCCAAAAATTTCATTTTTAAATAAGTTATTACATAAAACCATCAGTATAAAAACATTCATAATAATATCTCGTGTCAAACCAAAATGTCAGTAATCAAAACATATCATCATAAAACCGTATCAGAGTGTAATCCCAAGGATCTCATGTGCGGAAAACATAGTGTGATGCGCTGCGATCAAGCCGACTCCTTTCCTTTGAAAACGAGTACCTGAAACCAAAACTGTAAACCGTAAGCACAAAGCTTAGTGAGTTCCCCCCATCATACCACACACCATACAATAACATACTGTCAGGCAATTCTGGGGTGCCTGACTACCGAGGTCAAGACATTCTGGGGTGCTTGACTTACCCAGGTCAAGCCATTCTGGGGTGCTTGACTTACCCAGGTCAAGCCATTCAGGGGTGCTTGACTTACCCGTCGGTCTATTTCGCCCGACTACCGAGGACTATTTCACCCCCTACCACTACCATATAACACACATTTACTGCCAGGCAATTCTGGGGTGCCTGACTACCCAGGTCAAGCCATTTTGGGGTGCTTGACTTACCCGTCGGTCCTTACGACCGACATCCGAGGACTATTTCACCTCCTACTACTACCACATAATATCATAGCATGAACATACTGTCAGGCAATTCTAGGGTGCCCGACCTACCCTTCGGTCCTAACGACCGAACTTGGGGACTATTCTCCCCCTACTAACACTATCACATATAACATATAACATATCATGCTAGCACATAAACATATCAGGTAGTAGCAACCCTAGATGAATGTCACAAAGACAATCATCTAACATACAACTCCTACTGGTGGGCCGGCATTGTGGCCGTAGACCCACCGCTACTGAAAGGTAACTCACCTCACACTGCTGAAGTCCAGTAGACACAATCCCACACTGCTGAAGTCCTGTAGACTCAACCCCAGCTGCTGGCTGACAGATTCCCGAACTGTCAACACCAAAATAACACCCAATTAATAATTGGGTTCCACTACATAATCATAAGTACGTTCTTTGGGTAATTACCACATTACCACTAGCTTGGCTTATTCAAGCCCAAGGCCCAATCCATAGGCCCCAAGTCAATTAGGAATCAAAGCCCAACACATGGCCCAATTTTCCAAATTGGGCCTAGGCCTATACATGGTCTCATTCTAAGGCCCAACATCATATAATCATTAAGGCCCAAACTATGGCCCAATTTTCCAAATTGGGCCCAAAACCCTTACATGGGCCTTACCCTAGGCTCATTAAATTATTCTAGTCCAATTGCTTGACCTTGGATGGCCCATTAATAATCCCATCACCAAGGCCCAATAAAGAGGCCCAACAATAAACCCAAGTGAAATTAGGGTTTCACATAAAATGATGATTAGGGTTAAGTTTCCTACTTAACCCATTAGGGACTTAATCCCCTAAGGACTTAATCCATTAAGTCCAATGTTGCTTAGATTAATCTTTACCAATGATTATTATTTAATATTTCAAGCTATTAAATAATTCCCGTGTGTGTGTCCCGATTAATTCTCAAAATTAGGGTTTCATTGCATTAGGGTTTTCCAAACCCTAATTAAGGTTTCCAACCCACATTAGTCCATTAGGCCCAATAGCTAAGTCCTTAGATCCATTAGGGTTCACAAAGCCCATTAGACACATGTTTGGGCTTTAATGTCAGTTAGGGCTTTATTGGGCCCATTAGGGCTTACAAGGCTCATTAGGGTTTTAGTCCCTTGTCCAAACATCCCAACCGAATCACAACACAACTAAGCACACCGCCACCCGACACGGCGGCCGGTGGTGGTTTGAGTTCCATTTCATTATTCCAATTTTTACAATTACAATGAACTCACGAAATAACACACACACACACACTATACTAAAATAAACACACACACATAACCACCTTGTGGCGGCCGGCGGTGGCGCATGGCGGCAGCCACCACCTCACGGTGGTGGTGGTGGTGGTTGTTCTCGTTATCCGGCCAAGCAACACATGCAACTTAAACTCAACGGAAATGCCTACACCCACACTATAATCTTGCAACCAGATCTAAGCACCCTCCTGGTGGCGATGGGAGATGGCCGGCAGCAGCTAATGGCGACATTTTGCGGTGACAGCCACCACCGCGAGGTGGTGGCGGAGTTTCTCTTGTTTCCCAGCCGAGCATTCACACTCCCACACACTTAACCACGACCTGGAGGCTAGAACTTTCCCGACTCAACCCCCACGGTGGCAAACGACGACCAAACCCCTTCCCCCCCCCCCCACCACCGGTTCCCGTCGACATACACGATGCCAGGCCGCAGAAAGAGCGAAGAAGTAGACGTAGGTGGTGGCAACGGACCTTACCGTGAGCTCCCTTCCACTCACGACTCGCATAGACAACGTAACCCGCTTAACGGTATCGACTGATCGGAAAACAGATGAAAGAAAAGTGGTGGCGGCGGTTCTCTTGCTTCGACTTGGTCACCAACGGATCTCCTGATCAGGAAGATGGGGCATGGCTGTCGGCCTCGGTGGTCCAAGTCATTGGTGGCCGATCAGAAATAGCATGATGGTGGCGGCAGTAGGGAGACATAAGGGGGGTGCGGCGCCGGAGACGAGAGGTACAAGGTGAAGGTGGCCGCTGGTTTATCAATTAGGGTTAGGGTTAATATGGCATGGGTTTTATATGGAGGTTGCACACATGAGGGTGACGGGTTCACCCGTTTTTTTCACAAACTTCTGGCCATTTTGTCAATATCAGCCCCTCCCCACTAGAGTTTTTCCAATTTAAACCTAAATTTTACCTTTTATCCCCCAGCTTCCTAAAATCTTTATAATTTAATCCTAATAATTACCCTTTGAACCCTCACCATTAAAATCCCTTACAACTTAGGTACACAATTTACCAAACAGTCCCCCAATGTGTTAATTATAACATATTCAGCCCCTCCACCTCATTTCTTTTTAAAATAATTCCCGATAATTACCACGGAGCCCCTGTCTTCATAATTATTTATAAAATGAGTCCCGAACTCACACTTTTAACCCCCGACTTCTAAAAATGTGGCAATTAACTCCTCGAACCCAACACCCTGCATATATAATTATTTATTTTAGGCTACCATTCGTTCATTAATTTATTTATTTAACTAATAAATAAACGAGTGTTACAAATCTCCCCCACTTAAATTAGATTTCGTCCTCGAAATCATTCCTTACCATTCCTTACTCGACCAACCACTCTAGTAGCATGGTCACCAACTTGGGCACACCCTAGCCTTCCCAGGGTAGCCATGACCAATCCTCGTAAAACCCTAAAATCCATAGGTGAACGAATTCCTCGCAACAAGATCTCATTTACCCCGTCTGAAATCTGTTGCCGTGAGATAGTCTGATTCTCTGACAGACTACTCATAATGGATCATTATTGTTGAATCTAGTTCGTTCATCCCTCAACAGGCTACTCAACTTCTGATAGCTTTAGGTTCTCACTATAAAACAGGTTCACAAACCCAATTATCCCTGCAGATCACTTATACTTGGATAAGGCTCAGTTGATCCCGCTGTGAGTGACTTGTCACTTCCCAGATCAACCAGATATTCCGTCCGTACTTGCAACCTGAAACACAAATGCTAACACTGCCCAAACGTTGAAACTGCCTAAACACTGAATTGCCTGAAGCAGTATTCAGCCTCATTGTTGAATCATAAAAAGTGACCCTCGTGAACTTCAGCTACCGCAACCTCTTCAGCTACCGCAGCCATCCAGCACCCACAGTCAAGCTCCTTCTTCAGCAACCGCATCCGGAGTCTCTACCTACCGCAGTCACTTAACTAGATTACTTTACTTGTCTTTATTATAATACTCTCTATTGTCCAGTATGCCAGACGGTCTAATTTTGTTAGACCGTGAGACGCAATCCTAGCCACTCATTTTGTAGATAAAAAAACATTTTTAAAATGCAAAATAATTGTAATTTTTCGAATTTTTTTTTTTCAAATATTATTTTCGTCATTTATATTTTCCAAAAAAAAAAATACCAAATTTTTTTTTTTTTACATATTCTAGTACATATTAGAATATTTTACATATCTGACAAATCTAGTAAAATATATTTTAACATACTAAAAATCACATTAGAATATATTGCATGGCTACTCTTAGAGATGTAATCTAGTGTAATTCTTGAGTCTCTATAAATAGAGCTCATTCTCTTGTATTCAACACGGATATCACACGCATCTATCTATTCTGAATACACTTCTCTGAAGTTATCTTTTCTATCTCTCTATCTAATTACGCATCACCTCTTACTCTCAAATCTTACTAGAATACAACTGATTATAACCTCTCTTCGGAGTAAGTCTTCTGTGACTTAATCACTAAGTTTGATCCTCCTTATTAACTTGGTTTGAATGCATTCCTTGTTATGAATCAACTTACGTGTATACTTGATATAACAATTGTTGTCATTTCTATTTCTTTACTTTCCGCAACTAACTCTCTAACTATCTAATTCTAACTTATTAATATTATTGTTGAGCTTTTAGATCCTTCCAGATTAACTATTCCGCAATCCACTTGTTCTAACGTTTGTTCAAGTGTGTCTCTAAGTTTTTCTCTCAACAATTGGTATCAGAGCCATAGTGGTTGCTTTTTGGAAACGGAACTCTGATCTTCAAAGGGCCTTCTATACCACTAAAGCTCATTTCTTAAAAAAAACTTCAAATGGCACAATCGTTATCTCTGAATGTTTCCAACAGTGTTGGTGGTTCTAATCGAGCCCCAATACTGGTAGCAAATGAATATCATCACTGGTCACAAAGAATGGAAAGATACCTAAGGAGACTTGGTAGAGATGTATGGCGATCCGTAGAAGAAGGACCACATGTCCCAGTCCTTACACCAGTCCAAACTGACGACGCTACAACCAGACTAGGAGGAGGTCAACCAGTCATGAACCGTCCCACCAAGGATGATCTCGATAAAATGGAAAATGATGCTGTTGCTTTTTATGAAATCTCCTGTGGAGTTGCTCCTGACAACTTTGATATTATCATAAATTGCAAATCAGCAAAAGAGATCTGGGAAGTTCTCAAGAATTTGTACGAAGGATCAGAACAAGCACAAGACAAGAAGCTTACTACCGCACTCAATGAGTTCAACAACTTCAAAGTCATACTGGCGAAAGTTTGGAAGACTCCTTCAAAAGGTTCAACCTGATAGTCACCAAGTTATCCAATGCGGGCACCATCCGCAGTAACCATGAAACAAATCTTCAGTTTCTTAATGGTTTGGGAAGACATTGGACTACGGCTAAGATGATAGTCCAGGGCGATAGAAAGATTCACTCTTTGTCACTCTACAAGCTCTATGGAGAGCTGCAAGCACAAGAATCCACCGTACTCAAAGAGTGTGCTAACTTCGGAGGACCACTTGCTCTCGTAGCACAAGCCCTACCGCAGTCACTCTACTCTCCATCGTATGACACTCCACCGCAGTCATACGAAGCTGACTCAGAGTATGATGATGAAGAAGAGTTTCAGAAGGCTATTGCTCTGGTTAGCCAACAGTTCAACCGTCTACCACCTCCTTCCTTCCGCAAGAATCAACAGTTCAACAAACCTCCATTCAACCGTAACTTCGGTTCCCAGAATAACCATCCTCGATATTCCAAAAGTTCTCATCCACCACCGCAATCTCTAAATAATCAACCAAAGGAAGCACCACAGTCTACTCAAACCACTGACTCCGGTACTCCCTCAGAAGACAAGACTGATGTTGTAATTTGTCACAAATGCAACAAAGAGAATCACTTTGCAAGAGATTGTAAGGCCAATATAGTAAAAGACAGAGCATTCTACCTTAGAATGGCTCAAGAGTTGGAAGATAAGGAAAAAGCAAGGGCATACATAGCCCATGTCAAAAGAGACCATCAAGTTTGGTCACCCGGAGACGAAGATGAAGCCATCAGCAGTGTCAAAGGAAAAGGGAAAATCTGCATGCTGGCAACTGCGGATGATGATGGGTCTACAAAGCTGGAAAAGAACTACTGCTACATGGCAAAGGATGGAACTCTAAGCATCGTCAAACAGGTAAAACTTATGATCCATACTCTAAACTATAGCATGCATGACTGTCAACCCTACATAGATGATATTAATGACACTTGTGCTGCCGTCCTTACAGACTATAACAAAGCCTTAGATGAGAAGAACATTGCGTCCCAAGAGATGTTCCACGAGAGAGGACGACTGGATAACAAAAGACTCAAAATGGCTATGTTAGAGAAGGACTTAGAGTTAGAAAAAGATGCAAGAATGTTGAGTGAAACCCAATTAGAAATAGCTTTGAACCAAAGAGATTTAGCTCAGAGTGAAATTGTACGCTTAAATCTTTTAATCGAAAAATTGTTCAATGAAAGTGAAGCTATTGAAAATTTGGTAAAAATGGAACCATGGACAATACATACAATTGGGGTTGGTCGAATAGATATCCTACCGCAATGGATTCCTCACCCCGGTTCAATAAAGACAGACTGTATGTCCCTCCAGACCGAGAATTTCATTTCCCAGTCAATAACAAGACCTTTCCCGAAGACATCAAAACTCACTTCGGTAGACTACATAGTCTAAGCAATAATTGTGTCATTGAGGAAATTATGCCTGAGGTTTTGGGTCACACATGTGATCAAATTCCTATATGTGGCACCATTTACCCAAATTCTCAAACCTTATCCGTAGTTGATGAAGAGATTGTCATTGAGGGCCCCGAAGTCTCAAAAGACTTTCCATCTCTGTCCTCATACCGCGGTGTCTCAAACTGTAGTCAAAAGTCCCACAAATGTCCCACTAAAGTCCCAACTAAGACTTACTCTGCAGTAGTCAAATCTTCACTACCGCAGTCCTCAGTAAAAGGAACTGTGACCCTTCAGGCAATTCATCATGAATTACCTATAGAGAACATTGAAGTGGGTCAATGCTCACAGACCCCAGAATCTTCAAGTTCGGATGACTCAAGTGCACGTTTTCAAAATCATTCTAAGAATTCCAGGAAACCGCAGTTGAACAACAATGACTGCGGTTCACCAAAATCTGTGGCCAAAAAGGCCTTCAAAGAGGAAATTAGATCTCGAGGCACAAATAGACAAACTTTTTCAAAAAATAAGAAGCATGTGAGAATTCCAAAGTCCAAGAGTCCAGAAAAATTTGTTTTCTCACACTACTTTTCAAAAAACTCTCCCACCAAGAAAACAAACAAAAAAGAAAGTCCAGCTTCAAAAGTCATTCCTACTTCTTCTGACACAACCCAAAAGGGTGTTCAGTCTTTTCGAAACAATGGTTTTCAGGTCTATTCCTCAAATGATCCTAAATGGAAAGGTATTTTACCCACTCCAACACTTTTAAAGTCACGTCAAAATTTCAACAAATGGAAGGGTATCCTACCAAATCCACCAAAAAGGACTCAAAGATTTGCACGTGGTAAACCTTTTCAAAAACAAACTTTTTCAAAATCTAACAACTTACATGTCAGGGATCACCAACCTTGGACCGGTAACAAGTCCAATTCATCCTATAGACCGCTGACCAAGCATAGTGTCAGATCAAATGACAAAATCTCTTTTTGTAAATATCAGTGTAGTTGTCAAAAGGATTCACCCTATGTCAAATCTAGTCGGAGTCAGAAACATCGTACTTTTTCGAAAACTCACAACACTCCAATTCTGCACAAACATCCAGGACTAGGATTAAAAGTTGACAAGAGACCCATCCCTGCAACCTCGGTCCATGCATCATTCTGCAATTCACCAATTTCCCCAGGCTCCAAACTAGTTTGGATGCCTAAACTAACTGTGTAATTCTCAGGCTTTGTGCAAGGAGGAACAAGAAGAAGAATGGTTAATCGACAGTGCCTGCTCCTTGCACATGACCGGAAGGTTAGAATACCTTTGGGATTTAAGGCGTATATGCAATGGTGGAAATTTCACAATCGTCAACAATGCGAATGGGGTCATCCGAGGTTACGGTGTTCTCACTACGGGGAACTTTTCTATTCAAAATGTTGCTTATGTAGAAAGCCTTAAACACAATCTCATCAGTGTTGGCCAACTATGTAAAGCAGGACATCGAGTTGAATTTGATGATCAGTTCTGTTACGTAATGACTAGTGATAGGAACACCTGTCTGATCAAATCCAGATCCGAAGGTACCATGTATCCTTTGGATGTCTCTCTGATCATTGGCAGACCGTAGTTGTGTTTCCTGTCCAAAGCTGTATCCGAAGTCAGCTGGCTATGTCACCGCAAGCTAGCTCATCTCAACTTCAGGTACATCAACAACTTGGTCACAGGAGAACTAGTCAGAGGTCTCCCTATTCTTAAATTCAGCAACGATACTCTCTGTCCGGCTTGTGAATGTGGTAAACAGTCCAAAGCAAGTCACCCCTGGTAATGGACTCTTCAATTTCTGAACCACTGGAGCTATTGCACATTGATCTCTACGGTCCATCAACCGTAGCCAGTCTCCATCACAAGAAGTACATACTGGTTATAGTAGATGACTTCACACGCTTCACATGGGTTTTCTTCCTAAGACTCAAGTCAGAAACTCCGCAGATTTTCATCAACTTCATCAAAGAGATCGAACTTCAGATCAAGCTTCCAGTAAGACGTATCCGCAGTGATAATGGAACCGAGTTCACTAATCATCTTCTCAATAGTTTCTTGGTTTCCAAAGGCATCACTCACAATTTCTCAGCTCCTTATACACCGCAACAAAATGGAGTAGTAGAGAGAAGGAACCGCACACTAGTAGAAGCAGCCAGATCCATGCTCAACTTCGCACACCTTCCTCTCTACTTCTGGGCTGAAGCTGTAGCCACTGCATGCTTTGTTCAAAACCGAAGAATTGTGTGCAAACGCCTCAATAAAACACCATATGAGGGCCTTAACAACCGCAAGCCAAATGTTCGCTTCTTTCATATATTTGGGTGTAGATGTTTCGTGATCAACAACCGAGATCAGCTTAACAAGTTTGCACCGAAGTCTGATGAAGGCATCTTCCTTGGTTATTCCACTAACAAGGTTGCTTATCGAGTGCTCATCAGACGTACAAGGCTGATCATTGAAAGCTTTGATGTGAAATTTGATGATTCTCACATCCGTAACGCCCCTCCATCCACTGAAACCACCGCAATCATGGAAAGCGATATTCCTGCCTCTTCAGGTCCTTTAAATCTAGTTGAAGTCAATTATGACGATCTTTTCGATCCTGTTGAAACGGCGAAACTATCCGAAGTTCATGTGTCACCCGCAGCTCAACAACAACACGCTGATGTTTCTGGACCATCTCTATCTGAAGTAGCATCTCTAAATACTTTCACCTCTCCTGTTGAGGGGGAAAGCTCTACTCCGGATCAAGCAACAACCGTTGAGGTTCCAGTACTTGATGTTGTTCAAGTTCCCATCCGCAGAGAATCATTACCATCAAACGTATCTTCGGATTCGGATGATGAACTCATAGAGAACATTGACACGAGAACCGATCCAAGGATTATCACTCTCCCATCCGCAGTCCAGGGGGAACCTTCTCAGGTTCCAGAGGAACTCCCATCAGCAATCCAGGGGGAACCTCTCCCAACTGCTCAAGAAAACTCCATTCTCGTTCCAACAAACCAAGATGACTCAGCAGGATGTTCTCAAGTCCAGGGGGAACTGCCATCTCCAACCGCAGATTCTCCTGATATTCAAGATATTCTCTCTACCGCAGCTGCTGATCATCTGCAGCCCCGTCTACACATATGGACGAAGGACCACCCACCTGGTCAAATCATTGGCAACCCATCCGCAGGTATCCAGACTCGATCTTCCAAGGACCTATCTGATCACTGCCACTACGCAGCATTTATGTCCTCGGTAGAGCCCAGAACGATCAAATAAGCATTGCTTGAACCTGACTGGATAGCTGCAATGCAAGAAGAGCTAGAAGAATTTCAAAGAAACAAAGTTTGGCAGCTCGTTCCGAAGCCACATGGTCACACCATTGTTGGCACTAGATGGGTGTTCAAAAACAAGTTGGATGAATCTGGTGCGGTAGTCAGAAACAAGGCAAGGCTAGTTGCAAAGGGGTATAGTCAACTTGAAGGCATTGACTACGATGAAACATATGCTCCGGTAGCACGCATGGAAGCTATCCGGATCTTCCTAGCATACGCAGCCCAGAAGAACGTCAAGGTACACCAAATGGACGTTAAGAGTGCATTTCTCAATGGGGAATTAAAAGAAGAGGTTTATCTTCAGCAACCTCCAGGTTTTGAAAATGTTGAATTCCCATACCACTGCTACAAGCTTGAAAAAGAAGTCTACGGTCTGAAGCAAGCCCCAAGAGCATGGTATGAGACTCTTTCTGAATTCCTTGTCTCATCCGGGTACAAGAGAGGAGTGATTGACCCCACTTTATTTAGAAAAGCAAATGGTAACCACCTTATGCTTGTACAAATATATGTGGATGATATCATCTTTGGATTGACTGATCAAGGAATGGTGGATGAATTTGCTAAGCTCATGACCAACAAGTTCAAAATGAGCATGAATAGAGAGATTAACTTCTTTCTAGGACTTCAAGTGAAACAAGTTCTGCAAGGGATATTCATTCATCAAGAGAAATACACCACTGAATTGTTAAAGAAATATTCTATGGACAACTGTTCTTCGGCTAAGGTCCCCATGGCCTTCGGTTATAAGATCTCTGCTGATCCCTCAGACGAATCTGTGGATCACAAGACTTATAGAGGTATCATAGGCTCTTTGATTTACCTCACCGCAAGCAGGCCAGACATTGTCTTTGCAACTAGTGTATGTGCAAGGTATCAGGCTGACCCAAAAGTGTCACATATGACCGCAGCCAAACAGATACTACGGTACCTGAAAGGAAGCAAATCTCTTGGTCTATGGTACCTCGTAGGCAATGACTTCAGCCTGAAAGCTTTCACAGATGCGGATCACGCCGGATGCAAACTAGATCGAAAAAGCACTTCAGGTGGATGTCAATTTCTGGGTGAAAGACTCGTCAGCTGGTCTTCAAGGAAACAAAGTTGTGTATCTCTGTCTACCGTAGAAGCTGAGTATGTGGCCGCAACCAGCTGTTGTTCTCAAGTCCTTTGGATGAAAACTCAATTATTGGACTACGATTATAGAATGTTGTGGATACCGATCTATTGTGACTCTGAAAGTGCTATTGCTCTTTCTCACAATCCAATTCAGCACTCCAAGACTAAGCATATTGAACTACGGTATCACTTCATCAAAGACCATATCTTGAAAGGTAACATTGAACTCATCTTTGTCCATTCTCATGAAGAGATTGCTGATGTGTTCACAAAAGCGCTCGACTCCACAAAACTTAACACCTTCCTACAAATCTTAGGAATGATGAATCCAGACCCGCAATTCTTTTTGAATTGTTAGTTACCGCAGACCATCCTTGGTCTCCGTTGCGGTTATAACTGAAAGTTACTTATGATAGATGGTTTTGGTACGGCAGTCTAGGTACCGCAACCATATATCATACTTATTTTTCATGGGTCCTTATTGTTTGTTATTACTAACTTTTTGTACAAGTGCTCTCCTCAGTTTCTTCTACTGCAGTCATAAATCTACCCATCCGCAATGACATTTGTTCATCCGCAATGACACCTGGTCATCCGCAATGAAGTTTCCATCCGCAATCATTTTGATAATTTCTCAACTGTTTCATCAACCCTTGAATCTTTGTGTGCTATTTAATGATCCTTCATTAAACAAAACATTAAATAAAAAAAACATTCCCTTGAGAAACTGTCTCATTCTCTTTCTGAATAAACCTTGTGTCAGACCTATTTTTAGGTATGATGACAAAAAGATCGTTTTTCCATAATCACATCCTTAATTTGTCTTTTCCGCTTACCCAGAACGTCCCATCCATTACAACTTCCTTTCCCCTCACCCCACGATCACCTGACGTGGTGATGTACATCTGACTTTTCATTAAATGCAAACCCTCTTTTGGCAAATCTCAAAAATCTTTTTAAATCGTGTCTTTTTATGTGGCTGAGATTTAATCTCCGATTCAAAAGATTCCCACCAAATGACGTTTTACCTTATTATTTTTTTTACCTAGGGTAAAAATCTCATCCCTTTATAAATCCTTCTTCTTCCCCAAAATCATTTTACGCTTTCTGAAGATTGAACCTTCCCTCTCAAATCCTTCAAGAACTCTGTTTTTCTACTCTTTCTCTCAAGATCCTACAATGGTGAAATCCGGTGCATCCAAGAAACAATCCAAGGCTTCAGGATCAGTGAACCCTACTGGTTCAGACTCTCCCATGATTGCTTCAAGCAACTTTAGAGCTGTGTTCGAAGATCATCCCTCCTACAATGCTCCAATCAAGCTGATGATCAAGTTTCTGAAGAATCATCCCCTGTTTGGCCCCTTTGATGCTTTCACAGATGTTGTTCCACTCCCAACCCTTTTCAAATGTGCCTTCTCAGCTTATCGCCCAATCGAAAACCCTCAAGAAGTTTACCTTAACCTGATTGACGATTCTTTGGTCATTCTGTCCAAAGAAAAATTTCTTTCTGCCATTAACCTTCTTGTTCATCCCTCCATCAAGATTTTCACCCCATCCATGGCGGACGTTACTTCAGCCCTTTACCAAATGGGTTATCAGAAAAAGATAAGGGGAATTGGAGAATTCAAGAAAAACCAACTACCTGCAGTCTGGCAATCCTCAAAGCTCAAGCAACAGGTGAAGGTGCAGGTACCTCCAGAGTAACTCCAACTCCTACTCCAACTCCAAATCCAATTCCAACTCCAACATTTCATGAATCACAAGACGAAGGAACCGCAATAGAAGTCAGTTCTGCTCCCACCTTCGGTCTTGATGATGAAGACATTTAGGAGGTAAATAAGCCCAGTCCTTCTGATGATGACCTCATGATGTTCGATGAAGAAGAGGAATCCAGTGGCTTTCACCATTCAACTTCAAAACCCAAAGAAAAGAAGAAAAAGAAGAAGAATGTTGTCACAAGGAAAGAATTTCTGAGCTTACAAGCCAAAGTCGATCAAATCCTAGCTGCGGTCAAGCATACTTAACCGCAACCTGAAGATACCCCCGGACCGCAGTCACTGATCGAACAGATAGAACGCCTGGAAACACATGAGCGTTTGGCTGCTGAGAGAATTTCTCTCAAAGTTGAAATGGGGATCCGGTCCCTTGACAACAACCGCAAAGCAGATCACAAGGACTTCATGGCTGCTGCGGAACGCCGCATCTCTGAGGTGACCGCAATCAAAAAGGATCTCCAAGCAGCCATTGTGGATCAAGCCACCCAGTCTCAAAAGCTGATAGCTGAGACTCACACTGCGTATGAGTCCACTATTTCAGTTCTTCAAGCCACGATCAATAGACTGCAACGATCCCTGTCCTCTAACTTCCATGGTTCCGAGATTCTTCAGCTCACCAAGGAAATTCATAGCCTGCTCTTCAACCCCACCATTCCCAATAATCAATAGTTGGTCGATGCCCTTAAAGCTCAATTTGAAGATGTTTTTGCCAAGGTTGATGGCCTTAAAAAATGGCTTGAGGAAGCTCCTCCGTTGCATTCCTCAAGAGGGGAAGTGAAGACGAAGTCCATCACAGTGAAGATGAAGTTCATCACTCCAATCATTCCATCTCACAACATCAGAGCCCCCCATCATCACAGAAAAAATTCCTAGCCCGCAACCATCTCATCACACTCCACCTCATAACACTCCATCGCACGAGAAGGTCACTCCTGAGAAACCAGAGACTCCCCCTCACTTCAAAAACCTGGCTGAGCACATGTCCTCTCCAAGCTCAAATGACTCTCCTGCCACCACCCAAAGGAAACAAGATTGGAAGGCAGCCAAACTTGCAGAGCTCATATGGAGAGAATGCGGTTTTGATACTATGATGGACAAATCCTTGATAAACTCTTGGATCAATCCTCACCGCAGACTGCTGGACGAAGATTACAGACCCCACCTCACCTATGCTGAACCCCCTACTGATGGCTACTGGGATGTCCCAATATCTCCAAATGCCAAATACTTCACAGTATTTGAGCAATTCGACCGCAGCCTTCCAGATCACACAAGACTGCCAATGGAATTTGAGAGACTTAGTCTTTTTCATGCTAAGAATGCCTCTCCCATTGAGAAAATATGGTCTAACGATAGACCATCCGCATTCAAGAAATACAAGATTCGGAAGTTCATGAAGGCTGACTACATCCAGTATACCCTCACTAGAAGGGAGCATGACTATGTCCGCACCCAAGCAGACTTCCCTTGTATGAATCCGGAAGAAATCTTTCTCATTGCCAAGGTGTTCCAGAACAAGTCAGAGAAGCACCAGAAAATGAAGATTGCGCTTGAAAGGGCTAATACCTTTTTGAAGGAAACAGTCTGTGATTTTGCCAAGATCGACGCAGACATCTACCCCATCATTGCCAAGAAATTTGATATGCCACCACTTGACCCTGCACCAATGCCTACCGAAGGCTATCAAGAAAGATCCTTAGGCGCAACCAACTTTCCTGAACTTGGAGTCATTTTCAAAAGGAAGATCGATAATGTCAAATATTTCATTCCTATGACTGCCATGCATCGCCTCACCAAGAAGCAACTTGACATCTGCCGAACCGCAGTTGAAAGATCGAAACACACTACCGCAGAAGTCAAGTTCGAGATCTTAAGGAGAATCATCTGGCTGGAAAACATCAGGAAGTTTTGGTGGATCCTGATCAAGTTCCTCAAACTTGATAGTTGAACAAAAGTTAAAGAGGTCACTTAGGGGGAAATTGTTGAATCATAAAAAGTGACCCTCTTGAACTTCAGCTACCACAACCTCTTCAGCTACCGCAGCCATGCAGCACCCGCAGTCAAGCTCCTTCTTCAGCAACCGCATCTGGAGTCTCTACCTACCACAGTCACTTAACTAGATTACTTTACTTGTCTTTATTATAATACTCTCTATTGTCCAGTATGCCTTGCATGGCTACTCTTAGAGATGTAATCTAGTGTAATTCTTGAGTCTCTATAAATAGAGCTCATTCTCTTGTATTCAACACGGATATCACACGCATCTATCTATTCTGAATACACTTCTCTGAAGTTATCTTTTCTATCTCTCTATCTAATTACGCATCACCTCTTACTCTCAAATCTTACTAGAATACAACTTATTATAACCTCTCTTCGGAGCAAGTCTTCTGTGACTTAATCACTAAGTTTGATCCTCCTTATTAACTTGGTTTGAATGCATTCCTTGTTATGAATCAACTTACGTGTACACTTGATATAACAACTGTTGTCATTTCTATTTCTTTACTTTCCGCAACTAACTCTCTAACTATCTAATTCTAACTTATTAATATTATTGTTGAGCTTTTAGATCCTTTGAGATTAACTATTCCGCAATCCACTTGTTCTAACGTTTGTTCAAGTGTGTCTCTAAGTTTTTCTCTCAACACTCATGGCCGCTTGCCAAAACCTATCAAGACCTTCCTGGTCTCAATTCATCCATCAGTCATCTGAAATATCGGGTTTCTGCCCGGCTGTGGAGCCAAAAGACTCCCACTTAGTCGTCTCGCACGACTTCTGAACGTGATCCTTCTCTGAAACTAGTTGCGACTAGTTATCATGCCACTGTGGCTCTAACAACCTCCTGATCTGACCGATTGGGTCCATGCGTCGCATCCTGTCATCATCCAATCTAAGACTAAAAGTGATCGCTACCTAACCAATGGTAGCCTCACATCACAAACGCCCTTAAGCAGTCCATTACTTCCCTGATCTCATAACTGTAGTGGCGTTCCTACAGTCTTATCACTTGCTCAACTAGATCTAATCCATCTGGGTAATACCGAAATCCAATATGTGGATTTCCATATCCTCACTTTCGCGTTCTAACAACACGCTCATGCCATCTACCAACCTAGTGAATGCTACGGCTATACACCCGCAGACTTACAACACTCTATCACTATCTAGCTGCTAGTGAATGCTATGGATACACCCGCAGACTTACAACACTCTAATACTATCTGGCAACCTGGTGAATGCTACGGCTACACCCGCAGACTCACAACACCCTAACACTATCTGCCAACCTGGTGAATGCTACGGCTACACCCACAGACTCACAACACCCCTCACATTATCTACTGCTAGTGAATGCTACGGCTACACCCACAGACTTACAACACTTTCCGTGCTAACTGACCGCTAGTGAATGCTACGGCTACCCCCGTAGTATTACAACACTTTCCATACTATCTGACTGCTAGTGAATGCTACGGCTACTCCCGTAGTCTTACAACACTTTCCAACCCGGGTCGAACACGCACTCGACCTAACCCTCAACTGAACTCGAGTCCTAACTGGAACTCTAACCTGGTTCCCGAAACCTGCTATCACGTGACCCCACTGTATCAGTACCGCATCCATGCCTGTGATCAAAGCGTCACCATAAACCACAAAATCATCTACACCCTCTGGCAGGGTGAGAATCGGTGCCTCGTACAACCGCTGTCTGAGAGCCTCGAAGGCTGCCTGCTGCCCAGGCCCCCAACGAAAGGCCACCGACTTCTTGGTCAGTCGGGTCAAAGGAACCTCAATCTCGGAGAAGTCCCGTATAAATCTCCGGTAATAACCCGCTATACCTAGGGAATTCCGAATCTCAGATGGAGACCTCAGAATCTCCCACTGCACCACGGACTCTATCTTGGCCGAATCAACTAGAATACCCTTCTGGTTGACAAGGTAGCCAAGAGATTGCACCTTGCGCAACCAGAACTCACAGTTGGAGAACTTTATAAAAAGTCTCTCCCGCACTTAGATTCGACTAAGTCTTCACATTACATGAGAATTGAAGGATTCCCAATCCTTCTCGCTTTCTAATATCCCACTGATGACAACCTATGCCTGCCAATGCTACCGTTTAATTGCCGATTAAACCTTGAGATCTCCCATCCTCGGAAATCTCGATGAGTACTCTTGAAATCTGATCCAGTCTGACACCTCAATCCATCTAACATGCTGTCAATTGAAGACCTTAATCTTCACTCTAGCTGACGAATCCTCGTTCCCACTCCCAATCTTGCAGTACCACTGAACTCTAACCAAACACAGCCCATGCGAAAACACAATTCTCTTAAACATCCAATGACCAACCACTTATGCATCTAACACCCGCGACTGACTCTACCCTCTTCCTGTCACCAGTTCTGTCCTAGCAACGGTAGTGCATTGATCTCCAAAGTTCATCCATAAACAATTACCGACCATACCTGAACAATGGTAGAATCCCTGAACGTTGACCTCACTGGAGAACTATTACTCCAACCCTGACCGAGTATCCTCTAAATAATACTCCTGCATAGATCCCGACAAGGATCCAAAATGATAACGGTACGCGCGGAACCCACTCCGCAAGATGCGTCCCTCTGTGGTTTCATCAAGGACCTTTCGGCATGCAGGATGGCATATATGATCCTTTGATAACCCAGACACTAACAGAAAAGCGACCCGAGATCTAACTTGTCCAAACTCACTCACGTCCCAAAGTGATACGTATCCCCAACATCCATCTAGTAGCAGTAAAAGATGACATACCCGCAACATCTGGAGGAATTCTAGTCACCTCCAGGTGACATGATCAACCCTGCCACACCTGTAGCATCCTAAACCCTTGGAGTGACAAACTCCCTCATGTACTTTCTCGTACCCGCTGCACTGACTCAGACCCTGCTGGCCTTTCACCCGATGATCAGAAGTCATGGGTCTCTTGCCGGGACCCTCTACTATACGCACCTGGCACGCACCTCTCTTTCCAGGGTGCTCCCAAATCGATCCCGCATCTGCAACTCTTGGAAATCATATCCTTCAGGGTATGACACCCTGCCACGCTCACTAGCTCGCTTGCCAATGGCTAAGCTGCAACAACTGGAACATCCTATGTCCCCAAACTGGGTCACAAACTCTTCCCTGAAGCCTCTTAGACTCTCCAAGACTCTCACTGATTCGAGTATGGATCCTGTGCCTTCGGTAGTACGGGCCCAATACTACCTTCCACACCTATCCATACTTTCCTCAGCAATCCTCTCGAATCCTCCAAGTCACTTCCTCAAACTGGTACACCCAAGTCTCACTGAACCTCACTACTAACTCACTGAAATATATCCTAGGCTTCCCTAGATTCCTGAACTCACCCAGTCCTCAGCTGTTGAAAGATTCCCAGTAATGTCAACAAGCTACCTCATGAATATAGCCACATGCAACAGAGATCAGATAATCCTTCGAGTAAAAGACCCATCCCTAGAACGGTTGGACTCAGACAAGAGCTGCGCAATAGGGTCAAGTCTCTCACTCTGAGATTATCCGGCCTGTGTCCCATGTGACCTAGCATATTCACTTAATAGTTAGCTCACATTACTAAGATTCCCACAAAGCACAGAGCAAGCAACATTCAGACAATGGAAAATCTAACCATCATATTCCAATCAGATCATTCTATCCTCTAATCAGGAATCTGTACATGCAATTCAAAGGCTCATACAATCAGGCATAACCTAAACAAGCTATCCTATCACTGACTGATCAGTACTATCATGCAAGTCTACAAGCACATACAGTAGGCATATAAGGTATCCTCCCTAGATCCTTAGCCCTAATCTAGCATGCAATTCTCATAATCATATCATATCATACCATAACATAACATGTATAGGTATCTTGGGGAAAACTTACTTGAGCTCGGCTGATTGCACGCATCACACACTTTGTTCTTCTCAAAGTTCTTTTCTCTTTTCAGATTCTTTTCAAACTCCTTTTTATAAAATGGTTTTACTTTTGAAAATTTTCATACCAAGCCCTTAGTTTGAGTTCAGACACACCCGAGAGTATGTCTGAATCCCTCAAACCAAGGCTCTGACGTCAAGTAACTCTGAGAGTAGCTACTGATTGCACGCATCACACACTTTGTTCTTCTCAAAGTTCTTTTCTCTTTTCAGATTCTTTTCAAACTCCTTTTTATAAAATGGTTTTACTTTTGAAAATTTTCATACCAAGCCCTTAGTTTGAGTTCAGACACACCCGAGAGTATGTCCGAATCCCTCAAACCAAGGCTCTGATACCAACTTGTAACATCCCAAAATTCAAGGCCAAAAATTTCATTTTTAAATAAGTTATTACATAAAACCATCAGTATAAAAACATTCATAATAATATCTCGTGTCAAACCAAAATGTCAGTAATCAAAACATATCATCATAAAACCGTATCAGAGTGTAATCCCAAGGATCTCATGTACGGAAAACATAGTGTGATGCGCTGCGATCAAGCCGGCTCCTTTCCTTTGAAAACGAGTACCTGAAACCAAAACTGTAAACCGTAAGCACAAAACTTAGTGAGTTCCCCCCATCATACCACACACCATACAATAACATACTGTCAGGCAATTCTGGGGTGCCTGACTACCCAGGTCAAGCCATTCTGGGGTGCTTGACTTACCCAGGTCAAGCCATTCTGGGGTGCTTGACTTACCCGTCGGTCTATTTCGCCCGACTACCGGGGACTATTTCACCCCTACCACTACCATATAACACACATATACTGCCAGGCAATTCTGGGGTGCCTGACTACCCAGGTCAAGCCATTATGGGGTGCTTGACTTACCCGCCGGTCCTTACGATCGACATCCGAGGACTATTTCACCTCCTACTACTACCACATAATATCATAGCATGAACATACTGTCAGGCAATTCTGGGGTGCCCGACCTACCCTTCGGTCCTAACGACCGAACTTGGGGACTATTCTCCCCCTACTAACACTATCACATATAACATATAACATATCATGCTAGCACATAAACATATCAGGTAGTAGCAACCCTAGATGAATGTCACAAAGACAATCATCTAACATACAACTCCTACTGGTAGGCTGGCATTGTGGCCGTAGACCCACCGCTACTGAAAGGTAACTCACCTCATACTGCTGAAGTCCAGTAGACACAATCCCACACTGCTGAAGTCCTGCAGACTCAACCCCAGCTGCTGGCTGACAGATTCCCGAACTGTCAACACCAAAATAACACCCAATTAATAATTGGGTTCCACTACATAATCATAAGTACGTTCTTTAGGTAATTACCACATTACCACTAGCTTGGCTTATTCAAGCCCAAGGCCCAATCCATAGGCCCCAAGTTAATTAGGAATCAAAGCCCAACACATGGCCCAATTTCCCAAATTGGGCCTAGGCCTATACATGGTCTCATTCTAAGGCCCAACATCATATAATCATTCAGGCCCAAACTATGGCCCATCTATGGCCCAATTTTCCAAATTGGGCCCAAACCCCTTACATGGGCCTTACCCTAGGCCCATTTAATTACTCTAGTCCAATTGCTTGACCTTGGATGGCCCATTAATAATCCCATCATCAAGGCCCAATAAAGAGGCCCAACAATAAACCCAAGTGAAATTAGGGTTTCACATAAAATGATGATTAGGGTTAAGTTTCGTACTTAACCCATTAGGGACTTAATCCCCTAAGGACTTAATCCGTTAAGTCCAATGTTGCTTAGATTAATCTTTACCAATGATTATTATTTAATATTTCAAGCTATTACATAATTCCCGTGTGTGTGTCCCGATTAATTCTCAAAATTAGGGTTTCATTGCATTAGGGTTTTCCAAACCCTAATTAAGGTTTCCAACCCACATTAGTCCATTAGGCCCAATAGCTAAGTCCTTAGATCCATTAGGGTTCACAAAGCCCATTAGACACATGTTTGGGCTTTAATGTCAATTAGGGCTTTATTGGGCCCATTAGGGCTTACAAGGCCCATTAGGGTTTTAGTCCCTTGTCCAAACATCCCAACCGAATCACAACACAACTAAGCACACCGCCACCCGACACGGCGGCCGGTGGCGGCAGGAGGCGGCAGCCACCACCCTACGGTGGTGGTTTGAGTTCCATTTCATTATTCTACTTTTTACAATTAGAATGAACTCACGAAATAACACACACACACACTATACTAAAATAAACATACACACATAACCACCTTGTGGCGGCCGGCAGTAGCGCATGGCGGCAGCCACCACCTCACGGTGGTGGTGGTAGTTGTTCTCGTTATTCGGCCAAGCAACACACGCAACTCAAACTCAACGGAAATGCACACACCCACACTATAATCTTGCAACCAGATCTAACCACCCCCTGGTGGCGACGGGAGATGGCCGGCAGCAGATAATGGCGACATTTTGCGGTGACAGCCACCACCGCGAGGTGGTGGTGGAGTTTCTCTTGTTTCCCAGCCGAGCATTCACACGCCCACACACTTAAGCACGACCTGGAGGCTAGAACTTTCCCGAATCAGCCCCCACGGTGACAAACGACGACCAAACCCCTTCCCCCCCCCCACCACCGGTTCCCGTCGACATACACGATGCCAGGCCGCAGAAAGAGCGAAGAAGAAGACGTAGGTGGTGGCAGTGGACCTTACCGTGAGCTCCCTTCCACTCACGACTCTCATAGACAACGTAACGCGCTTCACGGTATCGGCTGATCGGAAAACAGATGAAAGAAAAGTGGCGGCGGCGGTTCTCTTGCTTCGACTTGGTCACCAACGGATCTCGTGATCAGGAAGATGGGGAATGGCTGTCGGCCTCGGTGGTCCAAGTCATTGGTGGCCGATCAGAAATAGCATGATGGTGGCGGCAGTGGGGAGACATAAGGAGGGTGCGGCGCCGGAGACGGGAGGTAGAAGGTGAAGGTGGCGGCTGGTTTATCAATTAGGGTTAGGGTTAATATGGCATGGGTTTTATATGGAGGTTGCACACATGAGGGTGACGGGTTCACCCGTTTTTTTCACAAACTTCTGGCCATTTTGACAATATCAGCCCCTCCCCACTAGAGTTTTTCCAATTTAAACCTAAATTTTACCTTTTAGCCCCCAGCTTCCTAAAATCTTTACAATTTAATCCTAATAATTACCCTTTGAACCCTCACCATTAAAATCTCTTACAACTTAGGTACACAATTTACCAAACAGTCCCCCAATGTGTTAATTATAACATATTCAGCCCCTCCACCTCATTTCTTTTTAAAATAATTCCCGATAATTACCACGGAGCCCCTGTCTTCATAATTATTTATAAAATGAGTCCCGAACTCACACCCTTAACCCCAGACTTCTAAAAATGTGGCAATTAACTCCTCGAACCCAACACCCTGCATATATAACTATTTATTTTAGGCTACCATTCGTTCATTAATTTATTTATTTAACTAATAAATAAACGGGTGTTACACTTCTTCTGAAGTTATTCCAAGGGTTTTTGGTGTTGTATGAACCATTTGAGGTGCAACACTTGGGGCACTAAGCTCTTAAAGGTTCAAGACTTCAAGATCCATCAAAAGGTATGTCATCTAAGTAGATTTTTGTAGTATAGTTATTCCATTATATGTTAGTTAGGATGAGAACCTTGGAAACATGATATTTGCATGTATAATAGAGAAAACATAGATCCAAGGTTTCTAGGGTTGCATGTACACCATAGGAGTGTTAGAATGCTCAAAACCCATCAGTGATATCAGAGCCTAGGCTTGTTTCCTTTATACTTGATGCAAATTGCTGAAAACGTCGAATTTCTGCACACTGCCCAGTTGACTCGCCGAGTCCCTCATGGAACTCGACGAGTCCATGCATATATTCAACCAACTCGCCGAGTCAGTTCTTGCACTCGACGAGTTGGCAGGCCTGGGTGCAGTTTTTCGAGTTTTGGTGCTGGAATTGGTCTAGAATCATTACCTTAAACTGTTTTGGACTTATAAAACCTGTTTTTTGATGTGGTAATGATTATGGTTAACCAATTTCAAGGTTATTATCAAAATTTCAAGTTTTATATGTGTTTATATGATTCTTAGAATTGTTGATATGATTGTTTATACACTTATGAGTTTTGGTAGATCATAGGAATTATTTGCAAATTGTTTGTTAGTTAATTCTTGATCTAAATGTTTTTAATGGAGTCCATAATTTGTCCTCAAGTTATGGATTACCAAAAGTCATTTCTTTTAAAGATCCATTAAAAACTCATAGGTTACATAGTTAAAGAGTCTTTCTCATAAATAGTTTTATGGACTCCATAACGTGTCCTCAAGTTATGGATGTTCAAGAGTCTCTCCATTAAACTTTTTTAAAACCTTAATTAAACTCATAAGTTATGAAAATCCAAAAGTTTTTGAAATTGTTCAAAACTTGCCCTCAAGTTTTGGAATTTGTAAAGTTGCACTTTTGAATACTTTAGTTCCAAACCCTAGAATTTTAAAAATTTTAAATATCAACCCTTATACTATTATAATATTATAGGTTTAATATTTATATATATGTATAAGAGTAAAAGTCATTCTTACCGTTAGTAGGCTTCATTCACGAAGCCGGTCTATATGGGGGTATAAGGTTACTGCCTATAAAATGGCAGTTTAATGGGTGTCCACTCTCACCCACCGCTTCCTTGACTGGTGGATGGTCGTTAGCCGAACGGGTAGGATAGGACTTTAATTCTCCCTTCATTAAAAGTATAATGATAAATATAAAGTAACTAAACACTTATAAATTCTCAATCTTAGTTACTTTAGGAAAATGTGAATTTGGTGCTAACCCATGAAATTACACTTTGCACCTTGCTTAAGTCATTAGTGGAGCGTGTGTGGTTAACCGGCACACTAACTTGGATTTAACAAGGTTGGCGAAGGGTGGCTTAAGGTTTATCATAGATCGGTGGAGCGCATGTGGTTAACCGACACATCGATTAGGTGATAAACATTAAGAGTACCAAGTTAATTTGCATGGTTATTCACACCTTGTTTGTGATCCTCGGCATCCCAGTCACAAACTTGAGAGGGCACAATCGAGATTTAA
This sequence comes from Lactuca virosa, assembly GCF_052849685.1. Classification (NCBI taxonomy): domain Eukaryota; kingdom Viridiplantae; phylum Streptophyta; class Magnoliopsida; order Asterales; family Asteraceae; genus Lactuca; species Lactuca virosa. The sequence goes on along the minus strand of NC_136430.1, from coordinate 399,156,568 downwards.
ACATGCCATTGAAAAGTTCAACGAATCTCAAAAGATCTAGGAGTTTCAAATCCAATTAAAACCTAATAATTTATTTCGTTTTTCATGGTGGAAATTGGTGAATCGTCATTCGCCTACCTTCAAATATTTTGTAGCTTGGATTACGGCATCCCTCTTCCAAGTTATAAAATATTGTGTTGGGTCCTAGCCTTAATATTTCATATTGGGTGTTCTATTAAGGACTTAAATCAACTAACTTGAATTTCTCCCATTGTAGATGTCTGGTTCAGACAACTATGATCTTCCCAAATCTCTTGGAACAAGCTTTCCTAATGAAGATGATGTCCAACGATTGGATCATGGAAATCATACTTCTCTTCCTCCACCTCCTCCAATTATTCTCCCTGACCCACAAGCTCGAAGACTTGAAAAGTTCAAGATCACTCAAGTCCTACTCACAATGAAACATAAGGATGGAAGACCTGTGTGTACTCATGTCTTAGAGATGAAGTCACACATTGACAGGTTGAGAATGTTGGGTGTCGTTTTCTCAAGGAAGTTGGCTATTGACAGGGTTCTTCAGTCACTTCCTGATTCATACAGTGAGTTCATTAAGGACTACTATGTGACAGATAACGACATGACCCTTATTGATCTTTCTTATTTGCTTGTTGCTGCTGAATCAGAAATGTTTTGGCGCACTGGAAAAGTAAATTTGGGTGGAAGGTCTATTTCTCAAACTTTCATGGACATTGACAATGGTAACATTTGAAGTCTAGAAAAGCTTTCTCTTCCCAATGGAAAGGGATCGGCCTTGGTCAACTCGGTTGACCAAAAGGTAAAGGGAAAGGCTAAGTATGTGATAGTCTCGTGTACCATTCCCAAAGAGTCTATATGTTTTTATTGTCATGAGAAGGGGCATTGGTTGCGAAGCTGCCCTAACTACCTGAAAGATCTGAGAGAAGGAAGAATCAAAAAAGTTTGACTCTGCTTCAGGTAAGTCCACTATCTAACTTTGTTAAGTTCCTAATTGTTGATTCTTAATACATGATGTGACTAGGTTGCATTTTGATGTTTTGCAGGATCAAGCAAAGGGAAGGCAACTTAAAAGAAGAGTATGTTGAATCTGATCACGAAGATGGATTTCATTCGCATGGTTCGAAGATCGGATTTTTGAGCTACTACTTAGGGGTTATGATAGATTGCTAGGAAATACGTAATAGCATAGTTTTCATTTAAAGTTGCATTGTAAGGAAAAAGTTTTTTCCGCATTTTATAAATAAATGAAATTTGATTTATTTTATATCTCCTTGCAATGGAATTTATGGAAAATTGATGTTTGTATGTTTCTAGTAATAATGGAAATATAAATTTGATTCTTTCATTTGTGGTAGTGTCTAAATTTACCAAATAAGGAAAGATTCTCATCACCCAAGTTTCAATTGGAACCAAAACTTGGAATCATGCAGGTTGTATTGTATGATGAATGAGAATTTTCATCTTTGGAAAATTAAGACTAATTCCTTGTTCACATGTATATGTGAGTCAAGTGAAGGACAAAGGGATCGGGTACACTTGGTTGTACGCTGGTCAGGTCCACCACAAGGAACGATAAGGCTATTCGTCATGATTTACTAAGAGTTAGTAAATATGGTTACACTTACAAGTTTAAGTGTAATTCTGAAACATTGGAAAAGTTTCAGTGTATGGCAGGACAGATGAGAAGAATCAAATTAGGCAGAAAGATAAAAGGTACTCGAATCTGAAAAGATGGGAGAGTACTTTTGTATCATGTTATATGATCATCTTAATGATTATGAAACCATATCACAATTCATCCTCTAAGGACATCTTAGTGCATTCTTATGACTAAGAAGAGGAGTTGTGAATTGTTGAAGTGGTTAAATCAAGAAGATGAGTCATACTTCGTTCCCAAACAATTCTCAGAGTCATGCTCCAAGATTGTAACTTGAGTGACACATCTTAAAGAAGGTTTATAACACTTGTCAAATGTATGAGTAAAAGTTTTCTACTCTTGTACATTTGAAATTGGTAAGTTGTGATGTTTTGGATAAAACAAAGACCAACTAAGGCCAATTGTGTGAAGTGTTTGTCTTGATAAGAATCCGCACTATCTCTTGAATATTTGTTTGTCAAGGAATGGTTCTTGGCAAGAGAGTCTTATATGTCAAGACGACAGTGGGAATCTAAAAAGTCCTGAAAGAGTTTCAAGAACTGATCAAGAATAAAACCTGTAGTTTATCACTAGCGCACGACTTGAGGTTTGTAACCTATCGTGTTGACATATTCTTATTTCTATGCCCATTCCATTTAAAGTTGACTATGCATCTGAGTTCTACAAGTTCTCAATCGTTTGCATAACAGCCTGGAAGCAATGGTAGGCCTTGTACTGTCAAGTGGCAAGAAGTTAAGATTGCACAAGTTCGGTCCATATGAGTTTGGATTTGTCACTAACCTTGTCTTGTGATTATGGTTTTGACAAATTCACATGGATAGGAACACATACACCATAAAATCTAAGTGTCATAAGGTTTCTCTCCGATTCATGAAAATGATGGTGAGGAAACACTTTCATTAAGTAGATTTTAAGTAGATAGCAATTGTGATATTTGCATTCTCAAAGTCGTTAGTGGAGTGTGTGTGGTTAACCGGCACACTAACATGGACTTGAGAGAAATGGCAAAAAGGTCTAAACATTATGATTACGGCATCCCTCTTCGTAATTTTTTAGACACATATGTGAGCTATCTAAGGAAAGGTGTATGATTTTGATAAAGTTTTATCAAAGCATCTCGTATCAGAAATTTGAACTTTGGTAAGAAAGTCAATTAAGTATTGATTTCTAGAAGTCCAGCTGATTTCTGGATACATGTCAAAGCTAGTGGGCGCGTAAGTGATATGCTAATAATTATCATGTTAGTGGGAGCATGATTGTTATGTTAAGTGTTAATTATAGAAAACAAAAGTCTGCAGAGGTTGAAAAGTTGTTTGCTATAATTAAGGGAGAGGAAATTATACTTCATTTCAATTCTAAAAGCTTATATTGAGATTTTAATCATCTTTAGTCAAGGATATATATATATATATATATATATATATATATATATATATATATATATATATATATGAATTTTATGTTGGAATGGTTCAACATAAAGAAATTCTATATATATATTGCGTTCTCAAAATTCGATTATGATTACGGCATCCCTCTTCATAGTCAAATTATGAAAACATGGCAAAAACAAAAGATTGTAGCAAAAGACTGGTCTAGGATCATGTCTTTATGTGAGACATCATGAATCATGTCCCATATGCTTCGGGTATAGGATCGTTTACATGTGCTATAATATTTATCCTTTCTAAATTTTCCAAATGTCTAGGGCATTAAGAGGGGAAAAGGTCCAGAATTGGATATGACTAAAATGATTAAGCAATTGTCGAGGACAATCTGAGGCTTACCAAAGATTGGTTGCTCATGGACAGTTGGAAGTATGGTGTAAATTTTTGGAAAGGACCATATGGACATATTCTGAAAAGGAGGCAACTCTTGTTCAAAAGTGATAGTCAAAATGGGAATATGGAAATGTCTCCATAGGTGGAAGTTATTCAATATGACATCCCCATTTTCACGGCCAGAAAAGACCGATTTTTTTATGCTTTATAAAAATCAGAGTACCTCTTAATAAAAATGTTGTGGAATTTGTTCCCAGAAAAACATGATAAATACATTATCAAAGCATTTCCGAAGAAATGTATTTTTATTCATTTTTAAACCATTTGGGATGTCATCGTCAATACAGAAACATAAGCATAAACAGAACTTACATTCATTTACATTAATGATCTACATCTCTTTTAAATCTCTCAGTGTAAAGTAGCTTCATATTGACACCTGTGATAGAAATAAGCTGGAGTGGATCAGGTTGGGAAACCTGGTGAGTACATAGGGTTTTCAACCCACAATAATATAATTATTATGTTTAAACATCAAACAATCAACCTAATTACCCATCCCCATTATCTTCTTTACTCTTAAGGATCTACCCTAAGAATTAACTATTCCTCGTTCGTTCATTCCTAAGGATCATCCTAAGGAATTGGCACGAAGTCCATCGTCACCGGGGTTTAGGCACTAAGTCTGCATAGTCGCCAGGATTTATACAACAGGCACTAAGTCCGCATAGTCGCCAGGGTTTAGGCACTAAGTCTGCATAGTCGCCAGGGTTTAGGCACCAAGTCTGCATGATCGCCAAGGTTTAGGCACCAAGTCTGCATGATCGCCAAGGTTTAGGCACCAAGTCTGCATGGTCGCCATGGTTTAGAGTACACCGGGTGAACACATCGTTCACAACACCTAAGGTTGCGAGCCTGCTAGTGTTCCACGGGACTGTCTAGAATAATCTGTGATTGTTATCCATACTCTGCTAGATGACGGGGCCAGCATTTGGGTAAAAGGCTTCTCACATCGTCCACCTCTCACCCTCACCCAATGGTCTATTTCACCTCTCACCTCATCATCCGACTCATATCTCATCTACCCATGTTTACCCAACATATTTTGTAGATATAAAATATATATACAGTGTAAATCATTTAAAACATGTATAAAATTGTTCATCCAGCATAGATAGCAAGTATACAGATAAGATTCACACATAGCACGTAATTTATATTAAATACTTCATATCTATGTGTAAGATGAAAGTAACTATGCACTCACCTGGTAAGGTGGTGACTCGGTACTCGGACAACACTTCGTTATCTCAAAACAATTTTCCCTTGACAAAACCTAGTATCAACACCATTAGGGTTTAGTCTAACGTTAACTGCGACTAATTAATAGTCTAGCTATTATTACTATTATATAAGCGTTAAGTAACACTCTTATATAATTCATAAAATTAGCCCATATATTTATTATAAGGTCCTAATAACATTACTATATTTAAACATAATCTATACTTAAGGTAGGGTAAGCATATCTCACTTACCAGGGGTTTGGCTAGGAGCCGGGCTCTGTAGGGGTAGAACTTCTGAGCCGAAAGCTCTTCTTCTCGGAGCCTTCCGGCGCTCCGGGACTCGCCTCTAACACCTAAGCGGTGCTAGGGAAGGGGGAAGAGGGTTTGGGGGTAATGGGAGAGAAAGAGTATGAAAGGTGTGAGTTTTGGGGGTGATTTACGCCTCTATTTATAGGTTGTCTGGGCTGATTCACGTCGTGAGAAAGGGTGCTCACGTCGTGAGCCTTGCGTAGGCTCCAAGGCGAAGTCTGGTGCTGACATGTGGCGCCGGACGCAGGTAAAACAGCCAATCTTTAAAAATTCATAACTTTGGCATACGAACTCCGTTTTTGACGTTCTTTATATCCACGCGTAGGTAAAGACAAGATCTACAACTTTACTTTTGACTCCATCGGCTAATTCTCGACCGATTTAAATTTAATAGTATGAGAAGATTACACTGTTAAATGTTCGCGTAAAATTCGTAACTTCTTCATACAGACTCCGTTTTCGTCTGTCTTTTTATCGTTGAGTTCCTATTAATGAGATCTTCAACTCTCATTTAGGTCGCCTAAGCCAAAAACTGCTCGAACTAAAATTTGAGTTTCGGGCCGTGCACTGCTAAGCCAAATCTTAGAAAATTCATAACTTCCTCATACGAAGTCAGATTTGGGCGTTCTTTTTTTGTATGTTCTCGGTTTAATGTATACTACAACTTTTGTTTAGATTTCTAAGGCTAAAAAGTCCTCCATCTTAAAATCACTATTTACGTCTCCCAGTGCCGTGCCGGTTTTGCCGAAAAACTTCAACAGGTCATAAATTCTTTGTTATAACTCGGATTTCGGCGTTCTTTATATGTACGGAACCCTTCTAACATATACTATAACTTGGTTAAGATTAATCCTTCTAAATAATCTTCCATCAAAAAGTCATTTTTGACGCTCATTGTTTCTAAATTGACTAGCCCGGATCTACGGGCGTTACAATTATCTCCCCCTTAGGATGATTACGTCCCGGAATCATCAACAAAATAGGGCTGTATAATGACTCCATACGTTATCTTTTCATCCTAGGTAATAATCGTAACTTATTTGTTCCTTCGAATGAGTATCTAACTCTTGGACTCCTTGACTTCAGGCGGTGCTCGATCTTGCACTTGCTCCCTATCTCACGTTAGACTCCAAATTATGACCTTCAAGTCACAATCTCGATCCTTACTGGAGACTGCTTCTTTTTCTTAACAAACTTAAGATAAGCTGTTTGATTTCTATGATAGACCGATGGGTCACGTCCTAATAACCTCTCATCGTAGGTTGTAATGCTTAGACTCTAGTCTCTTAGAGTCAAATTCCGGAATGGAATATACTTTCCTTTATGTTCTAATGTGATATAATCACATTTCAACATGTAGCATTTCTAGCTACCAACTTCTATAACTATGAGCGTGATACTTCTATTGATCGCTTCGATTATCTTTCACTTCAATCTTCTGGCTTAAGTCAGATGCTACATCGAACTTGGTTCTCAGAACCACGTAACATACTCATCGTAGCCGGACTCAATTTGATATGAACACTAGGGTCGAAATAACAATCATCTTCATAGTCATTACCGAAACGATGGTAACGACATACTCGAATAAAACGAAATCAATTACTCGCTCCTTGGTAACCTTGTGACTTTCCCTGATCCAAGTGCGAGTCCTGTGCTTCCGGTAGTATAGGCCTCTACTACCATTCACACCTACTCATACTCATCCCAAGTATTGTCTCGCAGTTCTCCAAGTCATTATCACAAAAACAATTTTAACACATACAAATGTGTCCAAACAATCATATAATTTTCCCTAGACTCTACTAGGACTTCTTCCATGCGTATTGTTGGGTCTAGAGTGTTGCGTCATATGGGCTTAGTGTCGATATTTTGTTTACCCGGTTTGGGCCTGTCCAACCGTGGTTTATCATTAGGGTTAGCGTATATATTATGCATGCATGTATAGCTTTCAGGTAGTCATTCTCATTAATTACTTTTGCATTGTAACCCTAAACACACCTCTACAGTCGAAGTTCTTCATCGAGCTCTTCTGAGGTGTGAGTTATTAATCATTCGACATCATTTGATCCATTCTTGTGTTCTTTGATTACTTCATTCATGTTTTTCTGTTTAGAATCTATCGATATATAACTCAATATTCTCATCAATTGGTATCAGAGCAGGAGACTGTGTAATATATACGCATCTCTTCTGTTTGAAGAATCCATTAGGGTTTCCGCTTTTATTGAATATATAGAAGCCGTCTTCTTCTTGTCGACGGTGTATCTGGTGTTCGATAAAACCCTAGTTTCAACTTTACAAGTCTGATTCAAGCAGATTAAAAGAAGAAATTTATCATCATGTCTCACGACGATTCTCAAGTCAATCCAATCAACATCTCCAACAGTATAAGATCCACTACAAGGGTTCCCATTCTCTACACTCAAGATTATGAAGTATGGGCGCATCACTTTGAAGACTATGTTGTTGGATCTGAAGACAACGGGTATCTCATCTGGGAAGCAATAACATTGGGTCCGTTTGTTCACTCTGGAACAAACCGAACGGTCAAGACTCAAAAAGAGTATAACCAACTCTTGGCGGGCGTAGATAAGATCCCTCAAGATGAAAAATACTAAGTGTTATGCAACGTTAAAGCCATGAGGATGATAAGATTCGCTTTGCAATTCGACACTTTTCGTCTGGTAAGTGCATGCACAACAGCTAAAGAAATATGGGATAGGTTGAAAGAATTATATTCAACTGATGAGGATCTAGAGCACTCGATCCAAACCCTATTGCTCTCTGAATTTGGTGCTTTCGTATAAAAACCTGAAGAGAAACTCATTCAGACGTTCGATCGCTTCATTCATCTGCTCAGCAAGATGATGAAGCACGGTATTGAAAGGAAAGTGATCGAACAAAAGGTTACATTCATGAATGGCTTAAGGCCCGAATGGATGGCAGTGGTTTCGACTGTGAAAGCTCATGAGCAATTTAAATCATATTCGCTGGCGAAACCGATGGGTATACTCAAATCTCATGAAAGTGAGGTGACAAAGGAAGCGAATATAGTTTCGGGTGTGGGTTCACTGCCCTCGTTTCTAAGAGCAAGAATGTAGCAGAAGAAGAGGAGGAATCAGAAATGTCAGAGTGTGACCTGTCCAATGAAGAATATGCAATGATGGTTACAAACCCAAAGAAGTTTGCTCGCAGAAAGTTCCCGGTCAACAAGAACCGAAATTGGCAGGGAAGCTACAACTCTTCTGAGAATAAGGTGAAAGAAGAAACCAGAAACACCTCTCAAAAGGACGAGGAAAAGAAGGAGAGTAAAATTGTGGGAGACTCTGGATACGATTGCAACTACTGTCATGGCAAGAACCACTTTGCCAAGGATTGCATGCTAAGGAAGATGGCTGAGAAGAAGGATGGTGAAGATGACGAAGCTTACTACATGAGAAAGTTGGAAGAGATAAAGAAGAAGAAGGCAACTAATGTTTCTATGAATGCTTTAATTGTGCAGGAACATGTTATTGATGATGAGTTTGGTGGAGTAGAAGTCTGGTCTACAGACTCTGAAGATGAAGAGGTTCGCAGACCCTCGCAATGAAGAGCTTATATGGCGAAAGAAGGAGTTTATGAGTCGGCTGGGAGATGCTTAATGGTAACAACCGAAAGTCAGCATGAGGAAGCGAAGCTTAAGGAAGACAAATGTTTCACTGCCAAGCCTGTGAGTGAAAAGATCAACGATTGCGATCAGTTGATCAAGAAGGTACAATCTATCCTAGAATCACTCAAAATACCAGTAACAAACTACGAAAAAGAACTAAATGAATTAAAATTCAAGTTTTCTAACTTAAGTGGCAGTCTTATGCAAACTCGCTTAGCAAATTCTAACCTAACTGACCAACTCAGCATGGAATCTTCCAAGAGTGAGGAGAGAAGGATGTGGATTCAGCAGAAGGAGTTAGAGTTAGTTAGGGCTAGGGATGAACTTATTTATGTGCAACGAGACAATTTGAAGTTTTTGAAACAAAGAATTGTTTTCTGTTTAATTGCTAAATGCTTATATACTAACATCACCCAGTTACATCTAGATAGTGAGATAGGTAAAAAGATTCATAAAATGATTTTGCCCTTCCTTGAATTTAAGGAAGACGAAGTCATTGCTGAATGTGAATCAATAATGTCCTCAGATGAGATTTCAGTAACCTACAAATATGGACTTGACAAAATTGAATCTTTTATTGAGTCCAAAGAACATAAATGCATGCTTAAGAATTTACTGGACGAAAACGATAAATTAAAAATCAAGACCGAGACTATACAAAAGTTTGACTCATCCAACGCCAAATTAAGTTCAGAAAATAAAATAAATTTAGAAACCACTTCTGAATTCGATGAGGACAGTGAGATGAGTGAAATCTCCGTAGAAGACGAGGTTGATTGTTCAGAATTTCTTAAAAGCGAACCCGAAGCAACCAAACCACTCATAGCTGAAAATTCGGTTGAATACGCTCGGTTGTCAAAGGACAAATCCAACAAACTCAAAGAAAAGGCTGTTGTTTATCAGAAGGTGCAAACTACACCAAACCAAGTGTATGCAGTCACTGGAGTGACTAAGAAACAGACAGCGGAGTTGACGTCCATGGTTGACAAGGATAATGTTGAAGGTTGCGATAAGCACTTCTGGTCCGCTCCTATCGACGACGCAGACGAAACAGTTGGTTTGTCAGAGCAAACCTCATGGAGAGTTAAGGGACGATACATTCCTGAACCCCTCAACAAATGCTCAAGCTTTGATAAACCTAGTACAAGTGGTACAAAAGATATTCCAAGCGAACCACTAAAAGTCTTCAGTGAATCATCAACAAAAACCGAAGCTCATGAGAAGAAAACGAAAGCTAAGGCCGACATTCATTTGACTCAATAGAAACTTGCTGAACAGAAATGCCAGAGGAACAAAAGATACATGAAGAACCTCAATGAGAGAAAACAGTTTTGGCAATCCCAAAACCACACTTATGTTCGCTCTGAAAAAGCTTCTAATCTCAAGATGAAAAAGGAAGCACAGGTCAATCACTGCCAGCCATGCAGTCAGGTGAACCGAACGACCTGTTCCGGTCCCAACTCTTACTACGCCAAGAACCGAAAGTCCAGTTTCCGTCCCAACACAAGAGCTCAGAACCGAACGTCTAGTTTCGGTCCCAACACAAATGCTCAGAACCGAAAGTCAAGTTTCGGTCCTAAACCTCATCATCCTAACTCCCAACCAAAACCTAACTCTGTAAAGGATATAAAAGGGAAAGGAAAGCTCGTCTCAGATTCTGAAGTCCAAAATACCAAGAAGTCAGCTAACTCTAGGACTCCAAAGAAAACCTCAGATGAGAAACCCTTTAACAAAAACACGCCCCAGTTAAAACAAGATAAAAATAAAATCAAAGTTTACACCATCAAACGAAAAGATGAAACCACTTTAATAAAAAGAACATATTTGGTTGATCTTTCGGTTGCAATTCCCTATTCTGTAAAAGACTCACCAGGGCCCAAGAGACTTTGGGTTCCTAAATCTGCTTAAATTTTGCAGGTTATCAGTGACGAGAAGTTTGATGACGTATGGTATATTGACAGTGGCTGCTCTCGTCACATGACAGGAAGGAGGGAAGAGCTTAGGGAGTTTCGGTCCCTTAAGGATGGTGGATGTGTTAAATATGGAAACAAATCATACGGCACGATCAAAGGATATGGGATGATCACCAACGGAGAGTTCTCTATACGAAAAGTAGCCTACGTGGAAGGTTTGCAGCACAACCTCATCAGTGTTTCTCAACTAGTGATGGGAACCGGTTTGAAAGTCTCGTTCGATGATGAGGGATCAGAAATAGTCGAAAAACAAACAAAGAAAGTTTTGTTGAAATCTGAGCGCAAAGGGGAGATGTATCCTCTAAATCTTAACCCGATAAAAGGAAAGCCAGCAATATGCTTACTGTCGAAGGCGAACTCAGATGAAAGTGTGTTGTGGCATCGAAGACTATCGCATCTGAACTTCAAAGATATTAATAAACCGGTGATTGGTGATCACATGCGTGGACTCCCTATTCTCAAATTTAACAAAGAACACCTGTGCGCAACATGCGAGATGGGCAAGCAAAGAAGAAAGAGTCACCCTTCTCGTATCAATACAAAAATCATCGAACCTCTTGAACTACTGCACATCGACCTATGTGGTCCTTCAGCTATCGAAAGCATCGGTGGTAGTAAGTTTATACTTGTAATTGTAGATGATTTTTCACGCTTCACCTGGGTTTTCTTTCTTAAACAGAAATCTGAGGCGACTCCCAAGCTGGAGGTTTTTATCAAGCAGGTGGAATTGCAGCTGCGAAAGGTGGTAAGAAACATAAGAAGCGATGACGGTCTGGAGTTCAAAAATAAAGACTTTGAAGAGTTTCTGGATGAAAAGGGAGTAACTGATAACTTCTCTGGTCCTTATACTCCACAACTGAATGGGATCGTTGAAAGGCGAAATCGTTCATTGTGTGAGGCCGCTCGAACCATGCTGAGTTTCGCTTCCCTTCCATTATACTTCTGTGCAGATGCTATAGCTGCTGCATGTTACATACAGAATCGGTCCTTCCTCAACAAGCGATTTTCCATCACTCCATACGAGATTTTGAACAATCGCAAGCCCAATGTAAAGTTTTTCACGTGTTCGGTTCAAGATGCTTCATTTTCAACTCCAAAGAGAACCGAAACAAATTTGATGTTAAGGCGGACGAAGGGATCTTTCTTGGCTATTCACTTACCTCAAAAGCATATAGGGTTCTCAATAAACGATCAAGGAAAATTGAAGAGACCTACTATGTAACTTTTGATGATAATTATATGAAGAAGATTCAAGCAAGCGAAGGTTCAACAGAAGAAATCTTTCTGGAATCAGGTAAAGTCTCTATTCCCATTTCCAATCTGTTTGAAGAATACATGCTGCTCTTTGATGAACCAGAGAAGGCGATCCACTCAGAAGCGAAAGCAGCAGATAAAAAAATCGATACCTTGAAGAAAATCATCGATGAAGCGCTAAAGACATGGAAAGCGAACCTCAACAACCAACCGAGAAGCAGACACAAAGCGAATGTACTGTAGCAAGTGATCATCCAGCTACTAATGACCCTCCAAAAGAAAGCACTACAATCCAGGGGGAGGGTTCGTCTACACCAAAAACTACCAACATGCCTTTACAGGGGGAGAATCCATCAAAAAACCCAACCCATGAAGATCCATTTGAGGGGGAGAGTACTGAATCTGACATAGGATTCGGTTCGCCATTTGAGGGGGAGAACGAAAATGCAAATGACGAAGGCAATTTGTCAGAACTGGAAGAAGAAGTCAATGCTGAGCTAGATCCTGCATATGATCCAAATTACCCTCCTCTCATTAAAGGGGCAAAGAATCATCCTAAAACTCAAATAATTGGTGAATCATCTGACGCTCCCAAATGAAAGCGAAGCAAACTGCTCTATTCTCTCAAGTAGAATTCTGCATGTTTAATTCGTTTGTCTCTAAACTCGAACCGAAGACAGTAAATGTTGCTCTTGATCACTCTGATTGGGTGCAAGCAATGCAAAACGAACTCCATGAGTTTGAACAAAATCGGGTTTGAAGGCTGATTCCCACACCAAAGGATGTATCCGTAGTCGGTTTAAAATGGGTTTTCGGAAATAAGTTGGATAAAGAGGGTAACGTCATTCGAAACAAAGCGAGGCTGGTTGTAAAAGGATATTGCCAGGAAGAAGGAATAGACTATGAAGAGACCTTCGCTCCAGTAGCAAGGTTGGAATCAGTAAGAATCTTTTTGGCATATGCTGCACATAAAAACTTCGAAGTTTTCAAAATGGATGTAAAATGCGCTTTCTTGAATGGAGAACTCGAAGAAACGGTATACGTTGAGCAACCACCCGGATTTGTGAACGAGAAGCATCCTGATCACTGCTACATACTGGATAAAGCAGTCTATGGATTGAAGCAAGCCCCGAGAGCCTGGTATGAAACTCTAACACGATTTCTCAAAATGTCTAAATTCAAACAAGGTTCGGTCGACCCAACCTTCTTTCGCAAGAAAGAAGGCGAACACTTAATGATTGTTCAAATTTACGTCAATGGCATCATCTTCGGCTCCACGAATCCTAGCTTAACAACTGAATTCAGGAAGTTGATGGAGACTAAGTTTGAAATGAGTGCAATGGGTCCGATTAACTTTTTCCTTGGACTGAATATAAGACAGGGACCAGAAGGCATCTTCATTAATCAGGAAGCATACACGAATACTCTGTTGGCAAAGTTCGGCATGACGGGAGATTCCAAAGTAAAGGTTCCAATGGCATTTGGCACGAAGCTGACTCCATCTCTTGAGAAACCGACTGTTGATGTGACTCTCTATCGTCAAATGATAGGGTCACTAATGTATCTAACGGCTAGTAGACCGGACATAATGTTTTCTGTCTGTTATTGTGCCAGGTTTCAAGCAAATCCAAGAGAACCTCATATGATTGCAGTGAAAAATATCTTCCAGTATTTGAAGTGAACCTCGTCTCTCGGTCTTTGGTATCCTGCAAAATCTGGCTTCTTTGTTCAAGCTTTCTTTGACGCTGATCTTGGTGGATGTGGATTGGACCGAAAGAGCACAACCGGCGGATGCCAGTTCCTTGATGGCAAACTTGTCAGCTGGCAGTCAAAGAAACAAACTTGCGTGTCCCTTTCCACAGCTGAAGCTGAGTACATCGCTGCAGCATCCTGTACATCACAGGTTATATGGATACAAAGCCAACTTATAGATTATGGCTTAAGCATGAAAAAGATCCCTCTTTACTGTGACTCTGAAAGTGCGATTCGAATATGTCACAATCCAGTGCAACATTCCAAGACTAAGCATATTGCACTGAGATACCACTTCATCAAGGACCACGTTGAAGATGGAAATGTTGAAGTTCACTTCGTTCGGTCCTCAGATCAACTGGCTGACATCTTCACTAAGGCCTTACCAGAAGCAAGCTTTAACAAAATACTCCAAGGCTTGGGAATGATGGAAGCTGAGTAAGTACCGAAACCCCTTTCGTCTCACTAAAAATATACAAGCAAAATAGAGCGAACGCTCGGTCTATTTCGGTTCTAGAATTTTTCGGGAACCGAAATGAACCGAACTCTCGGTCTATTTCGGCTCTAGAAAATTTTCGGGAACCAAAATGAACCGAACGCTCGGTCTATTTCGGCTCTAGAAATTTTCGGGAACCGAAATGAACCGAACGTTCGGTCTATTTTGGCTCTAGAATTCTTCAGGAACCGAAATGAACCGAACGCTCTGTCCATTTCGCTTCATCTTTTCTAAGGTATGGTTTCGGTTGTATATCTTTGTAAAACCTTTATTTATTCGCTCGTGTGTTTGTCGATAGTATTATTTTTTTCTGTTTTTATTATTTTTTTCAGAAATTCCAAAAATCCAAAAATATTTTTTTTCTTCTGTTTTTATTCTTTTTCAGAAATTCCAAAAGTCCAAAAATATTTTTTTCTTTTCTTCTGTTTTTATTATTTTTCAAAAATACCAACAAAAAAAATCTAAAAATATTTTTTTTTCTTCTGTTCTTATTATCCAAAATCTACAAAAATATTTCTGTGTGTTTTTAAGTTTTATCTCTCAATTCGTAATTCAAGCTCACAGATGCGAAACATAATGACGATGGGGAAGGTATAACATTCTTATCTATGTACTAGTTAAGTGTCCCTAGAAGCATGTTGTTGCATGTAGACCGAAGTCTCCATGACTCTGAGTGAATCCTTAATGATTCGATAAACACCAATTGTTTCTTCCCAATCAGGCTGCTAAAATCACTCAAGTCACGAGCTACCTTAATCTTCTCATAGTGAGTTAAGAGTTCTCTGTTTTGTCATTCTTATATAGCAGAGGTACTTTCGGTTCCTTCTCCATCTTCTCATATTTCTCCATTAAGTTTCGCTTCATAAAGGTAACCCTTGAGACTCTCAGCAATTACCACTGAGGTTTATGGTTACACAATCTCTGTGTTGATGATCTTAGTTTCGTTTACCACATACTAAGTGAAACCCAAAATCCAACACCTTGAATGCATTGACGGTGGACGCTCTAATGTTCAAGCTATTACTTGTTACCTCTCGAAATCTCTTTTTATTTTTGTGTGGTCATTATGAAACTGTCTAACACCAGGACGTTTCTTCCCATAAGATCCAGTTTTTTTTTTTTTTTTGAGATTTCTAAAATACATCCTGTTACTGAATATTTTATCAAACCTACTTGTTCAACAGGCCACATCGGTCTCACAAGTACTTCATCCAACTTTCGGTCTTATTTTAAGTATAGATGTTCGGTTAAAGGTAAACTACCCACTAAAGCATGTGATTGAAAAGTTGCCTTTCAATGTTTCTTTACAAACATTTGATCGTAATTCACGGGAAACCACACAGACACTTCTTAGTCTCTCTTGACTTTGAAGGAAGAGATTCGTGTCCGGGATCCACAGTTTCGTGTCTAAATAGACATCACTTAAATCCCACAAATGTTTTGCTTTATTTCTTTTTCTTTGGCACACTCTTGTACGAAGATCTTTCTGATTTTTCAAACTCTTGTTTGTGGTACTAATGGCACTTTTCAGCTTTGTGCTTTCGGTTCTAACAGAGAGAGTATGGTTCCCTTTCTTAAGAAGGAGCGACGGTTTCTTAACATGAAGCGAACGAATGAGTCTTGTTTGTGGTTGCTTGTATTTTTCAAAACTGAAGAGACGATAATTGGATAAGCATTAGAATTGGGCGCGTGAATTTGAAACGGTTCCTACACCCACGCCTGCTGACGTATATCTAGGGAAACCAAGCTGTCAAATCGCGCTTTTTCAATCGACGTTTAGAGATCGTATCATCATCACAGCGGATATTTTCTCTCTCCTAGCAACGGTATAAAATGGGGTTCTCACACCTACTGTACCTCCTTACCTTCTTCAACCTCTCTCTTGCAAATAACCGGCGATATACAACTGTTCATCTTCTTTTTCACTACAACAATGGCGGAAGCATCCTCTCGTCAAGATCAAAATGCTTCATCCACTTTGCTAACGATAAAACCCAATCAGAATCTCATCATTCAACTGGACCATTTCCTTTATGATTCGTGCATGCTTCACGTTGTAGAGTGTCTCAAGTATTCTCCATTGGTGATTGCTCTTACACAATTCGAATCAGTTCCCATGTCCTTTCTATCACAGG
Organism: Lactuca virosa; assembly: GCF_052849685.1. Taxonomy (NCBI): domain Eukaryota; kingdom Viridiplantae; phylum Streptophyta; class Magnoliopsida; order Asterales; family Asteraceae; genus Lactuca; species Lactuca virosa. The sequence continues at coordinate 399,140,255 of NC_136430.1, read as the reverse complement.
TCTATTTCACTGCTTCCTACGACAAACGCAAGGAACGGATCTACTTTGATATCTTTGATCAACGAATATCTGTATCAAAAGCCCGCTTTTGTTCACTACTACAGCTTGGTGCAGATGCTTCTTTCATCTCACCGGATTTCATAACAACAACTCAGTTGTTTTCGATGTTCTATGACATGGGACACACGGACGTTCTAACTACGGTGACGAAATTCAAGAAGTCCTGTTTACCACCGCAATGGAATGGTCTGCTTACACTTCTTTACAAGGGGTTAGCAGAGAGGGTTGCAGGGTCCGATGGTGTAAGTAAATGTTTTATGACCATCCTTTATGGTCTCTACAATGGCATCAATTTGGATTATGGTTCTCTCATCTGGTCTCAACTGGTGCAGAGCCTCAACTCCTCAACTAGAAATTTTGAGATTTCATGTGCTCATTTCTGGACTTTAGTCACTCGCAGAGCTATTGAGACTTTTCACATTCCAGTCATGGCGGATGCTCTGTTGTAATCTATTGGTACTTTTCACACGGTCAAAATTATTTTTGCTGACCCTACTAAGTTCCACTACATCGGTTCTATTCCTGCATCAATGAGCCGATGTGTCTCTAAGGAAAGTAGAGTCATGGCTGAGTACAAAAAATTGGCTCCTTCGGGTCCACGACAACTCACTCCTGAGATGCAGGGCGCTTTGGAGATAGCTGACAAACCTGCCAAGCGAGGGAAGAAACCGGAGACTAAGAAAGCCGAGACCGAAGGTCCCTCATCTCCTAAAAAGTGTAAGGCTGATAAAGCTGCACCTTCGGCTCCTAAAAGGAAAAAGGTCAAGCAGATGGCAAAGCGTCCAAAGGCACAAACGCCTTCTATTTCTAATGAAGAGGAGCAACAAGGCAATGAAGAAGAGGAAGTTCAACACGAACATTCACCAAGGGGAAATACTCCTCCCCGATCTCCTACTCCTGACGTACAGGTTCATGTTTCTACTCCTCCTCCTTCTCCAAAACAAACCACTATACCAATCTCAGTTGCTCCCGTTCCACCACCTGTCACTTCTCAACCTACTACTACTGCTCCACTACCACCACCAATCTTTTCTCAAGCTACAACAACCACAACCACTGGCCCTTCGGTGAGTGTCAACGTATCTGATATGGGGGCACATACCGCTGGCATTACCACCCCTGTTACCACTACACCTCTCTCACCATCACCTTCAACAGATTCTGAGCCCATTCTGGGAGGTGAAGAATTTGATTTTGATTCCACTTATTATAGTCCTTATCGACTTCCAAGTGAAGATGTTGATGATGCTCCGGTGACTAAGCTATATTTACAAGATATTCATGATAAGCTTGAGAAATTGCTTGGTACTTCAACAACTTATTCTGATGTTGTTTTAAAAGCTTTTCTTGATACTGCTCTTCAGCAATATACAGACTCAATTGACAAATCTACAAAGGCTGTGGAAGCTTCCACATCTACCTGCAAGAACGCAACAACAGAAGTCATAGATCTCGTTCGTGAGTCAAAGATCTTTTTGGACTCACTCAAAGCCCATGCCGATTCCAATGCTGCAAAGGTCAATGCTTCTGTTGATTCTCTCTCCAAGTCCCTTCAAGAAGAGAAAGCAAAATTCGATACTGTTCGAACGGAGTTCCAAGCTGATCACACTTCTCTTCTCACTTCGGTCAACTCTCTCCTTGATAAGTTTCAGGTTGACCTTGCCACAGAAAAGAAGCTTATGGACGGTCTTGCTCAAAAGACTACACAACTTGAAGTCCAGTCAGCTCTTCTTTCTCAAGCCCAGACAGAAATTGCATCACTTAAGACTGAACGAGCCGTTCTTAAAAGTTGTGTTGGGGATGTTCTCTCGATTCTTAGTAATCTGGTTAATGCTCATGATCCTGTTCTAACCCTTACTATCCGAAATCACTTGACTGCTAGACTTCTTCCTGCTATTCATTGAGTCAGATGCAAGGTGTTACGGAGTCTGTGGTAACTCCACAACAAGGGGGAGAAGCTACTCAAAATCCTCCAAATCCACCCAAAGTCATTATCGAAACCGAACTGAAGGTTAATGCAGCTTCGGGTTCTGTTGGACAGGAAAAATTGAAGGGTGTTGTGGAAGATAGTGATGACGAAGAAGAAGAAACAATTGCTGAAGCTTTAAAGAGGAAGAAAAGGGATAAAGAGCTCAATGAAAATCTGAGGATAGACAGAGAGGAAGAAGAGAAAGAGCGAAAGCAGAAAGAAGCTCAAGATGCTCTGGTTTGCAAGCAGGCTCTCTTTCCCCCTTGGACCCGGGAAAGATAAATCAAAGAAGCGATTGAGTCTCCAAGTACTTAGTGGTTGGAACCTGTTGCCTCGTTTAACTGTGAAAACTCGATGGATTCTCAACTTGACATGTCCATCACCTGTAGGGCATTTTTGTTCCATTGTTTTGATTCCACAGTTGAAGTCCCTTCACCTCATCTACAGGTTGATCAAGATCTAATCGACTATTATCTTGAATTTGCCCAACCCCAATACTTGACATGGAGTGCTCAGAAAATAACCTCTGTCAAGGTATTGAAACCAACTGTTGCTGGAAAGTTTATCAATGTGAAGTTCAGGGTGACCAGAGGTGTGGTTCATATGATTTCGTTAGCTGATCTTCCAAACCTGAACCCACACGATTGGATTTTGCTGTTCAACATTCTGCTTACCAATCAACATCAGTATGAGCTGATCCTTGCTCACCTCAAAAGAATGTTGGCTTCCTACATCCATGAAGTTGCTAAGTTGGATCAGGAGATTGCACATGTTATGCGAAAGAAGCCTATTGTGAAGCCTATCGGGAACCCAAGTGATCTAAATAAGATGAAAATGGGCAAGATAGATCCGGTTCATCACACTGTAATGTTCATTAGAGGCGAAGGTCAAAAATTCCTTTTCTCTCTTGTTGACAAGCACTTGTTCTCCACAACTTGCTTGGAGCACGTACTTGATATAACTCACAGGTGTAAACAGAACAATGATTCGGATAAGAAGAACTTCTCTGACGTGCTTCGGTGGTATATAGCATTTCGTCACACTCTTTTGGCCATTATACCGAATGTATTCAAGACAGTGAAGAAGTCTACACTTACTCAACCGAACTAGTGTCTCGCCTCTATTGACACAAAGGGGGAGATTGTTGGGTCTAGAGTGTTGGGTCATATGGGCTTAGTGTCGATATTTTGTTTACCCGGTTTGGGCCTGTCCAACCGTGGTTTATCATTAGAGTTAGCGTATATATTGTGCATGCATGTATAGCTTTCAGGTAGTCGTTCTCATTAATTACTTTTGCATTGTAACCCTAAACACACCTCTACAGTCGAAGTTCTTCATCGAGCTCTTCTGAGGTGTGAGTTATTAATCATTCGACATCATTTGATCCATTCTTGTGTTCTTTGATTACTTCATTATTGTTTTTCTGTTTAGAATCTATCGATCTATAACTCAATATTCTCATCACGTATCTTCAATCATCAATTCTGCTTCAACTTCGTTGGTGATGGAAATGTCAGACGATGGGATAACTTCATGGATTATACAAAAAAATCTTTCTTTCTGCTAATCGAAAGTGTACTTCTCCCGTACTAGACGTATTATTTCTTAGACGTGTTCTAAAGGCAAGATATCACTTTTACGATATCTTCCGATAGGTATTACTCAGTATCGTAAGCCTTCTCATTTCCTCCATTTACTCAATTCACTACGAGTCTTCACCATGATGTTTTGCACACCAAAGCAGTCGTTTGGTGTATCGAGACGAGAATAAAGATAGAGAAAGGTTTAGACGCGTATTCCTCCTTATTACCTCGAAAAATTATATACCAGTTCTAATATCGTAATTAAACGTTTAGAAATCTGAACACATAAAATTTTCAGATCCGGTCGGCAACAGACCATAGATCCGATCAAACGATAGCATAAAGCATCACAAATTATTAAGCACATAAAAGCATCTTAGGCATCTTCCCTAATTAAGCTAGTGCTTGTGTCTATTCAGGCGTACTTCCTAAAATATATTAGACACACTCCTCACGATCATCGCTTAGCATTCTAAGTTTAAGTCTAGAAATAAATCATTATTCCTAATTCGCTTAAACTAATGCTCTGATACCAACTATGACATCCCTATTTTCACGGCCAGAAAAGACCGATTTTGTTTATGCTTTATAAAAATCAGAGTACCTCTTTTAATAAAAAGTGTTGCGGAATTTGTTCCCAGAAAAACATGATAAATACATTATCAAAGCATTTTCGAAGAAATGTATTTTTATTCATTTTTAAAACATTTGGGATGTCATCGTCAATACAAAAACATAAGCATAAACAGAACTTACATTCATTTACACTAATGATCTACATCTCTTTTAAATCTCTCAGTGTAAAGTAGCTTCATATCGACACCTATGATAGAAATAAGCTGGAGTGGGTCAGGTTGGGAAACCTGGTGAGTACATAGGGTTTTCAACCCACAATAATATAATTATTATGTTTAAACATCAAACAATCAACCCAATTATCCATCCCTGTTATCTTCTTTACTCTTAAGGATCTACCCTAAGAATCAATTATTCCTTGTTCATTCATTCCTAAGGATCATCCTAAGGAATATGCACGAAGTCCATCGTCATCGGGGTTTAGGCACTAAGTATGCATAGTCACCAGGATTTATACAACAGGCACTAAGTCCGCATAGTCGCCAGGGTTTAGGCACTAAGTCTGCATAGTCGCCAGGGTTTAGGCACCAAGTCTGCATGATCGCCAAGGTTTAGGCACCAAGTCTGCATGATCGCCAAGGTTTAGGCACCAAGTCTGCATGGTCGCCATGGTTTAGAGTACACCGGGTGAACAGATCGTTCACAACACCTACAGGTTGCGAGCATGCTAGTGTTCCACTGGACTGTCTAGAATAGTCTGTGGTTGTCATCCATACTCTGCTAGATGACGGGGCCAACATTTGGGTAAAAGGCTTCTCACATCGTCCACCTCTCACTCTCACCTCATGGTCTATTTCACCTCTCACCTCATCATCCGACTCATATCTCATCTACCCATGTTTACCCAACATATTTTGTAGATATAAAATATATATATACAGTTTAAATCATTTAAAACATGTATAAAATTGTTCATCCAGCATAGATAGCAAGTATACAGATAAGATTCACACATAGCACGTAATTTATATTAAATACTTAATATATGTGTAAGATGAAAGTAACTATGCACTCACCTGGTAAGGTGGTGACTCGGTACTCGGACAGCACTTCGTTATCTCAAAACAATTTTCCCTTGACAAAACCTAGTATCAACACCACTAGGGTTTAGTCTAACGTTAACTGCGACTAATTAATAGTCTAGCTATTATTACTATTATATAAGCATTAAGTAACTCTTATATAATTCATAATAATAGCCCATATATTTATTATAAGGTCCTAATAACATTACTATATTTAAACATAAGCTATACTTAAGGTAGGGTATGCATATCTCACTTACCAGGGGTTTGGCTAGGAGCCGGGCTCTAGAGGGGCAGAACTTCCGAGCCGAAAGCTCTTCTTCTCGGAGCCTTCCGGTGCTCCGGGACTCGCCTCTAACACCTAGGAGGTGCTAGGGAAGGGGGAAGAGGGTTTGGGGGTAATGGGAGAGAAAGAGTATGAAAGGTGTGAGTTTTGGGGGTGATTTACGCCTCTATTTATAGGTTGTCTGGGCCGATTCACATCATGAGAAAGGGTGCTCACGCCGTGAGCCTTGCGTAGGCTCCAAGGCGAAGTCTGGTGTTGACACGTGGCATCGGACGCAGGTAAAACAGCCAATCTTTAAAAATTCATAACTTTCGCATACGAACTCTTTTTATATGTTCTTTATGTCCACGCATAGGTAAAGACAAGATCTACAACTTTCCTTTTGACTCCATCGGCTAATTCTCGACCGATTTTAAATTTAGTAGTATGAGAATATTACATTGTTAAATGTTCGCGTAAAATTCGTAACTTCTTCATACAGACTCTGTTTTCGTCTGTCTTTTTATCGTTGAGTTCCTATTAATGAGATCTTCAACTCTCATTTAGGTCGCGTAAGCCAAAAACCGCTCGAACTAAAATTCGAGTTTCGGGCCGTGCACTGCTAAGCCAAATCTTAGAAAATTCATACCTTCGTCATACGAAGTTAGATTTGGGCGTTCTTTTTTTGTATGTTCTCGGTTTAACGTATACTACAACTTTTGTTTAGATTTCTAACGCTAAAAAGCCCTCCATCGTAAAATCACTATTTACGTCTCCCAGTGCCGTGCCGGTTTTGCCGAAAAACTTCGACAGGTCATAACTTCTTCGTTATAACTCGGATTTCGGCGTTCTTTATATGTACGGAACCCTTGTAACATATACTATAACTGGGTTAAGATTAATCCTTCTAAATAATCTTCCATCAAAAAGTCATTTTTGACGCTCATTGTCTCTAAATTGACTAGCCCGGATCTACGGGCGTTACATTCAATCTGTGTAAGATTAGAAAAACTTAATGCAAGAAGGATGTTCAAAGGAATGTACTTTGAATTTGAGACTTTGTTTCCATGGAATTGATCTCCATTGGAGTACTTTGTAATGTCTGTTGCCAAGTCTTTGTGACTTTGTGCATAGTCATTACAAGAGGATCAATGCATATGGGTTTAGAATCTAACAGATTTCGATAAAAGGAAGGAATTTGGAATTCTTACACTTACGACAAGGATTTGGGATTGTGAAATGAGAATCAATGGAATTATGTTCAATTGATCTATTCCACAAAGTAAGGATCATAGACAAAAATAGTGTGCATACTTGGTGTATGGCATAACTATTATTTGGAAAAACATAGGTGTTTTATTTATATTCATAAGTTCTGAGACCATATTGGATTCGATTATTCTTGTGTTTCACTTTGCATGTTTTGACTTCCCGAATAACTAGGTTATTCAAACTATCCACAGTCGATCATACATTGGAAGTAGGTATTGAGGCAAGACTGTCATGAAGGGTCTGTAGTTTGTCTGGGACAAAGTGGCTGCAGTGTTCATGAGTGCTCCTGGAATGAGATTCGAGTATTGGATTCAACCCACGCTCATTTGAATCGCTTCATGGATTTTATCACGAGTGAATCATGAGACGATAATATCTTATATTCTTTAAACGGAGACGTGTGAGTTGTACTTGCGCGTCAGTTGCACATTGACATATGTAAACGCAACCAATAACTTGGTTGTTATAAAACATATCGTTGTGTGTAATTTGATGAGTAAGTACAAGCGAACACTTGGGTCAAAGTTTATCCATTCCTTTTACCCTTGGAGGGATAAAAGCGATATCGGTGGGCCCCTCGATGATTTAGTGATGACACCCCTAAGTGCTTGGCCAAGTCTGGATTGATTTGATTTGTTCAATTACTCAGTCGTCATAAATCGGAAATCGGGAAACAACGAATGGACAGAGAGAATGATTATAATCCATGTCTCAGTCCATATGATATCTAGAATGGAGGAATATATGATCCCTTATCTAATGCACAACGTCATTGACTGGGTCAGAGTTCGACAACGGCTTTAAGAGCTACGATTGCTAGTCGGGATCTTGGAGTCATGCTTGCAATAATAGTTTTAGACTTATCCAAGTGGGAGACTGTTGGATTAGATGTCTAAGCCCATAACTATTATTGGTATGTATTCGACCTGAGAGTAGCATGGTCCATTTGGGTTGAATGGCATTGGAACAATTGGATAGACAAAATGAGAAAAAGGATACTTATGATTTATATTAATATATTATAAGTTCTAATATATTAATATGAAATCATATTATTTAATTAGTATTGATCATGAATTAATTTAGAATTAATTTAGTGATCAAAAGAACTTATTAAATATGGACTCTTATATATATATATATATATATATATATATATATATATATATATATATATATATATATATATATAGGATGGGCCAAGTTCATTTAGGTTGGGCTAAGCTTTCATGGATAGTCCATGGAGTTTTTAACCCATGGATCCTATGGAAATGAAAGCTCATGGGTATTAGGGTTTACATGAATGTAACCCTAATCCTCCACACTATATAAAAAGGTCTCTAGTTCATGAAATTGGCACTAGTGTATAGTACAAAAGAGGGCAAATCCGATTTCATAAGAGTGAACATAAGTATTCTTCTTCTCAAGTTATTCCAAGGGTTTTTGGTGTTGTGTGAACCATTTGAGGTGCAACACTTGGGGCACTAAGCTGTTAAAGGTTCAAGACGTCAAGATCCATCAAATGGTATGTCATCTAACTAGACTTTTGTAGTATAGTTTGTTGAATCATAAAAAGTGACCCTCTTAAACTTGGTCTACCGCAGCCTTGCAAGATCCGCAGTCAACTCTGTTCAGCAACCCCATCCGAAGTCTTCATCATCCGCAGTTCACTATCTAGCTTTCTTAGTTTAGCTCTTTATTTGCTTTCCTTAGAATACTCTCTTTTGTCCAGTATGCCTTGCATGGCTACGCTTAGATAGTTGAACAAATGTAATATTTGAGTCTCTATATATAGAGCTCAATCTTTCTTATTCAATACATCTGATAACACTACGCATCTTGAATCTTATATCCTATGTTATTACTCTCATCTCCTTCTTACTCTCAAAGTTCAGTTGAATATAACTGAATATTATCTCTCTTCGGAGCAAGTCATTCTTGACTTAATCACTAAGTTTGATCTCACTTACTAACTTGGTCTGATTGCATTCCTTGTTAAGAATCAACTTATGTCTATACTTGATATAATACATGCTGTCATTTATATTTCCTTACATTTCTGCACCTAACTCTCTAATTATCTAACTCTAACTTATTATTATTGTTGAGTTTTTAGATCCTTCGAGATACACTATTCCACAACTACACTTGTTCTAACGTTTGTTCAAGTGTATCTCAAGTTTTTCTCTCAAAAATTGGTATCAGAGCCAAAGTGGTTGCCTTTTGAAGCAAAACTCTGATTTTTAAAAAGCCTTCTATACCACTGAAGCTCATTTCTTCAAAAAATATAAACAAAAAAACACTTTTCAAAACTAGGAAATATGGCACAGGCATTATCTCTTAATGTATCAAACAGTGTTGGTGGTTCGAATAGAGCACCGATACTTGCGGCGAATGAATATCATCACTGGTCTCAGAGAATGGAAAGATATTTAAGGAGACTTGGAAGAGACGTATGGAGATCTGTTGAAGAAGGGCCTCATGTTCCTTTTCTTACTCCAGTACAAACCGATGGAGCCACAGACAGACTAGGAGGAGGTCAACCAGCGTTGAATTGTCCCATCAAAGACGATCTTGACAAAATGGAAAATGACACTATTGCCTTTTATGAGATTTCGTGTGGAGTTGCGCCTGACAACTTCGACATAATCATAAATTGCAAGTCCGCAAAGGAGATCTGGGATGTTCTTAAAAACCTGTATGAAGGAACTGAACAAGATCAAGACAAAAAGCTTACTACTGCACTCAATGAGTTCAATAACTTTAAAGCTCATGCGGGTGAAAGTTTGGAAGATTCCTTTAAAACGTTTAATCTGATAGTCACAAAGCTATCCAATGCTGGCACGGTCCGAAGCAACCATGAAACAAATCTTCAGTTTCTAAACGGTTTAGGAAGACACTGGACGACTGCCAAAATGATTGTTCAAGGGGATAGAAAAATTCATTCTCTGTCTCTCTATAAGCTCTACGGTGTACTGCAAGCCCAAGAGTCTACGGTACTCAAAGACTGTGCAGATTTTGGTGGTCCACTTGCTCTCGTAGCACAATCTCCTCACTCTCAATCACACTCCACCGCATATGACAACCCTCCGCAGTCATATGAAGCAGACTCAGAGTATGACGACGAAGAAGAATTTCAGAATGCAATCGCTCTTGTCAGCCAACAATTCAACCGATTACCACCTTCATTCCGAAAGAATCAGCAGTATAACAAGCCACCTTTCAACCGCAATCTTAACTCTCAAAACAATCACTCTCGTTTCACTAAAAAAACCTCACCCAACACCGCAGTCTCAAAATACTCAACCCAAGGAGGCACTGCAGTCCATCCAAACCACTGACTCTGGTACTCCCTCAGAAGACAAAAGTGATGTTGTGATATGTCACAAGTGCAACAAAGAGAATCGTTTTACCAAAGACTGCAAGGAAAATGTAGTAAAAAATAGAGCATTCTATCTCAGAATGGCTCAAGAAATGGAAGAAAAAGAAAAAGGAAGGGCATATGTTGCTCATGTAAAAAGAGACCATCAAGTTTGGTCCTCTTGGGATGAAGATGAGGACATCAACAGCATCAAAGGAAAGGGAAAGATCTGTATGACAGCGACTGCTGATGAGGATGGCTCTACAAAGATGGAGAAGAATTATTGCTATATGGCGAAAGATGGGACACTCAGCATTGTCGAACAGGTAAAACTTATGATTCAAACTCTAAATTATAGCATGCATGATTGTCAGCCCTTCATCGACAATCTTAACGACACATGTGTTGCCGTCCTTACAGACTATAACAAAGCATTAGATGAGAAGAACATTGCGTCCCAGGAGATGTTTCACGTAAGAGGACGTTTGGACAACAAAAGACTCAAAATGGCTATGTTAGAAAAGGACTTAATGTTAGAGAAAGATGCAAGAATGTTGAGTGAAACACAATCAGAAATAGCATTGAACCAGAGAGATTTAGCTCAGAATGAAATTGTACGTTTAAATCTTTTAATAGAGGAACTGTTTAATGAAAGTGAAGCCATCGAGAATCTTGTTAACAATGGAACTACTAACAATAGTTACAATTCGGGTTGGTCCAATGGGTACTCTACCGCAACGGACTCATCACCCCGATTCAATAAGGACCGTCCCTACGTCCCTCCGAACCGTGAATTTTTGTTTCCGGTCAATGACAAAACATTTCCTGAAGATATCAAAGCTCACTTTGGTAGACTTCACGATCTGAGTAAAAATTGTGTTATCGAGGAAATTCTACCTGAATTTTCTAATCCTATAGATAGCAAAACTCTTCCCAGTTCTCAGACTTCATCAATTGCTGATGAGGAAATTGTCTTGGAAGGTCTCGAAGTCTCAATGGACTTCCCATCTCTGCCGTCAGACCGCAGTATCCCTTACTGCAGTCATGAACCGCAGTCTGTCCATCTACCTTCCATCAATTGTCCCACCAATTCATCATGAATTACCAATTCATCATGAATTACCAATCGAAAACTTTGAAGTTGGTCAATGTTCCCTGAATTCTGAACTCTCTAATTTGGATGAATCAAGTCCTCGTTTTTCAAAATTACAAAATGTTTCAAGGAAACCGTGTAACAAACCGTTATTTCAAATATATGTAATAATGTAGGTCAATTTGTATTTCTTTTTAAAATAATAAAGAGAAATTTTAGCATACTGTGTATATTTACATAATTGACCCTCAAAAATAAATTATTAAACAATCTCGATTGGGATGAACCAAGTGATAGAGATTGCAACAAGGTTTCCAAAAACATAAAGAACACTAAAATCCGAGTTATAACGAAGAAGTTATGACCAATCGAAAATCCGCGACAAAACCGGTAAAACACTATTCAGTGTAAAAACTGAATTTTCAATAAAAGGCTTTTTAGCCTTAACAATCTAAATGAAAGTTGAAGTTTATGTTAAACCGAGAACTTTCATAAAAAGAACGGCAAAATCTGACTTCGTATGACGAAGTTACGATTTTTCTAAGTTTCAGTGTAGCAGTGTACAGCTAAAAACTTGAAATAAAGATCGACTAATTTTTAGCCGATACAACCTAAACGAGAATTGAAGGTCTCGTCAATAGTAGTACAACGGTAAAAAGACAGACAAAAACGGACGTTGGATGAAGAAGTTATGAATTTTTAACGGATTTCCTGTCCCGGTCTGTTAAAAATAATAATATTAACAATAAATCAAAATCAGCCGACGAAGTCTAAACGAAAGTCGTAGAGTATAACTTTACCTACGCGTGCATATAAAGAACGTTGAAAACAGAGCTCGTATGCGAAAGTTATGATTTTTGCAAGTTTTTGGCACAAAAATCAAGAAATATTGAAAACCGGGCAATTTCGCAAGGCTGACCTTCGGCCACGTCACCTCGCATGCGAGGCCTCCACATGTCACCTTCTTATTGGAACGCAGTTCACCGTGTCGCATTCTGATTGGACCGTAGCCGAGGTCCACTAAGCAGCCGACACCCTCGCATGGGACACCCCTCGGTCACCCCCCTCGCACCGTGCCTTCTTCTGATTCGACCGAAGTCCGGTCCAATGGCCATCTAACATGCCTCGCCAGCTGTCCGAAGCGAGCCTTCTCCCTTCGCCACCTGTCCGAACACGCGGCAGCCTCCCACAGCTTCGGATCCGAGGCTTCAGTGTATATAAGAGGTGCGAGACCCTCCAGATTTTTCACCTTTTTCACACCAATTTTCACCCACTTTCACCCCTTTCACTTCCATAAGCTCACATACAACCCCTAAAGCCCCGGTGTCAAGTCTAAAACCCTAATCAAGCCTCAAAGCCCCGAGATTCCCGAGAACTTAACCTCTCTACAGTCGAAACTCTGCCCAATTTAAGCCGGTTTTTCGTCAAATAAACTCCTTTCCGGGAAACGAAATGCTGTCTGAATCATCACCTATCATGTGAGTTCATACCCCCGTATTTTCATAATTTCTACTGTTTTAAGGGGGGGATACAAGCATAACACAAGAACTGTGTGTTATAAAATCATGATTTCAAATCATGATAAAACGACATTAAATCATCAAAAATACTCAAAACATTAAACTCTTTTATAATCTTATATTTTTCCCCAAAATTCATATTTGTATATATATGTGTATATAAATGAGATTTAAAAGGCTTAGGACTGATAACTCATTATGTGTCATTTTCCTAGTTTGGATGTGGGCTTATAGTACCGTTTATTTTTCCGAGTGTCGTTTAAATTTTAATTATATATAAAATTGTGTATGCATATAAATATAAAAGTTATTTCATTAGTTCAAATACCTTTGTAACATGTTGAGCAAGGGGTTACATGCTAAAAACAGTTAAATACCGATTCAGAAAGTACATATAAATTATAATAGGTATAATTTATGATACATAGAACAATAATTCATGATTCAAGCATACTAGAATACACTGTTTTACAAGAAACAAGGGTTTTGATTCAGATCAAGGGTTTACACCTATCAAATACATGTTCGGAATACTAATTCAAGAACATACTGTCAATCATTTATTTCAGAATGATTGGGTTTTCATAACTAATATACATGTAACGTTTATATGCTTTTTAAGAGACATTCAATTCAGGTTTTTTAATTCATTTTAGACAATCAAGGTAAAGTCCTGACATTATAACCAGAATCTCCAGCCCGGGGATCGAAACAAGTTGTGTGTAGATCTATATCGGGATTGACAACCCCGCACTCAGGCTGCTAGCTACAGTCAGGCATACACGCCAATGAGTGGCAATTGTTATCAACAGTTTAAACGCCCACAAAGCGTTTGTTTCAGGCCATCCGTCATAGTATGGTTATAATAACTCATTAAAAAGATATTAACAATACGTTAATGTATAAACAACTAAACGAAACTACACCTTCAAAGTACCAGTTTACAGAATACATACTACAATGGTTCAACACAGTTTTCCATAACAGCTGGTGGAGCCAGGCACACTCTCAGTTACAAGTTTTTCATAAAGGAATACAAATACAAACCATTGATACAAAGAGAACGGTTTTATGGGAATAAAACTACTTTTCATATACAACAGAAAATATATGATTTTCTGGAACAGTTTACATATACAAGATACAGAGATACTCTTTCAAACATAAACACTTATGCACTCACTCAACTTTATGTTGATACTCTCGTTTCAAATTACTTGTATTCTCAGGGAAATAATACACAGGTACTCTCCGAGCTTTTTGAGAAGATGAAGCTATGTTGAGTCATATCTTCTTTTGTATAACTATTTTGGTTCAATATACAATGATTGAACATATGTAAATACTTATACTTTTTAAATACAATGGTTGTTTGTACTTTGATTACTATGATGCATGTGTTGTGATACTACAAATGAAGTCCTCCACCCCCGGACGTTTCCGCCGTCTGGTTTGGGGGTGTGACAGATTGGTATCAGAGCATTGTTTATAGTGAACTCAGTATATCAATCCATAAAAGATATACAAACTATAAATACATTGGGGCTAAGAGCTCTGACTACAAGTATACTTTTTAAGAATTCTAAGTATTTTTACAAGAAGTATACTAACACTCATACCTACAATTACAGTATCACAGTCATAAGAACTTAAAAGTATTTGGATGTTGAACATTATAGTCAAACCTGGGCAGTTATGTAATCATATCTGGAATTAATATAGAAAGGGGGTAACATCAAATTCGGCAACAACGCGAATGGGATCATCCGAGGTTATGGTGTTCTTACTACTGGAAACTTTTCTATCCAAAAGGTCGCCTATGTGGAAGGTCTTAAACACAATCTCATTAGTGTTGGCCAACTATGTAAGGCAGGCCATCGGGTTGATTTTGATAACCAATTCTGCTACATAATGACAAGCGATAGGAGCACTTGCCTGATCAAATCCAGATCCGAAGGTACTATGTATCCTCTGGATGTCTCTCTAGTCATCGGCAAACCGCAGCTATGTTTCCTATCAAAAGCCATATCCGAAGTTAGCTGGCTCTGGCACCGCAAACTTGCTCATCTCAACTTTCGGTATATCAACAACCTGGTCACATGGGAACTTGTCCGAGGTATCCCTATTCTTAAGTATCACAATGACACTCTCTGCCCTGCATGTGAGTGTGGCAAACAGTCTAAAGCAAGTCATCCTATGGTGATCGACTCCTCAATCTCATAACCACTGGAACTTCTCCATGTTGATCTCTGCAGTCCATCCACCGTAGCCAGTCTTCACCACAAGAAATTCATACTGGTTATAGTAGATGACTTTACACGTTTCACATGGGTTTTCTTTCTTAGACTCAAGTCAGAAACACCGCAGGCACTCATCAATTTTATCAAGGAGATAGAGCTTCAAATCAAACTACCAGTACGTCGCATCCGCAGTGACAATGGAACCGAGTTCACTAATCATCATCTAAATAGTTTCTTGGTTTCCAAGGGCATAAGTCACAATTTCTCAGCTCCATACACACCACAGCAGAATGGAGTAGTAGAGCGAAGGAACCGCACTCTGGTAGAAGCAGCCAGATCTATCCTCAATTTTGCCAACCTTCCTCTCTACTTCTGGGCCGAAGCAGTGGCCACAACATGCTTTGTGCAGAACCGAAGCATTGTGTGCAAATGTCTCAGCAAAACACCATATGAGGGCCTTAACAACAGAAAGCCTAATGTCCGATTCTTCCATATATTTGGGTGCAAATGTTTTGTGATCAACAACAAGGATCATCTCAACAAGTTTGCACCAAAATCTGATGAAGGCATCTTCCTTGGTTACTCAGCGAACAAGGTAGCCTATAGGGTTCTCATAAGACGTACGAGATTAATAGTCGAAAGCTTTGATGTAAAATTCGATGATTCTTATGTCCGCAACACTACTCCCTCCACCGAAACCAAAGCAATCCTGGAAAGTGATGTTCCTGACTTTTCGGGTCCATTAAACATAGTTGAAGTTAACTATGATGATCTCTTCGACCCAATAGAGACTGCTAAACTATCTGACGTTCTTGTGTCTCCTGAAGCCCAAATGCAACACGCTGAAGTATCTGGTCCTACGCTATCCGATGATGTGTCACTAAATACTTCCACCTCGCTGGTTGAGGGGGAAAACTCAACTTCGGATCATATGACAACAATCGAGGTTCCAGTACTAGAAGAGGCAGCTCCAGTCCCTCTCCGCAGAGGATTTCAACCATCAAACGTTTCTTCGGACTCGGATGATGAAAACATAGAGAATATCGACACCAGAACTGACCCAAGAGTTTTCACAATTCCAACAATCCAGGGGGAACCTTCTCAAGCTCAAGAGGAACTTCCATCAGCAATCCAGGGGGAACCTCTTCCAATTGCTCAAGAAAATGCTAATCTCGCTCCAACAGTCCAAGATGACTCCGCAGGCAGTTCTCAAGTCCAGGGGGAACTGCCGTCTCCAACCGCAGAGTCTTCCGATATTGAAGACATTCCCTCTACCGCAACTGCTGAGCATCTGCAACCTCGTCTACACGTATGGACGAAGGACCACCCACCAGGTCAAATCATCGGCAACCCATCCGCAGGTATCCAAACTCGATCTTCCAAGGATTTATCTGATCACTGTCACTACGCAGCATTTATGTCCTCGGTCGAGCCCTGAACGATCAAACAAGCATTACTAGAACCAGAGTGGATATCCGCAATGCAAGAAGATCTAAAAGAATTCAAAAGAAACAAAGTGTGGCAGCTCGTTCCAAAGCCGCAAGATCACACTATTGTTGGTACTAGATGGGTGTACAAGAACAAGTTGGATGAATCCGGTGCGGTCGTCAGAAACAAGACAAGGCTAGTTGCCAAGGGATATAGTCAACTTGAAGGTATTGACTATGATGAAACATACGCTCCGGTGGCACGAATGGAAGCCATCCGCATCTTCTTAGCATACGCAGCTCACAAGAACATCAAAGTACATCAGATGGATGTGAAAAGTGCTTTTCTCAACGTGAATTAAAAGAGGAGGTTTATCTTCAGCAACCTCTGGGCTTCGAAAGTCTTGAATTCCCAGACTACTGCTACAAGCTTGAAAAAGCAGTCTACGGTCTAAAGCAAGCCCCAAGAGCGTAGTACGAGACTCTCTCTGAATTTCTTGTCTCGTCCGGATACAAAAGAGGAGTGATTGATCCCACTTTATTTAGAAAGGCAAATGGTAATCACCTTATGCTTGTACAAATATATGTGGATGATATCATCTTCGGATCAACTGATCAGGGGTTGGTGGATGAATTTGCTAAGCTCATGACCAACAAGTTCCAAATGAGCATGAATAGAGAGATTAACTTCTTTCTAGGACTTCAAGTGAAACAAGTCCCTCAAGGGATATTCATCCATCAGGAGAAGTACACCACTGAACTACTAAAGAAATACTCAATGGACAACTGTTCTTCGGCCAAGGTCCCCATGGCCTTCGAATATAAGATATCTGTTGATCCTTCCGGCGAATCAGTGGATCACAAGACTTATAGAGGTATAACTGGCTCATTGATGTACCTCACCGCAAGCCGACCAGACATTGTCTTTGCAACAGGTGTATGCGCAAGGTACCAGGTTGATCCAAAAATATCACACATGACCGCAGCCAAGCAGATTCTAAGATACTTAAAGGGCAGCAAGACTCTTGGTTTATGGTACCCCGCAGGAAATGACTTCAGCCTACAAGCATTCACTGATGTGGATCATGCCGGATGCAGACTAGATCGAAAAAGCACCTCCGGTGGATGTCAATTTCTGGGTGGAAGACTCGTCAGCTGGTCATCAAGAAAACAAAAATGTGTATCACTGTCTACCGCAGAAGCTGAATATGTGGCCGCAGCCAGCTATTGTTCACAAGTCTTGTGGATGAAAACACAACTTATGGACTACGGATACAGAATGCTGCGGATACCAATTTATTGTGACTCCGAGAGTGCTATAGCGATTTCCCACAATTCTATTCATCACTCTAAGACAAGGCATATTGAACTACGGTATCACTTGATCAAAGACCACATCCTGAAAGGTAACATTGAACTAATTTTTGTCCATAATCATGAAGAGATTGCTGATGTATTCACAAAGGCACTTGACTCTACAAAACTCAACAGTTTCTTACAAATGTTAGGAATGATGAATCCAGACCCACAATTCTTTTTGAATTAATAGGTACCGCAGACCATCCTTGGTCTCTGTTGCGATCCTAATTGAAGTTATTTATGATAGATAGTTTTGGTATATCCTATGTACCGCAGTATATTCTATGTACCGCAGTATGTCTCATGTACCGCAACTATATATCATATCTATCTTTCAATGGTCCTTATTGTTAGTTGTTACTAATTTTGTTCAAGTGCTCTCCTCAGTTCTTCTACTGCAGTCATCTAACCATCCATCCGCAATGATAAAAGATCCATCCGCAATGAAGCCTCAATCCGCAATCACATTAATTAATTTCTCAACTACTTCATAAATTCTTGAAACATTGTGTGATATTTAATGATCCTTCATTAAATAAGAAAAACATTCTCAAAAATAAAACATTCTTTGTGTAGCATATCACTGTTTCAGTTCTACTTTTCTAATAAACTTTGTGTCAGACCTATTTTGGGTATGATGACAAAAAGAACAATTTTCCATAAAAATTTCTTTTAAGAAATCTTTTGTGAAAATGACACTGTAGCACATTAAAGTTTCATCAATTATCTGATTTGGTCACTAAAGTATTTTTCTTGCGCAACAGACCATTAAACTCGTTATTGACCTGTTAATTAAACCATTTTTCTCAACTTTAAAAGGTTTGCAGGTAACAATGCTAATATGTCATTAATAATCATTTTGTCTTTATTTTTTTGGTAGCCACATCTGATAATCCACGTTAGCCTTAAGCACATTCCCCCTCTTACTCCTAACCACCATCACTACCATAATCGTCAGCTGCCCATCCTATCTCCACCTCTCAACACCACCACTGTTCATCTTCCTCCAACGAACACACCAAAATGAACACCAAATCACAAAAATAACCAGAACAACAAGAATGACGATAAAATCCAAGAGAAATCAATGAATGGGTTATTTATCTCAATTATTTTTCTCTGTAAAAAGGATTTTTTTTATCAGTTTTGCTAAGCTTCTTGAAAATCTACACTCAAAATCAAGAAACACACTACTTACCTGACGCAAGGTGTGATGTTGAGGCTCTAAGTAGATCAAACCCAAACCATTGGCATCGAGATAGATTAGTTTTGAGTAAAAGATTCAAAAATTTCGACAACTCATGGCTTTTCTCAGTTGGGAGCAACAAGTTTTGAAGGATCGAGCTCCCAATCTTGCCTTTCCCCATTAATGTTTGTATCAATCCTCTATGTCACACCCCAAAACCGGAACGGCGGAAACGTTCTGGGGTGGAGGACGTCATGTACAGTATCATAACAATGCATAATAGTAAAGACAAGCAACAACATCCATTGCATTAATATAATAATTGTAATATAAGCGTGTTCTGTATAGTTTGTAAGACACCCAAAAGTATAATCAAAATAAAAGATGAGTCTTGTACGTGCTCCATCTTCTCAAAAGCTTCATCGGTACCTGTTTACTGATGACCTGAGAATACAAGTTATTTTGAAAGAGTTTATCAGCATAAAGCTGGTGAGTTCATAAGTATTTAGTGTCATTGCTTTTATGAAAATGTTTGTAACAACTTAATGTAGTAACTGATTTCAAATGTTTGTAAATAGTATACTCCCTAGAAAATCCTATATTTTCCAGTAAAATGTAGTCTTCTACCAAGACCCGATTGTTTGTATGTTTGTTCTTTCGTAATAGTAAGAGTTTTCCCCAGTGAAACTATCAGTATGAAAATATAGTTTTAGACTTCACTCATGAAAGGTGATTACAAAATAAGTGTATTAAGGGAAAATAATGTTTTTCCTCAGCAGTGACACTGTTGGTCATAAAGTGATAAAATACAGACTCCAGGTATTACTAAATGTTCAGTACACCTCGGGGAGTCTAAGGTAATGAAAATGTAGACTCCAGGTAGTATTAAATGAACAATACACCTCAGAGAGTCTATTTTGCCTTTAATTCTTAAGTGGTTAATTAAAGGTTCGAATGTGAACTCGTATGTAACCATGCTGATCGACGGTTGAATAACTGATGACCCTCCAGGTCGTATGTAGTGAGATAACATTCTGTCACCCCTTGGCCTTATCGGCTGGGACTGTAGCTAGCAGTCGGGATGTGGGAGTGTCTGTCTCGTATAGATCTATACACATAATGCCCGCTCTCCCTCCAGGAGACTCTGGTTACAAAGTGATACCACGATGAAGTGTCGTATCGAGAAGTAGTATGTCACATTCGGTTTATAGTATTCAAAAGGTTGTATAGTATGTCATAGTGTAGTGATGTTTTCTCTTTACTAGTATATAGTATGTTTCTGTATAGTGTATAGTATGTTCTCGTGTATAGTATATAGTATGTTTTGTTTCTCACTGTAGTACTCATGTAGTGACTCGTAAATGTACCGACTCTTGTATGTATCTTTGTAATAGTAGTAGCGAGTAGTAATCCCTTAACTATACATATTATAGTTAAATAGTAATGTTGTAGGTATGCCTTTGTTACACAAGGCATTGAACTGAAGTGAAAGCTTTTATATCTAACACACACACACACACACACACACACATATATATATATATATATATATATATATATATATATATATGATATATAACTAAGAGTTCAACGACATTCAGACAAATAACAGGATACCCTAAGTCCACAACCAAACAAGGAACAGGAAATAAGGTGAGCTATCAGTCCTAAGTCCTTCAAGTCTTACTTAAATAAATATATTAGTGTAGATATGAGTTTGAAAACAATGCAAGTTTAAAAGAGTTTGGAAATAGTTTTAGTATCTAAAACTTTAAAACACTTGAAAACCATAATTTTGATAGTAACTTGAAAGTAGTAGTAAATCTTTCTGTTTGTTCTAGTCATTAATCACATGTGATTAAAGCAATAACTAGATATTTCAACTTGTATCCCCCCCCCCCCATAAAAGCATTTAAAATCATTTCAAAGGTTGATTAAGGGGTATGAACTCACCTGTAGTGAGTGGTTTGGATGGAAGTGTCGGACAGGATGCTAAGTGTCAAGTGAAGACTTGAACACACACACGGATCCTATTTAACATGTAATGACACATATATGTATCTAATTAGTCTTTTAACAACTAATTAATCAAGTAAGGACACCCTAAAACATGGATAACACTTTGATTCAAGTGCTAGGAGTATCAAGGGGTTGCATCTAAAGAGAGTATAGCCTCACATTGGAGTTTACTGCCCATATGGTAACACCACATGAGTTTACGGTTTATGGTCATTTCCCCCATGCGTTTACGGCCGTAAACTCATGGTAATTAGTACCATTGTGTGTTTTAGGGTCTTACAAGTCAAGGTTAAGCATCCTATGATCAAGTCCAAGCCTTAGGAAGTAATAGTGGCACAATTTGCACCAACTTTTAGAGTTTACAGCCCATGGTCATAACCCCATGAGTTTACGGCCGTAAACTCATGTGTGCTTGCTTCTTGTGCTTGTTTAAGGTGCTATACTCCTCAAAGAAGTGATCTAGACTTGGTTCCAAGGCTCTAGAAGGGACTAGGGCTCATATGGCCCCCTTATTAGGGTTTACGGTTCATGGACCAACTCCCATGGAGTTTACGGTTTTGGGTTTACGGTCCAAGTGGGTTTACGGCCGTAAACCCATGGTAACTCCTACCATTTCGTGGTTTAAGGTCTTTAGCTCATGCATGCAAGGTTCTAGTCCAATATCCAAGCCCTAGAAGGTAATGGTGGCACATATGCACCACCTTATGGTGTTTACGGTCCAAGGAGATTGCCTTGGCCGTAAACCCATGTGTTCTTGGGTATTCTTGATATTTTTCAATGGTTTAACAAGCATTCTAAGTAAATAACTAGTTAGGAGGAGTGTACTTACTTATAGGAAGCTTGTAAGAGTGTTTAAGGTCCAAGAACACTAGTTTGTGTTCTTGGTGTTCTTGGTGTTTTGAAGAACACTTGAAGATCTAAGAAAAAGACAAGATTTCATGGATGAAATCATGTATAATTACTAGATGAAGTGTTATAACAACAAATCAAGAGAAGAAACACTTACATTTTTGGAAGTTTGGAAGAAATATGTTATGATACTTGAGAGAGAAATGTGGGTGTTCTTGAGCTTGGAAGTGAGAAGTGAGGAAATGAGGAGTAAACTCATGCCTTAAGCATGAGTTCACGGCCAAGAGGAGTTTATGGCCCAAACTCCCAAAGTTTGGCCGTAAACACCTTGTTATGGTGTGAAATGTTTATTTGTTATGCATCACTCCTAGAAGATACTTCCTTTTACTTGTTCGTTTGACGAATTTATATTAAAAACACCCAAACGGACTTTAAACCGGCTAAAAATTAGCAGAAATGAACTTGACTATTATTTGTATTGCTTGACTGCAGGGTTTGTACAAATAGAAATTTCGGGTTGTCACACTCTACCTAGAAGTTGTATTATTCTCTTGTCAAAACTTATTGCTCTTCTGATGGTGGTGGTAGCTGAAGAGGTGGTGTTGTTTAGATGTTTATGTAAATGTTCATCTAAGCTCTTGAGATAGATCTGATATGCGCTCAGAAATCCATTTTTATGTGATCGTGTCCTTCCATTTCCCTGTCTAAGAAACACTAATTATTGTGGAAAATAATGAACAAATCTCTCTGAAAACAAAGGTTGGAATAACAACCGCTTTTAGGGCTAATTTCACTATTCGATGAAGGGGTTCTTGGAGTCCCTGACGTCGACCTGTTCCGGCAAAATAGATGGTGAAATCGCCGACGGTGAAGCAGTCGACGGTGGGAAAAAGAACCTAATCCAATGATTTGTAAGCTTCAGATCAATGGCAAACACCGTCTCCTCCATTGAAGTCGTCAACCTAATCCAACAAATCAGAATTGGAATTAGAAAATTGGGAAAAAGAACCTAGAACCAAGAAATCTGAAACTATAAGCAAATCAGAATCAGAAACCAACAAATATCGGAACCCACTTACAAGGGTGAGAAGGATGCGTGAAGAAGAAGCATAGGAGGAGGCAAGAAGAAGAAAGTGGCGTCCTATATATCAAGGTTAAAAAAATAATTATAATTATAAATATCAAAACATATTATTGTCTATGTGGATTATATGATGTGCTCCCAAAATATAAAAACAAATTAATTATAAATACCACGTCAGCCTTATTACCGGGTAACCTAATAAATTCGAGCATAATGGCTTAATTAACAGGTCAAATACGAGTTTAGTAGTCTATTGCGCAAAAAAATAACTTTAGTGACCAAATCGGATAAATGACAAAACATTAATGTGCTACAGTGTCATTATCCCAAATCTTTTTCATTAAACTATCTTTTCCTATTACCCCCAAAACGTCAAATCCGTTACATCTTCCTCCTTTGTACAACGGATTAACCCCTCACCACACGTTCTTCAGACGTGAGGTTATAGGGACTGACATTTCATTAAATGCAACCTTTTTTGGAAAATTCAAAAATAAAATAAATCTTTTAATTAAATCATCTGTGGCTGGGATTGCTTCTCCTAATCTAAATAGAAAAATCAAATGTTTTTTTTATCCGATTCTACTTAGGGTAAAATCGATAAAGTTTTAAATCCGCCACTATAAAACCCTCTTTCTCTTCCCCAAGAAAGCTTTACGCTTTCTGAAAACTCTCAAGACGAACTTCATCTCCTTCATCTTCTTGCACCCTGTTTTACTGCAAGTTCTTTAAACTTTTTAAAAATGGTGAAATCGGGTATCTCAAAGAAACATTCCAAGGCATCTGCCTCTGGTCACCCAACTGGTTCAGACTCTGCTTCAAGGAACCAAACGCCAACGATTGCTTCAAGCAATTTTAGGGCAGTGTTCGATGAGCATTCTTCTTACAATGCTCCAATCAAGTTGATGATCAAGTTCCTGTCAAATCATCCATTGTTTGGTCCTTTTGACACCTTCACAGATGTGGTACTGCTATCAACACTCTTCAAATGTGCTACCGCTATCAACACTCTTCAAATGTGAAAAGTTCTTTTCTCAACGGTGAATTAAAAGAGGAGGTTCCTGTCAAATCATCCATTGTTTGGTCCTTTTGACACCTTCACAGATGTGGTACCGCTATCAACATTCTTCAAATGTGCTTTATATGCATATCGCCCTCTCAACAACCTTCAAGAGGTGCATCTGAATCTGGTGGATGATTCTTTGGTTATTCTGACCAAAGAGAAATTTCTCAACGCCATCAATCTGTTAATTCATCCTTCAACAAAGTTCTTCACTCCAAGCATGGCCGACATTCTATCTGCACTTTACCAGATGGGTTACCAAAAGAAGCTGAAAGGCATAGGCGAATTCAAGAAGAATCAGTTGCCTGCGGTATGGCAGTTCGTTTGCCATTTCGTGATCCGCAGTTTGTCCGAAAGGACCGGAGGCACTGATAACATGGGCCTCAAGCTGTTAGAGTTAGTATGGAGTATTTTTACTGGCCACGATGTCAACTACGGTCAGATTCTATGGAATGACTTCTTGCAGTACATCCCCAAGGAAAGTCCAAGAGAAAGTTCTACCGAGCTCACCTTTGCAAGATTCTGGTCTCTATGCATCTCAGATCTTCATGCTGATGCAGAACTGAGCATGGGCAACGATGTCAACCACTTCATCACCAGAGATCTAAAAAAGGTACAACCCTTTTAAAGATCAATCTATTTTTGGACCCATTAGACGGCTACCAGTCCACATATTGTCTACACTTGGACTTGAAACCATTGATGTCATAGATCACATACAGGCTACGGAAGGTATTGACCCATACCTTCCTACCCCGCCTCTACCTAGTCAGAACAGACAAGCCTCATCCGCACCCATCAATCCTGGTAGTACCGTAGCTCCATCTTCCACCACTCTATCCAACTTACCTTTATCACAAAGGCTCAAGAAGGTAGCCTCAGCCAACCAAGGCCCCCGCAACATCACCAAGAAACATGTAACCCCAAAGAATAAAGATGCTCCCAAGAACACTGAACCATCCAAGAAAAGGAAACTCAAACAAACTGTGCCTTCAGATGACGAATCAGATGAAAATCAATCTCACTCTCCCTCCATGGAACTTATGAGTGATTCTGATGATGACGCACAACCCATTGCTATCCTCAAGAAAAGAAAAACCAAATCCACTGACTAAATGCGTGACCGGACTGATGCCGCAGCCTCTCAAAAGGCTCCGGTAGTCCTTGGGGTGGCCGCAGACCCATTCATTTCAACCATCGAATTCTACTCAGACACAGAAAGTGTGTCTGTTTCAGCTGATCGTGGAGACTCACCCCCAGCTCACTCCCAAGGGGATGGAACTGGTTCTCGCCCTAAGGTCTCCAGGGCTTCCCGTCTACATTTCTTTTCACCTGAGGAGTTGAACTCCATCCCTTTGTTAGTAACCCACACACTTCAAACACCTTCCCAACTGCAGGGCAATTCTTCCGCCCTTGCCAGAAATGAGCCGAGGCCAAACTTCACCACGGGTCAAGGAGACCAAGGAAGCTCAAGAAATCCTACTATGCTTACATCTTTTCCAGGTGGTTTAGGCATGGTGAGCACAATTGTGCGATGATCCGTGGACCCGAGGGACACCTCGGTGCGTTTTCAAGGAATTGACGGAATTGATCTTAATGATTCATGGAGTACATACAAGCCAACCAATGAAGCTGAAGCAAAGAAATATGCCGCTTTCCGTAGGGCATTTCAAGCGAGAAAGGATCGACAGACCAAGCAGTTTCAACATAAACAGCAAGAGATTCAATCAGTGGCAAAGTATTGGGCAGACGCCATTAACAACGCCAACACTGTAACCACCATTCTGAAAGTACAGGAGTGGATGTCCACAATGGCTGAGACGGTCCGCAACGCTCAGACCAATCTTGGTGGTGAAGGTTCATCAAAACTCCTTCCAACTCCAAATGTTAGAGATTCTCAAGATGATGGAACCGCAATCGAAGTTAGCTCCGCACCTACATTCGGGTTCGATGACTTTGATATCAACGACGTAATTCAGCCTACCCCTTCTGATGATGACTTAATGATTTTTTATGAGGAAGAAGCTTCGAGTGGCTCTCAACACTCAACCTCCAAGCCTAAAGAGAAAAAAAAAAGAAAAGGAAGATTGTTGTGTCCAGAAAAGAATTTCTGAGTCTACAAACCAAAGTAGATCAGATTCTTGCTGCGGTTAATCCCACTCAACTACAACCTGAAGACATACCAGGACCGTAGTCCCTTATTGAAAGGATCGAACGACTTGAAACTCGTGAACGACTAGCTGCTGAGCGAATCTCTCTGAAAGTTGAAATGGGAATCCGATCTCTAGATACAAGTCGTAAGGCTGACCATCAGCAGTTTATGGCTACTGCGGAGCGCCTCATCTCTGAGGTATCCGCAATCAAGGTAGATCTTCAAACAACCATTGCGGATCAATTAACTCATTCGAAGAAGCTGATAGATGAAACTCATACTGCCTATGAGTCCACCATCTCGGTCCTACAATCTATCATCAACAGCCTTCGACGCTCTCTATCTTCCAACTTTCATGGTCCTGAGATTCTTCAACTTACCAAGGAGATTCATCGACCACTCTTCAACACCGCCATTCCAAACAATCAGCAACTGGCTCAGGCACTTAAAGCTCAATTCCAGGATGTGTATGCTAAAGTCGATGGTCTTAAGCAATGGCTTGAGGAATCCCCGGCTCTGCATTCCTCAAGAGGGGGAAGTGATGAAGACCATCATTCAGACATCATCTCTCACCAATATAGGAGCTTCCCTGTCAGAAATGAAAAAGTTCCTTTACCGCAACCATCTCCTCACAAGAATCCAAGCCATCAGACACCACCGCAACATCAGTCACCACCGCAACAGGAAATCATTCAAGAATCTAATCCTTCTCCTGAGCGACCGGAGACTCCTCCCCACTTCAAGAACTTAGAATCCAACATGTCATCTGAACATTCCAATGATTCTCCCGCAACGAAACAGAAGAAAGCCGACTGGAAAGTAGCCAAATTTGCTGAACTAATCTAGAGAGAAAACGGATTCGACATCACCTTGGATGAATCCTTAGTCAATTCTTGGATCAATCCCCACCGCAGATTGATGGATGATGACTACAAACCCTATCTTACTTTTGCTGAACCCCCACCTGACGGTTAGTGGGATGTTCCAATCTCCCCCAATGCAAAATACTTCACTGTATTTGAGCAGTTTGACCGCAGCTTACCTGATCACAAGAAACTGCCCATGGAATTTAAAAGACTCAATCAATTCCATGCTAAACATGCTTCTTCAATAGAGAAAATCTAGTCTAATTATAGACCATCCGCAGTCAAGAACTTTAAGCCCCGGAAATTCATGAAAGCTGACTTTATCCAGTATACTCTTACAAGAAAGAATCAGGACTACGTCCGCACCCAAGCTGACTTCCCATGCATGAATCCAGAAGAAGTCTTCCTGATAGCAAAGGTGTTCCAAAACAAAACTGAAAAGTATCCAAAGATGAAGATAGCATTTGAAAGGGCAAGCACATTTCTAAGAGAAACGGTCTGTGACTTCGCAAAGATTGATGCAGACATTCACCCTGCCCTTGCCAAAAAGTTCGATCTACCACCACTTGACCCTGCACCGATGCTTACTGAAGGTTATCAAGAAAGATCTCTGGGTGCAACAAACTTCCCAGATCTTGGAGTCATTTTTAAACGAAAGGTCAATGAAACCAAATATTTCATTCCTATTACTGCCATGAATCGTCTCACAAGGAAGCAACTTGAAATTTGTCGAACCGCAGTTCAAAAGTCAAAACACACAACTGCCGAAGTCAAGTTCGAAATTCTAAGAAGAATCACCTAGTTGGAGAATATCAGAAAGTTTTGGTGGATTCTCATCAAGTTCCTAAAACTCGATAACTGAAGAAAAGTTAAAGAGGTCACTTAGGGGGAAATTGTTGAATCATAAAAAGTGACCCTCTTAAACTTGGTCTACCGCAACCTTCCAAGATCCGCAGTCAACTCTGTTCAGCAACCCCATCCGAAGTCTTCATCATCCGCAGTTTACTATCTAGCTTTCTTAGTTTAGCTCTTTATCTGCTTTCCTTAGAATACTCTCTTTTGTCCAGTATGCCTTGCATGGCTACGCTTAGATAGTTGAACAAATGTAATATTTGAGTCTCTATATATAGAGCTCAATCTTTCTTATTCAATACATCTGATAACACTACGCATCTTGAATCTTATATCCTATGTTATTACTCTCATCTCCTTCTTACTCTCAAAGTTCACTTAAATATAACTGAATATTATCTCTCTTCGGAGCAAGTCATTCTTGACTTAATCACTAAGTTTGATCTCACTTACTAACTTGGTCTGATTGCATTCCTTGTTAAGAATCAACTTATGTGTATACTTGATATAATACATGCTGTCATTTATATTTCCTTACATTTCTGCACCTAACTCTCTAATTATCTAACTCTAACTTATTATTATTGTTGAGCTTTTAGATCCTTCGAGATAAACTATTCCACAACTACACTTGTTCTAACGTTTGTTCAAGTGTGTCTCAAGTTTTTCTCTCAACATAGTTGCTCCATTATATGTTCAATTAGGATGAGAACCTTGGAAAAATCATATTTGTATGTATAATTGAGAAAACATGGATCCAAGGTTTCTAGGGTTGCATGTACACCATAGGAGTGTTAGAATGCTCAAAACCCATCAAACATTTCATTTGGGGACTATCTCCCCAGATTCAAGGGAATGTAATTGTTGCAAACCCAACAACTTTCGACAGCGCCAAGCGCCTTGCTCAAAAGCTCATTGACCATGGGGTACAGAAGGGCATAATGACTCCCGTCACCGAACAGAAAAAGGGAATTGATAACAAGAGGAAGTTTGGAAGCAAGAAGAAGGGACAACCAACCCAGGAACCCGCGAAGAAACAACAGACAGTGGCGGTTCATGCCGCTGCCACCCCTGCTGCACCAACACCTGTAAAGCCGTATGCGGGCACTCTCCCGAAGGGTGATAAATGTAACTTTCACCACAACGATGTCTGCCAAGAGATGCACTGTACAAACTGCAACAGAAAGGGCCACACTGCCCGATACTGCAGAACACCCACACAACAGGCCACCCAACCCACTAATGTTGGGGTGAGTCAAGCGTGCTATGGTTATGGAGAAACAAGCAACTAAAAGAGTAACTGTCCAAAGGCCAACAATAGGAACGATGGGGGAACGGGAAGAGTCCTAGCAATATGACATGAGGAGGCAATGAAGGATCTTGCAGTGGTCACTGGTACGTTCCTCCTCAATAACATTTATGCATGCATACTATTTGATAGTGGGGAGGAGAGAAGCTTTGTGAGTCATAAATTTAAACATATACTTAAAAGAAACCCTCAAACACTAAACGAAACATTTACCGTGGAAATGGATAACGGAAAAACCAAAACAACAAACGATGTATTCATAGGGTGCACACTAACTTTGAATAAACACTCCTTCCAAATCGACTTAATGCCGGTTACCATAATGAGTTTTGATGTGATCATCGACATGGAATGGCTAAGTCCTCACTGTACCGACATTATGTGTTACGAGAAGGTCGTTCGCCTTCACCTACCAAGCAACGAAAGACAGTACAAACCCGGTACAAACCTTTGCCTCATCTCATGTATCAAGGCACAAAAGTGTTTACACAAGAAGAACCACGCCTTCTTAGCCCACGTGGTTGACAAAAAGAAAGGAGAAAAGAACATTAAAGACATCCTGGAGGTGTGCAACTTCCCTGATATATTTCCCGAAGACCTCCCGGGAATACCCCCGGAACGACAGGTCGAATTTAGAATCGACTTAATACCCTGAGCCACGCTAATCGCCAAGTCGCCATACATATTAGCTCCTGCGGAGATGCAAGAATTCTCAAGTCAATTGAGTGAATTACTGGACAAGGGATTTATACGGCCAAGCTTCTCACCCTGGGGAGCTCCGGTCTTATTCGTAAAGAAGAAGGATGGGTCGTTTCGCATGTGCATCGATTACCGAGAACTAAACAAGCTCACGGTAAAAAACCGATACCCTCTTCCCCGGGTCGACGGCCTATTCGAACAGTTGCAAGGGTCAAGTTACTTTTCAAAGATAGATTTAAGATCCGGGTACCACCAACTACGGGTCCGAGAAGAATATATCCCCAATACCGCATTCCGAACTCGCTACGGTCATTATGAATTCGTAGTAATGCCCTTCGGTCTAACCAATGCGCCTGCAGTGTTTATGGACTTAATGAACCGGGTGTGCCGGCCTTACCTAGACAAATTCATGATAGTATTCATCGATGATATACCAGTCTAATCACGAAGTAAAGAAGAACACAGCCAACACCTACGGCAAGTTTTGGAAACCTTAACGGCGGAGAAGCTGTATGCGAAATTCTCCAAATGCGAGTTCTAGATCCGAAGGGTGGATTTTCTGGGTCACGTGGTCAGTGAAGAAGGGATACAAGTGGACCCTTCGAAAATCAAAGCAATCGAAGGCTGGGAAACCCCAAGAACCCCAACGGATATCAGACATTTCTTAGGCCTCGTTGGTTACTATAGGAGGTTCATACAGAAGTTCTCCAAAATCGCTAAACCGTTCACCACCCTAACTCAGAAGGGTGTAACCTTCATCTGGGAGAGGAAACAAGAGGATGCCTTCCAAACCTTGAAACAGGCCCTATGCAGCGCCCCAGTCTTGTCTCTTCCAGAAGGGACGGAAGACTCTGTGGTATTTTGTGACGCATCCAATCAAGGATTAGGCTGTGTACTCATGCAGCGAGGAAAGGTCATAGCCTACGCGTCAAGACAACTAAAGAACCACGAGGTGAACTACACCACGCATGACCTTGAGCTAGGAGCAGTCGTTTTGCACTAAAATCTGGAGGCACTACCTCTACAGTACAAAGTGTACCATCTTCATGGATCACAAAAACCTCCAACACATTCTAAACCAGAAAGAGCTCAACATAAGGCAGCGGCAATGGGTAGAGCTACTGAACGACTACGAGTGCGAGAACCAATACCATCCGGGCAAAGCCAACATGGCAGCAGATGCCCTGAGCCGGAAAGAACACTCGGGTCGCCGAGTAAAGTCACTAACAATGACCATCCATTCCCACTTGTCTTTGCAAATCAAAAAGGCTCAACTGGAAGCTTTGAAACCAGAAAATATCACAAACGAAGCCGTGCGAGGGATGGACAAGAACCTTACAATCAAAGACGACGGAGCCTACTACCTCATGGACCGAATCTGGACACCGACGTTCGGTGGGTTCAGAGATGTGGTCATGAAAGAAACCCACAAGACAAAGTACTCCGTCCATCCAGGTTCGGACAAAATATACCTGGATCTCAAGAAACATTATTGGTGGCCGAACATGAAAGCCGAAATCGCTACCTACGTGGGCAAGTGTCTGAATTGCGCCGAAGTTAAGGTAGAGTACCAGAAGCCCTCGGGTCTACTAAAACAACCAGACATACCCGAGTGGAAGTGGGAACGGATAACTATGGATTTCAAAACCAAGTTGCCCAAGACGGCAGACAGACTTGACACCATCTGGGTGATTGTCGACAGGTTAACCAAATCCACCCACTTCCTGCCAATAAAGGAAACATACAAGATGGAAAAGCTAACCAGGACCTACATAAAGGAAATCGTGAAATTACACGGCGTTCCAATATCTATTATCTCCGACAGAGATAGTAGATTTACCTCACGGTTTTGGCAGTCACTTCAAAAGTCCTTAGGAACCAAGCTCGATATGAGTACAACTTACCATCCTCAAACAGACGGGCAAAGTGAGAGGACCATTCAGACATTAGAAGATATGCTAATAGCTTGTGTGATAGACTTCGGCAAGGTGTGGGATACCCAATTGCCACTGATTGAGTTCTCATACAACAACAGCTACCACACTAGCATCAAAGTCGCTCCATTTGAGGCTCTATATGGACGTAAATTCATATCACCTCTGTGTTGGGCGGAGGTGGGAGACATACAACTGGCAAAGGGGCAAGTACCCAATAGCACTCTCACCGGTCCCGAGATCATTAGGGAGACAACCGAGAAGATCATTCAAATTCGGGAACGACTATAGGCCTCCAGAGACCGACAAAAGAGCTACACGGATAAACGACGGAAGCCCTTGGAATTTCAAGTCGGCGACCGCGTGTTGTTGAAGGTCTCTCTTTGGAAAGGGATGATACGCTTTGGAAAGCGTGGGAAATTGAATCCAAGGTACATCAAACCGTTCGAGATCCTTTCCACAATCGGTCTGGTGGCTTACAAGCTTCAGCTACCACAAGAGCTCAACAATGTACATCCTGTCTTCCATGTGTCTAACCTAAAGAAATGCTTGTCTGATGAGACCTTGGTAGTCCCACTTGACGAGATTGAACTAAACGAGAATCTCAACTTCAACGAGGAACATGTGGAGATAATGAATAGAGAAGTCAAGCGGACAAAACAAAGTCGCATTCCCATTGTGAAGGTCCGATGGAACACCAAAAGAGGACCTGAATTCACTTGGGAGCGCGAAGATCAAATGAAGCAGAAGTATCCACATCTCTTCCCTAGTTCATGAGGGCCTACTCTAGAACTAATTTCGGGATGAAATTCCCTTTAACGGGGGGATGATCTGACAACTAGAAAATTTTGGGTCAAACCAAGTCTAAGGAGGTCTTGTGTATAAGTGTATCTACAATGTTTATTTATGTAACTTTGATACAATGATGTTTATTGAAAGTCAAGAGGACACCATTTCTATGATTAGAGATGATATAGACTTGGAAAATTCATGTTAAAACAAGCCTTGAATGATCAATGCAAATCAAATAAGAATCAAATAGTTATAACATAACAACATGTGTTTATGCCATTCTCGAATTTTTAGGGCCACCATCCTTATGATGTTTATCCCTCAAAACCGAAATCATCTCTTAGTGGATGATCAAAAAAACCGCAAACCCTTTTAAGGTGTCACCTAGGACCGCAAACCCTTTTGTGGATATCCCTAAAACTGCAAACCCCTTCAAGAAAAAGTAAAACCGAAAACCCTCCTTGGCTAGGTGATTTCGGTCACCTCAAGACCGAGAACCCCATGGGATTTCGGTTGGTTGTAGCATCCAAAGCATTGACCTGCAAGATTGGCATCTTCCCTTTAAATCGCTTATCCATCAAACATCCATACTATACATACCAATACTCACCATATTTCCATGCCATGCAAACATTTACACACCAAGTATCTAAGAATGACATACAAGAAACCAACATGTAACAATAAAGGGGATAACCCCCTCCTCCTTTTAAGCATCGGCCGAGAGTGGGTTATCCCACTCTGGCATTTCATTTTGCTGAAACTTTTCTCTCCTCTCTAAAAACAAGGTCATCTTCTTCAAGGATCACCATCTCAAGGTCGATCTTAGAGTTTTTGGTAAGCTTCTTCGTAAATCTCAAGTGTTTTTATACATTTTGATGTTAAATTCATCATGTTTACACACATTTTCGTGTGTTAGATTACTAGGATACCAACCCTTCCAAGAAGCTTACCAACTCCACACAAGAAGCTAGGCTCGACTCTCGTCTCTCCCTTCAAGCCACCCACGAAAATTTGCCAAGATGAGCTTCATACCCCCATTTTTCGAGTTTAACATGCTTATTTTTTTTTGGGGGGGGGAATACAAGTCAAAATATGTGTCTTATGGATATTTGCATACTTCATCTTATTATTTGAATATGAAGTAATATTTGTTGGGTTATGAGCATTCTAACACTCCTATGGTGTACATGCAACCCTATATACCTTGGATCTATGTTTTCTCTATTTTACATGCAAATATCAATTTTCCAAGGTATCAACCTAACTAGCATATTATGGAGTATATACCATATGAAATATAGTTGAATGACATGCCTTTTGTTGTAGCTTGATTCCTTGTACCTTTAAAGATCTTAGTGTCCCAAGTGTTGCACCTCAAATGGTTCACACAACACCACCAACAATTGGAATAACTTGAGAGAAGATTAATTACACTCAAAAATCGGCTAGCCCTAATGTGTCTATCACTAGTCACTCCTTAGTGCCAATTTCATGAGCTTTGAGGCTTCATATATAGTGTGCACATTAGGGTTACACCATGTAACTCATGACTTTACATATTCCTCATGATCCATGGGTTTTAACCTCCATGGAGTATCCATGGGTCACCACATGGGTTTAGCCCAACATGAAGAACTATGGATCATAAGCCCACTTTATAAGAATGAATGATTTACCAAATCAATCCCCATTTATTTAATTAGTCTCTTTTGATCACAAAATTAATTCTAAACTAATTATTGATCAATACTAATTAAATAATATTAATATATTAGAACTTATAATATATTAATAAATCATAAATATCCTCTTCTCACAAAAGTCTATCCAAATTGTTCCGATGTCATACAACCCAAATGGACCATGCTACTCTCGGGTCAAGTACATACCAATAATAGTTATGGGCTTAGACACCTAATCCAACAGTCTCCCACTTGGATAAGTCTAATAACTATTATTGCAAGCATGACTCCAACCCGACTAGCTATCATAGATCTTAAAAGTCGTTGTCGAACTCTGATCTAGTCAATGACGTGTCCATTAGATAAGGGA
Source organism: Lactuca virosa (assembly GCF_052849685.1). Classification (NCBI taxonomy): domain Eukaryota; kingdom Viridiplantae; phylum Streptophyta; class Magnoliopsida; order Asterales; family Asteraceae; genus Lactuca; species Lactuca virosa. Next base: position 399,105,585 of record NC_136430.1, on the reverse strand, counting down.
TCATATATTCCTCTATTCTGGATATCATATGGACTGACACATGGATTATAATCATTCTCTCTGTCCATCTGTTGTTTCCCGATTTCCGATTTATGACGACCGACTAATTGAACAAATCAAATCAGTCAGGCTTGGCCAAGCACTTAGGAGTGTCATCACTAATTCATCGAGGGGCCCACATGTCACACCCCGATCCTTGTCGGAATCGATCGAGGCGTGATATATTGTTCAAAGTCTCATGACAACTATGTTATAATATGATTAGATTCAATTAAGTACTAAGTATGCAAACAAGATCCACAACATACAAATACAAATCCAAATATGAACAACATTTATTACATCAAATTTAAATAGTCTTGTGGATTTCTAAGGCACAACCTATTTTTCATCAACTTCATTCTTCAAATCTGCATCATGGGTAAAAACAGGTCAACTACGAGAGTTGGTGAGTAATCTAATTTTAGTAGAGAAAATTGTGAAGTTGAAACCTTTATAATTGGAAATTTGTTTTCTTTTGAAGTCGGCAAACAATTGTATTTGAGATAACGGTTTATAAATCAAAAATTGATTAACAAATGATAACAACAACAATAAGTCCTCACCCTATATATTCATATGTGTATATATATATATATATATATATATATATATATATATATAAATATATATAGGATGGAGCATCTAATCATCATACACACTCAACCACGTGCGATCAATCACCTTCGCGTCCCAAGGCGGGGTGGTCAACCCAATAGCGCTATTATTGTCCATAATGTACCTCAAGAATACGGGCATAGTCATGGAGATTAGACTAAAAATGGTAATGCACTACAAGTACATGTAGCGTAAACAAACAATAGTTATACAATTAATGACTCACGTATAAATGTCCCAACAATGTCTCAATTGTGATAAAACAATAAAATGAAGTTGGAATATATTAGAACCACATGATACACCCCAAAAGTATTGAAAATTATAAAGTATGGGGTAGATTACTCACATTAGTCCCAAAACGAAATGCGTGTGTCGTACGATAGACGATTCGGGTCAAAATGACGTAGAACCTAATATAATTAATAGTTTTGGTTTAGGAACTGCTAAACGAGAATGGAGTATTAATACAAATAATTAGACACATATTCTTATATTAGATGAATTAACAATAATTCATTTTGATTATAATATTAAGGTATTTATTTGTTAAATGAATTTTAAATTGAATTACTTACTTTGCATAATTAATTTATATTTTCAATTTAGGCCAGATTTTAATAATTTCTTATTAAAATAATAACTTGCCCAATTATAATTATTTACAGATTTTAACAATTATTTATATGAAATAATCATTAAAATGCATTTTTACATGCTTAAATACTTAGGAAAATAGTTTTAAATAGTAAACAGTATTGAAAAATTATGAAATTATTAGGAAATCATTATTTCATACAATATGAATTACTGTAAAATTTGTATATTTTTCTGAACTGTTTTAGTATTTATTTAATATTTTAATGATTAAACAACACAAAATTCGGGAAAAATAGTAAATGATTCTCAAAAAATCTGTAAAATTAACCATAGTTTTATAACATGATGTAGAGCTCAGTGTATAAGTTTCAGATATTTGTGACTATGGGAAGTATTTTTTATATATTTCATTATTAATTAATCAATAAAATCATAAATAATAGTAAACAGTAATATAAATGCATGAAACTTCATAAATTATGTTTAATCAATATATTGGTCATCCCAGAATTTTCTTAGAATTTATAGAATGCAAAAAGTATTTTATGTGAATTATTGCCCTACTTTATTGCAATAATTATAGTAATTCAATAAAAATAAGTTATTTTCTAAAAATTTCCAGAACTTCTTATTTTATTGATGGGATTCTGAGAAAAATCAGGTTTATGCATAAAATGAGTTTTAGATATTTTGGTGGGTTTAATTTGTTTCTTGTAAGAATATGAAACTTTTAACAACATACCTTGATGAATGCTTCAAGAGGGATGAAGATTTGAGTATAATAGATTGTTCTTGGCTGGAATATGAGTATTTCTTGGATGAATTTCGAGATTGAGAGTGAGAGAAAGAATAGAGAAGGTTTAAGTGGTGAAGAGAATAATGTGTTGGGAGAAAAAGGAAAGGAAAGTGGATGGGAGGTGTGAGTGGGAGACCATGGGAATAATCTTTTTGCTTTTGGTGGTCTTCATAAGTTCCCACTAACACAAGCATCTTTTACATAATTAATATAAGAGTTTTATAAAATTTAATGTAAAGTTTATAAAAATAGAGTTTTATAAAATTTAATGTAAAGTTTATAAAAATAGAGTTTTATAAAATTTAATGTAAAGTTTATAAAAATGGAGTTTTATAAAAGATGAGTTATTATTTGATTATAACAATCTACTTTGATTTGAAGTTTAATTATAGCATTCAAGTTTGATTCTTTTAAATTTAATTAGAGCATTATACTTTGATTTGATTTTAATATGGTATCATAATTTAATTTGATTATAGTTATAACGTTGTACTATACTATGTTGCTATTAACGTCAATTTATATCGTAGTATATGAGTTTCGATCCTATTAGCGTCAAGTAATATTGAGTAGGGTTTGAATGAGATTGCGAGAGGTTTCGTTTGTGATCTTTTTGAGTGTCCGGCTTCGCAACGCAAGGTCCATAGACCCCGTTAAGCCATGATTTAGTGTCCTACACAATCCCGATGATTGGGCAATAGTGTTTTATCGCTTTGGTTCGTTGTTTAGCACTGTTAAGGCTAAGGAATATCAAACACATGAACTTTCCAAATGATGTTTTCTCATTAAAATAGCGAATTGTACAGTGATTACATAGCGTAAACCCTAACATACAAGGGTTAATGGAGTTGATCGGTTTAACTTGTTGACTTTGTTTGACTTTGACTTGACCGAAATTTGATGGTTGTCACATCATCCCCCCGTTAGAGGGAATTTCGTCCCGAAATTTGCATTTTGACTGGGACTTCAAGAGTTTGGAAAAAGATGTGGAAAACATTTCGTAGTATAAGAAATTGATTATGGTGAGGAACAACCCTCCTGATGTCACATGACGACCTTGGAAATTTCTTATTGTAACTTGAACTGAGTCAATTTAAAAGGAGTTTATTATTTTGGGATGATAGAGTATTCTATGTGTGCTTTTATACTCCCTGTTTTATCCTTGGTATTTCCACTATGAATATTTTATAACGTAGTTAGTGAGTTCCATCATTACGAATGTTTCAACAAATTTTGACGAAATTTGCATTATAAGTCCTACAAGTTCTTTTATAGTCGATTGTCGTAAACTAGTCGTATATCATTAAGATTGCAAGGGCATTTTGGATGGGTGACCCCGCCTTAAGCCCACAACCAAACAAGGAACAGGGAATGAGGCGGAATCACACATTCTAAGTCCATAGAATCTTAATTATATATGACCATAATGTTTACACTAGCCCTCATAGATTCCAGGGGCGTAGTATTATTGGGCTAGAAGTAGGAATTGTAGTTCAAAATAAAATAGTTATAAGCCTGCTATCTTCAAACTTGGGCTTTGGCCCCGCCCGATTCCTAATCAGAATGGTCCAATACTCCCAATTCTCCAAGCGACCAAGCGATATCAAGAAATCAAAATCGATTCATCCCCATTTTCCCAATTCGCTGCCTATCTCGCCTGTTGTTCGTTTGTCGCTGTCTCGCCAAGTCAGTCGCCTGGTCTCACTCTCGCCAATCGCCATCGCCAAGTGCCCAAGTCCCCATTCTCACTTCACAGAAATCAGGTATGTAATCCCGAGACCCAAATCCTGTTCAGATGTTCTTTCTTTTCTGATTGTAAGATTGTTGATTGTTGGTGTTGGCGTATTGCACTGCTGCTGCTGTTTTCTGTCAATTTGTTGCCTATTTATGCGTTACTACTGTCTTACTGAGTTTCCTTTTAATTTGGTTGTCATTTGCGATTTGGCGATTTGCCAATTTGATTTATAAGTTATGAACTTATAGATTTGGTTATTGATTTGGTTATGCTTAACAGCTTGTCAGCTTCAAACAAAACTGAAAAGTGACAACAAAGATTGATTTGGTTATTGTTAAATGAGTTATTGGTTATTGTTCTAATTTTGAATTTGATTTTGTTTTGATTGGATCAATTGTTCCTTCATTTTGATTTTTCTAGATATAATCATGGGAAAGATGAAAACATTGAAAGAGAAATTGTTGTCTGCTTACTAATATATCATTCATAATCTGTTTTTAAAGACATTAAAGGCTGTCGGGCTGAGTTGTAATTCTTTTTCTAGGTGTTTTTGGTGTTTATTTGTAGAAAACAATCTAATTTTTTTTTAATTTTAATTTCAGTTTATAATATTTTCGCCTCCCCCCCCCCCCCAAGTTAATTGTTCAAGCTCCGCCACTGATAGATTTACTAGTAAAAACCCTGAGTTTTTTTTTACATAGATGATAAGACTTATTTGGGTTTTGCCGTGTTCTCAAGATTCATGGTTTATATACTTGAATCGATGCTAGTTTTAGTAATAAAAAGAAATTTTGAATTTAAACGTCGAGGTTAGAAGCTTGTACTGATATTTAAGGGGTTAAAAAATAAAATTTTATTAGTTACCTATAGCGACACACAAGTCATAATTTGCATGTGTGAAGACTTGGAGTACTTTCTAATTGGTTCGTGTGTGAAGACTTGGAGTACTTTCTAACTGGTTCATGTGTGAAGACTTGGAGTACTTTCTAATGAAAAGTGTGCTACTGGGGAAATTTGAAACTGGTACGTAGCTTCAAAGTCAAGAATATGCGGTAGGCATGTGATGTATTAAATGCATGAGGCACATAAGTCATAATTTGCGGCAACATATACGTATATGTGTGTGAATTGAAGAAGAAGGTTACAGTTCAAAGATCATATATATTCATTTCCTCTTTATTTGTTATTAATTACTTCTCCCACTTCACTTATATAAATCATCACATTCTTACTGCAACTTTTAACTTCTCCCTCACAAATGGATCCACCTGCAGATCATCAAAACTCCATAGATGACCTTGATTGGTTTCAGTACTTTGATCATCAAGATCTTTTCAGGTATATATAAACGTCACTCATTACCCCATCTTTCGCACAGAAAAGTGATTTTGTCTATATTGATCACAACATGGTTTGGATTTGTAGTGATCAAAAAGAGTCTTTCATCATGTTGGATTTGATTATCTTGAGTTTTTTTTTTTTGGATTTTTGCAGTGGTGACATGCTCGACCATCATGATTACGAGTTGTCGGAAAAATTGCATGAAGTGCTCGATCAGAACGTTTCCACAGTACTTAACAAAGATCAAAACATCATTTCTAGAAATGAGTTTCACGATTTGGATCCCCTTAAAGACATAAGCTTATGGGATTGTTGGGAGGATGGTAATTTACCATTGGTTAGTTTCAGTGAAGACTGTAAATCCGGTGGTGAGGCTACAGGTAGTTCTAGTGCTGCCACCACTGATCACGGTGGCCGGAAGGTGGCAAATAGATTGAGACCATTGGAGTTTGAAGAGATAGCGAAGTACTTTGAGATGCCGATAATCATGGCAGCAAAGGAACTAGGGATAGGGTTAACATTGTTGAAGAAAAGATGCAGAGAGCTAAACATAAACAGATGGCCTCATAGAAAACTTAAGAGCCTTCAATCCCTCATTCAAAATGCCAAGGTAAACTACGATAATAACCTTCTATACATTACTCATGCATGTATGCATGCACTTGGTAACCAAAGTTGTTTTGGTATTTTCTAAAATTTTAATTATTAGTTTCTTTATAACATAAACATAGGCCCTAGGCATATGCCACATCGAATCAATTGTTTTACTACGATTTCTAATTTATATTTACATAAACTTAACTCATTGTAAATTTTATGAACTCACACGAAAAATATATTGCATCTACCTAAAAAAACTAGGAGTTGGGATTAAAGGAGGAGGTAGAGACGTTAGCAGGGCACAAGAAGATGATGGAGAAATTGCCAGGTATGGAATTGACAGAAAGAACAAAGAAGCTTAGGCAAGCTTGCTTCAAAGCTATTTATAAGAAGAGAGGACTTAACAATCCTTAGTCCTTACCTTTTCTTTTAGCCATTTTGTTATAATTAGTGGATTTTAATCTACATTGTATGTGTTTTTCTCTTGATAGATTGATACCCTTTTTAGTTTCATTGTGTTTGTCTATTGATTTTTTATGCAGAAAATTTTGTATAATTTGGGTATTATAGTTTGTATTATGTATTTAGCTATATTCTAGATTGCCGACACGACTACGCTGACGACTCTATACTAGAGGTCTATATAAATAGACTTATGAATTTAGTAGGAATAACTTGATTATAATCTTGTGATTTGTTCCATGTCTGATCCACTCCTAAGATTCACTCGACATGCCCCCAGTTATGTGTAATTAAAATTTTATTAGACTGTTGATCCTAATGAGTCTACCCTAAGTCCACAACCAAACAAGGAACATGTCAACTATGAGAAACACGCATATGGACTTGTGAGTTATTTGTAAATTGATTAGGGAAATAAAGTTTTTTTTTTTAGACATTGTTGGGTAAAATAATTGTAAAACACTTGTTGGGCCATGGTTAGGAGTGTTGGGCACCTTTTGGGCTTTCCATGGTTACTAAATGTGAAACATGTAGCACTTGCGTGGGCCCCCACAAAACTAAGTTTTCACATTTCTTTCCCATTTCTAGGCCCATTAGGGAACTTAATAGTCCAATGAGTTGGCCATTTTGGAGTGTATCCTTTCGGATACGTTTGATAAGGTCGGGTATTTTGATGGCTCAAAAGTAATGTGAATGACGCGCTTTGGCCTATAGGTTTGGGAACTCTCGCCTTTGGTCCCCAGATAAGCAAACTGGTCCCTCGGTTGATTGGGATGTATACGAATGTTTACCTAGTCAGGACTTTCGGGCTACCGGCACCTCCCCCTTCCAGTTACTACGCGTCAATTACTATGATCCTACCCGACTAGAGTGGATGACTTTGAATTTCCTATGAGCTCTAAGGAATATATATGTATATACATTTTTTTTTAAACCACTTGAATATGTGTGTGATTTTTAGAGAAAGAGGAGAATATTCACCAGTGTATGCACACATATAAGTGTCAGGAGTAATACGTATGCACTTAAGGGAGCAATTAACACACAAAGGTATTCCTAGGATTTTCTAAGTGTGAATTGTATGCAGTTGTGTGTGTATTTTATAAACTAGCATACGAGAGGACCCTAGAGGCTATAGACTAGGTCAAGGCAATTAACCTAATTCCCTATAGTCAAGGGCTTTGATACCAATCTGTCACACCCAGATCCTTGTCGGAATCGATCGAGGCGTGATATATTGTTCAAAGTCTCATGACAACTATGTTATAATATGATTAGATTCAATTAAGTACTAAGTATGCAAACAAGATCCACAACATACAAATACAAATCCAAATATGAACAACATTTATTACATCAAATTTAAATAGTCTTGTGGATTTCTAAGGCACAACCTATTTTTCATCAACTTCATTCTTCAAATCTGCATCATGGGTAAAAACAGGTCAACTACGAGAGTTGGTGAGTAATCTAATTTTAGTAGAGAAAATTGTGAAGTTGAAACCTTTATAATTGGAAATTTGTTTTCTTTTGAAGTCGGCAAACAATTGTATTTGAGATAACGGTTTATAAATCAAAAATTGATTAACAAATGATAACAACAACAATAAGTCCTCACCCTATATATACATATGTATATATATATATATAAAAATATATATAGGATGGAGCATCTAATCATCATACACACTCAACCACGTGCGATCAATCACCTTAGCGTCCCAAGGCGGGGTGGTCAACCCAATAGCGCTATTATTGTCCATAATGTACCTCAAGAATACGGGCATAGTCATGGAGATTAGACTAAAAATGGTAATGCACTACAAGTACATGTAGCGTAAACAAACAATAGTTATACAATTAATGACTCACGTATAAATGTCCCAACAATGTCTCAATTGTGATAAAACAATAAAATGAAGTTGGAATATATTAGAACCACATGATACACCCCAAAAGTATTGAAAATTATAAAGTATGGGGTAGATTACTCACATTAGTCCCAAAACGAAATGCGTGTGTCGTACGATAGACGATTCGGGTCAAAATGGCGTAGAACCTAATATAATTAATAGTTTTGGTTTAGGAACTGCTAAACGAGAATGGAGTATTAATACAAATAATTAGACACATATTCTTATATTAGATGAATTAACAATAATTCATTTTGATTATAATATTAAAGTATTTATTTGTTAAATGAATTTTAAATTGAATTACTTACTTTGCATAATTAATTTATATTTTCAATTTAGGCTAGATTTTAATAATTTCTTATTAAAATAATAACTTGCCCAATTATAATTATTTACAGATTTTAACAATTATTTATATGAAATAATCATTAAAATGCATTTTTACATGCTTAAATACTTAGGAAAATAGTTTTAAATAGTAAACAGTATTGAAAAATTATGAAATTATTAGGAAATCATTATTTCATACAATATGAATTATTGTAAAATTTGTATATTTTTCTGAACTGTTTTAGTATTTATTTAATATTTTAATGATTAAACAACACAAAATTCGGGAAAAATAGTAAATGATTCTCAAAAAATCTGTAAAATTAACCATAGTTTTATAACATGATGTAGAGCTCAGTGTATAAGTTTCAGATATTTGTGACTATGGGAAGTATTTTTTATATATTTCATTATTAATTAATCAATAAAATCATAAATAATAGTAAACAGTAATATAAATGCATGAAACTTCATAAATTATGTTTAATCAATATATTGGTCATCCCAGAATTTTCTCAGAATTTATAGAATGTAAAAAGTATTTTATGTGAATTATTGCCCTACTTTATTGCAATAATTATAGTAATTCAATAAAAATAAGTTATTTTCTAAAAATTTCCAGAACTTCTTATTTTATTGATGGGATTCTGAGAAAAATCAGGTTTATGCATAAAATGAGTTTTAGATATTTTGGTGGGTTTAATTTGTTTCTTGTAAGAATATGAAACTTTTAACAACATACCTTGATGAATGCTTCAAGAGGGATGAAGATTTGAGTATAATAGATTGTTCTTGGCTGGAATATGAGTATTTCTTGGATGAATTTCGAGATTGAGAGTGAGAGAAAGAATAGAGAAGGTTTAAGTGGTGAAGAGAATAATGTGTTGGGAGAAAAAGGAAAGGAAAGTGGATGGGAGGTGTGAGTGGGAGACCATGGGAATAATCTTTTTGCTTTTGGTGGTCTTCATAAGTTCCCACTAACACAAGCATCTTTTACATAATTAATATAAGAGTTTTATAAAATTTAATGTAAATTTTATAAAAATAGAGTTTTATAAAATTTAATGTAAAGTTTATAAAAATGGAGTTTTATAAAAGATGAGTTATTATTTGATTATAACAATCTACTTTGATTTGAAGTTTAATTATAGCATTCAAGTTTGATTCTTTTAAATTTAATTAGAGCATTATACTTTGATTTGATTTTAATATGGTATCATAATTTAATTTGATTATAGTTATAACGTTGTACTATACTATGTTGCTATTAACGTCAATTTATATCGTAGTATATGAGTTTCGATCCTATTAGCGTCAAGTAATATTGAGTAGGGTTTGAATGAGATTGCGAGAGGTTTCGTTTGTGATCTTTTTGAGTGTCCGGCTTCGCAACGCAAGGTCCATAGACCCCGTTAAGCCATGATTTAGTGTCCTACACAATCCCGATGATTGGGCAATAGTGTTTTATCGCTTTGGTTCGTTGTTTAGCACTGTTAAGGCTAAGGAATATCAAACACATGAACTTTCCAAATGATGTTTTCTCATTAAAATAGCGAATTGTACAGTGATTACATAGCGTAAACCCTAACATACAAGGGTTAATGGAGTTGACCGGTTTAACTTGTTGACTTTGTTTGACTTTGACTTGACCGAAATTTGATGGTTGTCACACCACAGATATCGCTTTTATCCACATGGGGTAAAAGGAATGGATAAACTTTGACCCAAATGCTCACTTATACTTACTCATTAATTACACACAACGATATGTTTTATAACAACCAAGTTACTGGTGCGTTTACATATGTCAATGTGCAACCGACTTGCAACTACAACTCACATGTCTCCGTTTGAAGAATATAAGATATTATCGTCTCATGATCACTCGTGATAAAATCCATGAAGTGATTCAAATGAGCGTGGGTTGAGTCCAATACTCGAATCTTATTCCAGGAGCACTCATGAACACTTTAGCAAACTTGTTCTATGACCAAAACACACCTCTACAGACCCATTCATGACAGTCTTGCCTCAATACCTACTTCCAAAGTATGATCGACTGTGGATGGTTTGAAAAACCTAGTTATTCGGGAAGTCAAAACATGAAAAGTGAAACACAAGAATAATACTAATCCTATATGTCCCCAAAACTTTTGAGCCATATTGATTACTCATCATTCATTGTATAATGTTTCGAATAATCAACTTAATACTTGAATTAAAACAATAGTCATGCCATGCTCCAAGCATGCACACTATGTTTGTCTAAACAATAGTTATGTCAGGCTCCAAGCATGCACAGTATGTTTGTCTATGGTCCTTACTTTGTGAATTAGATCAATTGAAAAACATTTCAATGATGCTCATTTCACAATTTTAAATCCTTATTGCAAGTGTAAGAATTCCAAATTCTTGTCACTGCTAGAAAGTGTTACATTCTAAACTATCATGCAATGATTCTTTTGTAATGTCTAGGTACCAAAAGTCACATAGACTTGACCAATGATATTACAAAATATTCCTTTGGAGATTGTTACAGGACAATTCCATGGAAATGAAGTCTCAAATTCAAAGTACATTGCATGCAGTTGTGTGTGTATTTTATAAACTAGCATACGAGAGGACCCTAGAGGCTATAGACTAGGTCAAGGCAATTAACCTAATTCCCTATAGTCAAGGGCTTTGATACCAATCTGTCACACCCAGATCCTTGTCGGAATCGATCGAGGCGTGATATATTGTTCAAAGTCTCATGACAACTATGTTATAATATGATTAGATTCAATTAAGTACTAAGTATGCAAACAAGATCCACAACATACAAATACAAATCCAAATATGAACAACATTTATTACATCAAATTTAAATAGTCTTGTGGATTTCTAAGGCACAACCTATTTTTCATCAACTTCATTCTTCAAATCTGCATCATGGGTAAAAACAGGTCAACTACGAGAGTTGGTGAGTAATCTAATTTTAGTAGAGAAAATTGTGAAGTTGAAACCTTTATAATTGGAAATTTGTTTTCTTTTGAAGTCGGCAAACAATTGTATTTGAGATAACGGTTTATAAATCAAAAATTGATTAACAAATGATAACAACAACAATAAGTCCTCACCCTATATATACATATGTATATATATATATAAAAATATATATAGGATGGAGCATCTAATCATCATACACACTCAACCACGTGCGATCAATCACCTTAGCGTCCCAAGGCGGGGTGGTCAACCCAATAGCGCTATTATTGTCCATAATGTACCTCAAGAATACGGGCATAGTCATGGAGATTAGACTAAAAATGGTAATGCACTACAAGTACATGTAGCGTAAACAAACAATAGTTATACAATTAATGACTCACGTATAAATGTCCCAACAATGTCTCAATTGTGATAAAACAATAAAATGAAGTTGGAATATATTAGAACCACATGATACACCCCAAAAGTATTGAAAATTATAAAGTATGGGGTAGATTACTCACATTAGTCCCAAAACGAAATGCGTGTGTCGTACGATAGACGATTCGGGTCAAAATGGCGTAGAACCTAATATAATTAATAGTTTTGGTTTAGGAACTGCTAAACGAGAATGGAGTATTAATACAAATAATTAGACACATATTCTTATATTAGATGAATTAACAATAATTCATTTTGATTATAATATTAAAGTATTTATTTGTTAAATGAATTTTAAATTGAATTACTTACTTTGCATAATTAATTTATATTTTCAATTTAGGCCAGATTTTAATAATTTCTTATTAAAATAATAACTTGCCCAATTATAATTATTTACAGATTTTAACAATTATTTATATGAAATAATCATTAAAATGCATTTTTACATGCTTAAATACTTAGGAAAATAGTTTTAAATAGTAAACAGTATTGAAAAATTATGAAATTATTAGGAAATCATTATTTCATACAATATGAATTACTGTAAAATTTGTATATTTTTCTGAACTGTTTTAGTATTTATTTAATATTTTAATGATTAAACAACACAAAATTCGGGAAAAATAGTAAATGATTCTCAAAAAATCTGTAAAATTAACCATAGTTTTATAACATGATGTAGAGCTCAGTGTATAAGTTTCAGATATTTGTGACTATGGGAAGTATTTTTTATATATTTCATTATTAATTAATCAATAAAATCATAAATAATAGTAAACAGTAATATAAATGCATGAAACTTCATAAATTATGTTTAATCAATATATTGGTCATCCCAGAATTTTCTCAGAATTTATAGAATGTAAAAAGTATTTTATGTGAATTATTGCCCTACTTTATTGCAATAATTATAGTAATTCAATAAAAATAAGTTATTTTCTAAAAATTTCCAGAACTTCTTATTTTATTGATGGGATTCTGAGAAAAATCAGGTTTATGCATAAAATGAGTTTTAGATATTTTGGTGGGTTTAATTTGTTTCTTGTAAGAATATGAAACTTTTAACAACATACCTTGATGAATGCTTCAAGAGGGATGAAGATTTGAGTATAATAGATTGTTCTTGGCTGGAATATGAGTATTTCTTGGATGAATTTCGAGATTGAGAGTGAGAGAAAGAATAGAGAAGGTTTAAGTGGTGAAGAGAATAATGTGTTGGGAGAAAAAGGAAAGGAAAGTGGATGGGAGGTGTGAGTGGGAGACCATGGGAATAATCTTTTTGCTTTTGGTGGTCTTCATAAGTTCCCACTAACACAAGCATCTTTTACATAATTAATATAAGAGTTTTATAAAATTTAATGTAAATTTTATAAAAATAGAGTTTTATAAAATTTAATGTAAAGTTTATAAAAATGGAGTTTTATAAAAGATGAGTTATTATTTGATTATAACAATCTACTTTGATTTGAAGTTTAATTATAGCATTCAAGTTTGATTCTTTTAAATTTAATTAGAGCATTATACTTTGATTTGATTTTAATATGGTATCATAATTTAATTTGATTATAGTTATAACGTTGTACTATACTATGTTGCTATTAACGTCAATTTATATCGTAGTATATGAGTTTCGATCCTATTAGCGTCAAGTAATATTGAGTAGGGTTTGAATGAGATTGCGAGAGGTTTCGTTTGTGATCTTTTTGAGTGTCCGGCTTCGCAACGCAAGGTCCATAGACCCCGTTAAGCCATGATTTAGTGTCCTACACAATCCCGATGATTGGGCAATAGTGTTTTATCGCTTTGGTTCGTTGTTTAGCACTGTTAAGGCTAAGGAATATCAAACACATGAACTTTCCAAATGATGTTTTCTCATTAAAATAGCGAATTGTACAGTGATTACATAGCGTAAACCCTAACATACAAGGGTTAATGGAGTTGACCGGTTTAACTTGTTGACTTTGTTTGACTTTGACTTGACCGAAATTTGATGGTTGTCACACCACAGATATCGCTTTTATCCACATGGGGTAAAAGGAATGGATAAACTTTGACCCAAATGCTCACTTATACTTACTCATTAATTACACACAACGATATGTTTTATAACAACCAAGTTACTGGTGCGTTTACATATGTCAATGTGCAACCGACTTGCAACTACAACTCACATGTCTCCGTTTGAAGAATATAAGATATTATCGTCTCATGATCACTCGTGATAAAATCCATGAAGTGATTCAAATGAGCGTGGGTTGAGTCCAATACTCGAATCTTATTCCAGGAGCACTCATGAACACTTTAGCAAACTTGTTCTATGACCAAAACACACCTCTACAGACCCATTCATGACAGTCTTGCCTCAATACCTACTTCCAAAGTATGATCGACTGTGGATGGTTTGAAAAACCTAGTTATTCGGGAAGTCAAAACATGAAAAGTGAAACACAAGAATAATACTAATCCTATATGTCCCCAAAACTTTTGAGCCATATTGATTACTCATCATTCATTGTATAATGTTTCGAATAATCAACTTAATACTTGAATTAAAACAATAGTCATGCCATGCTCCAAGCATGCACACTATGTTTGTCTAAACAATAGTTATGTCAGGCTCCAAGCATGCACAGTATGTTTGTCTATGGTCCTTACTTTGTGAATTAGATCAATTGAAAAACATTTCAATGATGCTCATTTCACAATTTTAAATCCTTATTGCAAGTGTAAGAATTCCAAATTCTTGTCACTGCTAGAAAGTGTTACATTCTAAACTATCATGCAATGATTCTTTTGTAATGTCTAGGTACCAAAAGTCACATAGACTTGACCAATGATATTACAAAATATTCCTTTGGAGATTGTTACAGGACAATTCCATGGAAATGAAGTCTCAAATTCAAAGTACATTGCATGCAGTTGTGTGTGTATTTTATAAACTAGCATACGAGAGGACCCTAGAGGCTATAGACTAGGTCAAGGCAATTAACCTAATTCCCTATAGTCAAGGGCTTTGATACCAATCTGTCACACCCAGATCCTTGTCGGAATCGAGCGAGGCGTGATATATTGTTCAAAGTCTCATGACAACTATGTTATAATATGATTAGATTCAATTAAGTACTAAGTATGCAAACAAGATCCACAACATACAAATACAAATCCAAATATGAACAACATTTATTACATCAAATTTAAATAGTCTTGTGGATTTCTAAGGCACAACCTATTTTTCATCAACTTCATTCTTCAAATCTGCATCATGGGTAAAAACAGGTCAACTACGAGAGTTGGTGAGTAATCTAATTTTAGTAGAGAAAATTGTGAAGTTGAAACCTTTATAATTGGAAATTTGTTTTCTTTTGAAGTCGGCAAACAATTGTATTTGAGATAACGGTTTATAAATCAAAAATTGATTAACAAATGATAACAACAACAATAAGTCCTCACCCTATATATACATATGTATATATATATATAAAAATATATATAGGATGGAGCATCTAATCATCATACACACTCAACCACGTGCGATCAATCACCTTAGCGTCCCAAGGCGGGGTGGTCAACCCAATAGCGCTATTATTGTCCATAATGTACCTCAAGAATACGGGCATAGTCATGGAGATTAGACTAAAAATGGTAATGCACTACAAGTACATGTAGCGTAAACAAACAATAGTTATACAATTAATGACTCACGTATAAATGTCCCAACAATGTCTCAATTGTGATAAAACAATAAAATGAAGTTGGAATATATTAGAACCACATGATACACCCCAAAAGTATTGAAAATTATAAAGTATGGGGTAGATTACTCACATTAGTCCCAAAACGAAATGCGTGTGTCGTACGATAGACGATTCGGGTCAAAATGGCGTAGAACCTAATATAATTAATAGTTTTGGTTTAGGAACTGCTAAACGAGAATGGAGTATTAATACAAATAATTAGACACATATTCTTATATTAGATGAATTAACAATAATTCATTTTGATTATAATATTAAAGTATTTATTTGTTAAATGAATTTTAAATTGAATTACTTACTTTGCATAATTAATTTATATTTTCAATTTAGGCCAGATTTTAATAATTTCTTATTAAAATAATAACTTGCCCAATTATAATTATTTACAGATTTTAACAATTATTTATATGAAATAATCATTAAAATGCATTTTTACATGCTTAAATACTTAGGAAAATAGTTTTAAATAGTAAACAGTATTGAAAAATTATGAAATTATTAGGAAATCATTATTTCATACAATATGAATTACTGTAAAATTTGTATATTTTTCTGAACTGTTTTAGTATTTATTTAATATTTTAATGATTAAACAACACAAAATTCGGGAAAAATAGTAAATGATTCTCAAAAAATCTGTAAAATTAACCATAGTTTTATAACATGATGTAGAGCTCAGTGTATAAGTTTCAGATATTTGTGACTATGGGAAGTATTTTTTATATATTTCATTATTAATTAATCAATAAAATCATAAATAATAGTAAACAGTAATATAAATGCATGAAACTTCATAAATTATGTTTAATCAATATATTGGTCATCCCAGAATTTTCTCAGAATTTATAGAATGTAAAAAGTATTTTATGTGAATTATTGCCCTACTTTATTGCAATAATTATAGTAATTCAATAAAAATAAGTTATTTTCTAAAAATTTCCAGAACTTCTTATTTTATTGATGGGATTCTGAGAAAAATCAGGTTTATGCATAAAATGAGTTTTAGATATTTTGGTGGGTTTAATTTGTTTCTTGTAAGAATATGAAACTTTTAACAACATACCTTGATGAATGCTTCAAGAGGGATGAAGATTTGAGTATAATAGATTGTTCTTGGCTGGAATATGAGTATTTCTTGGATGAATTTCGAGATTGAGAGTGAGAGAAAGAATAGAGAAGGTTTAAGTGGTGAAGAGAATAATGTGTTGGGAGAAAAAGGAAAGGAAAGTGGATGGGAGGTGTGAGTGGGAGACCATGGGAATAATCTTTTTGCTTTTGGTGGTCTTCATAAGTTCCCACTAACACAAGCATCTTTTACATAATTAATATAAGAGTTTTATAAAATTTAATGTAAATTTTATAAAAATAGAGTTTTATAAAATTTAATGTAAAGTTTATAAAAATGGAGTTTTATAAAAGATGAGTTATTATTTGATTATAACAATCTACTTTGATTTGAAGTTTAATTATAGCATTCAAGTTTGATTCTTTTAAATTTAATTAGAGCATTATACTTTGATTTGATTTTAATATGGTATCATAATTTAATTTGATTATAGTTATAACGTTGTACTATACTATGTTGCTATTAACGTCAATTTATATCGTAGTATATGAGTTTCGATCCTATTAGCGTCAAGTAATATTGAGTAGGGTTTGAATGAGATTGCGAGAGGTTTCGTTTGTGATCTTTTTGAGTGTCCGGCTTCGCAACGCAAGGTCCATAGACCCCGTTAAGCCATGATTTAGTGTCCTACACAATCCCGATGATTGGGCAATAGTGTTTTATCGCTTTGGTTCGTTGTTTAGCACTGTTAAGGCTAAGGAATATCAAACACATGAACTTTCCAAATGATGTTTTCTCATTAAAATAGCGAATTGTACAGTGATTACATAGCGTAAACCCTAACATACAAGGGTTAATGGAGTTGACCGGTTTAACTTGTTGACTTTGTTTGACTTTGACTTGACCGAAATTTGATGGTTGTCACACCACAGATATCGCTTTTATCCACATGGGGTAAAAGGAATGGATAAACTTTGACCCAAATGCTCACTTATACTTACTCATTAATTACACACAACGATATGTTTTATAACAACCAAGTTACTGGTGCGTTTACATATGTCAATGTGCAACCGACTTGCAACTACAACTCACATGTCTCCGTTTGAAGAATATAAGATATTATCGTCTCATGATCACTCGTGATAAAATCCATGAAGTGATTCAAATGAGCGTGGGTTGAGTCCAATACTCGAATCTTATTCCAGGAGCACTCATGAACACTTTAGCAAACTTGTTCTATGACCAAAACACACCTCTACAGACCCATTCATGACAGTCTTGCCTCAATACCTACTTCCAAAGTATGATCGACTGTGGATGGTTTGAAAAACCTAGTTATTCGGGAAGTCAAAACATGAAAAGTGAAACACAAGAATAATACTAATCCTATATGTCCCCAAAACTTTTGAGCCATATTGATTACTCATCATTCATTGTATAATGTTTCGAATAATCAACTTAATACTTGAATTAAAACAATAGTCATGCCATGCTCCAAGCATGCACACTATGTTTGTCTAAACAATAGTTATGTCAGGCTCCAAGCATGCACAGTATGTTTGTCTATGGTCCTTACTTTGTGAATTAGATCAATTGAAAAACATTTCAATGATGCTCATTTCACAATTTTAAATCCTTATTGCAAGTGTAAGAATTCCAAATTCTTGTCACTGCTAGAAAGTGTTACATTCTAAACTATCATGCAATGATTCTTTTGTAATGTCTAGGTACCAAAAGTCACATAGACTTGACCAATGATATTACAAAATATTCCTTTGGAGATTGTTACAGGACAATTCCATGGAAATGAAGTCTCAAATTCAAAGTACATTCCTTTGAACATCCTTCTTGCATAAAAGTTTCTAACTTTCTCCTCTATTCTTCAACTCCCAATATGGAAATATTCCATATTTGCCATACGACAATTCATTATTAATAGACTCTTGTCTATTCATAATAATGTCAATATGGTCCTTCCATTACTATACTTCCAGCTGTCCTTAAGTGACCAATCTTTGGCGAACCTTAGATTGTCCTTAACAGTTGTTTAACCACTTTAGTCAAATCCGGTTCTATTCCTTTTTCCCTCTTAATGCCCTAGGCATTTGGAAAATTAGAACACGGGAATATTATAGCATATGCAATCGATCCGATACCCGAAGCATATGGGACACGATTCATAATGTCTAACATAAAGACACGATACTTAATTAGTCTTTTGCTATAAAAATTTTATATTTGCCACGTTCTCACAATTCGAATTATGAAAAGGGATGCCGTAATCATAATCAAATTTGAGAACGCAATTAACATTTCCATATATAGAATTTCCTTATGTTGGACCATTCCAACATAACATTCATATATATTTAACTAAAATTGATTAAAAATTCAATCTAATCTTTTAGAATTAAAATGAAGTATGAATTCCTCTCCCTTAATTATAGCAAAACAACTTTTCAAACCCCTACAACTTTGCGAATTGAAACTTTTGTTTTCTATAATTAACATTGCTAACTTGCAACATTTACCATAATTGATTATGCTCCCACTAGCATAATAACTATTTCTCTTAATAGCACAACACTTATGCTCCCACTAGCTTTGACATGTACTCAGAAATCAGTTGGACTTCTAGACATCAATACTTTATTGACTTTCTTACCAAAGTTCAGATTTCTAATACGAGATGCTTCGATAAGTCTTTATATAGGCTTCTCAAAATCATACACCTTTCCTTAGACAGCTCACATGTGTGTCTAAACAATTTTAGAACTTACAACCATAAGTCTGAAACGTTTAGACCTTTGCCATTTCTCACAATTCGAATTATGAAAAGGGATGCCGTAATCATAATCGAATTTGAGAATGCAAATATCATAATTCTATCTCCTTAAAACCTACTTAGTGAAAGCGTTTCCTCACCATCATTTTCATTAATCGGAGAGAAACCTTATGGCACTTAGATTTTATGGTGTATGTGTTCCTATCCATGTAGATTTGTCAAAACCATAATTACAAGACAAGGTTAGTGACAAATCCAAACTCATATGGACTGAACTTATTCAGTCTTAATTTCTTGCCACTTGGTGGCACAAGGCCTACCATTGCTTCCAGGTTGTTATGCAAACATTTGAGAACTAATAGAACTCACATGCATAGTCAACTTTAACTGGAATGGGCACAGAAACAAGAATATGTCAACACGATAGGTTCCAAACCTCAAGTCGTGTGCTAGTGATAAAAATAGGTTTACTCTTGATTAGTTCTTGGAACATGTCAAGATCTTTAAGACTCCCACTGACCTCTTGACATATAAGATTCACTTTGTCAAGGAACATAACTTGACAACCAAATATTCAAGAGTTAGTGCGGACTCTTACCAAGATAAACACTTCACACAATTGGTCTTAGTTGGTCTTTGTTTTATCCAAAACATCACAACTTACCAATTTCAAATGTATAAGAGTAGAAAACTTTTACTCTACATTTGATAAGTGTTTTAAACCTTTCTTAAGATCATGTCACTCAAGGTTACAATCTCAGAGTATTACTCTTAGACTTGTTTTGGGAACGAAGTATGATTCACCTTTTTGATTTAACCATTTCAACAATTCATGAATCCTCTTCTTAGCCATAAGAATGCACTAAGATGTCCTTAGAGGATTAATTGTGATATGGTTTTCCATAATCATTAAGACGATCATAAAACACGATACTAAAGTACTCTCCCATCTTTTCAGATTTGGAGAAACTTTTATCTTTCTGCCTAATTTGATTCTTCTCATTCGTTCTGCCATACATTGAACCTTTTCCAATGTTTCAGAATTATACTTAAACTTGTAAGCATAACCATGTTTACTAAACTTTAGTAAATCATGACGAATAGTCTTATCGATCTTTGTGGTGGATCTTGACCAGCGCACACCCAGTAAACCCGATCCTCTAGTCCTTCACTTGACTCGCATATACATGTGAACAAGGAATTAGTCTTAATTTACCAAAGATGAAAATTTTCATTCATCATACAATACAACTTGCATGATTCCAAGTTTCCGTCCAATTGAAACTTGGGTGATGAGAATCTTTCCTTATTTGGCAAATCCTCGACACTACCACAAACGAAAGAATCAAATTCATATTGCTAACAATAGAAACATACAAACATCAAGTTTTCATAAATGCCATTGTAAGGAGATATAAGATAAGATAAAATTAACAAAAATTTTATTTATTTGTAAAATGCGGAAATTTTTTTCCTTACAATGTAATTACAAATGAAAACTATGTTATTACATATTTCCTAGCAATCTATCATAACT
Source organism: Lactuca virosa (assembly GCF_052849685.1). NCBI lineage: Eukaryota > Viridiplantae > Streptophyta > Magnoliopsida > Asterales > Asteraceae > Lactuca > Lactuca virosa. The sequence goes on along the minus strand of NC_136430.1, from coordinate 399,084,588 downwards.
CCTAAGTAGCAGCTCAAAAATCTGATCTTCGAACCATGCGATTGAAATCCATCTTCGTGACCAGATTCAGCATACTCTTCCTTTAAGCTTCCTTCCCTTTGTTTGATCCTACAAAACATCAAAATGCAACCTTGTCACATCATGTATTAAGAATCAACAATTATGAAATTAATAGAGTTAGATAGTAGACTTACCTGAAGTAGAGTCAAACTTTTCGATTCTACCTTTTCTCAGATCTTTCAGGTAGTTAGGGCAGCTTCGCCACCAATGCCCCTTCTCTTGGCAATAGAAACATATAGACTCTTTGGGAATGGTACATGGGACAAACTCATACTTAGCCTTTCTCTTTCCTTTGGAAAGAGAAATCTTTTTTGGACTTCCAATGTATCCATTGTCAATGTCCATGGAAGTTTGGAGAGTAGATCTTCCAATCAAATTTGCTTTTCCAGTGGGCCAAATCATTGTTGATTCAGCAGCAACAAGCAAATAGGTAAGATCAATAAGGTTCATGTTGTGGTCTGTCACATAGTAGTCCTTAATGAACTCACTATATGACTCAGGAAGTGACTGAAGAACCCAGTCAACAGCCAACTTCCTTGAGACTTCGACACCCAATACTCCCAGCCTGTCAATATGTGACTTCATCTCCAAGACGTGAGCACACACAGGCCTTCCATCTTCATGTTTCATTGCAAGTAGGGCTTGAGTGACCTTGAATTTTTCAAGTCTTTGAACTTGTGGGTTAGGGAGAATTATTGGAGGAGGTGGAGGAAGTGAAGTATGACTTCCACAATCCAACCGCGGGACATCATCTTCAAGAGGAAAGCTTGTTCCAAAGGATTTAGGAAGACCATAGTTGTCTAAACTAGACATCTACAATGGGAGAAATTCAAGTTAGTTGATTTAAGTCCTTAATATAACACCCAAATGAAATATTAAGGCTAGGACCCAACAAAATATTTTACAATTTGGAAGAGTGATGTCGTAATCCAAACTACAAAATATTTGAAGGTAGGTAAATGATGATTTACCAATTTCCACCATGAAAAACGAAATTGAAAATTAAGTTTTAATTGGATTGAAACTCCTAGATCTTTTAAGATTCATTGAACTATTCAATGGCATGTTTAAATCTCGATTGTGCCCTTCAAGTTTGTGAGTGGGATGTCGAGGATCACAAACAAGGAGTGAATAACCATGCAAATTAACATGGTACACCCAATGTTACAACCACCTAATCAATGTGCCGGTTAACCACACACACTCCATTGATCTTATGATTAACATCAAGCTACCCTTTGCCACGCACTTTCAGTCCCGATTAGTGTGTCGGTTAACCACACACGCTCCACTAACGGCTTAACAAGGTGCAAAGTGCAATTTCATGGGTTAGCACTATATTCACATTTTCCTAAGTAACTAAGATTTGGGAATTTATAAGTGTTTAGTTACTTTATATTTATCATTATACTTTTAATGAAGGGAGAATTAGAGTCCCATCCTACCCGTTCGACTAACGACCCTCCACCAGTCAAGGAAGCGGTGGGTGAGAGTGGACACCCATTAAACTATCATTTTATAGGCAGTAACCTTATACCCCCCTTATAGACTGGCTTCACGAATGAGGCCTACTAACGGTAAGACTGACTTGCTCTTATACATATATATATAAATATTAAACCTATAATATTATAATAGTATAAGGGTAGAATTTTAAACTTTAAAATTCTAGGGTTTGGAATTAAATGTTTCAAAAGTTAGACTTTTACATTTACAAATTCCAAAACTTGAGGGAAAGTTTTGAACAATTCAAAAACTTTTGGAATCCATAACATATGAGTTTAATATAGCTTTAATGGAGAGACTCTTGAGAAAACATAACTTGAGGACAAGTTATGGAGTTCATAAAACTATTTATGGGAAAAGACTCTTCAAGTTTATAATCTATGGCTTTAATAACTTTTAAAGGAAAAACTTTTGGTTTTCCATAACTTGAGGACAAGTTATGGAATCCATTAAAGGCCATTTAAATCACCAAATAAACTAACAAACATATCTACCAATATTCATGATCTAGATTAAACTCATATGAACAAGACAATTCAAATCAAACAATTTTCATGTAATTAGCCTAACCATTAAACTAATACAAAACATGAAACTTTGACAATTATATTTTGAATTGGATTAGCATGATCATTACCACATCAAAAACAAGTTTATAAGTTCAAAAACAGCTTAGGGTAATGATCCTAGACCAATTCCAGCCTTAAAACTCGAAAATATGCTGTCAGGGGCTCCAACTCGTCGAGTGCATGAACAAACTCGACGAGTTGGATGAGTTTGTGAGTGGACTCGACTAGTCCATCAGTGGACTCGGCGAGTTCACTGTCCAGAATGCACAAAAACGAGTTTTTTCAGCCTTTTCAAGCAAGTAGCATCAAATATAATTGAAAACAACCCTAGGCTCTGATACCATTGTTGGGTTATGAGCATTCTAACACTCATATGGTGTACATACAACCCTATATACCTTGGATCTATGTTTTCTCTATTATACATGCAAATATCAATTTTCCAAGGTATCAACCAAACTAGCATATTATGTAGTATATACAATATGAAATATAGTTGAATGACATACATTTTGTTGTAGCTTGATTCCTTGTACCTTTAAAGAGGTTAGCGCCCTAAGTGTTGCACCTCAAATGGTTCACACAACACCACCAACAATTGGAATAACTTGAGAGAAGATTATTTACACTCAAAAATCGGCTAGCCCTCATGTGTCTATCACTAGTCACTCCTTGGTGCCAATTTCATGAGCTTTGAGGCTTCTTATATAGTGTGCACATTAGGGTTACACCATGTAACTCATGACTTTCCATATTCCTCATGATCCATGGGTTTTAACCTCCATGGAGTATCCATGGGTCACCACATGGGTTTAGCCCAACATGAAAAACTATGGATCATAAGCCCACTTTATAAGAATGAATGATTTACCAAATCAATCCCCATTTATTTAATTAGTCTCTTTTGATCACAAAATTAATTCCAAACTAATTCTTGATCAATACTAATTAAATAATATTAATATATTAGAACTTATAATATATTAATAAATCATAAATATCCTCTTCTCACAAAAGTATATCCAAATTGTTCCAATGTCATGCAACCCAAATGGACCATGTAACTCTCGGGTCAAGTACATACCAATAATAGTTATGGGCTTAGACACCTAATCCAATAATATTTTCATAAGGTGTAGTCATCACCATTATTTTTATACAAAAATCGTGACCTATGAGGCTTGATTTGTAAAGATGACAAAACATAACTTATTTTGTGATACAAATACCAACCGGAAAATATGAGTTGTAAAAGCTACAAGTTTTTGGTAATTTATACTAAAAATAGTTTTTCTAGTAAAACTTGTTATATTTTAGTCATTACTCTTTTAGTAGGTTATAACCCGAGGATATTATGTTTTAATAACATATATTAACACTAGACATGAATTTAGCTTTATATTTATATAAAAGTTTGTATAAATAGTCCACACAAAAACATACAAGGCAAACTATACTTGGTATAGTTTGGGAGTCACAAAACCACATTTTCATAAATTTTCAATGGAATAATTATTTCATTATATAAGAAAAAGGGAGTCGTAGTTCACGTGAAACCATTAATGCTCTAGTGAGACATTCTCTTCACCGTACCTATCTAGTGTACACTTTAAGTCCTGCATTATAACCAAAGTCTCTTGGAGGGAGAGCGAGATAGTTATGTATAAATCTATACGGGATTGACAACCCCACACCTGAGTTGTTCGCTATAGTTAGACCGACAAGTCTAGGGTGACAAATATCTACCGATTCCGACGCTTGAAGAACGTCGTACAGGCATAACAGTCATATTAAGCATGGTTATAATAACTCACATAGGGATTAACAATACTATCTTGGTTTACGGGAAGCTTACACTTCATTGGTTTTATAAAAATATAAGACTACATACTACCTTTCAGTACATTATTGCTCACATTTCTGGTCTTAGGGTTTAAGTCTACAGTTCACATATAAGAAAATATTGGATTTTCTGGAAACATACATACATTATCATTTTGCAAGGAAAAAGATACAAAAGACCTACATACATTTTTAGTCTTGGATATAAGACTAACAGCCCATTTTATAGAAAATAACGGATTTTCTGGAAGTATAAAAAAACTATTTTAAACAAAGCAGTTACAAACCCTTTTCATACAAAATGCTTATGAACTCACCAACATTATTGTTGAATCTTTTCAAAATCACTTGTATTCTCAGGGAACCAGTAAACAGGTATCCACATCTTTTGAGAACAGGAGTTGCTACATTATGGAATTCTACTTTTCAGTCATTATTGTGTAACTTTTGAACAAACACAGTATGTAAACTATGTAAACTTGTATTCTTCATGTATGATGTTTGGGTTGCTATGTTTCGTTTATATTCAACTGTTATGATACTCTACAATGACGTCATCCGCCCCCGGACGTTTCCGCCATCCTGGTTCGGGGGTGTGACAGCACAGGAGCCTGATCTGCCCAAAAAATTGAAACCATCCATTACACCTGAACCCTTCCATAGATGCCCTCGACATAATGATACCTTATTTCAAAACCTACATAACAGAAATGCTTACACATAGACACCCGCAATTCCCAATGCGAGTTCCCACTAAGAACCAACTCGGTACCCAACTCATAATCCGAGACCCAAAGATCTACACTTGCAGTTCACCCAAAATCCTGTGATTCAAGACGTCCCTCCCTAGACCGGAAGGTAATAGGCTCCCAACCCAATACTGAGACTACCAGCCTCACACCTGTTCCAACCACCAATTTCTCAAGAGTCCAAATAACAATGCTACCCAGCCTATAAACCCCTATGCGTCACATACTGACTACACACTCAAACCTGCAACTCAATATTCAAAACCTTGACCCAACGGTCCTTACCAGGTCCCACCTGTTTTGCCATAATCACATGAGCCTCGCCCATGGGTCCCACCCAAACTATACCACGGAGCGGCCTCGCCCACGGGTCCCACCTATTTAGGGCTACACAGGCCCGACTCCGCCGTGGATCCCAATGGTCCTTAACCTAAAACAGAGAAATAGTCCTCGACAATCCTGTCCGTCGTGCCCAAGGCACGAACTGATCCTCCTTTAAACTCACGAACACCTCATTGATAGGCTGCCTCAACCGGTGAATGCTACGATCCCATCTCAACCTTACAACAATCTCAACCTTACAACACTACCAACCAACCATGATTACCACCCCTGGTTTCACCAAATACGCAAACCATCTCAATCCCAAAGTCTTCGTAACAAGACAAGAAACGAGGCTCTCACACAACCCTCGCCCTAGATCCATTCACAAACCTGCTATGCATAACAAGAATACGCCGACCAGCTAATTGAGGTTTTCTGAACTCCTACTTACACAACCTCAATCCAAACAGCCACTTGGGTCGTCTCCTACTGACCAGGATGTGAAACTTGCCCTAGTTCCACACCCGATCCAACTCCTGACAATTCTGATCGATTCTCCCCCACTTGGATTCGACGAAGCTCTCTTATCCCACAAATCTGATGGATTTCCCCCAACCCATCAAACCTCATATAGCGAAAGCCAATTATGACCTGCGCTTACCAATACTAGCGTTCCATTACTAGCCAATCTTAAAGATCACCCAACTCCTGAAATCCTGAAGAATACTCTTGAGATCTTAACCAGCCTGATAATCCAAATCACCTCCCATGATACCATACCAATTCCTTGAGTTCCTAAGTTGGCGACTAGAAACCATAACCCTTACCCTGAATGACGAATCTTCGCCCCGACATCCATTCTCAAAGAACCATTGAACTTTAACCGAATACAACCCATGCAGAAATAAAACTCCCCCGACACATCCAATGAATAAACAACTCATGCAACTGACACCACTATCTTCCTGCTACCGCTCCTCTTCTAGCAACGGTCGTGCGTGAACCCAAAAGTTCTTCCATAGGCAACCGCCGATCATACCAGAACAGATGACAAAACCATTGAACCCAGACCAAAGATCTTCCAAGCAACACCCCTGAATTGATCCCGACCAATACCCAGGTCCATAACTGAACACATTGAAACCCGCTCAACAAGATATGACCCTCTAATGATTCATTGAATACTCTCGACATGCAAAAATGGCATATCACACTCCTTGATAATATAACCCAAACAATAGAAGAAAATCTACTCGAGATATTGCTTACCCGAACCCAAGCAAAATTCCAACGCAATACAAATTCCCGATAACAACCCATAAGGAAACAGAAGATGACATACCCACAAAAGCCTCAGAAGGAATCCTGAGTTACCCTGACCATTCTGGGGACATGGTGCAAAACTCACCTCCAATCCCAAATGACAAGAAATAACAATAGGATCCTCCTTCTTGAAGGATTCTAGAGGTCCACAAGCTTTAGGCTCCGGACAAGCCCCCAATTGCCCTAATACAACCTCGAGCTGAAAGGCCCCGAGGTGATCATCCAAGAACTCCAAAATCCTTTCCTTTACTGAATAAAAGACCACCGAGGTTCATTCCAAAATACCGCGAGTAATCTCCGATGAGATGAACTCCCGCATCCGCGCATCGATTGGCTCAATACCTGCTCCTGAGTCGGAACCAGAATCTGAACCCTACTTCCGAGTGCTCACCACCATACCGAAACAACATGAAAAATATCCGAATATACCCAAGAATCCTCATCCCACAGGCTTCCTAGATTCTCCAAGAATCTCCTTGATTCGAGTATGGATCATGTGTATTTAGTAGTACGGGCCCAATACTACCTTCCACACCTATCCATACTTTCTTCAAGAATCCTCCCGAATCCTCTAAGTCACTTCCTCAAATCAATACACCAACCCTTGCTAGCCTGCACAACAAAACCCACTGAAGCAACGCCTAGACTTTCCTAGGTTCCTGACCTCACCCTGCCATCAACTGCTGAAGAACTCCTTATAATACCAGTCACCCATCTCATGAATACAATCACATTCAACAAAGCTTATATAATCTATCGAGTAAGACAATCATCCCTACAACGATTGGACTCAGACAAGAGCTGCGCAATAGGGTCAAATCCATCACTCTGAGATTATTCAACCTTTGTCACATGTGACTTGACATATTCACTTAATAGCTAACTTCCATCATTTAAGGGTTCCACAAAGCATAAAGCAAGCAACATTCGTGCAGTACACTCCAATATCACATACTACAACTCATACAAGGAGCTCCCACTCCCGCTACAAACTGCCTACACATCCAACTCAACCCAATCCAGCATCCCACGCTTCCTAGACTACCATGCATCACATATCAGGCCAACCTATCACTTGCTAATCAGAACTAGCATGCAAGTCTACAAGCTCATACAATAGGAAAACAAGGCATCTCTCCTAGCATTCTACCATGCAAAAACTGAGTAGATCCTTAACCCTAACTAGCATGCAATTCACAGATTCACATATCAAAACATATTAAATAACATGTATGGGTATTATGGGAAATTTACTTGAGTTCGGCTGATTGCATGCACCACACCCTTTTCTTATTTCAGAAAACCCTTTCTTAAGAATATATATATATATATATATATATATATATATATATATATATATATATATATATATATTGAAAAAAAACTTACCAAATCCTCGGTTTGAGTTTAGACACACCCGAGAGTGTGCCCGCATCCTTCAAACCAAGGCTCTAATACCAACTTGTAACGTCCCAAAAATAATGACATAAAATTTACGTTTTTAAGATTAATAAATCGTTAATACATAGTATTTCCATAAAACCAAGGTAATCAAGAGTTAGCAAAACATCATCAAATCAGAGTAAATAACGGAATGCGGAAACATGTGGTGTGTGCTCTACAATCATCCCGAGCTCTTCCATTTGAAAACCAAAGTACCTAAAACATAAACTGAAAACCGTAATCACAAAGCTTAGTGAGTTCCCCAAGATACCTCATACCATACATAATAAATCACATACTAGGCCCCCGCCCTCTATCGGGCCTCGCCCGGTCTCGAGTCCCACTCGTCATCGGGCCTCGCCCGGCATCGAGCCCCGCTCGGATTACAGATCTGTCAATTACCAGGCCCCGCCTATCATTAGGCCCCGCACGATACACATATAATCATATAACCCTATAATCATATAAACATATAACCTTACTAACACATGCAATAATCACAAAGACCAAAACATACCATACAATCATCGAGCCCCGCTCGGCATCAGGCCTCGCCCGGTAAGCATAAAACAGTTACTCATAACCAGCATACACTATACTCCTCAGGCCCTGTCTGGCATCGGGCCTTGCCCGGTAAGCATACCATTCCATAACGCACGCAAGATTTACACATACATCTATCATTCTAACATAAAAACCATGGGCCGACATTGGTGCCTTCGACCCGCTAAACCCATTGAGGAGACTCACCTCGTACTACCGAATCACACAGACGGTCCTTGGATGCTGGCTGACAGATCCCCGAACTGTCAACATCAAAATAACACCCAACTAAGAATTGGGTTCAAATCCATAATCCATAATCCATAAATCCATACTTGGTGTAAAATGACCATTTTACCCCTAACCTAGCTTTGTCCAAGGATGAGGCCCAAACTCGAAATCTAAAAGGACCAAAACCTATTAATCACTCAAGGCCCATACTTGGCCCAATTTTCCAAATTGGGCCTAGACCCCTTACATGGGCCTTACCCTAATGCCCAAACATAGCCCAACATAACTCATGGTCACCCTGATCAAACTCCTGGTCAAAGTCAAAGTCAACAACCCATGTTGACCAAACACGTCGTGTTTCCCCTTGGACACGCCGTGTTCTTCCATCATCTAGATAATTGGGAAATCCCTAGCCAACACGTTGTGTTGGCTTGCAAACACGCCGTGTTGGCTTGCAAACACGTTGTGTTTGCCCGAGATTCAACAGCTCAACCATTAAGCACTTAATCCATAAAGGCATGCCCCCAAAACATAGATCTAACCTCCTTGAGCTGGATTATCACGTAAAGTTGCCAACTTTACGTCCCTACATGACTAAATGAAGCTCTTAAGCTAAAAAGGGACTTAATAGAGGGCTTAAAGCATGCATGACACCATTCTTCACATAAAGCTTGCACCTTTATGCTCAAGAATACCAAAACAAACTCAGATCTGAAAGAACAATCCCTTAAACAACCCAACTCATCCATGGACCCGAAAAGGAGACCAAAATCATAATAACTAGTCATGAAGAGATCTAATCAAACACAAGTCAAGATGCAAACTTGATACCTCAAAGAGACTGCAAGAAGTGGAGAGATCCTGGATCTATGATCTTCCTTCCAAGCTAAGCACCTTCAATCTTCAAAGCTTCCTTTAGAAATGAGCAAAATAACCACAAGAATCCACTTAAGGCTCAAGAACACCACCAAGAAAGCTTAAGGGACAAATTAGGGTTTGAGTGACAATGGAGGCTGGTAAGGAGGCCATCCATGAAGAATTAAGGCCTTTAAATAGGGTGCAACACCCTAAAATTAGGGTTTCCTTCCCAGCTGCCAACACGCCGTGTTAAGATACCACAACACGCCGTGTTGGTCCATTAATCTCCGCGTTTCTTTAAATCTAGACACGCCGTGTTGGTTCCTCCAACACACCGTGTCCAACCCTAAAAGGGGCTTTACTCCCAACAATTCTCCTCAAGATTCATGTTGTTACAAGAAACTTAAAAATCACAATTTTTTGTTATATTTTTTTTAGAATCGTCTTTTTTACTGTTAAATCGTCTCGAGGTCCTCATCCTCGAGATCATTGGTCGACATAAAAACTTGTTTCTGAAGTAATGTTTGTTGTTCAAGTTTTGCTTTATTTTTAAACTCCATCTTTAGTTTTTGCAATTGTAGATTTCCTTAAATTTTTCCTTAAAAAGTATAATTCATTTGGTTTCGATATGTTCTTATTGGAAGATGATGCAACTCGCTTTATTTAATCCTTTTATGCGTATCGTTGAAGGGTTTCTTCCAATGGAATCTCGTTGACAGTATCGTTGATGTCGATTGTAGTCCGAGAGTTAAAGTTTATTTTGTAGTTGTTCGATTCGGGCTTTTTAGACCGTTTGTTAGATCCAGTAGATTGTGTTAGTACATCTCGCAATACTCATTTCAGAGCATTTTTAGAACTTTATTTGTTTTGACATGGGTAAATACTTTATTAGTGTGTTGTTACCGATATTATTAGAGAGCGATGACAAAGAAATCAAAATCATTTCTTATATTTTTATATTAATTGTTAAGATTGTTGTAAATCCTATTGAACGGGGTAATTTTAGCTTTCATCTCCCGCAATTTGGAAGAAAGACCGTCGTTATTCTGATAAACATTTATTTCTATTTTTGTGTGGAATTGTCGAGATGTTGTGTTTAAGGCAAACAACCCATCTCGGTTACGGTTTTTGTATGGTGGTGGTGTGTTGTAAAATAGTAGATGAAAAAATTATTGGTTTGCATATTATAGAATGAATTGTAGAAATAATTATTGGATTGCATATTATAGAATGAAAGATTGTAGTGTAAAAATATTATGTTAAATTGCCAACAATTCATAAGGCAATAGAAATGGTGTTCACGATGGTAAGAGGTGTCCCCCTAGCATCACGCCCATAATATGGTATTTATACTTTCTAAGTTAACAAAGTAGTATTTTGTTACTTCTTACATTTTTCTTAAAATAAAATAATAATAATATGTCAAAACTATAGTAAGAAATCATTATAATAAATGAAATTTCTCATTCCAACACAATCATCCCATCTTTTGACCTTTGGAGTGGAATAGGGACGAGGGCATATACTACTTCTGACAAGATCATTCGATTCTATTGAGTATCCGGAAAAATATTTGATTATATGTATGTTACATTCAATATTTAATACCCACAAATGATCGCTGATCAATCCCCATATTTATGAACACTCATGTTTATTGTAATATGTAATGCGTATTTATGTTTGTTTAGAGGGTGAAAACATAACTAGAATAATTTCTGTTTTATTAACAAACTATTTTACTTTAATTATAATTCATATGCTTAATTTTATAGACTATGGTTAATGGATATCTTTTACTTTAATTGGCACAAAAATCTGTATATATAAAAAACCAAAATGTAATATTTTGAAACGCTGAAATCACAGATGGCATAGAGCCATCTTTGATTTCCTACTCTCTGACCTTCGATTTTGTATTTTATTTTTCAATGAAAGTCTAACATTTTGACTAAGATTTATGAAATTTTGACTACAATTTTATGTTTGACTGTGGTTTTGTTCGTTCATTTTGACTACAATTTATATAAAATAAAAATGTAGAGTATGAGTTCTATTGACCAATTTTTCAAAAAACAAATACTTGTAATTATTTAAGAAGCTCTTACATATCAAAAATCGGGATATCACATTGTTAATCTTTTTCAAACAAAAAAGCTATATGTTTAATTCTAAAATAACCAATACATAAATTTCACTTAGAAAAATTGTTGTAAATCTTAAAGAATAAATCCCTTAAATCTCTCTAACATTTTGGTAGATCCTTTGGAGGTGGCAAAAGCGACTGATTTGGCCCCTTCCCATTCTCCACCAGAAACGCCATTTTTAAACCCCAAGTTGTATGCACTTCCAAATGACAATGCAAGAACCAAACACCTGGATTATCTGCTCGAAATCGAATAGCAACCCAACCACCAGAAGGCACACCAATCGTATTCCTCTCAACAGGGTCAACAAGGTTAAACTTTTTCTGGTCTTTCTTCGAGTTATAATTCCCGATTCCCTTACCCACAGCAAAGAAGTTGAACCCATGAAGATGAATCGGGTGATTCTCCGCAGCAATAATACTCGTGTCTTGTAGCACTAATTGAATAGTAGAGTTGTACTTTACCCGATAAAGCTTAGTCCCATTACTTGTAGCCATGTTCGCCGGCGGGGTACTTCCGGTATAATTGAAAACGGTAGGTGGGTTAGATGGAAAATCGGTAGTGAAGACTCCTTTCGTTTTGAAGTAATGTGCTTGAAGAAGAGCTGTAGTTGGCATAACGAATGTAACATTGTTTACACCCGCCACAACTCGACTTCCATTACCTGCTTTGCATGTCGGACATGGGTTGATGCCAAGACCGACTGTGAAATACAAGGAGTGATCGATTTTCAATGGCACTTTGGCTGGATACTTTTTGGAATTCAAACTACGGAGGGAATCTATAAAGCTGTTTGCTACTGCGGTGGCGTTTTGCGCTGGTGGGGTGGCTAGGGTGGTAGGGGAAGAGGAAAGGGTGCCGGTGTAATGGATGATGGCGGTGGCAGTCTTGTTGTCAACGGCAATAGGGGAGTCCATGAATGGGGAAGCAATCATTGAGTATTTACCGGAGTTCTTGTCGGCGGTGATTATGACGTTGGTGGTTTGACCTGGTGCGATGACTATTGTACTGGTTTTGAATGGTTTGACATAGACGGCGTCCACTTCTACCACCGTAAGCTGGTGGCCGGCGATCTTAAAGAACAGTTCTTCGTTGAGTGCAGCGTTGATTATACGTAGCATGTAAGATTTTCCTTTTTCAACACTCAAATGAAACCCTCCTATATTACACAACAAAGTACGTAAACCAGCTTTAAAACACATGCATGCAGATCGATTTTATAAGATCAAATTAGGCATCAAAATAAAGAAATTGGACCTTGTGTCTGACAACCATGGATTCGTCCTGGATGACCATTGATGGTATGGGCATCTGAGATGTTTGGCGCCAAGCCAGACTTCAACGCTTGGTTGATCACTGCTTCGGTATCTGATTTCCACCATTCACCTTCATCCATGAAACCCCACAATTAAAGGTCAGATGAATCATAATTCCTGTTACAAAGCTATAATTAATTAAGGATCAAATTTTGTACTCAATTCTCACCTAAAATCACGACTTGTTCCATATGGGGTTTGGGAAATGGATAAGGAACACCAAGTTTAGGTAAGATGACAATGGCACCATGGACAGTAGCTCTTAGCCAGAGAATATGAGCATGCCAAAGAAGTGTGCCTCGTTGCCCGGTAATGGTGAAGTTATACACGAAGTTCTGCCCGGGCTGGATCGGGCATTGTGTTATATATGCTGGGCCATCGGCCCATCCTGTACGTAGTTGTCGAATTCCATGCCTTCATTTTCAAAACAATCAAGCATAAACAAAAACCCCATGATTCTCATTTTCAGGTAAATATATATATGTGCATAAATATAAACCGAAAGTTTGTATATGAAACCATGCATATATATACCAGTGGATGGAGACGTTATATTTGACAAGGTTGACAACTTTTACAAGCACATTATCACCCTCTCGAGCATAAAGAGTAGGTCCAGGGAAACGTCCATTAACTGTCACGATCGGCTTGCTTGAGCATAAACGGTTTGCGTTCTTTGTAACCACCTACATAAGATCTTATATATCATGAACCTTTTTGTAATTCTTTATGTTATATAAATGTATTTCTTTATTTTAATATCGAAAATCCCCAGAGACATGAAATCTTGGTTGTAATTTTTCTCCCCCAACCTACAACTCCGACATGTCGATGCAGAAAGTTGGAATTTTCAGAATATTTTGATGATCATCAATATATTGACTGATGAAATGTTGTCACATTCAATGTGTTGCTAAATATCTCGTTGGAAAAAGTCAGTTTCTTGTAGTGCATTAATTACACTATGCATGCATGCAGGATATGTTATTCTTGAAAATATTTTACTATCATGCACGTTGTGAGTTTTTAATGATTGTTTTTACGAAAACAAAAAGACTACTCACATTAAACTTGTAGTGTCGAATTCGACCTTGAACTAACAATGGGAAGAAGAACCCGACCACCATTAAAGCTCGAACCCAGCTACCCTCCATCTTGATTAGTTGTGTTTGATTGTGTGTGTGTGGTAGATGGTTGATTGCAGTGAGATTGAGATGGGAGATGACTAGCCAACGCAAGTTTATATATGGATTATGACCTGATTGATTGCTAGCTGGAACGTCGTTTTAGGTGGGTGTTGTGCATGCCACCCAGCAAGAGGACGAGCAGCAGCAACTGCTGGTAGTATAGTTTGATGGGGGAGAAGACACTTGATTTATTTCTTTAATCCAAAGCAAGTTTCTATGGAGGCATTGTTAGGCTTGGTTCAAGCTAATTTCTTCCATTTCACATAAAGTAATTTAGTGGGTGAGAGTTTGTTTAGTGTCTTTTCCTAGTCAATTATATATATTAACTTTTTTTAATATAGAAATGAAGTTAAAGAGTTATTAAAAAGTGAAATAAACTCATTTGGTTCTACGATGTTAAAGTCGTATAAAGTATACGAAAATGTTTATAGTCTTCCAAATTATATTCATTTAAAATTTTGTAATATTTGGGAAATAGATTTTTTCGTTTTAGTTAATATATTAATCACTAATAAAAAGATTAAAAAAAAGGCTATTAGGTTGGTCACTGAGACAATCTCCCAATTTAACTATTTACTCGTTTGGAGGCCTGTGGTATCGGATTGGTCCATTTTACCACATACAATTATCACCTAACGTTGGTTTTGTAAGTAAATCTTGAAATTTGGTTGTTACAAGTGTCAAATCGAACGCTTGGATCTGAATGATAAAGATATATTTGGGAAGTATTTTTAACTAGCCCGGATGATTCTTTTGGGGTGAAGTCTTATATCTTTGACATATTTATATATAATGTTATTGAGAAACTATTTCTATAAACCATTATTCAAAATTTGCCGGCCATTTATATAATTCATGTAATTTACGAATTACACATATATCATTTCTATATTTTCGCTATTATAGTGACAAACTCTATAATATCGTTATTACACAGATATCATTTTTGCAATTGTCTTGCACAAAAAACGTTACTATAATTTTTTTTCTTACACAGATCATTTCTGTAATTTCATTATTAGGGACGGAATACGAGCAATAGACTTAGGGAGGGCAAAACCAAAACTTAAAAGCAAAAGCATATAACACAATTTTAATTTTGATTCAAGGATGACCTGAGATCAAGTTAGATAGGCCAAAGCCGAGCCAGAGTGTGAGCTTCAATTAATGATATGGATTATGTATATGTTGATCGTCTATAAATAAAATATAATAGTATATATTATTGTTGAATTTTGGTCGAACAAAATTTTATTGAATTTGAATAGATTTTTAAAGTCAAATGTAGTTTATCAATGATTATCTTGATTAATTAAACCTTGACTCGTTAAGAATTATAAAATTAAAGAGAATTTATAGTTCTCTCTATTAGTAAACATACTAAAGAAAAGTTTTAAGATAAGTAAATACTTTATTGGGAAATGTATAATAAAGTCCCTGAAGTTGAAGTTGGCTTTATTGACGCCAAAGAAATCCCTAAACTATTTTTTATTTTTTATTTTATTTATTTATTTATTTATTTATTGCAATTTTGCTCAAAAACCGATAAACAATTGCAAAAAAACCCTTGTTCCTGGCTACTACCGATTTCTAGGGATTTTCTAAAAATTTGAAGGACTTTTTTGAAAATAAAAAATCAGAGATGACTTTTTCATTAATAGGTTAAAGTTTAAGGACTTTTTTGAAAAAAAAAATCTTTTATATATATACTAAATTAATTTGAAAAAAAACTCATATTTATTCATCAAAAAACTCAAAATAAGTATACCATCTACATCATTTTCACTAAAAAATAGTCATTTTTATTTATTAAAAACCACAATAACGATAATATATATATATATATATATATATATATATATATATATATATATATATATATATATATATATATATATATATATATATAGGGTTAGGTTATAATGTGGATTGTAACTATTGTGTGGATGTAAGGATCCTTTGTGGTCCAAGCATTTTTCCTAAATTAAATTATATTTAAAAATGGAAATTATCGGATTGCAAGAGATAATTGATTTTTTAATTTTAAAAATTATGATTGTTTTTTAGTTAATTCAAATCAAACATATTTTTTTAATCATAAACGATCTGATTCTGTTAGAATGATATTCGGGCAGAATACATATTCTAATTGAATGAACATTTTGAAAAATAACAAAAATTTGAACCGATGAGTTGAAGAATAATAACAAAAATTACATTAATTCTTATAGAATACGGGTAACAATTACTAAGAATTACATTTATTGTTAAAGAATAAAACTAAAAAAACTTTCAAATCGGGAAAGAAAACATCAAAATCTAACAAAGACACTAATACATTCTAAAAGAATAATGTTGCTTAGAATCACTTTCAATTTTGTGGTCTGTTCTTCAAGCATCAACTTCTGTGAAAACAAAACCAAATTGTAGTTTAGAATCCAATAATGCATTAGCAAATGAAAAATAAAAAACTAAATTCCTTTGGAAAAATATGCGGACTTGTGAATTGCACCAAAACCAATAACCAAGAAATGTAGAACATGCATAAATCAGTGAGAAAATATTCATATTCCATTCCAACATAATTGGAATTCGTGATTCCATTCCAATAGAATTGGAATTCAAGATTCAATTACCGTATGTATTCTGTTGGAATTAACTCATAAGTTTTACTTCACATGAGCATTATGTAAAACAAAATTCAAATATTTAATTACCTCACCTCACATTATTCATACTGTAGTATAGATTCTACAAACAAATCCATTATCACATTACCAGTTATCAATTAAGCTTGCAAAAGGTAAAAACCAATAAATCATATAACGAATTACTCAAAAAAAACCAATAAGGCTTCAAGTATATGAAGCTAAGAATTTCAGCGAACAGTTCAAACTGAATGAACATTTTGAAAAATAACAAATAACAATCACTTACTTTTGCACTCCTAAATGATACATCTTTTCAGCATCAGGAAATTTCTTCAATTTCTCATAATAAAGAGCATAGGCCTGGTAAAATAGTGACCTCTTGTTCCCAATGTGATTCGCCTTCATGTTCTCCAGAACAGCACCAGGGTCATCAACAAAATCTAACTTCACATACACAACAATAACATAAATATTAAATATGAATGATTTTTCAATCTAAGCACAGTTGCTACAAGAAAACAGATTTCAATTTGTGACAAGGAACTGCAGGAAAAATAGATTTAGGGTTTTGTGCTTACCGGAGCGATGGGAGAAGAGGATCTGCGCCATTGTAGGTTTTGATATCAAAAATCAATGAAGAAAATAGATTTTCCTTGTTGGTGTTGGAGTTATTCGCCATAGTTGGACCTTCAGGTGAGGTATGTGCGTGTGGGAACGTCTGCCAGGCAGGGAGACCTAAACAATTGAATTGACAAAAAAATAAAATTCAAAAACACAGATTTAGATTAAGGGATCGAACAACATACCGATTTTGTGGAATCGAGAACTTACCTGGGAGAAATCGATGATGGCTAAGAGAATAGGGTCGGCTGAATCGATGAAGCACACAGTCAAATTGAGTCCCGATCTTGACGATGGCGATAATTAAATCCCTTCCTCCCACAACCACCGCCTCCACCGATGCCCGGTTCTCGATTTCCTACCTTAAGGCCTAAATCCCTATGGCATCGATCCGGCGATGATTCAAAAACCAAATCACGATTATTGCTCTTTTGTTGATTTAAACCAAATCGAACGAGAAAAAGAGTGAAAGAGAGATAGAGAGAGAGAGAGAGAGAGAGAGAAAGAACGACAACAATCGTAGCTTGAAGATGTACGGTGGGTTGCAGTGCTTCAATGGTAGCTTCACAGGAGAGAGGATGTGCTAGTCGGAGGTGGTTCAGTAATTCTGGATGGAAACGGGAGGGATGTGATTTTGTGGGTGTTGATGGATGAGGCAATAAGGTTTTAAATAAACTAATTTGCCTAAATTAAAGGATAGATGATTTAATAAATAATTTATTAAAATTAAATAATATTTGGCCCATATTAATCCCTACATCCACACAATATTTGAACATCCACATTTAAACCTACCTCTCTCTCTCTCTCTCTCTCTCTCTCTCTCTATATATATATATATATATATATATATATATATATATATATATATATATATATATATATATATATATATATATATATATATATATATATATATATATATAAATGAGGTTTTAGTGAAAATGATGTACATGGTATCTTTATTTTGAGTTTTTTAATAAATGAACGTGAGATTTCTTCAAATTAATTTAGTATATATAAAAGAAATTTTTTCAAAAAAATCCTTAAACTCTAACCCTATTAACGAAAAAGCCATCTTTGATTGTTTAGTTTTAGAAAAGTCTTTCAAATTTTCAGAAAATCTGTAACACCCAGAAATCAGGTAATTCCATTTTCGACCCAAAAGTATAGTTATGTGGCAAGTTAGTACCTTACACCATGTGTACTTGGGGCGTACGCATGACGTAGCTCGTTTAATGAAGTCGCACATTCATGTGAGTACGCTGGGTGTACTCACGAGTACGCTGGGCATACGTAACAACTGATCAAACCCTAATTTTTAGGGCTTGAGCCCTATTTAAATATCCTTATCTCCTCACTACCCTTTCCCTCATCAGCCTCCATCTCCAAAATCGTCCTTTGCTAACCTTAATCCATTGTGTGAGCATTTTGAGCTTGAGAATGTGTATTTTTTTGTTCTTGAAGGAAGGAGGAGATAGTGGAATCATTTTGGAAGCTCAAGGCAACCAAGATCCAGAAGTATCTCACCCTCAAGCATCATTTAAAGGTATAAGGTTTAAAACTTGATGAGTTATTTGCTTAGATCTTGCTAGCCTAGAGTTTGTGTTCATTTTGGTCCCTTAAGCTTAGTGTTCATGAGTATAACTTACTCTAACCATGAAAGTTGTCATTTCAGATGTTTTTAGGTGTTAAGAACCATAAAAATGTGATCTTGATCCCTTTCCTTTCTTCATGCATGAGTTATGAGGTTTTGGTTGTGTATTAAGTTAGGGTTTGGTTGTTGGACTCATTTTATCCATTGAAAGTCATAAAGTTGGAAACTTTATGACTTAGAATGTTATTTGGAGCTTTATATGAGCTTTGGACGTTAAGTCTTAATAGATTAAACGCTTAACAAGAAAGAGTAAATTTAGGCCGAGTACACTGGGCGTACCAGGGAATACGTTGCACGTACTAGCCAAGAACCCTGTAATTTGTATGAATCGCGACTACACCCAGCGTAGTGACTGAGTATGTAGGGCGTACTCAGTCTGCTTTGACTTTCCCTGACTTTTTGACTTTCTGATATTGACATTTGATAAGGGGTTTGACCAAGTTTGACTTAGGGTCATTTTGGGTATTTTGGGTGGTAGATTGAGTTTAGGTAACTGTTTATTGTATAGGTGACCGGTAGAGTCAATAGTTGGAGCTTTGATATGTTCAGCTACATTTCGAACTGTGAGGTGAGTTTCTCCTCACTATACTCGTGGGTCGAAGGCACCAATGCCGACCCACTAGGTTATGTATCCTGGTATATAGGATGATATTATGCTTATTATATGTTAGATATGTCGACATATTGTGGGTGGGTTGAGGCTGTACGGTTTTGTGTTGTCAGCCAAATAACCCGGGCAATCCAATCGGAGATTGTTGTCCAGGGTAATCAGTCGGGATACTGTGGATCCAACATGCAATATGTATATTGGTTTTGTTGTGTGTGGTACTTTGGGGGAACTCACTAAGCTTTGGCTTACATTTTAAGTGTTATGTTTCATGTACTTCAGATGATCGGGGCAAAGTGAAGGCTTGATTGTGCACATCCTTCAGATTTTATAAGATATGATTTTGAGATACTCTGACTTGTGATCTTGACTCTTGGAAACTATGTTTTGTAAACATTTATGGTTTTTGGTTTGGTTTTCAAAAATAAAAATTTTACCTTGATTTTTGGGATGTTACAAAATCCCTGAAAGTCGGCATTAGTCAGGAACAAAGATTTTTTTGAAAGTGTTTACAGGTTTTTTGGGCTAAATTGCAAAAAATAATTAAATAAATAAAAAAAATAAAAAAAAACAGGGATGGTTTTTGCGTCAATGGAACCAACCTTCAAGGACTTTACTGTAGATTTCTCATATTTTGTTGATATTGTTTTTCTTTTCTTGCGGCATATATGCACAAGGTGGATAACAATTTTTAACATGAAATCGATTTGGCATTAGCGAAGTATTTTGTTTCTGTATTATTATATTGGCATGTTTTGATATTTATTGAAAGAAAATATAAAATATTAACAATAATATTTATATTGTATGGAAAATAAATACAAACTAAGAAATGAGATTAAAAAAAAAAAAGATTGGAAGTGTAGTATGAAAAAATAGGAGGTTTTAAGAGTTCAGATCCATTTTGTTTAAATGAAACAAAATAATTTATTTCCTAGCTTCAAAAATGATAGTTTATAATTGTTTTGCTTGCTGTTGCAAATTGAATTTGCTCATGTATTATCCTTTACTGATCGATTCTTGAGAAAAATGTAGTTTATATAACTCACAAATCACTAAACCATGGCAATGTGATCCAGTTCACTGTTCACCATTATATACATATATCTATATAAGATTGAGAGACAATCTTATAACAAACTATTATATAAAATACATGAGATGGTGTCAAAGTATACATATGAACACCAAAAGCACATGCATGCTGCTTAGATTTCTCCATGAGATCCATGAACAGGAACCTCCCCTTCATTACCCAATGGCATATACTGTGACATGATAGCTCTGATTTCCGAGTCCATGTATCTCTGCATCAAGATTACATATATTAATTAGTTTCATGAAAGTGGAAAAATGGTCACAAAAATAAAAATAGCTTAATACAAGGAAAAGGTAAATGTGTACGTACTCGAACTCTATATTTGTAGAATGTATATCCAACAACTCCAATAGCGGCCACACCAAGAACAACAGTCCATGCAAAACCCCACCCAACACTTGTAGCAACATCTTTGCCTATTTCCCATTTATGCAACAAACTTTCACTTTTATACCAGTAAATGCAACAATGTTTTACTTGAGTATTTTGTTTGAAATTATGGAGAAAATTTGAAGCTCTATACTAACCATGACTCAAACAAATTGGTGGCTCTGTGGTCTCTTTAAATCCTGAACAGATGGCTTTTAGAACTGCT
Organism: Lactuca virosa; assembly: GCF_052849685.1. Taxonomy (NCBI): domain Eukaryota; kingdom Viridiplantae; phylum Streptophyta; class Magnoliopsida; order Asterales; family Asteraceae; genus Lactuca; species Lactuca virosa. Next base: position 399,063,260 of record NC_136430.1, on the reverse strand, counting down.
TTTTTATCAAGTTTACCTCTATATTCTCTGTTGTTTATTACAAGAGTTGGAAGGATCATCACATCCCCACGAATACCTTTCTCTATCTTTATATATACATGAACATGAAAGATCATATCATCACATATGCAAACTACAAATCCACAAAAAAAAAGAATATATATTTTTAGACCACACCTGTGCTTGCTGCTCAGCCTTGAGGACTGCATTTTCAGCATCTGCTTCTGGATCACCCATGCATTCATCAATTTTCTTGAGATCAACTCCTAATTAAGAAGCACATGGACTCAAAATTAGACAAAGAATTAAGCAGTATTCAAATATTTATATAAAAACCATAACGTATAAATAGACTAATTTATCACCAAAATGTTTGCACAACTCACCAAGTGACTTCATCCGCACAATCTTTTGTGAATTTATGCTCCTTCATCGAGCAATTTGTAGCAAAATCTGTCACAAAATCCCATCAAACCCACGGTTTTCCACTTTCATGCACTACTTTATAAAAACAAGCATGGCGTAAATTTTGAACAACAACATCTTTCCCTTCATACCCTTTACTAAACTCATGCTCTACATCTGGAGCACAATATCTTCCATGGTTGATACAATGAGACTTGCACTTTGTGCTTGAAACATACTCCTCAGGGCAAAACCATGTGGTGTGAACCGAGTGTACCCTTTTCTCTCAAGTATTTGAGCAACTCCTTTAAAGCTTTTAACAAAATATTTATGGGTATCACACTTGGGCCCACACTCATCATTGCTATTTGTCCAAAACTCGTATTCGACCCTTTCATCAGCGTAAGGGAGAGCTTCTCTCCGATCAAGATTCACAAAAACAAGGCCATTGTTTTCTAAAGCTTTCTTGATTGAAACCCCAAGTGAGTTGCTTATGAGTACTGATGGGATGGTTATGTTTTGTACGCAAGGAGGATCTTCTCCTTCTCCATCTTTGGGAAAATCCATGGTGATCAAGTCTCTAGGCCAGTCATCTGCAACTAGAATGCCTGAAGCCCCTGCGTTTTGTGCATTCCATGCCTTCAACGTGAAGTAACAATCTGAAAATTCAAGAAACAGATATCATAAAGAAAAATAAAACATGATAAAGCATGATGTGGTTAATTAAAGTATTATTATTACCACCGCGATCTGCAAGAAGAAAAACGGGGAGGCTACCGGGTTTCTTTGATATCAAAGGGATATGATCAGTGAAGTTGTTGCAAGCAAGTTGATTGAATTTTGGATATACAACTAATCCGCTTAATGGTCCTCCATATCGAGGAACGCCAAAATCACCGATTGCACATTCATATGTATCTCTTAAATTCTCAGGTGCAATCACCTTCAAACTGTTCTTCTCGACCACAAAATTACACAAACAAGATCCATACATAAACAAAAACCAAACATAAATTACAAACCCTAACTTCGCCGCTTTCATAATTTTCACTTTTATGAAACGACCCTCGTTCCAAAAGCTTTAAACTAAAAGAAACTCAATAACAAAAACTTAAGGTTAGTAAAATTGGCCAAAAGATTTTGACCAAGATGATATGATCACGCTCAAATGTATGTAATTAACGAACCCAATGGTAAGAGTTGATTTTGAAGACAATTTGAACACAAAATTCAAATAATCTACAGATAATCAAAATAGAAATTTTTCTTCACGTTGATGTCAAATTCACATGGATATTTAGCTAAATTTTGAAGGGAAAAGGGTAAGCGGCTTTCGACGTGAGCGTGTGTTCTTTATGCTATGTACATTGTACAACATTGGAGACTACGATGATCTCTTCTCTACGAGTGGAAAGCAGACAACAGAGAGCTCCAGGTTGCAGCGGAGAAAACTAAACTGCCATTTAAATAAATTCTTTAGTTAATTACGTAATTCACTTATTAACAAAATTCGAAATAGATGTCTGCTAATAAATTCCAGGGCAAAATGACACAAATGCCCTACGAATTTTATAGGATTGGTCTATTTAGTCCCTAAACTATTTTTGTGGCTTTATGAGGGAATGAAGTCGTGTTTGTATTACGTCATTTTGGCCAAAGTGAAGGATCATACTGTTACCCCTTTCCACATTAACATTTTGTTGACCAATTTCCCCATATTGACTTTGAATTTTCCCAATTTGTTGGCAAAACTTTTTGAATTTTCCTAATTTGTTGGCAAAACTTTGTCACATCACCAATTCTCCTCCAATTGAGTTCATTAATTTGGAGAAATTCTCAAGACTATCACGTCGGTGTCAAGATAAACATCACAGTATTTGTATAACAAACAAAGTGGAAGATGTTTTGGCCTAATCGCAGCTTTCACCACTGAATCCTCTGTAATTTCATATAGTGCCTTCAATAAAGTCATAAACCCTTCTGTATAAAATGGATATTGAAACACCTCTCCTTCGACCTCATGCTTCCTCTCCTTCGACCTCATGCCCTCCATCATCCATTCCTGTGCATTCACAACTACTTCTTCTTCCTCCAAAATCTTCATCGGTCTTTCCAACTGGCATTCTGAATCTAACTTCGCCATTATCATCCGGGATATATACAGTAAAGTCCCAATATTTTCATCGATTTGACAAGAAAGTCCTAAACTTTATTTTTTTGACAGTAAAGTCCAAATTACCGGCAGTTTTTGACACTTTTACCCTTTTTTCCCGGTTAGCCGGTAATTAGGACTTTTTTGTCAAAAAAAAATAAAGTTTAGGACTTTCTTGTCAAATCGTCAATTAGGACTTTACTGTCCAAAAAATAAAGTTTAGGACTTTCTTGTCAAATCGTTAAAAATATTGGGACTTTAGTGTATATATAATTTTTTTTGGTTAGAAATTTAATGGTATAATACTCTTTAAGCATAAGAGTTATTAAAACATTCTCTAATCAGTTAGATCCTATTGAAATCCTTAACGTTTGCTTCTTGTTAAATCGTTTTTTAAATCTCAACAAACCGACATTGAAAAAAATTGAGATAATCAAGAAAGAAAGAACCTGGGTTCGGTTTCTTATTTCTCCATTTTTGGGACAGCAAAAAACCAACACAACCTTGGTTCTTTCTTTCTTTTTTATTATCTCCATTTTTTTCAATGTTTGTTTGTTGAGATTAAAAAAACGATTTAATAAGAAGCAAATGTTAAGGATTTCAATAGGATCTAGCTGACTAGAAAAGATTTTAATAACTCTTATGCTTAAAGAGTATCCTACCATTAAATTTCTAACAAAAAAAAGGAGATACACACTAAAGTCCTATTATTTTCAACGATTTGACAAGAAAGTCCTAGACTTTATTTTTTTGACAATAAAGTCCTAATTGACAATTTGACAAAAAGTCCTAAACTTTATTTTTTTTGACAAAAAAGTCCTAATTACCGGCTAACCGGGAAAAAAGGGTGAAAGTGTCAAAAATTGCCGGTAATTTGGACTTTACTGTCAAAAAAATAAAGTTTAGGAGTTTCTTGTCAAATCGATGAAAATATTGGGACTTTAGTGTATATATCCCTTATCATCCTCAACCTATCTCTCTTCTCCATTTCTCTTTCACCTAATAGTTTCACTGGTTCACCTAACTGCCTTAGTCTCATGTTTCTCTCTAAACAACCTGCTATCTTCTGAGGTTTCGTATTCGGGACTTGATTTGTCACCATCTTCATCGGAATCGGCGTTTTCGTTTGTAGTCTTTGCAACGTCGCCATTTTGTGGACGAATAGAGGGAAGAAAGGCAAGTAAACGTGGGATTGAGGGAGGCAAATGAGGGAGTATTGGGATGTGAGGGATTGAAGCGAATGGAGGTGTGATTACGGTTGAGATTTGTGGAATCGAAGATTCAACTGGTGCGATTTGGTTGTGGAGGTGAATTGGTGGCATCAGGTTTAGAGTTTTTCTTGTCGTCGATCTCCATTGCTATGTCATCGGTGATATGGCAAGTTTTGTCTATAAACATGCTAAAACAAGTAAAGGGGACTAAAAAAGACGGGTTGCCAATGAATTGGTTCCTCGTTGAGCCACGAAAATAGTTTAGGGATTAAATAGACCAACCCTAGAAAATTCGTAGGGCATTTGTGTCATTTTCCCTAAATTCCAGGTGGCAGCTGTTTTTGGTTTTTAGGGTATATCTATTATTTATTTTATAGAGAACAAATGATGAAATCGTTCTTATAGTTTGTCAAACTTGCAAGTTCGGTGCTTAAACATTTTTATACTTAGACTATCCTTATAATTTGAATCGTTGTGTTTTTAGTCCGACACACATTTTATTATTTTTTATTATTTTATTATTATTATTATTTCATTTTAAAATAAAATAAAATATACTCACCACATCCCCCACCCCGCTTCTAATCTCTTTCTCTCTCTCTCTCCCTCTCCCTGTCTCTCTCTCTCTCTCTCTCTCACACACACACACACATTGATCTTGAAAAACACTCGAGACACCATGTTACCCACTTCGATTGGAAACCACCCACCACTGCTGGAAACCACCTAAAACACTGAAAACCACTTACCACTGTTGATAACCACTTTGTTATGTCTCTCATCTATCTAGAAGCACCTTCCTCCGTCTCTCCACTGCTTGAAGCCCCCCCCTCCTCCCCCATTTGCCTCTCCACTACCTTCTACGACGAAAATCTCAAGCCATTGTTGCCGGAGTAGCTGAAATAGAAGGTCACCCGACGACATGAATCGGAACCTTAGGCGGTTTTACATTAGGTTGTTCTTCTTTTCTCTCCGGATCTACTTATTAATTGTCTTGGATATGTCTTCCATAAACGTTGTTGAAGACGTTGTTGGATCCGTTGGCAGAGACGTTGTCAGATACGTTGCCAGAGACATTGCCTTTTCCATCGTCTTCATATATATCTCCTTTTGGCATATCCACCACCGATGAAGACGAAGCTAGTGAGGGGTAGAGAGAAGCGTTGACGTAAGAGAAATCTATAGGAGAAGTCAACGGGAAACCCTTTAGTACCGACGATGGCGACCGTGAGGATTTTAGAGACAGAGTGGGAGGATTTTAGAGACAGAGTGGAGAGAAGCTCCGACGACACTCTGGTGGTGGTAAGATGAGATCCAAATTTAGAGTTCTATTTCTTCTTTAACTAAAATGAGAGAGTAACACCCCGCTCCCGAGTTGAAGCAAAGAAAAGAAGAGAAGAGAAAAGAAAGTAAGGAGAGAAAAGAACAGAAAAGAAAGGAAAACAAATTTGTCTTTTGTGCTCCCGAGTTGGAGAGAAATGGAAGTAAAGTTAAACATTTTATTCTTTCTTTTCAAATCCTCCAAAATCGGAAGGAAAGTTAGGAGGGAAAGTGATCCTTCCATTTCCTTCCACTTCCTTCCTTTAATGAAACTCGAGAGCATCAATCTCTCTTACTTTCCTCTCATTTCCACCCATTTCCTTTCTTTTCTCTCCTTAAGTTGAACTCGGGAGCGGGGTGTAAGAGATAAGGTGAGAGAGAAGAGGAAGAGATAGTTGGGGTGGGGTTAGGAGTGAGACTCATGTATTTATTACTTAATTCTTTTTTCTACTTTCTTTAAATATTAAATAATAAAAAAATGAAAAATGAAATACAAAGGGTGACATAGGCTTTTTATCTCTACAAATGACTAAAAACGCAACAAAATGATATGTTAGAGATGGTCTATGTGCAAAAAGAAAAGAAGTTAGGGTCCGAACTCGTAATTTTAACAAACCAGATGGATGATTTCAGTAATTTATTCTTTTTTAGACAAAATTACATATCATTATCGTTTGGTAAAAAGTATAAACAAAAAAATATATAATCGTAAGTCTTTTTGAAGAATTTTTAACATGGTTAGGATACAATAATAATAACATTGCTAATAATATATACACATATTATAAAATAAGTGTCGAAGGGACACATGTCACACCCCCGGCGGGTGGCGAAAATGTCGGGTTGTGCGACGTTAAGATGTTGGATCATGGATACAAAATTATATTGAATAGTACACAAATATTATGCAAACGTTACTTTTTATTCATGAGGTAATATAAGATACACATGTATTCAAGGTACATATACGTTACGGAAGTAAAGCATAATAATAAAACACACAGGTACTCAAGGCATCTTGTTGCATCACCGGGGTCTTGCTCATCTCCTTCGGGACCCATTCTTCTGAGAATACATTTGGTTTGAAATGTGAACATAATGTTGGTGAATTCACAGGTTCTGTATATTGATAAATATTTTGTGGAGTTGGTTATGTTAGCGTTGTTGTTTTCCTGAACTCGCATACTTGAGTTGTATTCTATCGCTACTTTCTTGGGTTTATTTCTTAGCAGTAGTTTTTAGATAGATTAGTTTAACAACGTTACGATGAGTTCTTATAATCGAGCTATGATTGTTGTTGTCATCCGCCCAGATTCCCGATGCTTCATTAGACGTCGTCCGTTTTTGGAAAGTTATGCAGACACCGACTGCTGTCGGTTTGTAGCTAGCAACTGCAGGTGGAGGTGTCAACTCTGTATAGATCAATACATATATTCCCTGCACACTTAAGATTAACAATTATAGGTTTGGGGCTTATAGATAAATGTATTCAGCTAGGGGATGAATCGTGTCTCATCTAACACTTGTTTGTGTAAGCCTCCACTGGTCGATCATGTTGTTGTTCTTTGTTGTATTTATGCAAGATACTTACTATATATATCAGTGTTGCAGAAATCGGCCTTGGCGGCCGATTAATCGGCGATTAATCGTTTGGCGGCCTCGAACCGATTACGATTAGGGGGCTTGACGGAAATTCGTCAAAATCGGTCAAACTCGGGCTTGGCGGCCTTGGCGATCCTCGGCGTTCATAGGCGGGAAATATTTAAAAAATTCAAAAAAAAATAATTTTCAAATATTACACCAAAATTTTAAAATTTTAAATTTTAAGCTTTCAAAATTTAAAATATTATAATAAAATTTTTAAAAATTCAAAATTTTAAAATTTAAAATTTTCAAATACTTAATTTTTAGGAAATATTAATTTTTTAAATAATTTTTTTAATAATTTAGGGTCCCCGATTAATCCACGCCGAGTCTGATTAATCGTTTATCGTCAGTCGACCGTCGAGCTACCGCCGAACGATTTTTACAACCTTGATATATATATATATATATATATATATATATATATATATATATATATATATATATATATATACATTATCATATACATATATATATATATATAACTAAGTTAGCGTGTTTTGCGTAGCCGAGTATTTGGGTAGAGTAACCATTAGGTACTAAGCTTATCTAAAGGTTGCCTATAGTAATGACCAGAGAAAAAGCGTTTCCTGGCAACTGACCACCGTAACAACTAGGTATGATGTTTTTTATTAGTGTAAGTCGGCATAACAACTAGGCATAATATTATCCCTAAAAGATAGGCAGGGTATCTACTGGGCATCATATCATCCTAATGTTCTAGGCATAATCATATAACTAAGGTTATACATTTAGCAATATTTATGAAAGCGATATTTTATAACATGTATCCCCCCTTCCCCCGGTAAAAGGATTGAAAACAGTAAAGTGGGGTTGTGAACCCACCATTGATGTAGGGTAGAATTCAAGAGTCTGGGACTTGGGAGATGCTCGAGAATTAGTGGCATGGAAATCGAGAGAGAATGAGAGAGATCTTTGAGGTGTGAGAATAGAATTGTCGGGACTTGCTATTTATAGCAAAATCTGGATTGCGCGCCGCGCAAGTGCACGTGACCCACAAGGAGCTGCCACGTGTCCCCCTCTCCTCGTGCCACGTCGTCCGTATCCTGACAAATCCAGTCGTCAGGTGTGCGTCGCGCACTGCGCGCAGGTGCACGTGAGGGTAAAAATCAAACTTTAAAAATTCTTAACTCTCGCATACGAGCTCCGTTTTCAACGACTCTTATAGTGTATGTCTCGACGTACACTACAACTTTCCTTTTGGTCATTTTGGCTAATTATAACTTTCGTTTTTAGCCTATATTTTATAACCGTTATGATTTTATAAAAATCATAACTCTGTTATACGGCTTCCATATTAGGCGTTCTTTGTCTCAAAATTCCTACTATGAGTAGTAATATGTTTCTCCTTTTGGTGACTTATATCAAAAATCAATTGTTCTTTTCGTAGTTTTTGACGTTGTAACTTTTTATGTGCGGAAGATTTTTTATTTACCATAAAAATCATATCTCTTCCACACTAAGTCAGATTTTTACGAAGTTTAAATTTTTGGAATCGTGGCAACGCGTATATTCTAAAAATGTTAACATGCTCTCAAGGTGACACGATTTTTCGTGCACTTAATTTTGAGCCTAATTATTGACGTAATTAAGGACAAAATCGAATATATATCTAATTATATATCGAAAGGTTACGTAGTTGTCATATTACATGCTGCTGACAGTGTTAGATTCTAACGGCAGTTGGTGACATATTTTTTCGGGTTGTCACAACACATCTATGATATTTTATCAGCAAACTTTTAGTAAATTAACAAACAATTTTTTACCGGAGCCAATCGTAGAAATATGGGTAAGTTTGATTTTTGGACACGACGAATTGGTGGAAAACCAACTTATATATGGTCGATGACAAACTAGATACATACAAGCCTTATGCTTTCATTGTATACTTCAAGTTAATTAATAAGTTCTTGTTTATAAACTTTGGAAAACGATTGTGTTTGCCTCCCTCATCCCACCCCATCTACACTTGTTTTTTGTGAGATGTCGTGCTTGGAGGTGTTAACACACCAATTAGGATCAACATTTACTATTAGGGAAGTTTCCTTTTTTATTTGAATCAAGATTTGATAGCATCCAAAATTAGTTCGGGTAACAATTGTAACACCTCATCTTAAAATACATTGGAAATAGCAGCATACTTTGCAAATCATAATATTTTAAAGAAACATCATTGTGTTACGACCAAAAATTCACACACCATAAGTAAATAATTCAAGTTACAAGGGTGTTACGCCAAAATTTTAAAGAAACATCTTCGTAACACTTACTTTTAACATCTGAGACATATAAAAATAATACGTTAGTCTCATAAGTCTAATGATTAGCATGAGTATTATTACTCATATAAATATATAAAACCTTAAGCATTGAACATTATCATAATTAGGAGCTAATGTAATAGGTAAAATATCATAATTTGAATGTTATAATCTTATGTCTGAACCTATCATACTCATCCCATTTGCAACCCATAAACATGAAATTCCATTATAATGTGGAATAAACTTTTGTAAACGACTTTGCTTGTAAGCATCATGTAAAATCTTTAAAATTCCTATTCCATGCAGTTATATATATATATATATATATATATATATATATATATATATATATATATATATATATATATATATATTAGTAGGCGACCCGCGCGATGCGGCGGCGGCGATTGTTTTACTTCTGCAAATGTTTTGGGCGGCGATTCGTTTCCGTTCCTCGGGTGCCGTTATACAATCCATTTGATGGATCGAGATTCCGTAACAGCATTATCGCGTATCCAACTTTTAGTTGTAGGTAATGAGGGAAACCACTAACAGAAAGCGTGTTCAAGAATTCCATAGGGTAAAAGTTATTTATCTCCTCTACGGTTTCATCAAAATTATAGTAATTATCAATCGGAGACCGGGACAATATTTTGAATAACACTAAGTGATGCAACGGCTGGCTAACGTTTGGGGGGGGGGGGGGGGCAATGAATTTTTTTTTGCATAGAGTTTTCTTTTCGGTAATTTGTTCTCTCTCGAAGGCGTCAAATAATTTTCATGCGTCAAGTACATTCCTTTCAAATCTCAAAATGCTTTCTCGAAATCCAAATACATAAGCAAGCATTTGGAAACCGAAATATTTAGAGATGGAGATTCTTGATTTTAGTCAGGTATTTGTAAGATGTTGATACTAAGGACACACGTATATACATTCCGCGTGTATCAGATCTTTACATTCATCAAGTTTATGATACCTTTGAAGTTAGAAAGATTACAAGAAGCACTATGATTAGCAACATTCTTTTAATCAATAAATGTCTAAATTCTTTCCTGTTATGGAATTGTACTTTTAAAAGTCATATCATCCTAGGCCATTGATCTTCCAAAAGTTTTTGAAGTACCTGGATACCCTCTTTTTTTAATTACTATTAACAGTTATTTGGTGAATAAAAACATCCAACTTTCTTTTTGAACTACACATTCAGACCTTGAATTAAAATATTGGAGACCATGAACCAAGATATTATTAAACTAAATTTTCAATATTTTTATAATATTATCACTAAAAACTAAATATTTTCGACAACAGAGTTTATGTCTAAATCTGCTTAAGCGACAATTTTAGCAGCACGAGGCAAAGAGAAGAAACACAAACTAAGATTGAAGGCTTTAGGGACAGATTAGTCCACTAACAATGCTACTAAAAAACACAGCTATCAACCACATCTAGGGAATAAGTCAATGGAAATTTTGCCCAAACATAAGGGGCATTTTATTCAAAACTCAAACTAATACTTTATTAACAGCAAGACCACATTAATCAAATCTGGGACCATAAGTTCAAAAATAGCAGGAGCATATCAGAGGCATATTAGTGAAAACCATACTTAAACATAAGAAACAACAGCAACATATCAGAGGCATATCAGTCAAAACCCCACCAAAACTTGAGAAGCAGCAGCAAACAGGAGCAAACAACATAACATTAGCAACTTTAATTAAAATTTTCCATCTGTGTCCCAGATATACAAAAGATAGTATAAGCTCATCAGTCAGAAATGATATTAGAGATGCCATAGATAGTAATAAGATTTCCTAAAGTTTTTCCCCATCTATCCACACTTGAAGTGGTTTCATTGAACGGAAATGGTTGTAACAGCAAAGAGGACCGAATTAAAGGTAACAACATCTTCTGTAAAATTTGATCAGGCAGGATAATTTGGAGCTAGCTTAATAATTTGGTTGGTTTATTCCAACTTTCTCACTTTTCTGGACCTGTATATACACATATTCAAAAAAGTTGATCATAAAAAAAGATATCAATTGTAAAAAGTATTTGGTCATGAGATAGTAGCCAAAAGATTTTGAGTTTACTTTAAACTCACATAAATTTCATTGAAATAATAGCAATTCAAGACCATCTACAACTATTTACACTAAAAATTGAAATAGCAAAAAGATATCTAACCAACCCTCATCAGATTTTTTTTTCAGCTGGAGTCTTTACCCCTTACAAGTCCATACAAACCCAAAGAGTATAAAATAAGCATGCAGGTTAAACTATAGGAATCGAATAAAATACTAATCTATAACTAAAATCGTAATCATGATCAAACATCAATTAAACATAATCAAACATCAAATAATCATAAACAAACTTTAAAATTAAGAAAATTTTGGGATATGTTTGGGTTTATATGGGTTAAAAGTAAAGGAAGGGAGAGAGGTTAACATGGATTTGCTTTTTGCAAAGGAGCGCACATGGTTGGACTGAGAACAATCGACGGTAACGGTTGTTGACCTGGTGTCGTGGCAGTGGAGAAGGTTGGCTGGTGGTTGTTTAGCGTTAGTGAGAATAGGGGCGTTGACATACAGTCACCTTCATCAAGCTTTGAAGTCAGATCATCAGCTTCCACAGTTCATAACAATCATTAGTGTCACCATACTTTATCATTATAGACATGTAATCTACAAGTATATTGATTAAAATAAAGTAAAATATGCATTTAAATCTAAACAAACAATCAATCACATCAAAAAAAATTATTCCGGTAAATAACCTTACCAGAATCAACAGGTGCAACATGACCATTAACATATTTCCCAAATTTTGTTATGTGTTGACCTCAAAAATAATAAAACAAAGATGAATGAGATGATCTTTAGGACCTAAAGAGGAAATATACACAGAAAAATAAGTGAATAAGCACTAATTTCCAATGTGATTCTTATAAGTCATGACCAAATATCGTTGCAACATAATAGAAAAAAAAGAATCAAAAGACAATGAAAGCACACATAAAACAAAATAATAATAAGAATATGTGTTTGAGGGAGTAACTAAGAAAACTAAAAAATGAGCTAGGTAGCCAAACAGAAGGCTTATCGTGCAATGCAGTTTCCATGTAAAATATCTATTGCATCTGGCCATCAATGTTGATTTTGTGTTTGTACAAAAGTATGTATGGTTAGATGCAAAAAATCAAATTATATACCAAAAACAAATAAAAATACATTACTTGGACATGAAAGGTTTATTAGATGTTCTCCAAACCTTAACATGTGATAAAGAAACATCAATAATGGCTATAGTCTTGAAGGGGCTTTGTATCAGTTGTAGTGCAGTAAAGCCCCAATAATACATACAAATTCAGTTCAAACCTAAATCAGAAACATAAAACTTATGATATGTTCAAAAAAAAACTAATTCAGAAAGAGAGAAAGGGTGCCCTACTTGGGGTTTTGTTCCAAATCTACCTTAAATATTTGGTGACAGCAGCATAAACGGTGGTGGCTGGCAGATTTGTGGTGGTAAGTGTGACCGGTGGTGCTCTGAGATTTAAAGTTTTCAGAAGCCATGAACAAACTAACCCCAATTTCCTTTAAGGTACTCCTAGATTTTTCGAACATCCTGCAAAAAAAAAAAATAATAAAATAAAATAAAAAAACCTTAGTAAAACTGTCGAACCTTCGATTGTCCCTTTAAACAATGTCAATGATGAGAAATGTTAGAGATTATCTACAAAATCTTTTGCAACTTTCTCAGATACACATGCATCAGGCGTTTCTGTTTAGAGATAAACACAAAGAATGTCGAAGAGCTCACAACCAAAACTCTAAATCAGCGATTAATAGACAAAATAAGAGAGAAAATTGAGGGTAAACTTCATTGTTCATTAGGTTTACCAGGGAGAAGGTGGTGGTTGTTCGACAATTGTGAAAGTTGTGGTGTCTTCCATGGATGCTTATGACGACATTGTAGAATTCCTTCTTCAAAATAGCACAACAAAATTAATCTAATCAGATATGACGGGCCTTTCATCCACTGCACTTCTTTAAACAATCTAATGAATGAAACAAAAGGAATCACCAAAAAAAATTAAAACCTAATGGTTTAGGCGTTGTCTTTGATATCTCTTTCAAATCAAAACCCTAAATTAGAAAAACCACAATACATATTGAAAAATAGTTTCAAAGAAACAATCATCTTTATTTACACTCGTCATTAACTTTTGGGGCAAAAAAATCCGGTTAAGGAATTTATTACCTTTTTTTACTGAAGAGCATAGCAGAGGAGCATAATGCTTAGCCACCAGTTGCTAGCGGAGATGGGAGCAACAACGATGGCAGTGTCGATGACGATGAGTAGTGGCAGGGTTGGAGAGTGAGTCGGGGTGGAGAGATTCGGATATAGATGATGGTGAGGGTTCCTTGCAAGAAAAGCGGGGCGATGGAAGAGTGATGGTGGAGATAGCGGTCAGATACGATGAATGGTGCAAGGTTGGAGACTGGATGGTGGTTCATTGCTGGCGCATAACGGTTACTTGGGTGGATGAGGGCGATGACTTGGGCGGATGTGGGAAACGGCGACGGCTCTCAGATTAGGGTTTTTGAGTATTTGATTGAGAGAAATTGTGGCTTTAGAGATATACAGGAGAAACGAAATTAGTGTTTAGAATTCGGATTTAATTCTGAAACGTATACGATTATATATATATATATATATATATATATATATATATATATATATATATATATATATATATATATATATATGATAAGCATAACAATGATTGTATAAGATGTAATACGATCTTGTACCTCTTAAATTTCAAAAAATGTTGAATATGCTTTATATAATATATATATATATATATATATATATATATATATAGAGAGAGAGAGGAATAATCATTTGAGAACTCAAAGTTTCCCAAGAACTCGAGAACCAAACGAAGGCCGTTAGATCAAAATAATTAAAGGTTATGATGATTTATGGCATTTTCGTAAATAACAAAGGGAAAAAAGAGGCGGGGGCATCTTATTTCACATGAATCAGGGGCATTTTAGAGACAACCTAATATACCGTCTCAGATGCCAGATCTGTTCCTGGTTCAAATCGGAAGACAAGATGGAGATCAAAAATCTAATCGGCGACCACCTCCTTCGCTCTCCAGAAAATCGACGCCAAATCCTCCTTCTTCGCCACACATTCTCTCATCCTCACCGGAGATCCATCTTCGTCTCATCTCCGACCTCAATCACCATCGATTTTGCTACAAACGGTGTCATTTTGACTTCGTCGGATGGTGTTGGTTGCCTCTGCCTCCATCTGATTGTGGAACTGTCTTCGTCTCACCTCTGCCAGAAATCTTTCTCAGTCTATCGTTGCCTCACGCCCTCACCTCTTCAATTTCAGTTACAGTTAATACCAAAAACTTAGGGTTTGCAATTGTTTTCTGTCCACGATTTCAATCTCGTGTTAGGATTCTAAATCAACAGAATCAACATTTCAGATACTATCTTCAACAGCGATGGAGCTCTCGATGAAGTTCATCTCAAGTAAAAAGCATCTGGCATAGCTCTCTGTTCTGTTCTCAATGATATTCCTAATTCTAAAAGGGTAATGTTTCCGATTTTTCAATTATATTGTAATTTTCTCTTTCTTTTTTATGTATCTGGTCTATTGATTCCTCTATCGATCCGGTAGATATAGAAACGATCTTCCAATCGCATTTGAGGTTCACTTCACTAGCCGATCAACTGTGACGGCTTATTGAGGAGTTTCAGGGCGGCGATTTCATATATTGAGGGTATATCGAAACAAGTTATTCACAAAAGGCATCTGATTATTGCAACAATTCACCAACTCTGATCTCTCCACTTTCGATTATGTTTCAAATTGTATCATCTTTTGAATTTGGTCTTCTGGTAGGTATTTATAACCTCTTCTTAGCTTTTCTCGATTTATGAGTTCAAACTTTTGTTTATAGTTCCAATTCAGTAAATTAGTTTTTGATTTTGTATAAATATATTCGTTCATAGATGTTTCTCTTATGATGGCAACTATTTCTAGGCTATTATTTATGCGACTGTAAGGCCATTTATGAAGAGTATATTTCTAAGAACTACGAGAATGGTGGTTGAGCTGTAGTGGCTGGAATTTGTGTGTGTGTGTGTGTCCAGAGATGCTATGGTAAAATTATATGGCTTTTTATTCTATACATCTTAAATATGGATCATGATATGAATTTTTTTGGATATTGGTGATGATCTAACATATATTCTTGTTGCTATTAATCCTTTCTGACAGTTAAAGAGATTTCAATATAATAATTATGTCTAAACGGGTGGTAATTACAGGTAAGGCTTTGCAGAAATTATTTAGATTACTTTGTTTTGTATTAATACGATATGATGTTGGTCCTAATAATTTTTTATTTGACATGGATCTTGTTGTAGGAGTTATGCTAGTGTTGTTTCTGCAACTCTTCCTCCATCCGGCTCCTTTGAAAATCACATAAATCGGATGACAATCAATTTAAGTGGACAGAGTGTGGAAGATGGAATTTATTATTTGAAAAAGCACCTTATATTTGGTGTGTATTGTGGAAGTAAGCACCTTATTTACGCATTGTGTTTTGAAACGTCTCCCAATCATAGCATTTTGCTTTCAGTTTTTTCCTTATTATGACACTATACTTTCAAAAGTCTGCCCAATTATAGCAGTGAAAATTGCTTTGTATTAATAGGAAGAAACGAAAGTAGGATGCTATGATGTACAAATCAATGGAAGTATGTTGCTATGTATTGAAGTTAACCCAACAACAAACATGACATCACTATCTTAAACCCTGAAAAACTCGGTATCTTTCTTGGAGGCTCTTCTGGTTTTCCACCATCATCATCCACCATAATAGTCCAGGCACCAATGTCAGCACCAACACTTGTTGTCCTTCTATGCCCTATGCCCTGAAACTTTGCTCTCATGTTTCTCATCAAGGTATTGTACTTTTGAAGGATGCTTTTGTTTCTGAATTTTATTTCTTGCATTTGGTATTGAATTTTCTTGTGTCTGGTGATATTTCTTTCAACCAATATTTCTAATTGACTATATGTGGTTGGGGGCATTTATGGTATTATACAGGCTGGGCACATCAGATAATTTACTGATTTCAATTCAAGACAAGATAAAAGGGGCAGGCACGATGAGTGAATTGGACAAGAAACATAAAAAGAGAATGAAGAAAGACTGGAAGAAGTCAAGAATGCACTCTCTCTCAAGGTCAGCACAGTAGCACTATTCCTTTTAATTTTCTTATCTAGGTAAAATATAAGATAAGGTCTTAATAATATTTCTGTTGTGTCTGAGTTCTGAAATGAATAGTTTTTTTTGTGGGGGGGGGGGGAGATGGAAGAGTGAAAATAGGAATGATTTGTTTTTGGATATTTTTGTCGATATGTGTTACTTACATGTGGCAGAAGTTACAAACTGAATCCCAATCAACAAATTTTTGGTTATCTATCGTAAGATAGTTTTAATCGTTTCATAAATATAAATGAATGTTTGGATTACAATTTTTTAAAAATCCAATAAGTCATTTTTTATAAGACACTCAATCTTATTTCACTACATTTAAGAATCGACCAAAATATCCTTTTAACATAACAAAAACTTTTCGTTCCTATGCTTCTAGATAAGAAAAACTCGCAGCAGCCTCCCTTCTTCTCTCGTCGCCTCCTCAGGCGATTCCCGATTACCTGCCGTCGATAGCTCGCCGCTGACTTCTATCGCCGGATACCGTCGCACCCAACAGCACCGGCGACCGTTTCATACCACAGATTCTATTCGATTCAGGTGCGATTTTCTTCATCTTGCTTTCGTTTAACTGTGCCAGCTCTAGATTTTCCTTTTCCCCTGATTGCAGTTGAAATCGAAATCATGTGTTTGTTGAAATCGAAATTTGTATGATGTCTACAAATTTTAGATGTATGAGTTACTGTTTTCGTTCAACTGCATTCAATTGCATGCTCTCGAGTTTCCTGTCCCCCCTGATTTCAGTAATCGAAATCATATGTGTTTATTGCTTGCTGTCACTGCAATGGTTATTGTAAATGCATATCATCGTTTGATTACAAACGAAGTTTACTATAAAAAATTATGTGTTGACTATATCTCTGTCTAATGAGAATATGTTTCGAAAAAAGTGTTTCCAAATTAACTCATTTCAGCATTGTAATGATATGACAGTCAAAGCATGATAAAAATGATCACAGTTAATTATATGCATTTACATAACCTCTCTCTCTCTCTCTCTCTATATATATATATATATATATATATATATATATATATTTATCCTACGTGGCTTTCAAAAGTAGGATTATGTCTAACAATCAAATAAAGTATTTTGTTATACAAGTTATCAAACACCTAAATCAACTAACAATTAAAATTCTCAGTTTTGGACCCAAAACAGCCACTGTTTAAAGCTGTTTTAGCACACTTGAAACCTATATAACTTCCGTTTTTATTTCATATTCCAGAAGTTAAGACTTTTATCTTTTCAGAATGTACTTTTGAAGGTCCAAACGATTTTTCTACAATTTTATATGATTTTTACAAAACTGCCTATCAATGCAGCTAAATTCTGACCAGCTGGTGAAAAATGTGATTTTCACCTAAGTTAGAAGCAACAAAAGGTTATGGAAAAATTAATGGATAAACTAGATTCAAAATGGAAACTTTGAAAGTTTACGGATCATTAATTCGATTCCTAGTGATTTTTCTATAATTTTTCCAATACAGGGACAGATTTGTAATTTTTGCTGAATTTTCCAGCTTTGGATTTCAAAGGCTTTTTGACCACTTAACACATTAAGCCATCACTAAGAACACCCATAAGGGTAAAAATTAGCCTCTTAACAGACGTGGCATGTCAAACAATAAAAATATCATCCCACTCACAACCCACTCATCAAGGTACAAAATATTTTGTGGAAAACAAAGTAGGTTGCACAAATAGGAACTTGGATTTCTTCCACCACCAATTCTCATAGAAGGACTTTGAAAGATTATTTTGAGGCTTATTGAGTGACTCAAAACATGATTTAATCTAAACAAACAACAACAAAATCATGATCACTCTTGTATTTATTTCTTTTCTTTCTCTGTCTCTATTGTTGGTTTGTGAGTATGCAGAAAGCAATTTTTCTGACTCCTTGGACATGCTTGAGGATAAAAGTTTAAAAATAGAAGATGATTCTGACTTGCCATCATGGTCAGGTGATGAACGTGGTGTCAGGGTTCTTATGAATGTTGATAGCTTTGGTGCTGTTGGAGATGGAGTTTCTGATGACACAAAGGTGAATATACATATATAGTCTTTCTTGAGTGTATTGATGGAGTCATTAAGGGGATTCTTTTTATTTTCATGTATGTTACATAACAGGCCTTTGGAGATGCATGGAAGGAAGCATGTTTTACAGATTTCATTCACGGGAAACAGTGCAATATATAATGATATATGCATGAGAACTCAACTGTAAAAATGGAAGAACAAGACTCGGAAGAAGAACAAGGATCTCCATGTGGATATGATTCAAAGTGTCATCCAACAACTCTTCTATCAGGTGAATCATAATTGATAATGGTTCATGTTCGAATTTTCTTGAATTTTTGTTTTTGTCTGAATCGTGGTGTGACGGTTATAAGTAAATCACATGTAATTCATATGTGAATTACATGTGATTCACATGTAAATCACAAGTAAATCACATATGAATTACATATGATTCACATGTAATTATGAATTTCATGTGATTGACACGTAAATCACATAAGAATTACATGTGATTCACATATAATTCACACATGATTCATATGTAAATCACATGTAATTCACATATGAATCACAAGTGATTCACATATGAATTACATGTAATTCACATATGAATTACATGTAATTCACATATGATTCACATGTAAATCACAAGTGAATCACATATGAATTACATGTGATTCACATGTAAATCACTAGTGAATCACATATGAATTACATGTGACTTACATGTATATAATATCTAATTCACATATGAATTATATATATATATATATATATATATATATATTATGCGAAAATGAAAAGAATCTATTAGAAAGTGTCATCTATTTTTCTTATTTTAAAAATATGACAATTAAATATTTATTACGTGTTATGATGGTGTTTAGAGGCGAGGAAGTTCTAATAATTTCATAGAATAATTATATTTTTTTAGAGGTGACAACATTAACCTAGTCAATATTTCTGCTGAATTTCTTGTCTATTGGCTTGGAATTATCCAAGTAGCACCAGACGACTTAGCCTCATGATTTTATCAACTTTGAGGTTTTAAATGAAGTCTTACCTTTAAATAACACTCGTTTTCACCATGTTGTTACTTCCATAGTTTACATGTTCAGGAGAACTATTAACATATGTGATGAATATTCGATTTATTTATGGGAATAGAAGTTAGTAATGTGCATGTTTATCTGTTAAAACTCTGAATCAAAATGGTTATTATGTGTATGTTTTTCTAATAAAATTTTTGAATCCAAAAGATTTTAATATATTTTTGAATCCAAATAATTTGCGATAACGCGAAAACAAGAAAAACCTATGAGATTGTGTCACCTCAATCTTATATTTTGGACAAGAATTCATCCAAATTTTAAACTACGTGATAATAATCGATGATACATGAGAAATTGTTTCACATTAGCAAAACATGTTTTTTGATTTTTTTATTATGAAAACTTGAATTTAAAAATGGTTAAGGACGTGAAAAAAAAACGGTTGTTAAAACCACCTTTAAATCTATATTACCATAACACCCTCCCATATAAACTTATTATCTTTAATTTATTGCTAATAAATTTAATTTCTAAAGTACATGCGTGTGATTTTTATAAGATAAAATATGTTTTCGCATTTTCACAAAGTATTTTTATAAGATAAAAGTCATTAATAACATGACTTTGCTTGATGAAAGTTCTTCTTTTTATGTTCGTAGATAAACTGTTCGATGAAATGTCTGAGTGAATAATTTTTCAAAGTATTCTGCTTTTTCATGATGTTTTCATATATGATCTACTAGATTGCATTTTAGGTATCCAGTGGACTACCTTTTTGTGAGGATGGAACCCTTTCTTTCATTTTGTTATTATTTTTTATCACTTGAGCGAAAATCTTAATCCAAAGTAATTGAAGTCCTTTAATCCTTTTTATATGGTTTGCATTAGTGATTGGTTTAATTTGGGTGCCCCTGAAACAAATTTTCAATTTTTAGGTAAAGTAAAATATTAGTTTGATGCAATTGTTAGAAAGATATCATGAGTTAATATTGCTTTACGGTTGTAATCAAGATTATATGGAATAAATTTGTGGCGGTTGATCTGCATATCAGTGTTGCACTTGCAACACAACTTTGGGATTAAGTTGAGAAAAATGGTGAGTATTAAGTAATTTATGCTAACTAAAATGGTAGCTGATAACTGAATTATAATCTTTTTATAATATTAGGATAAGGAAAATGAAGCTTCAAGAACGGTATACATCAATGGTCCCGGTGGCTACCCAAGAATGCTATATATTTGAAGCAATATTTCATTTCTAATAACAAGTAACTGTTATTAAAGTGCTTATAATCTTTTTCTCTGCCATGCTTCTAAAGAAACCTATTTGTCTGCGATTAGCACAGACAAAGAACTTACACTTATGTTTTTTTTTTTGTAAATTATCCAATTTCATTTTAATATACATGATGTCATTTACAATTATTTTATTAAATCAAAGTGGATGAAGGGAAATGTCTTTTAAATCGATCCACTTTGGTTGACAGCCGGTTATTTTTAAAATTAAGTTGCAATAAAATGAGCGTTTTTTCTTTTTTAAAAACTGATATCATATTGGTTGATGGGTTGTTTCTTTTAAAATTAGGTTTATATTTATAATCAAACTAGATGAGGGGTTGTTTGTTTAAAAGTAGGTTGCTATTTTATGCACTTAATTTTTTTGGTGCTTTAAAGTATGTTGCTATAAAGTGGAAAAGGTAAAGCTAAAAAATGTAGGTTGCTCTATGCATTTAACTTCCCGATTGTGCTTTATAGTTTATTCAAAGTTATTTTTGTTACAACATTATATTTTCGGTCATTTTACAATTCTATGGAAAAGTCTGAAAGGTAAAGTTTAATTATAACATGTTAAAGCTTTTAATCTCTTTTAAAAGCCTTTTAAGGAGATGACCATATATATATATATATATATATATATATATATATATATATATATATATATATATATATATATATATATATTCACTATTAGCAGTAGGATAAATTAGAAAATTTATAGTCAATTGAAAAATGATAAGTTTGTTTAATAAGTCATATATTTAATGATTTTTTGTATGAGTCAATCTGATTTCATCATTTTTATATATTTCCAATAATTTTATCAAAGTGATAATTTATTTTTGCTGAATAAAAGAGTTTAAAAGATTTTTTGAATAATAATATATTTTAAATGAGATTTATTATTAATTAAAAAGTAATACCATCTAATAAATATATTTTAAAAAGAGTCTAGGACAATGTTTATCGAAGGATGGTTTGTTTTCCAATATTGTCAATTAAAATCTGTTTAGAAATTATAACACCTCTTAATTTGCAGTTGTATTGATTATGTATATTTATTCATCATTTTAATTTGTAATTTATTTTATCTAATTTTAAATTTAACAATGTTATTTTCATGATTGATTGTCTTTATGTTTTTCAATCAATTAAATTTTATATTTCATGATATAACATCATTTTATCTTTATTCAAAACTTAAAGAACATTGCTTATATTTTCAAACTATTTTACATATTAATTTAAACTAAAAGTAATACGGTTATGGACAAAACTTCAAATTTCGTATATAAATAACTTTTTATACATTTATGATTATTAATTATGATTTTTAAAGTTTTTATGTTATTTTAACTTGTCACCCGTGTGATACGCGGGTTATAACCATATATATATATATATATATATATATATATATATATATATATATATATATATATATATATATATATATATATAGAGAGAGAGAGAGAGAGAGAGAGCTAGGTTCAAATGTTTCTAACAACTATTGTGTGTATGAATGCACCAATATGAATTTAGGAAATAATAAAATAAATAAATAAGGGTGATTTAGTAATTTGATATATAAATTCCATAAATATTCCCTATAATCATGCTAGTCAAATTGACTTTTAACCTAATTTATCCCCCTTTTTATTTACAGTCGTTCTTATTCCCTCACTTCATTTGTGTGTGTATGTGTGTGGTCGAACACGTTCATCATCATCGACAAACGAATGATGCCGCTTCTTCCTCCTGTCTCTCCACCGTCGGCTCCGTAATCAATCGATGTCGTTGTACACTACGGAGTGTAACACCCCGAATTTAGGAGACCTTGAAAGGGAAGAAAACCTCAAAATGAGGAAGCGACTCGTCGAGTAGATGGAGTGACTCGACGAGTAGGATCGCGATTTGGGTCACGGGTTAAGTGACCTACTCGACGAGTCAGAAGACTGACTCGGCGAGTTGGTCTGGGTTTGGGAAACCCTAGATGCGGGTCTTGTACCCTATTTAAAGAACATTATAACCTCTCATCAGCCTCCTTGACACTCTCTCAAGTCCAGAAACGAAACCCTAGCCACCCAACTCCATTATTTAGCATTGTGAAGCTAAAAGTTGTATTGGTGGTGCACTTCTTGGAAGATTGAAAGCAAGGAACGAGGGGGAGAGTTTAGATTCAGCATCTACCTCAGTTTGGCAGTTAATATAAGGTAACAAGTTGTTACCTTGAGCACTCATTTGATAGATCTCTTCATCTTGAGTTTCATGGTCTTTTCTAGCACATTTGTGGCTAGTGCTTGCATGGGGCACGATCTGAAGTTTGCAACTTCAGATCTGGACTCCCCAAGCTCCCTAATGCATTAAAGTCTCAAGCTTTTAAGGCTTAAAGCCCTCCTTCATAGTAAAACCCTTCCTTGTAGCTTAGTTTTGGCTTTTGGGAACTATTCACACGTAAAGGTTGCAACTTTACGTGGAAATCATGCTCCAGGAGGTTGGATCTACCTTTGGGAGAAGCTGTTTGGCTTAGAAATCGTCTATATAGAATGAGACATAGAGGGACTCGGCGAGTCACTTATGGGACTCGGCGAGTCAGTCTGCCTTCTTGCCCCAAAACCCTTCTGTTAAAGGGTATGAGTTGAGTTGGTATGGGACCCAGTCAGTCTGGGTCCATAGCGGGCATGAAGATCATCGTACTCGGCGAGTTCAATGAGGAACTCGGCGAGTCTAAGGCAATCTTCTTAGTATATGAAGATGGACTCGACGAGTTGTTCATACAACTCGGCGAGTCATAGTCTGGACATTCATAAGAGGGAGATGAACTCGACGAGTTCAAGGATGAACTCGGCGAGTCGGTTGAAGATGGTCACGACTGTAAGACTAAAGGAGAACCCGTCGAGTGCTTGCTAGACTCGACGGGTAGGATCGGTGGCTGTATTGAGTTGGAGAAGCATGGACTCGGCGAGTCGGTAGAGCAACTCGACGAGTCATAGTCAACTGGAGGTTGACTTTGACCGTTGACTTTGACCTGGATTGACTTTTGGAATATTGTGGTCTAAATGTTACTTTGGGAATTGATAGTTCGGGGAGCCGAAGGATCAGCAGTTCAGAAGTTGTCGGTTGGCAGTCAGAAGTGTTTCAGCTAGTCTTCAGCAGTGCGAGGTGAGTCTCCTCACTGTGTGCATGGGTCTACGGCCACAATGCCGACCCATTATGTTTATGCTTATGGTTATGTGTAGCAGGAAGACCCGGGGGTTAGCCCTAGGCACTTATTGGGATATGTTCGGATTTAGATCCGTTACCGGGGTTAGCCCGATGCAGTTTATATGTTCCAGATTTCGGTCCGATGCCGGGTGGTACCCGATGCAGTAGTGTATGTGTAGTTATACTTGTTGTCTTTGTGATACTTGTATGTGCCTGGTAGGGAGGTGAGTCGGGCGAGGTCCCGTATCTCATCACTAGCCGAGTATGGATGGGGTTCCGTATCTCATTAGTAGCAGAGTAGGGGCGAGGCCCGAGTTAGTAGGGAGGTGAGTGTGGGCGGGGGCTCATATCTCACTATCAGCAGGAGCGTGGACGGGGTTCCATGACTCACCAATAGCAGGACAGGGGCGGGGCCCAGGATAGGCGAGGCCTTAGATCAGTAGTACAGTAGAGTATGTTTAGCTTTATGATACGTGTTATGTTATATGCTTGTATTTGTTGGTAGCGGGTGAGGCCCAGAGACAGGCGGGGCCTAAGAGAACAGATATGTATACCGAGCGGGGCTCGATGCCAGGCGGGGACTGATGCCGGGCGGGGCCCGATGCAGTGGGCGGGGCCCAAGTTAGTCCGGACTTCGGTCCGATGCCGAGCAGGGCCCGATACAGTGGGCAAGGCCCAGTATGTGGTTATGTATGTGGTATGTGGTAGGTTGGGGAACTCACTAAGCTTCGTGCTTACAGTTTTCAGTTTTGGTTTCAGGTACTTCCGGTAGCGGAGGGAAGAGCTCGGGTTGATCGCATGGCACACACACCAAGAAGTTAGCCTGGGATGTTTACTCTGATAAAATGAACTAGTGTTTTGAAAAGATACTCTGATTTGTCATATAACCCTCTTTGTATGATCGAAATGATTTAATATTTATGGTTTAGTAATGTTTTAAAAAGAAATTTTTGGTCTTGATTTTTGGGATGTTACACGGAGTCTTCCCCATCGCCCATTGACGACAGACTCTCCCCATTCCTTGAAACGTTTACAACACAACTTCATTACTCGCAACCTGTATCTAAGCGTGGACTGTTTGTTTTTTGGAGCCAAAACTTATCATCTCAAAGTAATCGATATTCCGGTGAGTCACCTTAAAATCCGATTCATGTGTCTTTTATCTTTCATTCAATAATACTCAAAATTCAAAATTACACAGATATATAGGTTATTATATCCTGATGTACATTAATTTAGGCATCGAAGCTTTCCAAAATCATTATTGATTTGGAATTTTCATTTACAAACAATAACATTCTGCCATGGGCTCCATGTGTTCGATAAAATGTCTCAATGAAAAAATAGTTAATAATCTTTAATGTTTTTACTCGCTTTGTTCCTTATTCTTTTCAAAACTATATAACTTAATTTAGATTGGGTTGGATGCCCTTTTCATAACAATAGGTTGATGCTAGTTCCTTATTCTGTCAGAATTTGCAGTTAAATACATTGAGCATATCGAGAAGAAACACAGGGAACCCAAAGAAGCAAAACAAGTTTTCAAATTGGTATGTGATGAATCGACAATTTAAAGACCCCTGGTAAACCTCATGATCCTCGATATTATGCAAGACCAGTTCATGAAGCAGCACGTCAAGATGCTTATGAGGTTGTTGATGAGATTTTATTGAAAAACTATCAGGTTCGTCTTCTTTGTTTTTATTTGGTATTGAAAAACTTAAACTTTGATGTTCTCTAAAGAATTTATGTTTTTTTTATTTTGCTTCCGATTACACTAAGCCTTTCAATGGATTTTGGCTTGTTATGATAATGTCTAACAAGTGTTTGTTGAAATGCCTAACAAGGTATGCATTCTGTCATAATTACTTTGTTTCAATTTGTGATTTTGAATTCCAATTTCTATTGTCCCTCGTTATTGTATATTTGGAATCTAAAAAACTCAGTTTTATTCTTCATGAAATCTTTGGTTACCCTTTGTGTTTTTTTTATCTCATTTAAGGTTACTTGATCGTCATTAAAAAGCTCATAATAGCCATGAATGCAACTTTTGAGATGAAATATTTGCATTCCAAAAAAATTGTTCATTTGATCTAAAATGTGACAATTTGTTGGTTTATATGTGTTATCCACAACCACTTGCTAGTACATTGATATCCACGATAATCTAAAAATACATCTTTGTGTTAACATGATCTTTTCCTGCATTTATATTTTCAAATGTTTTGTTTGTTGGGTATATTCTTGATAATACAAATTCTTTAAGAATATTCAAAACCATTCTGCAAGAATAGTTTATTCTGTAAGAATATTATTGTTGTATTCTGATAGAATTGTAGTTAATTATTTGTATGTTTAATGTGCAGTTGTTACAAGTGTATCACTACAAATTACTTGGCAATGAATTTCTGGTAGAAATGGCTTGAAGAATGGCTTAAAGACCTGATGGGAAAGGCTTGAAGAATGAATTAAAGAATGATCACACTCATTGTTTAAGAATGTTGTTATTTTTTAAGAATTATACTTGTTATTCTTTCAGAATGTTTGTTATTATTCAATGAATCACAATCATACAATGTATTTATTTGGTATATTATTAGTTCAAGAATCGATTTTGTGTAGTCTTTCAGAATGTATTTACTAGTTTATGGTTGGCATTCTATCATTCTGACAGAATAAAATCGAAAAATATATTTACTACTTTATGGTTAAAATTCTATCATTCTGACAGAATAAAATCAGATTTTTAATTTTAAATTAATTTAAAATATTCAGATTTTTAAAAATAAAGGAATTAATTATCCCTAAAAATCCGAAAATTTCCTTTTTTAATATAGGTTAATTGACTAAAATGCCCTTATGCTCAAATTTGTGTGATTATATGGTACATGTTATCCTATTCTACTATCATAGACCCTCAGATCATGACTGTGACAACCGTCAAATTCAAGTCAAAGTCAAAGTCAACAAGTCAAAGTCAACAAGTCAAACCGGTCAAACTTAATTAGTACTTGTATGCTAAAAGTTATTCTATGTATAAAAAAAATGTGCATTTGTATGTCAAGAATTCAAGTGTCTCGAAGAATCTATGTGTTTAGCCATGTAAAAACCCTAAAAAGGGAGTTAAACGCATCAAAACACGACTAAGGACCCTTTCGAAGACTTAAAACAATCATAAACGAAGCATAACGGGGTTCACGAACCTTGCATTACGGGATTATACGATAATAATGGCTAAGATTAAATCTCTCCCAAATCTCTCCAAGTATGTGAAATCTCTCCCAAATCTCTCCAAGTATGTGAAATCTCTCCCAAATCTCTCCAAGTATGTGAAATCTCTCCCAAATATCTCTCAAAATCTCTCTCAACTTTTTATAGTCATCCCGACCCTTAACTTGGCCAAAAACGGCTTGAAACGGAGAGTTATATTGAAAAACAGCTAATTAGGGCCAAAACCCTTCTTAGGAACCGAACCTCTTAGGAGCCGAACCCTCCTATTAGAGCCGAACTTGTCAGAAGCAAACTTGTCAGAACTGAACCCACCTTCTCGGACCGAAGCTCAGTAGACCGAACATGCATGCAGGACCGAAACTCCCTACAACCGAAATAGGTCGAACCCTCGGTCCATTTCGGTTCCATAGCCATTTCGGACCGAGCCTGCCACCTTCGGTTCCTCCCCTCGCACCTTCGGTCCCTACTCCCTTCTCTCGGTTCCTACTCTACTTTCGGTCCTCAGCACTTCCAAGAGCCGAACCTCGCAGGTTCGGTCCATAATGCCCGGTTTTTGACTGCTTTCGCTTCCTAAGCCCGTTTTTTACGGGATTTTTTCACCAAATTCATATTTTTACCATTTTTAACCCCCAAAACTCATATTTTATTTATTTTTCATGGATTATTAATTAAAAATCATTATTTTATAATAAGAGGAGTATTCTACCCCACAAGTGGGTCGAGTTCAAGTGTGCCCACTTGCCTCCATGTGTCATCCTCTCATTAGCCAACATTATCCACATCACACAAACCAATGCAAACATCACTTCAAACTTACAAGTTGCTCCAGCAACCTTCAATATATATAGAAATCCCTAGAGGATTTCTTGGCTTACTTGATCATTTCAAACACTTACACTTCTCAA
This sequence comes from Lactuca virosa, assembly GCF_052849685.1. NCBI lineage: Eukaryota > Viridiplantae > Streptophyta > Magnoliopsida > Asterales > Asteraceae > Lactuca > Lactuca virosa. Next base: position 399,035,223 of record NC_136430.1, on the reverse strand, counting down.
AACACCAAAAGAGCCTCATTTTCTCTCTACTTCCCATCACTTTGTGAAAGTGTTCTTGAGCTACTACTGCACTTTTTGGTAAGTATTCCATCTAAACTCAAGTGTTATTCCATAATTTCATAACACTCTTGGATCATCGACTCATATCCTAACACCAAAAATCGTTCTTAGGATCATCCAAGCTTCCACGTGTTCATCAAGTGTTCTTGATTTGATACTCCTCGACTTCAACCTTCCCCTCTTTTAGAAATCACTCAAGGTGAATTCATACCCCTACATTTTCCCGTTTTCTGTAGTTTTCAGGGGGGGGGGGGATACAAGTTAAAACACCAAAACATATTTGAAACTTAACTTGACAGCTTACAACAGAAAAGTTGTGACCTGTTCACGAACTATTTTACCCAACTTAAACTTAATATTTTTCAAAACTGTTTAATAGGCATGTAGTTCAGGTTTATACCTTTAAAATGACTACTTGCACATCTCCATACGATTTTTCTACAATTTATGGTGATTTTTACAAAACTGTCTATCACTGCAGCATCAAAATCGGACCAGGTTGTGAAGATGAACATTTTCACCCTAGTTTGAGATCACCAAAAATTATAGGAAAATTTATGGATATAGTAGACTCTTTTTCCAAATACTCAGAGTTTACGGATTCAGTTTTCGACTTACGATGATTTTTCTATAAATATTCTAAAACAGTGACAGTTAAGGGTAAAACTGTCAAATACATGTTTAAGAGTTATTCACACCTTGTAACATGCTGAGCAAGGTGTGTACGATTTACACTTAGTATTTTAAATGACATTTTATGGAAATACAAAGACATGCATAACAAGGTTTCATTCAAACACACAACACTTTTGATAAACTATAATAGGTATAGTTTGAGCACTTCATTTGACAAAGAAAACAATAACTCAATCGACTTACAAAACAAGTATTTCATTACACACTACGTGAACTTGTTAATAAATAAATTTGTGAGACATTCTCCTTCGGGGTACTCTTAAGTACCACAGTAAAGTCCTGTAGTTATAATCAGAATCTCCTGGAGGGAGAGTGTGATAGTTGTGTATAGATCTATATTGGGTCTGACAAACCCGCACCTAAGCTGCTTGCAACAGCTAGACCGCCAGGTCTGGGATGACAAGTGTCATAACATTCCGACGCCTGAATAACGTCGAGTACGAGGTCTTCGATTTTAGTATGGTTATAACATCTCACATGGGAAATTAACAAAACACACAGTTCACGGAGATTTAAGGAGTTTTACTTAAATATAAAACCACACACACACGAGTATGACGATTTACTTACATACACTAAATCTTGGTTTGGTTAAGACTATAACAACCCTTAAGAAAATATTGGATTTTCTGGAAACAAACTTGTAACAAACAAAAAGGAACATCATTCATTTTTCATTTATAAATTGCTTATGAACACACCAGTTTTATGTTGATACTCTTTCAAAACAACTTGTATTCTCAGGTAATCAGTAAAACAGGTAACCATAAGACTTATGAAGTCAAGACGCTAAGGCGTAGATTCTTTTGCTATATTTTGACATCATATGTAATTTATTTGGAAACATATACTTTTGAAACGATGTAACCTTTTAAATTATATATATGATGGTTGTGTTTACTTTCTTCACTATGGTTATGATACTGAGCATGACATCCTCCGCCCCCGAACGTTTCTGCCGTTCTGGTTTGGGGGTGTGACAATGACCTTTGATTATATTTCATCCAATGGTTCAGATCTGTGCATTCTGGCACACAATAGTTACTAGAAAGAAAATAACCTATATATATATATATATATATATATATATATATATATATATATATATATATCACCCCTCAAAGGACTATTTGAAAATATCTTATTCGAATTTTTTAAATAAAATAAACTCTAATCTCAAATTTTTCATACCTAAAACTGTAAAAATAATGTTGTAAATTATATCTATTTCCAAGGCCTCAACTATATTTCGCCAATAGTCTCTAATTACCTTGACATCTTTCTACTGCTCACGAGTCACCTGCAACCCGTGCCATATGTGAACATAGTTTGTTTGGCTAGAAAGCCTAGTGAGTTACATCCGAGTTAGACTCTATAATAATTAACATGTGTAATTTCAACTTTCAAACAACCTTCAAAATTTTCTCTTAAAATACCTTTCAAAACGACTTTTTCCCTTGCGCCTTCTACAACATATTTCAACATAGTTAAAATAAGACATTTTATAGGCAGTGTTGTAGCAACTTTAATGAAATTTTTTACAACTTACAATACACTTAAATTGTCATAAGTAAAAAACTGCATCTTTTTCCTTAAACTGAACTTATACTAGCCTTTTAAGTTTTGAAAACTTTTTGGGAGTTCACAATTCTATTTGGGTAAAATGTTTTTTTTTTGTAGATTTAATGGCACCAAGCCTGACTTCTCCCGTTGCTATAGTATAATAAGAGAGGCTTCATTGTGTATGGAATGTGCAGCTTCCTTAGGCCTTGTTTGGTAGCCTTTTAATTTTTCAATTAAGAAGCAATCTCTTAATTTTTAAGATCCAGACTGTTTGGCAACATCTGAATTTATGGCTCTTAATTTGTAAAAAGCACTCTTAATTTTTCAAATTTTGGGATGTATCTGAATTAAAAAAAGGAACGCGCATTCCTCATTTGCCCTCGGACACCACTCCTTTCCGTCTTCCCTTTCATTAACAAACGTCGACCCATTCTTCCGCTATCACCAGAACATCACCGGACTTCCGCTGCACTCATCGCACACAACACTGTCGCAGGCCCCTTCTCCCTCCCACTCCCTCTCCGATCGGAAACCTCCATATGCCTACCACTCCGAATAAAATTATTACGCTCTTGCCCCTTTGCCCTAAAATTGACGTCCCTTCAACTACGACTCCCTCTTAAAACCGATTCCATCTTTCAGCCATCGTCGTTTCCGTCTGCAGCGCTATTGCCGCCTCTGTCCGCCAATGCCATCGACGCCTCCGCCCGCTACGGTCGTCGCTGTCACCATCCGCTAGTGTCGGCTTCATCCAAATCACGCATCTCCCCATCCCCGATCATTCTTCTCCAGCAACGACGACGAAATTGTGGAATTCTCCCATCGTCTTCCCATAGTGAAACGGGGCTTCAGTTTGATTTCCCATCTCCAAATCATATCAGGTATATTTTGCTTGATTTTCATGTAGTTGCTTTGTTCTAATTTGATGATTTTTGCTTCAGTTCGATTTTCAATCAGTAGGATGAATCCTTCGATTTTCTGTCAAAACCAATATTTTGTTCAAACTATCTTCACTTTGTTTGACAATACATGATTTGATTTTGAAAAAATTAAAACTCGTGGCAAATTTTTACATATTCAATATTTGGTTTAAACTGTAATCTGTATGAAATTTATATGAAGCCTGTTTATTTTTGTTGTTAATAAAGTTGTATGAAGTTCTTATACAAGGTGGATGGCTTTGTAGGTGAAAGGTCCTGAATTTCTTCTATCAACTGGGGTGATGCTATTCACCCAACATGAATCTCATCTTCATAGAGAAACAATAACGGCAGGTAATGGCACAAAATCCCCCATTAATCTGCCTTTACATTGCAGCACCTATGGTGGAGGGTAATACATAAACGGAAGAAGAAAACCACCTTTTATGGAGATTAGAGAAGGAAGTTGTAGAAGGGTACCCTTTGAAATACAAATGCGAATGCAAATGCGATTGTTGAGATTGAATGTTTTATTTGACAAGCAAATGCAACTGTTAAGATTGAATGTTTTATTTGAAAAGTCAAAATGCAAATGCAATCTTTGTTTATTTTCATTGTTTCCTGTTTAACTTCTTATGTTTACGGATAAAGTTGTTGTAACATATGGAGCAATCTTGGTGTTTATTTTTTGTGCAAAATATTGAGAATCATTGGTAAAGTTGGTTGCTATTATGTGGGTCCAGTTATTTTATAAAACAAAAATGTTGAATTCAGCAAAAAATAGTACATAAGGGTAAAATGGTCATTTTTACCATTCAGCACAACAATTCAGATGTTCCAACCAAACAACATGTTAAAATTCAGATCTTAAAAATTCAGACCCTCTTAGAAATTCAGACCTTAAAAATTCAGATCCTGCCAAACAGCCCCTTACTCTTAAACAATGTCTAACCCCGGTAATGCTCACTACGCTTCTCAAACCAAACATACTTTATTTACATGTATTCAATTTAGGAGGCTTAATCAAAGACTTAATAACACATTTATCATTTATACATTAAGAAGAATTTATTTAGAACTGTGATGTATTGTTAATGTTTACTTTAAAGACTATTTTCTATTGATTATTTGGTAACCATGTTGTATGCCATAATACTTTGAACTTTAATATATTAAGGACTTGACCATTTGCGATCTTTTTCTACAAATTGTTTTATTAAAATATAAAATACTTTGAAACTTCTATTTTAAATTATTATTTCAAATTTCTCATACGAAAGGTGTTACAATTTACATCATTACAAACACATACTTCTTATACGAAAGTGTTACATTTACATCTTAAAGTGACTCGTGATCACGCTATAAGGAAAAACAACTACAAAGCTATGGTACATAACCTAAGAAACCCTTTGGTTTAAGTAATTTGAATATAATGATTATCTAGGAAACATTTGTGACATACTGCTGAAAGAATTACTAACATGTGGTGAAGTAGTTATAAAAGGATTTATTGATTTCCGACCATTAAATGCTCCACTTTTTGTTGTTACTTGTGACACACCACCTTTAGAACGACTAGAGGACGAATTCGGCTTGTATATCCCTGGTTCGGTCAACAATCTAATGTTGAGGTTGACTTTTTTGGTGAGCATCTCAACTACTTGCCTCATTGATGGTCTTTGGTTTGAAACCGCTTGTGTACAAAAGAGTGCAATTATAATAAATCGCATAATTTCGTCATCTGGACATTCTGTTAGGTCAGGGTCCACAATGTCTAGAAGTCTTTCTTCGTCTTTTAGCTTCCATGCCTACAAAATAAGAGAGATTTTGATACCCACAACTGTGTAATAAAAACGAACATTTCTTGACACATGTTACCTCCGTGTCAGAAATAGAAAGTCCACATTTGACCTTTTGTTGTTATACGAGTAACCCTTTTCATTTTATATTATTTGTCATACATTAATTTTCAAAGTCTTTCTATCACAATTCACAATATATTGCTAAATCATCATTAAGACCCGTTCGAAACCATAACACTATAAATTTATATATTATACTTTTTACATATTTTAAAATACAACCCTTTTATTTATTATCTTTTTAATAACTTGATTGTATCCTTTTACTACTATAACTTTATATATTAGACTTAGAATTTATAACCAAAATAGTTTATGTGTGTGTGTGTATATATATATATATATATATATATATATATATATATATATATATATATATATATATGTGTGTGTGTGTGTGTGTGTGTGTGAATTATATGTTTTAAATATGTATTGTATTGTGTTTTAACTTTCATAGTGGTCAAAAAACATACCCACTCAACGAGACCCAGGAGATCCTCGCCAAAGGCCGCCTTACTATTACTTCTACCACTTATAATTTCAAGCATAAGTACTCCAAAACTGTATACATCCACTTTCTTTGTAAGTTGACCCAATAAAGCGTACTCTGGAGCCAAGTATCCCCTATCAAAATCAGATCCAAGCAGTAAAAAAAAGCTCATGGGCCAAATCACTGTACTTTACTCTCGCTACCAATATGGACAATGTACTTTATTTTCACCTATGATAATAGTGTTTTCACATTTCTTTACCGATAATATCAACGTACTTTACCTTTTACCTATAAAAGCAACGTACATACATGTCATTACCAATATGGACATTGTACTTATTTGGTACATAATGCTATAATTAGTAGAGAATTATGTATACGTTGCTATTATGGGTAAGAAAATGGAAGTTAGTTGTTATATGTGTAACGAAATTGTACATAAGTTGTCGTGAGTTACATATTGATATTATCAGTGAAAAACGTGTTTATACTGCTATTATGGGAAAAAAAGATTTAAGCACATTGTTATTATGGGTAAGAGATAAAGTATACTGACTATATACGCAAAAAAAAAGAGTAAAGTGCATTGCTAATTGATATTTCATGCAATATGTTGAAAAGAAAACGAGAATGTGGTTGAACATTTCTTACACTGTTCCAGCAACTCGAGTGCTAACGTGAGTGACATTGTCAGGGAAAAGTTTTGCGAGTCCAAAATCTCCTATTTTGGGATCAAAGCTTCCATCAAGAAGTACGTTACTTGCCTTTATGTCTCTATGGACAATATGTGGTTCAGCTTCCTCATGAAGAAATACAAGACCTGATGCAGTGCCCTTGCATATATGAGCTCGTGTAGCCCAATCAAGGTTTAGGTGTTTGCCTCTTGAGCCTATCATTGAACGAGAAAGGATACGAAAGTTGGGTGTGGTTTCTTTTCACTTAATGGACTCGAGAAAATACTTAATCCAGTAGGCTATATATGCATATTTCTTTATGACTTAATATAGAAAAATAAAACCTTGATCCACTAAACTATACCAATTTGTTTCTTTTTCACTTAATGCAAAGAGCGATTTAATAAAGAAAGTTATGGAAAGAAGACTTTTCCCATTAAGTCCAAGCTTTTTATAATTTTCTTTCATTTACTTTTTACTTTCATTATCTCAAGTGTGCGGTCATTTTTTCAAATAATTTTAAACAACGTTAGTCCAGACTACACTTTATGGGGGGAAAGAAAATAAATACGACCTTAATCCGATAAGCTATATATGGTGTTTTTTTACTTAATACAAAAAAGAACGACTTAATAGATAAGACTTTCCACGTTAAGTCCAACCTTAGTCAATAAAAGAAGACTTTCCTCATTTTTCCTTCCATTCTCAAGTTGTCGTCATAATCCCAATATATTTTTGAAACATCATTTATCCGGACACCATTTAATTAGAAAGAAAAAAGTAACATGATCTTAGTAGAAAGAATTACAATACCAAGTAAAGCACTAGCAAGACTGTTGTTCTTGAGGTACTCATATACCAAAATCCGGTGACCATCCTCCACACAACAACCTATAAGTTGAACAAGATTTGGATGTCGGATGCCTGAAATCGTTTTGATCTCTGTCAAGAATTCAATTGTCCCTTGTTTTGATTCAGCAGAAAGCGACTTGACTGCAATATGAGTGTCGTCTCTCAAAACCCCCTACAATATAAACATTTAAATTAATTTTAGTAAACTAATTTAGAAATTATCAAATATTAGTAAATCATAGGAAATTTAGGTGTGTATGTTAGCGGGATTTTACCTTATAAACAACTCCGAAACCACCTCCACCGATTCTATTTGATGGGTGAAAGTCTCTTGTAGCCGATCTCAACGAATTATAGGAGAACTGTTTAATGTTGTTAGTAGCAATATCTAACCAACCAAAAAACAATTTAACATTAGCAAGCATATAAAACGGAAATTCTTCATAGAAGGGCTCGCTAAATGCCAAAATATATTATAGCATTCTGCTTTCGTTTATTTCTATTACAACATTATATTTTTAATTTTCTTCTTACTTAGAGCATTTTCAATGGTAGTATTTTTTACCATTGGAGAGGTGAGATTTTGTGGAGGTTTTCAGCCACTTATTTCTTCTATATGTTGAGTACATTTTGCCCCTACAAATAATAACATTTTATTTGAAACCTTACTTTGTATTCAAATATCAAATTTTTATTATTTTTGAGTATTTAATTTATTTTATTAAATACATAGAATAAAAATAAATATATTTTATAGAAAACTATATTATTAATGTAACATAATATTAATTTGAGAAATTTAACATGTGATGAAAACGAAAAATTACATGAAAGGCTTTTAGAGACGTTAAAGATAGATGAGGATAAAATAAAAAGCCTTTGTAAAAGTTAAACTATAAATAGAATTTGATAAAATAAAGGTTATTAATAAATATTTTGAAGGTTAACCACCGGGGATTAACCAAGAATATATAGTTCGGAAAATCTATTCAATTAGAACATTTTACTTTCACTTTTTCCAATTAGAATATTAGTATTTAAAAAAATCTTATGACGCTGAAATTGCTTTCTATTTGGACGAAAGGTTATAATTCAATGATATTTTCAAAACAATATTCTAATACATATAAATGAAAATAAGACGCCACATATCAATAAATATTATATACAAACTATTGTTTCCAGTTACGTTAAATACCACTAAGAGCTAAAGATATAATCATATGCAAGCAAACAAACACACACACAGACAAAAACATATCTATACATGTTGTGTATATGTATAATTGTATGAATTAAAAAAAAAAAAAAACAGTGAAATAATCTTACCATCTGGAAGCTTTCTAGTTCTTGCTTTACATGCATCAAAAGCACCGAAACAACCCATACCCATTGCTCCACTACGAATCACCCACATCTGATTTCCACTAAATTCTTAACTTGCAACATCGATTCTTCAACAAAACCCACAATTGATCTACAAATCAAGACATGGGTATGCCATAACTGGTTATAGTTTTATACCAATTACAAGAGTCAACGAAGTTACAGTAAAAAACAGACGATCGATCAAGAAGACATGAAAGATCTTGTGCACAGAATACATGAAACGGCAAAAGGGGCCATGAATGAGTATTCAAGTAGGATAAAACAATGGGACAGTTTTTTAATGATGAATTATTGATACAAACAAGTAGGAAGCGGTTTCTTATGGGAAGGGGAATTTGATAATGAGAGAGGATAGCGATCTTGAATTATATATGGTAACACAAAGTAGGACTGGTTACCTAACGAAGAAGAAGGATGAATTATGAAAGGGACTGGTTACTTTTCCCTTTGTCTTTTTAATGTTTTGCTTTTTGACTTGTGATTATGTTTCTTTTTTGTGGGTAAAATTTAAGTGGAACGTTATATGGTCTTAGAATCAAGCACTCGGGAACTATTTTCACACGAGAAAACTTTGAATTTTTCAACAAAATCTTTTTCTTTTTGTGAAAATATAAGGTTGAAAGCCACCTTTTGTATCTCATTCATCTGTATAACTGTATTACGACCAACATGGAAGAAAATTAGTAATGTTATAAAATTAGAAAAATTCATATCTTGATTTGAATCTATAATATTAGTGGTCTGTTCTCACATTGACTCGGCCAAGTCTTAACATCAAAAAAATACATGGAAATATTGACTTTTTAACAGCACAAATTTTTTCATATGTCAACAACACATTATTAAAAATCACATAAAAAACATATGTTTTGCTTATCTTTTGAGATGCCAAAAGTCATTTTAGGAAAAGTTGCAAAAAGTAAAAGTGAGTTTTCCTTATATTCAAAATCCAAAAATAGACTTTAAAAGTGTTTTTACCAAACATCTTTTAACTTTTATCTTTTTCCTAAAAGGACTTTTGGCCTCTCAAAAGATAAGTCAAACACCCCCTAAAGGCAAACGCCAAACGACAATCATCAAGTTATGTTGCTAACTTTTCCGGATAGAAAAACTAATTTTTTAAAAAATCTACATCTATGGATATTGGGGTCACAACATACATCACCAGTTTAACTTTATTGGAAAACTTTACGGCCTTTAGTGCAAAAAAACCAAAAGTATAAAAACAAATGCCATAAATACATGTTGATTACTCGTGCATGTTTTTTTGTGTTTTGTCGGGTTGCAATAGTTAGTTTTCAAAACAATTTCTCCTCACACTGAAATCGCCACTCCTCATGCCTACGAGAGGGGAAACTTCTATTAGATTCACCAAAGCCGATACGTTGATTTGAAGTCCCTATGCAAAAAATAAAATGGATCCCTAAATAATATATATATATATATATATATATATATATATATATATATATATATAGGCCCGACCCTGATATTTCGGAGGCCTTATGCAAAAACTAAAATGAGGCCCCACAAAAATTTCTTGTAAATATTATTAACTACATTTGCTACCACTAATTCAAAACATAAAGTTGCTAAAAAAACATCTCATAAATTCACTACCACAAAATAATGTCTTCATCACTCATTGGTAATCAAATAAAACTGTAAAACTGTTATAAACAACTTTTCAACAAAAAAAAAACAACGCATTACTATTTTCTAAACATTGACCTTCTAGCATTTTTAGAAGAAAATTCATCTATGAGACTTTCATAATCAATATTCTCAAGAAACTCGTTCTCAATCGAAATCAATGCAAAAGCATTTAATCTCTCTTGAGACATGGTCGAGCGCAAATAAGATTTTAAAAGCTTTAGTTTTGAAAAACTTCTTTCCGCTGATGCAACTGTAATAGGAACAGTCAACAATATTCTGTATGCTAGACAAGAAACTGGATAAGTGTTCATCATTTTTAGGAAATTTAGTATTCCGTTAGCTGTATTGTGTTCAACCGGTAAATGTTTTTGTAACAACTCCAGTTTGTTGAATAAATCATCAGCATTAATGTCTGAGATATGACCATTTTGCAGCCTCTTTTCCAGATTTTTGCAACATGAATTTAACTCGCTAGTATTCATTGATTTCAACTTTTCTGTTGTGAATAAGAAACCAAAAATGTCTTCATATTGTTTGTATTGTTCAAACCTTCGCTCCAATGAACCAATAGCTTGATCAACTATGTACACAAAATATTGAATCCTAAATGACTCTTGAGGTGAAAGTTCATGTACCGGCTCTGATGACCCAATGTCATTCTCATCAAAATGTCTTTTTTTAACAACTTTTCTTTTATTATTTTTCTCAACAAACACTGGATAAATTTCCAAATCAGAAGCTATAGCTCTCGCACAATCCAAAGCCTTCCCAAACCCATTCTCTCGATAGTCTTTAAAAAACTCAATAAGTGCTCCCACACTACTCACTCATCAATACGCATAGTCTCAGACTGAAGTTGTTTGCTCAGGTTATTTACTTTAGCCAATATATGATACCATATAACCATAACTGTTATAAAGTCAAATCTGCCAAGTTCATACTCTGCTAGACAAGTAGCTTCACTTATGATCTTTATGTATGTCTCTTCTTCAACAAGTTTATGCAGAGCTTTTACTATTTCAGGAGCTTGAGTAACTATTGCTTTCACACTTTCAATCCTACTTTCCCACCTTGTGGTTGACAATGATTTTAAAGTGAGACTTTGTTTCGGTAATTAAAACGCATCGGAGGCCAAATGTTAAAACGCATCTAAAATTGGAACCAAAAGTTACCAGGCTAATTTTATTTATTGATAAAACATAAAAATAGATTTTACAAAAATACCAATACTATAACTATAAATTATCCTAAAAATCGGAGGCCCCCTAAAATCGGAGGCCTGGTGCGACCGCACCGCCGACACCACCCCAGGGCCGCCACTGTATATATATATATATATATATATATATATATATATATATATATATATATATATATATGGAACGGTTCACTTGAGATTAAAAAAAAATTAAAGATCTTGAGATTTAACCTCAACCACATATTTCTCATTTACCGTTCTAACGCTCCAGCGTACCGGCGGCAACAAGGTATGTCAAATCATAAATGATTATATGGCAGAGGGGTATAATCATATATGATTATACATGTTTATACGTATATGAATAATCATAAATGATTATACATATATGTTTGTTCATAGATTGAGTAATCATATATGATTAGAACAGTTGGTGGAGAAGAGGTGATGGTGGCAGAGGTGGCGGTGGTATAAGTGACGGAGATAGCAATGGTAAGGTCGGATGGTGGTGGTAGCGGTGACAATTGTGGTGGTGGGGATGGTGGCGGAGGAGAAAGGAACGGACGACACTATATAATTATTTATGATTATAACTGATCCGCCGCACCGGCACACTGGAGGGTTAGAGCGGTAGATGTGAAATATGTAGTTGAGGTTGAACTTCAAAAATTTTATTTTATTTTGAATCTCAACGGAACCTCTCTCTCTCTCCCTCTCTCTCTCTCTATATATATATATATATATATATATATATATATATATATATAATCAAAATTATTGATACAACGATTAGATTCGTAACCTAATAGGCTAGCCGTCTGTGACAACCCGGAACTTCTAACTTGTACACCTATTCAAATCAATCAATGTTGAACTCGTTTCTGTTACCTTTTAACACTGTTTAAGGGTTCGTTTAGGTGTTCTAAGCTTAAGTACAACCAAGGTTGAGATTGGAGATGAGTTAGCAAGTCACAAAGTAGAAATTCGGGCCATACACCCCTTTTGGAGGAGTGTGCGGCCGCACACATGGGTGTACGGCCGTACACACCCCTCCTGACCACACACTCACTCCTATATAAAGGGTAAACCCCTTTCCTTTCATTCTTTTCTCACCTTGGCCGCACACTACTTCATCTCTCTCAAGTTCTTCAACCGTGAAGCCTCCAAAGCTTCAAGAACGTGAGTAATTCATCCTTTAACTTGATACCCTTGAAAGACCACTCTATCTAAGCCTTGATGCTACAAGATTCGTCATGTTCTTCATGTCTTGAAGAGAGTACGGTCGTACACCTTCATAAGGTGGGTCGTACACTCCTTAAAGGCTCTCCAAAGTGAGAGTTTGACCCCTATCTTCGAGTTGGACATGACCCCAGCCTTGTTGCACCTTAAAGTTGACATCTTGGGCATGAACATGTGGAGTGTACGGCCGCACATCCCTCTGTACGGCCGCACACACACCTTGTGGCCGCAAACCCACTTTGGTGATCTTTATTGGCCTCAAACTCGCACTACAATTAAGCATGGACCTAGAACACTTCATGGATGCTAGTTAGAACCTTGGAATCACCTCAAAGACACATCCCATCATGAGTGTACAGCCGCACACTCATGGACCGCACACCCCCTTAGGGTGGCCGTACACCTCCCCCACTCAATCCCATAAGGTTCTAACACTTAGTGCAAGTAGTTCCAAGTCCCTAGAGTGGTTCCCTCTCATGTGTGGTAATGAAATACCTTCATTTGACTCCTATATGTGTCATTACATGTTAATTAGGATCAAGTTGTGTTCGAGGTTTCACTTGACACTCGTCATCTCATACCGGTCTTTCGTGTAAACCACTCACTCAAGGTGAGTTCATACCCCTACATTTTTCCGAGTTTTTAATGTTTTCAGGGGGGGGGGGGGGGAATACAAGTCAAACATAACTGATTTTATGAAAGTTACACAAACGGATTTCAGTAAACTTAAAACGGACGAAATAAGTACAAACACACAGTTTCTACTTTTTTACAAAATATTTTAGATATTTTATCCCTTCTGTATTATGCTGAGCATAAGGGACGTTCTCAACGTACGAACTTAACCACATAGTTTTCAAAACAATACATGATTTACACTTACAAACATACAAACTATAATAGGTATAGTTTGGGAATTCATACAAGGTTATACAAATACGTACACACAAACTATATTAGGTATAGTTTGGGAATTCATACAAGGTTATACATATATGTACACACAAACTATAATAGGTATAGTTTGGGGAATTCATACCACAGTTTACAAACTCACACTTTATAAACCTTTCAGTTATTTACAAAAAGGGTTTTCAGCATTATTACTTGTAAATTTGTTAGTCTAGTTGGAGACACGTCCTTGGTAACACTCACAAACTTAACTGAGTGAAGGACTAGCACTTGTGATCAGAATCTCCTCGAGGGAGAGCGTGACTGTTGTGTATAGATCTATACGGGACTGACTATCCCGCACCTTGCTGCTAGCTACAGTAGGACCGGCAGGTCTACGAGTGACAAAGTCATAAAAGATACTGGTGCCCGATTCGCGCCATATCAAGTCAAAGTATGGTCATGACACTCACAATGTAGATAACAACGATTTACTTACGTAATAATAACACACGAACAATATTTGTTAGTACAAGTACGGACAAATACATGGTTTCTCAAGGAAAACTAATACTACTATACGTACTGGTAGTAACCAGGGTTTTCAAACAGAACATTTTATACAACGGTTTTTCATACAATGCTCATCCTACAATACATCTAGTGGTAGTCCAATCATACAACATTTTACTAAAATTCTCTCACTTTTACTAAAGAAAATATTGGATTTTCTTGGAGTCATGCAAACATTTTCAGAGTTAACAACCGGTTTTCAATATACAAACAACGCTTATGAACTCACCAGCTTTATGCTGATACTCTTTCAAAACTGCTTGTATTCTCAGGAAATCAGTAGACAGGTACTCCTGGAGTCTGAGAAGTCGGAGCAACAAAGTCATGCCTTTATATTTACTTTCAGTTATGATGTATTTGAACAAGACTTAAACATATGTAAACCTTTTTCACACATGTATTCAATGTTTGGTTGTGTTTACTATGATTGCTATGATACAATTGTTATGATGCTACGCATGACGTCCTCCACCCCAGAACGTTTCCCCCGTTCCGGTTTTGGGGTGTGACACCGTCACTAATTATTATTAGTGACAATGATTAAAAACGGAAAAACTTTTCATTTACAAATAATCGGTGATGGTAATTAGCGACATAACCCCAACAGAAGCCATCTTATTCCAAAGATGCGACAAACTAATGTGTCATTAATTTAGTCGCTAAGTCCCTCACTAATTTCATCGTTGATTTTCCACTGTTGGCCTTTAGCGGTGGATTTACAACGGGAATTTTCGTTTGTCGATTCCTATGTTTATACTACATCAACAAAATTTTGTGTCTCCTTCACGACACGGGTCATGTAAGGTCGCACACCCCGCATTTTCTCATGGGCGGTTCTGAGATTCACATATTCACATATGTATGTTTCCCTCCTGTACGTCCAAAAAAAATTTCGCGTCCCCTTCATCAAGAAATTCACAAATCTTTCTTTCTTAGCGAAAACTCCAACACACATAAATAATTCACGAAAAACATATCTTAATTATCTTAATAATACAACAATATCTTTCTTTTATTATATTGTTATTATTCTTTTAAAACATAAAAATTATTACATGTAGCTAGCTTTTTACTTAATATTTAATAGAAAAACTTACATATTGCAAATAAAAAACTATAATTTTAATCCAATATAATATTTTATAACTTCTGGATATTTATCCTCAAAAAATATTTATACAAATGGTCCCTCTAACTTACAAAATGGTCTATGTTTTAATAGAAAATTATAAAATGGTCCCTATGTAGAAATCAAATTACAAAATAGTACCTATAATTTACAAAATATGTCTCTATAAATATAAGGTTCTAAAAAGCTTGACATGGCTTCGCCATAGCGCGTCATATCTACAAGGCTTGTAGTTGCCGCCGAGCTTTGACAAATTGTCGTCTTAGGTCATATTTGTATATAAAAATGAATAATAGTAGAAAATATATATTTAATTATTAATTATATAAAAATTAACGCCTTAAGTCACGCCTTACAAACGACGAGGCTCGCCACGGCTTGAAAAAGCTTGAAGTCTGACATTGTCACCAAGTCACGCCTTACGTTATTTAGAACCTTGATAAATATGTCTCTGTGCAAAAAAGTTTGATAATAAGAGGACACAAGTATTTCCCTTTTAGGTGTACTCCAGGAAATGATAATAAGATGACGCAAAGAAGTTTGAAACGCTCGAATCTACAAAATAATATATAAGTAATTAGATTGAATACATATATAACACATTCAAAAAAGTTTGAATGATAAATATTACTGCGTAACCAATTTCAACGAAAACATATTCAAATATGTTGTAATATGTCTTTATATGTGTAACATTCATTGTTTCTCTTTAAACTGTAATAATATAAGGAAGTCTTTTAAATTGTAACAATCATATGTCTTTATAGTTTGTTGAATTTTCTTTCCCTGAAACATATTGCATGTACTATCAGCTAATATGTCATTCAAGAAGTGACCCAAAACTTTCCTTTTGGTTTAGCGATGGGGACACAGATGCGTGTTTGAGAAAAATATGGCTTTCAGATAGTTTACAAACTTAAAATGTAGCGTAATCTTATCTTTTATAGTCATTAAACGTCATTTACATTTTTTAACAAAGCAAACTGTTTCAAACCTATATCTGGTATATCTTCTCACTGTAATTTGAAATCTCTCATTAACACATTTGAATCCCAAATGAAGATTAAGCTCTTTGTTGATTTTGAACATTTGTAACAACTTCACATGCGAAGATGGATTGTGGGCTACAGACCCTTTATGTTTTAGATCTAAGAGTTCGGGCAATGGTAAGGGATCAGACGTCCCCCAATGTGTGGTTTTTGTTCTTCAGAATCTAAAAAATAATAATGCTACTTTTCATGTCGGGGTTGTTGGGGCTTAGTTTCCTCTTTATCAAATTGAGTCTCATCCCTATCAAATTCGGAGAAGCAATGGAATTTTTCCACCAGGTTTCCAAGTGGAAGTATATTACCATCCTCAACTAACATGGTTTTGCTTGATCAATTGTTGATTCATCATCGTTAAATGCTTGACCAACATCAACATCAACAACAACCTTACCTTTATACCTAACATCACCTCCTTCGATGGTGATCATTGTAAGAAGGAATATGATCCAATGTCATAGGTAATAAATTACAAATTTGGTTTCTTCCAGCACCAAAAGACCAATTGTCGCCACAACAATTTTCACTTGGAAATTGATTAACTCCACTTTCCAGAATATTATTAACAACAAACAATTGTATTGTGTTAGGGGCATACTACTAACAAAACTAAGAAAATATCTAACATTACTATCGTAAATAATCTGCATAATTATGTTTGATCCAGGACATAGAAAAAACATATGAATTTGATTAGTATGCAACCTAGGCTTCAAAACAACCAAAATAATAAACCTAGAAAAGTTGGTATTAGTGATTAAATCTACACCAAAGCATGTGTAGTCTGGATAGGGCTGTGCATGGGTCGGTTTGGGTCGGTTTTGGACCCAAACCCAACCCAACCCATAAATGGTCGGTTTCTGGTTTTCAGAACCCAATAAGATTGGTTTCTGATCGGTTCGGTTTCTTAGGTTCTGAGGTCCGTTTGGGCGGTTTTTCGATTTCTTGGGTTCAACCTATACACTCACGGGTTCTGGGTTTAAACCCATGGGTTTTGGGTTTAAATCCATTTTCCAGAAATGAAGCAAGAAGTTAAATACTTCAAAAAACACCAAATTGAAGTTAAATACTTCAAAAAACATGAGTCTTACAACCAAATAGTCTATTACAAGTTACAACCAAAGTCCGAAATAGTCTATTACAACCAAAACACAATCATGTATGGGTTGGTTTCTTGGGGCGGTTTGTCGGTTTTAAGTATGGGTCGGTTTCTTGGGTTGGATGGATCGGTTTCTCGGTAAAAACCAAAACCGAACCCGATTTTTCGGTTTTTAGAAAATTCAAACCCTAACCGTCAGTTTTGCTTCGGTTTTGGTTTTTTCGGTTTCGATTTCGTCAGTTTCTCGGTTTCTTGGTTTGTGTTTGCTCACCCCTAAGTCTGGAGCAATATACTGCGATCAATCAATTTGCTCCTATTTCTCTCCACTACAAATAAATACTCTAAAATAATGATTATACGAACTCATTTTCTCAGTAACACAAAGTTATGTGTGGTTTGGATGTGCAACGTTTCTCAAATGGGAACAACGAAGGTGTATGTGATCTAGATATGCAATAGAAATCCAATATCTTATTCATTTGACTCCATAACAATAGTCCGGAAATGGCCGTGCATTCAAAACTATACTCCTGAATGAATTTTCTGGTCCGAAATATACTGATGTTAGATTGCGGATGTCTATCCTATCAACCACCACTTTACTACTTTGGAATATTGTGCTCCAGAGTTGGTGATCATTTTCCAAAAAAAAAAAATTAAAAATGATATTTTTATCGATATACTTATTTATAGTGGTTAGTTTAGCTAGTTTCTCTTTATTATATTTCCTTATTTGGAGGGTCCCAAGTGGTCATTAATTACGTGGAGATTTTTTTAATTCGAGCTTCCCAAGTGGTAATTAATTACTTTGAGACTTTAAGAGGTCGTATTTAATGGAGAATAATTGATTGAAAAGATGTTTCGAGTGAGATGAAAAAGGTTATTGACAAGTAAAGATGAAGGTGTCACATTTGTTGCTACAAAAGCTTTAACAATTAGTGTGCTACTGTGCTATGTTAAAAACGTATTTGAACAAAAACCCAAAATTATGAGGTCTGAATAGTTCCCTATATATTTTTAATCGTCCACATTTTGTAATTACTAAAGAGGAATGTGGGTGTATAAAATCCACACCATTAACTTAACACAAATCAAAGTTTTTATTATTTGACAAACATAAGACTATGACGTCCCTTTTCAAGTTTACAAAGTTGAAACAAACCAAAACCAACTTTTAAAAAGCAGAGAGCATATGATCAAACTTTGGAAAATCTAAAACCTAAATCAAAACTAAATTTAACATGTCTTGGTATAGTTTATTGGTTTCATTGTTCTGACCTAAATTTCCCCTTCTAATACAAGGCCTTTTCCGTGATTAACGGATGAAAAGTGAGAACAACTTGCACAAAACCATGTGTTTAACCTGGTCTAATTGTTTAATACATATTTGACCTCATCTCTTATTTCAAGCGTTCTTTTAAAAAGTTCTAAGGAATAAGATTATAGAAAAGTAACTTAGTTTTTCATTTGTCCCATTTAAGTAATCAAATTTCTTTCGTAAGGACTAAATCATTGACGTTACAAAAGTAATTCAATTAGATATAGGGGTAGCTGGTTGACCAAAAGTCAATATTTTACTTACGTCTACTTTTCTAATTGAATGTATTTACAAAGTGTTTCAATTATGTTATTGGAAGAGTAGATATCGAACAAGCTTTCTAGAGCTATATTTGATGATGAGGACATTCACGTCTTTTACACAAATAAAAAGTTCAAAACGTGTCTATACACCACCTTGTTCTATCATTTAACCAAAACATGACATTGTAATTTTTGTCCTATTAACATCAATCTCAATCGCAGTCAGTGTCCATAACAATGAACTGTTGTTATGGACAATGTATCAGATTGTTTGTTATGTCACGTCATGTCATGCCAGGTCTTGGCTCGAAAACAACCTTTGAGATCCACCAAATTCAGATACTGGAATTAAAACCAGCAGAATTTGATTTCTTTCAAGACTGATTTGTTTATGCATTTGATGAGTATATAAATAACAAACAATGCATTGAATGAATGTTTATGCAAGTCCCTCTTGTGGGATTCTTCTATCAATTTTTCTGATTCTTTGTGGTGGCCAAACAATGTGAGTAACCCTTCCATGAATCAAACCCAATGGAATCTGAAAAAAAAAAAAAAAAAAAAAGTAAACCATATTATGTTCATATCATCATATGGTTCCCTTTTTAGCCTATTCTTTTAATTTTACAGAATTGTAGCATTTTGAAGTATGAATTGTTGAAAACTCAAAATAGTATTGTAATTAGGTATAAAGGTAAACATACAGGGCCAAATGATCTTGAATCAAAGCTAGAAGCTGAGTTGTCACCTTCTACCCAACAATGTCCTTCTGGAACCTTCACAACACCACTCACATTACTGATATAATCACCTTCCATTGCTACTATTCTTTTCACACATCTCTCCTTGTAATTAGTTGGATCACTACAAAATAATCCAAACTACATCACAATTAACCATTAATGTGGAAAAGACATAAATGCCCTCCTAATACCTGAAAATAACTACATCGCCGTGTGAGAACTTGTATTTGTCAAGGCAAAATTTCTCCAAGAAAACATAATCATCTGCAGATGAAATTAATCATTAATGTGGCATATGTAGAATGCTAACACTAATGAATTTTGGTGTATGAATTATGATTTATGAATTATGAAAGGTACCTGTAAATGATCCAACAGAAGGATTAAATGTTGGAGACATGGATGAACCTCGAATAGGGCATACTCCACCATAACGGTCTGTTACAGTGATGCCCACAAGCCCAATTGCTAAATACTTCTTGAACACGTTCAAAATCATATTCTGAGTTCCCATTTAAGATTTCAGAAACTTTGAAATCTGCAAAGGGAACAAATAGTTTCAAAACTCAAAATAGTTAGCATCCTCTTGTATTCAAAAAACAAACCAAATAAATTACAAAGCAACTAAGAACAGAAACATGAAAATCTCAGAAATTTTCAGAAACAAAGATACATCGAATTATTATAACCAGACAGAAACGTTAACTTTTCATAAAGACAAACTTTCAGAAACATTAAGAAACATACATACATCAGCATTCAGATTATCAGGAACACATAAACTTTCAGAAGCATTAAAATGAGTGTAAACTGTAAAGTGTAAATGTGTAATCACCTTGTTCACTGGTTTGGGGCAGAGATTTCGTGACAGTTTATTGAGTCGAACAGATGGAACCGCAGCAGGACGGAGGAACTAGGAAGCAGGGGATGGCGAACCCTAGTGAGGACTGAGGACGCGTGAACGAGAGCAAGGTCGCGAACCCTTGGACTTCGTGAGTCGCAGCGCCGGCGATTAAAATCGGAGAAGGAGAAGTCGACTGTTAGAAGCGCAAATCCAAATTAGGGATTAGGATTCAGGAAAGTGTGCGTGTGTGGGATTGGGGGTTGGGGTTTGGGTAGGAATGGCGACCGGGCGGGGCATGGTTTCCAAACCCGAACCCGATTTCTAAATGTGTATCCGGCCCCGACCCGATACCCGACGGGTTTTTTATCGGGGCGCCCCATTGGGGCTGAAACTTTTTCCGAACCCGACCCTAAACCCGAAAACCCGAAATGTGGCAGAAAAAAAAAACTACAAATACAAAATGATAAATTAAGACGTTGCATAGGCTTAAAATACCAAATAAGTTCTTAAATCATTTAACCAAATAGAAATTACTAATAGTCTAATATTGTAA
The DNA here is from genome assembly GCF_052849685.1 of Lactuca virosa. Lineage (NCBI taxonomy): Eukaryota > Viridiplantae > Streptophyta > Magnoliopsida > Asterales > Asteraceae > Lactuca > Lactuca virosa. The sequence continues at coordinate 399,014,159 of NC_136430.1, read as the reverse complement.
CAACAACCAACCAACCAAAACACTCAAGTACACAATATGAAAAACTAATTCATCACAATAATACATTATCACTTAACATTAAAACAAACTTAAAATCAAACAAAATCATTCAAACTTGTTGTCCCGCTTTCTTTAGTGTTTTCCTACAAAATATTAAACAAACTCAAAATCAAACCAAATCATGGAAACTATATAAAATTAATATTCTTAGAAGTATCGTTTTACCTCTTCCACATCATAATCAAATTCAACAGAACGACAATATGTCCCGGTCTCTTCAGAACAAGTTGTATAAAATTAATATTATTAATATGCAAAAAAGATTATTTCATATAATTAATATAAAATAGTATACTACATCGAATTTCATTCAACAACCAACTTTGAGCACACATTAAAGCCTCCAATGTCTTTGGATGAAGTTGTTAGGAAAATATAACCCAAAACTGTGCGAAAGAACAAAATCCAAAAAATTCTTGACTGAGGCTTGTGTTTAACACAGTTTCCTTAAAACAAATTCGCCCTATATGGGTGTTTGTTTCCCAGGATACAACAGTAGAAAAAAATTCTTCTAGATTGTCCGAACCCTCACTTGGCCCGGATGATACCTTGGTTGCAGCAAGAGAGAAAAGATGAAGCAGAAGCGTAAGAGAGGAAGAGAATGATCTCGTTTCATCCGGTGTAATGAATCAGTCACATAGACGTTGTATATATACTACCCAATGTAACCGGTGTAATGAATCAGTCACATAACCGATGTAATTAAAACGAAATCGTAACTGTCACAATTTAAATAAGAAAATTAATCAAGAAATCAAAACCGAAATCTATGATTAATTGCTCTTAATTCGTTTTTGTAACTGTTAACCAAAAGGAAAAAAGGTCATTGAACTTTTCTGGTCGACCGGTGGTGCATTCGTGCCCGCACACAAGTTTAGAGGCCCGAAGCCAATTTGGCTCGCATTTGCACCCCCCCTGCGCACGCGCGCAAGAAAGGGCCTTGGTTCTAATAAGTCTTACAAAGGTAGCTAGTCTTTGTAATTATAAACCAATTTCCTTTTCATTCTCCCACCAATGTGGGATGAGTTTTAAAACCCATTTAACTCTTTTATTTTCTATTCCAATTGCCCTACTTTGAAAAGTAATTTCTCATTCATTTTTAATCCGTTTTGGATGTGTGATATATCAAAACGAAGATATCACGGAGGAGAACACGAATATATAATCAATAACTTGTTTTGATTATACTTAGAGTCCAAAATTTGTGCTAAAAAATGGAGAAAATCCATTTTTTGGAAATTAATAAAATTAATTTTCCAACAATCCCCCACATGAATGAAAATTGCTTCAGCATCCGCATTTCCAAGCTGCTTTAGGTAAAATCCAGCAGTTGAATCATGCACAGGATAGGTAGGTATGACCCTTTGAACCTTCCCTTAAGATACATATTTATTTTACTAGCGGACCAGTAGACTCGATGTCCTTGAACTGTAATGCCATTTGTGTAAATAATCAATACATGTCTCACATGATTCTCCCTGACCTAGTTAGGTTCTCATTGATGTGTCCGTTTTGGTCGTGGACACTTGCATGGTTCTGTAAGAGCTCTTAGGAACTTGCCCATTCAATTCCCTTTGAAGCGACCCCACTTCTCTCTCACATAGGTGATTATATCCTAATCATTAAAAGCTAAAGATTGATGATTTCCAACTTATCACCAACTACTATAAGCTTAACCTGCATCACTGTTATTTATAGGAATGGGTTGGGGTTGACCCCCACAGTGGTCCACATATGTTATATGCAAGTAGGTTGTCCCATTGAACCTAGATCTTGGGATCTCCAGTCAACTAGGTTGGGTTTTCCTTCGCAATAACTTATTCGTTCATGGGTTTTAATCCCATTTCTTTTGACGATTTTGCAACTAACTCCGTGTTTAACCCTTTGGTTAGAGGATCCGCAATGTTATCCTTGGACCTTATGTAGTCAATTGAGATAACTCCTGTTGAGAGTAGTTGTCGAATGGTGTTGTGTCTTCGACGGATGTGTCGAGACTTACCATTATACATAGCACTTTGCGCTCGTCCAATTGCCGATTGACTATCGCAATGGATTGAGATTGCAGAAACTGGTTTAGGCCAACCTGGTATATCTTCCAAAAAATTTCGTAGCCATTCAGCTTCTTCTCCACTTTTATCAAGTGCTATAAATTCAGATTCCATGGTGGATCTAGCTATAACTGTTTGTTTTGAAGATTTCCATGATATAGCTCCACCTCCAAGTGTGAACAAAAACCCCCGCTGGTTGACTTGGAGTCTTTAATGTCAGATATCCAATTTGCATCACTATACCCTTCTATGACCTCGGGATATCTTGTATAGTGTAACCCATAATTGCGAGTGTACCTTAAGTATTGTAATACTCTTTTAATACTCTTCCAGTGTTCAGCACTTGGATTACTGGTATATCTACTTAGTCTACTTATTGCAAAGCTAAGTCGGGTCTGGTACAACTCATAAGGTACATCAAACTACCAATGATTCTTGCATATTCGACTTGTGCAAGCCCTTCACCTCTATTTTTACTTAGATGATGACTTGTATCAATTGGTGTCCTAGCTACAGTAGTATCACCAGAGTTGAACTTCTCAAGAATTTTATCCACATAATGGGTTTGATTCAAAGTAAGTCCATTTTCAGTCCTTGTGATTTTCACACCAAGGATGACGTCTGCCAGACCCATATCTTTCATGTCGAATCTTGCCTTTAGCATGTTCTTTGTTGATTGAACCATTTTAGCGTTGCTACCAACAATAAGCATATCATCAACATAAAGGCACAAGATAACATAACCCTCACTTGTGTTTTTAACATAAACACACTTGTCACATTCATTAATCTTGTATCCATTTTCCAACATCACATAGTCAAACTTTTGATGCCATTGTTTTGGGGCTTGTTTCAACCCATATAATGACTTCACTAGTTTGCAAACCTTTGATTCTTGTCCTGGGGCAACATACCCTTCTGGTTGTTCCATGTAGATTTCTTCTTCTAAATCCCCATTTAAAAAAGTTGTTTTAACATCCATTTGATGTACTTTAAGATTTCTTATAGAAGCGATTGCAAGTACCAATCTAATGGATGTAATACGTGTGACAGGAGAGTACGTATCAAAATAATCAAGGCCACTTTTCTGTCTATAGACTTTAATTACTAGTCTTGCCTTGTACTTGTCAATGGTTCCATCCGCTTTCATTTTCTTCTTGAAAATCCATTTATAGCCTAGTGGTTTGCAACCTTGAGGTAAATCCACTAGCTCCCATGTATGGTTTTGCAAGATTGAATCCATTTCGCTTTTAATTGCCTCTTTCCATTGAGGTCCTTCTGAGGAGGTGACTGCCTCTTTGAAAGTTTGAGGCTCTCTTTCAACCATGTAAGTATAGAAATCATCTCCAAACGACTTCTCCACTCGTGCCCTTTTACTTCGACGGGGCTTTGTTTCTTCCTCTATTTCTTCTTCATAAGAGGATTCATTGTGCTCAATTAACTTTGAAGCATTTGTCTCAACCTTATGAAGACATGGAAACACATTCTCAAAGAACGATGCATTTCTTGACTCCATTATTATGCCTTTGTGAATTTCTGGAATTTTTGAGTCATGTACAAGAAATCGATACGCACTACTGTTTTGTGCATATCCAACAAATATGCAATCAACAGTCTTGGGTCCTATCTTAACCACCTTGGGTGCAGGTACCACAACCTTTGCAAGGCACCCCCACTCTCGAAGGTATTTGTAGGATGGTTTTATACCTGACCATAACTCGTATGGTGTTTTATCCGATTTCTTTTGTGGGACCTTATTTAAAAGGTAGTTAGCGGAAAGTATAACTTCCCCCCACATTGAGGGTGGCAGCCTAGAACTTAACAACATAGCATTCATTATTTCCTTTAAGGTCCGATTTTTCCTTTCTGCCATACCATTTTATTGTGGTGAATAAGGTGCAGTAAGCTCATGTATGATACCATGAGTTGCACAGAATTCCTCAAACGGTGATACATATTCACCTCCACGGTCACTTCTTAGTACTTTAATTTTCTTATTAAGTTGATTCTCAAATTCACTTTTATACACTTTAAACTTCTCTATAGCCTCATCTTTACTTTTAAGTAAATAGACATAGCATTATTTAGTGCAATCATCAATAAAAGTAATAAAGTACTTATTTCCACCTTTAGATGGAATTGATTTCATGTCACACACATCGGTGTGAATTAATCCAAGTGGTTCGGTTATCCTTTGAATGTAATTGAAAGATTGTCGTGTTGATTTCGATTCAACACAAGTGTTGCATTTGTATTTTGAGTCAATGTGAAAGTGTGGTATGTGATTGAGTTTAATTAAACGACGAAGAGTATCAAAATTAACATGTCCTAATCTAGCATGCCATATATTTGAAGACTCAAGCAAGTAAGTATAAGAGTTATTCATTTCATTATCATTGTCACCTGGCTTAAGAGCCATTACACAAAGTTTGAACATACCCCTATCAGCATACCCCTTACCCGCATACACACCATTTTTGGTTAACACAAATTTATCTGACTCAAACACCAAGCGAAAACCATGCTTGTTCAACAGCCAACCCGACACAAGATTCTTACGAATTTCGGGTACATATAACACATCGTTCAACGTCAGCTCTCTTCCCGACGCCATCTTCAACACAATCTTTCCAACACCTTGGATATCAGAAGTGCTCGAGTTTCCCATGAACAGCTTGTCACCATTATCCACAACCTTGAAGTTTCTGAACCATTCTCTATTTGAGCAAACATGACGGGTAGCTCCCGTATCAATCCACCACTCCCTTGGATTGGACTCCACAAGATTAACTTCAGAATTAACCGCTGCAAGATCGATGTCAGACACATCTTTGGTTATCTTCTCCACAACATTTGCCTCCTTAGCCTTCTTTGGAAGCTTGCAATTTGCAGCCCGATGACCCCGTTGGTCACAGTTATGGCAGTTTCCTTGAAACTTTTTCTTAAAAGTTCCACCTTTGGCTCCCAAGTTTGAACCCTTGCCTTTCTTTTGGAATTTTCCCTTTCCAGATTTGTTCTTCCCAGAAGTTTGAGCATGCTCCACCACATTAGCTTTCTCAGAAGTAGGGGTATAACTACTCCTTTGAGCTATCTTATTGTCCTCTTCAATTCGAAGGCGAACAATAAGGTCCTCAATGGACATCTCCTTTCTCTTATGTTTCAAGTAGTTCTTGAAATCAACCCAACTAGGGGGTAGCTTCTCAATCATGGAAGCTACAGAAAAAGGCTCATTCAACCCCATACCCTCGGCATGCATGTCATGTAGGAGGACTTGTAGTTCTTGGACTTGGGACAAAACAGTTTTGCCATCCACCATTTTATAGTCAAGAAATCGGGCAACCACAAATTTCTTTGTCCCGACATCTTCAGTTTTATACTTTTTGTCCAATAAGTCCCATATTTCTTTGGATGTCTTTGTTACACAATACACATTATAAAGTGAATCAACAAGACCATTAAGAACATAATTCCTACACAAGAAATCAGAATGTTTCCAAGCATCAATAGCAGTTAAAGCTTGCACATCTCCTTCTCATTCGGGCATCCGAGGAGCCTCTTCAGTTAAGAATCTAGCAAGATTTAATGTGGTAAGATAGAAGAGCATCTTCTGCTGCCACCTCTTAAAGTTCAGTCCAGAGAACTTCTCAGGTTTCTCAGCATGATTGACCGACATGGTCATCATTGGAGCTCCTTGAGCATTAGGAGTTCCATTAGGCTTTGGTGGTTGGGAACCTTCACCAGTAGTCATGCTACAAAAGGAAGCAAATATAAAACTGTTAAAGATTAAAATTCAGTAACCACTAAACTGTTAAATATTGTCTGTTTCCAGAAAGCAGGTTCTGAAAAACTGTGAAACAAAAGAAAGAATCTGAAAATTGTTTTAGAAAACAATTTCTGAAAACAGTAACAAATTCTGGATGCAATAAACTTAAACAGTTAGATTATGGATGCAATAAACTTAAACAGAAAACAGAAGAAGCAGAAAATATCTTAGAAAACGATTTCTGAAAACAGATTCTACAATTGTTATGTAGAGAAAAAAAATTCGTTTTTATAAACACTTAAAGACGAATCAGAAACAAATTTTTTTTTTCAAGTTCGTTCCGCACAAACGATTTGTTTTAAGACTGTTAGGAAAATATAACCCAAAAATGTACGAAAGAACGAAATCCAAAAAAATCTTGACTGAGGCCTGTGTTTAACACAGTTTCCTTAAAACAAATTCGCCCTATATGGGTGTTTGTTTCCCAGGATACAACAGTAGAAAGCAATTCTTCTAGATTGCCCGAACCCTCACTTGGCCCGGATGATACCTTGGTTGCAGCAGGAGAGAAAAGTGATGGGTTTTGAGCATTCTAACACTCCTAAGTGTACATGCAACCCTAAATACCTTGGATCTATGTTTTCTCTATTATACATGAAAATATGAATATGCCAAGGTATTACCCTATCTAGCATACAATCTTTGATACTTGGGTAATAAAAACAAGTTTGAAGACATACCTTTTTATGTAGCTTGATTCCTTGATGCTTAAGAGCCTAGTGCCCCAAGTGTGACACCTCAAATGGTTCACACAACATCAAATACACTTGGAATAACTTAGAGAGAAATGAGCCACTTCATGAAATCGGCTAGCCCTCACCATTCCATCATAGACTTCTCATGGTGGCCGATTTTGACAAGAATAAGATGCTTATATAGTTTGTCACAATTAGGGTTACACCATGTAAACCCTAATTGTCATGGCCTTTCATTTCCATGATCCATGGGTACAAAAACACCATGGAGCATTGGAGCATCCATGGAGCATCCTATGGGTTTTAGCCCAACTTGATAATCCATGGAGCATTAGCCCACTATACAAGTATGGATGATTTACACAATCAACCCATATATTTAATTAGTCTCCTTTTGATCACTTAATTAATTCCAAATTAATTCTTGATCAATACTAATTAAATAATATTATTAATATATTAGAACTTATAATGTATATTAGTAAACCTTAAGTGTTATTTCTCTCATTTTAGTCTATCCAAATGCATGATGCCATGCAACCCAAATGGACCATGCCAATCGGGTCAAGTACATACCAAATATAGTTATGGACTTAGACACTAATCCAACAGTCTCCCACTTGGATAAGTCTAAAACTATTATTGAGTATGACTTCAAGAACCAACTGGCAATCGTAGCTCTTTAAGCCGCTGTCGAACTCTGACGTTGTAACTGAACTCTGATCTCGTCAATAACTTGTCCATTAGATAAGGGATCATATATTCCTCCATTCTAGATATCATATAGACTGATACATGGATTATAAATCATTCTCTCTGTCCATTTGTTGTTCCCCGATTTCCGATTCATGATGACTGACTGATTGAACAAATCAAATCAGTCTTGGCTTTGCCAAGCACTCACATGTGTCATCATTCAATCATCGAGGGGCCCACAAATATCGCTTTTATCCCGAAGGTAAAAGGAATGGATAAACTTCGACTCATATGGCTTGTTCTACTACTTGTTGAATCATCCACAAAAGCACGTTTTATAACATCGAGTTACCAATGCGTTTTCGTGCAATCAATATATAACTAACTCATAGTAACAACTCATATCTCTAGGTTTGAAGAATATAAGATATTATCTTCTCATGATCACTCGTGATAATATCCATGAAGTGAGTCAAATGAGCGTGGGTTGAATCCAATACTCAGAACTTATGAGCACTAATGAGTGTTGTAGCACCGCTTTGCCCAACATCTTAGACCTCTACAAGACAACCTATGACAGTCTTGATTCATATCTACTTCCAACATATGACCGACTGTGGATGGTTTGAATAACTTAGTCATTCAGGAGGAACGACCTAGTTATTCTGGAAGTCAAAACATGCAAAGTGAAACACAAGAATAATCGAATCCAATATGGTCTCAAAACCTATGAATATAGATAAAACATCTTTTATTTATCACCATATTGATTACCCATCATTCATTGCATATTGTTTCAAACTATCAACTTTATACTTGAATTAAAAAACAATAGTTGTCCCATGCTCCAAGCATGTACACTATGTTTTCTAAACACTAGTCATGCCATACTCCAAGTATGCACCCTATGTTTGTCTAAACATTAGTTATGCCATACACCAAGTATGCACACTAAGTTTGTCTATGATCTTTACTTTGTGAAATAGATCGATTGAACATAATTCCAATGATACTCATTTCACAATCCCAAATCCTTACCGCAAATGCAAAAATTCCAAATTCCTTCCATTTACCTAAATCTGTTAAATTCTAAACTTATATCCATTGGTCCTCTTGTAATGATTATGCACAAAGTCACAAAGACTTGTCAACAGACATTACAGAGTGTTCCAATAGAGATCAACTCCATGGAACATAAGTCTCATATTCAAAGTACATTGCTTTGAACATCCTTCTTGCATTAAGTTTCCTAATCTTACACAGATTTAATGAATAACTTCCACCTATGGGAATATTTCCATATTCTCATTTTGACTATCACTTCTGAACAAGAGTTGCCTCTTTTCAGAATATATCAAAATGGTCATTTCCAAAAAAATTTACACTATACTGTTGGGTTTTGAGCATTCTAACACTCCTATGGTGTACATGCAACCCTATAAACCTTGGATCTATGTTTTCTCTATTATACATGCAAATATTAACTATTCCAAGGTTTCATCCTAACTAGCATATTATGAAGCACCTATACTACAAAGTTCTAGTTAGATGACATACCTTTTGATGTAGCTTGATGTCTTCAAGCTTTAAGAGCTTAGCCCCAATAGTGTGGAAGCCTCAAATGGAATCACAAATCACCAAAACACCTTGGAAGAACTTGAGAGAATATGTATGCACACTAAAATCGGCCCACTCTTATTTTCACACACTTGTTCCCATTTTGTGAGCCAAGGACCCCTTTATATATTATGGAGGATTAGGGTTACATCCATGTAAACTCTAATACCCATGACCTTTCATTTACATAGGATCCATGGGTTAAAAGCTCCATGGACCATCCATGAAAGCTTAGCCCAACCTAAATGAACTTGGCCCATTCCATATATATATAAGAGTCCATATTTAATTAGTTCTTTTTGATCACTTAATTAATTCTAAATTAATTCTTGATCAATACTAATTAAATAATATGATTCCATATTAATATATTAGAACTTATAATATATTAATATAAATCATAAATATACTATTCTCAAAAGACTATCCATATAAATTGTGCCGGTGAAGTGCAACCCAAATGGACCATGCCGGGTCGGGTCAAGTACATACCAAATATAGTTATGGACTTAGACATTAATCCAACAGTCTCCCACTTGGATAAGTCTAAAACTATTATTGAGTATGACTTCAAAACCTAACTGGCAATCGTAGCTCTTATAGCCGCTGTCGAACTCTGACCTTGTCAATGACTTGTCCATTAGATAAGGGATCATATATTCCTCCATTCTAGATATCATATGGACTGAGACATGGATTATAATCATTCTCTCTATCCATTTGTTGTTTCCCGATTTTCGATTTATGATGACTGACTGATTGAACAAATCAAATCAGTCCTGGCTTGGCCAAGCACTCACATGTGTCATCGCTAAATCATCGAGGGGCCCACAGATATCGCTTTTATCCCGAAGGTAAAAGGAATGGATAAACTTCGACTCATATGGCTTGTTCTACTACTTGTTGAATCATACACAAAGGCACGTTTTATAACATCGAGTTACCAATGCGTTTTCGTACAATCAATGTACAACCAACTCATAGTAACAACTCATATCTCTAGGTTTGAAGAATATAAGATATTATCGTCTCATGATCACTCGTGATAAAATCCATGAAGTGATTGCAATGAGCGTGGGTTGAATCCAATACTCAGAACTTATGAGCACTCATGAGTGTTGTAGCACCACTTTGTCCACCAACTTGGACCTCTACAAACCAACCCATGACAGTCTTGATTCATATCTACTTCCAACATATGACCGACTGTGGATGGTTTGAATAACTTAATCATTCAGGAAGAGCGACTTAGTTATTCTGGAAGTCAAAACATGCAAAGTGAAACACAAGAATAAATGAATCAAATATGGTATCAAACCCTATGAATATAAATAAACACTTTTATTTATCACCATACTGATTACTCATTATTCATTGTTTCAGTTTTATCAACTTTATACTTGAATTAAAAACACTAGTTGTCCCATGCTCCAAGCATGTACACTATGTTTTTCTTAAACTATAGCTTTGCCATACACCAAGTATGCATTCTATGTTTGTCTATGATCCTTACTTTGTGAAATAAACCAATTGAACATAATTTCAATGATTCTAATTTCACACTCCCAAATCCTTATCGAAAAATGTGAGAATTTCAAATTCCTATCATTTATCGAAATCTGTTTAGATTTTAAACTTATATGCACTGACCCTCCTGTAATGAATATGTACAAAGTCACAAAGACTTGTCAACAGTCATTATAAGGTATTCCAATGGAGATCAACTCCATGGAAACTAAGTCTCATATTCAAAGTACATTGCTTTGGACATGCTTCTTGCATTAAGTTTTCTAATCTTACACAGATAACTTCCACCTATGGAGACAACTCCATATTCTCATTTTGACTATCACTTCTGAATAAGAGATGCCTCTTTTCAGAATATGTCAATATGGTCCTTCCAAAATTAGCACTATACTTCCAACTGTCCCTGAGCAACCAATCTTTGGTAAACCTCAGATTGTCCTCGACAATTGCTTAATCATTTTAGTCATATCCAATCTAGACATTTTCCCTTCTTAATGCCTCTAGGCATTTGGAAAAATTTAGAAATGACAAATATTATAGCACATGCAATCGATCCTGTACCCAAAGCAAATGGTACACGATTCATGATGTCTCACATAAAGACATGATTCAAGACCAGTCTTTTGCTACAATATTTTTATTTGCCATGTTTTCAAAATTTGACTATGAAGAGGGATGCCGTAATCATAATCGAATTTTGGGGCAATATATAGAATTTCCTTAAGTTGAACCAATCCAACATGAAATTCATATATATATTCTTGACTAAAGATGATTAAGGTCTCAATCTAAGCCTTTAGAACTGAAATGAAGTATATCCTCTCCCTTAATTATAGCAAAACAACTTTTTCAATCCCTGTAGCCTCACGAATTGAAACTTTTGTTTTCTATAATTAACATTGCTAACTTGAAACACTAACAATAATTATCATGCTCCCACTAACATGATGATTATTATTATAACACTTATGCTCCCACTAGCTTTGACATGTACTCAGAAATCAGCTGGACTTCTAGAAATCAATACTTTATTGACTTTCTTACTAAAGTTCAGATTTCTGATACGAGATGCTTTGATAAAACTTTATCAAAATCATACACCTTTCCTTAGATAGCATGCATGTGTGTCTAAACAATTTCAGAACTATGAAAAGGGATGCCGTAATCATAGTCTCAATTATTTAGACCTTTTGCCATCTGCTTCAAATCTACTTGGTGGAAGTGTTTCCTCACCATCATTTTCATGAATCGGAGAGAAACCTTATGACCCTTAGATTTTATGGTGTATGTGTTCTTATCCATGTGAATCGTCAAAACCATAGTCACAAGACAAGGATAATGACAAATCCAAACTCATATGGACTGAACTTATGCAATCTTAACTTCTTGCCACCTGGCAGTACAGGGCCTGCCATTGCTTCCAAGTTGTTATGCAACCAATTGAGAACTTTCAAAACTCCTATGCAAAGCCAACTTTGATTGGAATGGGCACAGAATATGTCAACACGATAGGTTATAAACCTCAAGTCGTGTGCTAGTGAAGAACCTCAGGTTTTATTCTTGATTAGTTCTTGAAATTCTTTTTAGGATCTTTAAGACTCCCACTATCCTCTTGACATATAAGACTATCTTGCCAAATATTCAAGAGATAGTGCGGATTCTTTATCAAGACAAACACTTCACACAATTGGCCTTAGTTGGTCTTTGTTTTATCCAAAACATCACAACTTACCAATTTCAAATGTACAAGAGTAGGACACTTTTACTCTTACATTTGACAAGTGTTTTAAACCTTTCTTTAAGATATGTCACTCAAGTTACAATCTTGGAGTATGACTCTAAGAATTGTTTTGGAACGAAGTATGACTTATCTTCCTGATCTAACCATTTCAACAATTCATGACTCCTCTTCTTAGTCATAAGAATTCACTAAGATGACCTTTAGAGGACTAATTGTGATATGATTTATAAATCATTAAGATGATCACAAACATGATACTAAAGTACTCTCCCATCTTTTCAAATTTGAGAAACTTTTATCTTTCTGCCTAATTTGATTCTTCCCATTCGTTCTGCCATACATTGAGACTTTTCCAATGTTTCAGAATTATACTTAAACTTGTAAGTATAACCATATTTACTAAACTTTAGTAAATCAAATAGTCTTAACGAGCTTTGTGGTGGACATGACCAGTGCACAAGAATGTGTACTCGATCCCTTTAGTCCTTCACTTGACTCACTCATCCATGTGAACAAGTAATTAGTCTTGATTTTCCAATGCTTGAAAGTTCTCATTTCATCATACTATTCAACTTGCATGATTCCAAGTTTCGGTCCAATTGAAACTTGGGTGATGAGGAACTTTCCTGATTTGGTAAATTTAGACACTACCACAAATGAAAGAATCAAATCCATTTTCCAATATTGCTGTCAGTGGAATCATATAAGCAACAATTTTCCACAAATGCCATTGTAAGGATACTTCAAATAAATAAAATTAAACAATTTTCTTTTATTTTAAAACTTTGCGGAAAAACTTATCCTTACAATCCACATGGAAAATTGTTGTTATCTATTCCTTAGCAATATATCATAACTTCTTAAGCAACTACTCAAAATTCTGATGCGATCGAAATCCACCTTCGCGATCAGAATCAGCATATACTTCCTTTAAGATTTCTCTCTATTCTTTGATTCTTAAAACATCAACATGTGACCCAGTCACATCATGTAATGAGGATTTCAGAATAGAACTTAACAGAGTTAGATAATGGGCTCTACCTGATGTAGAGTCAAACTTATTGACTTTAACATCCTTAGGTAAATTTGGCAGCTTTGCAATCAACGCCCCTTCCTTTGGCAAAATAAACATATGGACCCTTTGGTAATGGGACTATCTCAGACTTAGCCTTTCTCTTTACCATTTGGTCAACCGGGTTGACTATGGCCAATCCCTTTCCATTGGGAAGAGAATGTTTTTTCTGGATTTCCAGTGTCACCAATGTCACTGTCCATAAAGTTTTTGGGAAGTTGATCTTCTAATCAAATTTGCTTTACTATCGTTCCAAATCATTGCTGATTCAGCAACACCAAGCAAATAGATATGATCATTAAGGTTCATGTCATAGTCTGTTTCATAGTAGTCCCAAAGGAACTCACTATGTGACTTAGAAAGTGATCGAACATCCAACTTTCTTAAGACTTTGACACCCAACTCTCCCGGCTTGTCAATATGTGACTTCATCTCTAAGATGTGATCACACATAGACCTTGCTTGCCATTAGGGCTTGAGTGACCTTGAACTTGTGGGTTAGGGAGAATAATTGGAGGAGGTGGAGGAAGAGAAGTATGACTTTCATGAGCCAAACTCGGGAAGTCATATTCATTAGGAAAGCTTGGTTTGAGAAGATCATTGTTGTCTAAACCAGACATCAACAATGGGAGAAATTCACGTAAAGTTGATTTAAGTCCTTAATATAACACCCAATATGATATATTAAGGCTAGGACCCAACAAACTATTTTATAACTTGGAAGAGGGATGCCGTAATCCAAGCTATAAAATATTTGAAGGTACGTGAATGACGATTCACCAATTTCCACCAAGATAAACGAAATGTATTATTAGGTTTTAATTGGTTTTGAAACTTCTAGATTCTTTTGAGATTCATTGAACTTTTCAATGGCATGTTTCAATCTCGAGTATGCCCTTCAGGTTTTGTGACTGGGATGCCGAGGATCACAAAACAAGGTGTGAAGTAACCATGCAAATATACTTGGTACCCTTAATATTTACCCCTCAATCGTGTGTCGGTTAACCACACACGCTCCAACGATACTATGATAAACATTAAGTTACCCTTTGCCTACCTTGTTAAGTCCAGGTTAGTGTGTCGGTTAACCACACACGCTCCACTAACAGCTTAAACAAAGTGCAAAGTGTAATTTCATGGATTAGCACCTTATTCACATTTTCCTAAGTAACTAAGATTGGGAATTTATAAGTGTTTAGTTACTTAGTATTTATCATTATACTTATAATGAAGGGAGAATTATAGTCCTTGTCCTACCTGTTCGGCTAACGACCCTCCACCAGTCAAGGAAGCGGTGGGTGAGAGTGGACACCCATTAAACTGCCATTTTATAGGCAGTAACCTTATACCCCCTTATAGACCGACTTTGTGAATGAGGCCTACTAATGGTAAGACGACTTGCTCTTATACATATATATAAATATTATTAACTTATAATATTATAAAGTATAAGGGTTGAAATTTAACTTTTAAAATTCTAAGGGCTTAACTTGGAAGAGAAGTATTCATGGGAAAACTTTACAAATTCCAAAACTTGAGGGCAAGTTTTTGAAACTATTAAAAAAATTTCATTTCATAACTTATGAGTTTAATGGTTCATTAAAATGAAGACTCTTCATTTTTTTATGTAACCTCTTATTCTTTAATAACACTTTTAAAGAAGTGACTCTTAAACATCCATAACTTGAGGACAAGTTATGGAGTCATAATACTATTTAATGAAAAAGACTCTTCATTTTTTTTATGTAACCTATGACACTTTTATGAGTTTTAAGATTCATAAATGTGACCTTTTATGTAACTTGAGGACAAGTTACAAAAACACATTTTATGAACTACCTCTAGATTAATTAGGATTGAAAACAACTAAAACACAAATTTTTTTTCATTAATCTAAACTAACTCATAAATCAAGGAAACACAAAAAAAAATAACTTTTGGATTCCATAACTTATGGAGTTTAATGTTTTGTTTTATGATGAAACTTTTCATGTTCCATAACTTAAGAACAAGTTATGGAATTCTTTAAAACATTAAGACCAAGTTTTGTAACTCCATAAAAAATTTTGAATCAATTTTTTTTAAACCTTTTCATATCCATAACTTATGGAGGTTTCAAAAAACTCTTTAGATCAAACTTTTAAAACTAATAAAATAATCATATCATTTTATCTTTTACTAAATTGACCAAATTCAACTTATAGAGCAAATGATTCAAATTTTACAAATAATTAGTTTTTCACAAAAACAAGTAATTATCTTAAAATTTGACAAACGTCATGTTTTTTTTTCCTTTTTTTTCAACTTTGAAAATAAAACATTTGCATCAATATAACAGAAAACAACCCATGACTTTGATACCACTGTTGGGTTTTGAGCATTCTAACACTCCTATGGTGTATATGCAACCCTATAAACCTTGGATCTATGTTTTCTCTATTATACATGCAAATATTAACTATTCCAAGGTTTCATCCTAACTAGCATATTATGAAGCACCTATACTACAAAGTTCTAGTTAGATGACATACCTTTTGATGTAGCTTGATGTCTTCAAGCTTTAAGAGCTTAGCCCCAATAGTGTGGAAGCCTCAAATGGAATCACAAATCACCAAAACACCTTGGAAGAACTTGAGAGAATATGTATGCACACTAAAATCGGCCCACTCTTATTTTCACACACTTGTTCCCATTTTGTGAGCCAAGGACCCCTTTATATATTATGGAGGATTAGGGTTACATCCATGTAAACTCTAATACCCATGACCTTTCATTTACATAGGATCCATGGGTTAAAAGCTCCATGGACCATCCATGAAAGCTTAGCCCAACCTAAATGAACTTGGCCCATTCCATATATATATAAGAGTCCATATTTAATTAGTTCTTTTTGATCACTTAATTAATTCTAAATTAATTCTTGATCAATACTAATTAAATAATATGATTCCATATTAATATATTAGAACTTATAATATATTAATATAAATCATAAATATACTATTCTCAAAAGACTATCCATATAAATTGTGCCGGTGAAGTGCAACCCAAATGGACCATGCCGGGTCGGGTCAAGTACATACCAAATATAGTTATGGACTTAGACATTAATCCAACATATACTTCCAACTGTCCCTGAGCAACCAATCTTTGGTAAACCTTAGATTGTTCTCGACAATTGCTTAATCAAATTAGTCATATCCAATTCTAGACTTTTCCCCTCTTAATGCCATGAGCATTTGGAAAATTTAGAAAAGGATGAATATTATAGCACATGCAATCGATCCTATATCCGAAGCATATGGGACACGATTCATGATGTCTCACATAAAGACATGATACTAGACCAGTCTTTCTGCTATAATATTTCTATCTCTATTTGCCAAGTTCTCATAATTCAGATTATGAAAAGGGATGCCGTAAACATAATCGAATTTTAGAACGCAAATAATGGACCCATATATAGAATTTCCTTATGTTGAGCCATTCCAACATAAAATTTATATATACATATATATATATATATATATATATATATATATATATATATATATATATATATATATATATATATCCTTGAATAAAGATGATTAAAACCTCAATCTAAGCTTTTAGAATTGAAATGAAGTATAATTTCCTCTTCCTTAATTATAGCAAAACAACTTTTCACCCCCTGCAACTTCACGAATTGAAACTTTTGTTTTCTATAATTAACATTGTTATCTTGCAATACTAATAATTATCATGCTCCCACTAACATGATGATTATTAGCATAACACTTATGCTCCCACTAGCTTTGACATGTACTCAGAAATCAGTAGGACTTCTAGAAATCAATACTGTATTGACTTTCTTACCAAAGTTCAAATTTCTGATACGAGATGCTTTGATAAAACTTTATCAGGATCATACATCTTTCCTTAGATAGCACACATGTGTGTCTAAACAATTTTAGAACTATGAAAAGGGATGTCGTAATCATAGTCTCAATTGTTCAGACCTTTGCCATTCCTCACAAGTCCATGTTAGTGTGCCGGTTAACCACACACGCTCCACTAATGACTTTGAGAATGCAAATATCACACTTGCTATCTACCTAAAATCTACTTAGTGAAAGCGTTTCCTCACCATCATTTTCATGAATCGGAGAGAAACCTTATGACACTTAGATTATTTATGGTGTAAGTGTTCTTATCCAAACTCATATGGACTGAACTCAATCTTACTTTATTGCCACCTGGCAGCACAAGGGCCTCCCATTTCTTCCAAGTTGTTATGAAACCAATTGAGAACTCTCAAAACTCATATGCAAAGCCAACTTTCACTGGAATGGGCACAGAAGTAGGAATATGTCAACACGATAGGTTATAAACCTTAAGTCGTGTGCTAGTGATGAACTACAAATTTTATTCTTGATTAGATCTTGAAGTTTTTCCAAGATCTTTAAGACTCCCACTGTCCTCTTGACATATAAGACTCACTTGTCAAATATTCAAGAGATAGTGCGGACTCTATATCAAGACAAACACTTCACACAATTGGCCTAAGTTGGTCTTTGTTTTATCCAAAACACCACAACTTACCAATTTCAAATGTACAAGAGTAGGACACTGTTACTCTTACATTTGACAAGTGTTATAAACCTTTCTTTAAGATATGTCACTCAACTTACAGTCTTGGAGTATGACTCTAAGACTTGTTTTGGAACGAAGTATGAATCATCTTCTTGATTTAACCATTTCCACAATTCTTGATTCCTCTTCTTAGCCATAGGAATGCATTAAGATGTCCTTAGAGGACTAATTGTGACATGATTTCTAAATCATTAAGATGATCACAAAACATGATACTAAAGTAATCTCCCATCTTTCAGATTTGAGAGACTTTTATCCTTCTGCCTGATTTGATTCTTCTCATTCGTTCTGCCATACATCGAAACTTTTCCAACGTTTCATAATTATACTTAAACCAGTAAGTATAACCATATTTACTAAACTTTAGTAAATCATGACGAATAGTCTTATCGATCTTTTGTGGTGGACTTGAGCAGTGCACCAGAATGTATACTCGATCCCTTAGTCATTCACTTGACTCACATATACATATGAACAAAGAATTAATCTTAATTTTCCAAAGATGAAAATTCTCATTCATCATACTATTCAACTTGCATGATTTCCAAGTTTCTATCCATCTGAAACCTTGGGTGATGAGAATCTTTCCTTATTTGGTAAATTATGACACTACCACAAACAAAAGAATCAAGTCCATTTTTGCAATATTGCTATCAATGGAATCATATAAACAACCATTTTTCACAAATGTCACTGTAAGGATATTTAAAATAAATATAAAATTAAAACCTTTTTATTTTATTTCAAAACTTTGCGGAAAAAACTTATCCTTACAGTGCAAATGCATATGAAAAACTTGTTGTTATCTAATCCTAATCAATATATCATAACTCCTAAGCAACAACTCAAAAATTCTGATCACCGAACCATGCGATCGAAATCCATCTTCGCGATCAGAATCAGCATATACTTCCTTTAAGTTTCTTCACTTTTCTTTGATTCTTAAAACAACAACATGTGACCCAGTCACATCATGTAATGAGAATCTCAGAATAGAAACTTAACAGAGTTAGATAGTGGACTTCACCTGAAGTAGAATCAAACATCTTGACTTGATCAACCCTATGATCCTTCAGGTAAATAGGCAGTTTTGTAACCAATGCCCCTTCCTTTGGCAATATAAACATATGGACTCTATGGAAATGGTACACGGGACTATCACAGACTTAGACTTTCTCTTTACCATTTGGTTAACCGAGTTGACTATGGCCGATCCCTTTCCATTGGGAAGAGAAAGCTTTTCCTGGATATCCAATGTTACCATTGTCAATGTCCATTTAAGGTTTGGGAAGTTGATCTTCTTAATCAAACTTGCTTTACTAGTCCTCCAAATCATTGCTGATTCAGCAGCACCAAGCAAATAGATAAGATCATTTAAGGGTCATGTCATAGTCTGTTTCATAGTAGTCCCAAAGGAACTCACCATGTGACTTAGAAAGTGATTGAACATCCAACTTTCTTAAGACTTTGACACCCAACTCTCCCGGCTTGTCAATATGTGACTTCATCTCCAAGATGTGAGCACACATAGACTTTGCTTGCCAATAGGGCTTGAGTGACCTTGAACTTGTGGGTTAGGGAGAATAATTGGAGGAGGTGGAGGAAGTGAAGTTC
Source organism: Lactuca virosa (assembly GCF_052849685.1). Taxonomy (NCBI): domain Eukaryota; kingdom Viridiplantae; phylum Streptophyta; class Magnoliopsida; order Asterales; family Asteraceae; genus Lactuca; species Lactuca virosa. Next base: position 398,994,631 of record NC_136430.1, on the reverse strand, counting down.
CAAGAGATTTGGGAAGATCATAAATGTCTGAACTAGACATATTTTGGGAGATATTCGAGATAGTTGATTTAAAGTCCTTAATATAACACCCAATATGAAGTATTAAGGCTAGGACCCAACACAATATTTTATAACTTGGAAGAGGGATGCCGTAATCCAAGCTATATAATATTTGAAGGTAGGCGAATGACGATTCGCCAATTTCCACCATGGAAAACGAAATAGAAATATTAGTTTTAATTGGATTTGAAACTCCTAGATATTTTGAGATTCATTGAACTTTTCAATGGCATGTTTCAATCTCGATTGTGCCCTCTCAAGTTTTTTGACTAGGATGCCGAGGATCACAAAACAAGGTGTGAATAACCATGCAAATATACTTGGTACCCTTAATATTTACCCCTTAATCGATGTGCCGGTTAACCACACGCGCTCCACCGATACTATGATAAACATTAAGTTACCCTTTGCCTACCTCGTTAAGTCAAGCTAGTGTGTCGGTTAACCACACGCGCTCCACTAACCGACTTAAGCAAAGTGCAAAGTGTAATTTCATGGGTTAGCACCAAATTCACATTTTTCCTAAGTAACTAAGATTGGGAATTTATAAAAGTTTAGTTACTTAGTATTTATCATTAATACTTTTAATGAAGGGAGAATTCTAGTCCTTGTCCTACCCGTTCGGCTAACGACCCTCCACCAGTCAAGGAAGCAGTGGGTGAGAGTGGACACCCATTAAACTGTCATTTTATAGGCAGTAACCTTATACCCCCCTTATAGACCGACTTCGTGAATGATGCCTACTAACGGTAAGACTGACTTGCTCTTATACATATATATATATATATATATATATATATATATTATTAACTTATAATATTATAAAGTATAAGGGTTGAATTTTTAACTTTTAAAATTCTAAGGGCTTAACTTGGAAATAAAGTATTCATAAGGGAAAATTTTTCAAATTCCAAAACTTGAGGGCAAGTTTTGAAAATATTCAAAATTTTTCAATTCCATAACTTATGTGTTTAAAGTAGTTTTAATACAAAAAACTCTTCAAGTTCCATAACTTGAGGACAAGTTATGGAAGACTTTAAACTATTAAAAGAATGTAACTTTTCCTTTATTCATAACTTATGAAATATTTGTGAGTTTTATGATTCTTAAATGTGATTTTTCATGTAACTTGAGGACAAGTTACAAAAACACATTTTAGAAACTCTTAGATTAAAATGGATTGAAAACAAAAATTTCACATAACTTTTCTATTAATCTAAGCAACTCATAAGAATAAGATAATTCAATCAAACTTTTTCATGTAGTTAGAATAACCATTAAACTAATACAAAACATGAATCTATTGACAATTATCTTTGAAATTGGATTATAATGAACATTACCACATCAAAAACAAGTTTATAGGTTCAAAAACAGCTTAGGGTAATGATTCTAGTCCAATTACAGCCTTAAAAGTCGAAAATATGCTGTCAGGGGGTCCAAATCGTCGAGTGCACGAAACAACTCGGCGAGTTGGATGAGTTTTGCCTTGGACTCGTCGAGTCCCTTAATGGACTCGGCGAGTCTGCTGTTCAGACAGCAAAAAAACTTCGATTTTTCAGCAATTTTAGCAAGTATAACAAGAAAACAAGCCTAGGCTCTGATACCACTGATGGGTTTTGAGCATTCTAACACTCCTAAGTGTACATGCAACCCTAAATACATTGGATCTACGTTTTCTCTATTATACATGCAAATATGAATATTCCAAGGTATTACCCTATCTAGCATACAATCTTTGATACTTGGGTAATAAAAACAAGTTTGAAGACATACCTTTTTATGTAACTTGATTCCTTGATGCTTAAGAGCCTAGTGCCCCAAGTGTGACACCTCAAATGGTTCACACAACATTAAATACACTTGGAATAACTTAGAGAGAAATGAACCACTTCATGAAATCGGCTAGCCCTCACCATTCCATCATAGACTTCTCATGGTGGCCGATTTTGACAAGAATAAGATGCTTATATAGTTGTCACAATTAGGGTTACACAATGTAAACCCTAATTGTCATGGCCTTTCATTTCCATGATCCATGGGTACAAAAACACCATGGAGCATCCATGGAGCATCCTATGGGTTTTAGCCCAACTTGATAATCCATGGAGCATTAGCCCACTATACAAGTATGGATGATTTACACAATCAACCCATATATTTAATTAGTCTCCTTTTGATCACTTAATTAATTCCAAATTAATTCTTGATCAATACTAATTAAATAATCTTATTAATATATTAGAACTTATAATATATATTAGTAAACCTTAAGTGTTATTTCTCTCATTTTAGTCTATCCAAATGCATGATGCCATGCAACCCAAATGGACCATGCCAATCGGGTCAAGTACATACCAAATATAGTTATGGACTTAGACACTAATCCAACAAAAAGATGAAGCAGAAGCGTAAGAGAGGAAGAGAATGATCTCGTTTCATCCGGTGTAATGAATCAGTCACATAGACGTTGTATATATACTACCCAATGTAACCGGTGTAATGAATCAGTCACATAACCGATGTAATTAAAACGAAATCGTAACCGTCACAATTTAAATAAGATAATTAATCAAGAAATCAAAACCGAAATCTATGATTAATTGCTCTTAATTCGTTTTTGTAACTGTTAACCAAAAGGAAAAAAATGCAAAAAAGGTCCTTGAACTTTTCTGGTCGACCGGTGGTGCATTCGTTCCCGCAGGACGCGCGCTCCCACACAAGTTCAGTGGCCCGAAGCCAATTTGGCTCGCATTTGCACTCCCCCCCTGCGTGCGCACGCAAGAGAGAGCCTTGGTTCTAATAAGTCTTACAAAGGTAGCTAGTCTTTGTAATTATAAACCAATTTCCTTTTCATTCTCCCACCAATGTGGGGTGAATTTTAAAACCCACTTAACTCTTTTATTTTCTCTTCCAATTGCCCTACTTTGAAAAGTAATTTCTCATTCATTTTTAATCCGTTTTAGACGTGTGATATATCAAAACGAAGATATCACGGAGGAGAACACGAATATATAATCAATAACTTGTTTTGATTATACTTAGAGTCCAAAATTTGTGCTCAAAAATGGAGAAAATCTATTTTTTGGAAATTAATAAAATTAATTTTCCAACAGAAGTCGACTACGATTCGACTACGATGAGGACTTACTAATCTTCCACTAGTGCTGAAAGCTGATTCCGAGGCAACAGTGGAAACATGAATAGCTAATATAATGTTATATTTATTATATAAACAATAAGAAGAATACAATACCTTCACTCTTCCTTTTTTTAGATGCATTACTTGACTCGTACTCTTGAAACAAAGTTTTGACAAACCCCTCCAAATGGTTCCTTGTCATCTAATCAATTCATCATAAACAGGCAACTGGATTCGAGATGATCATAAATCATATTCAAATCATTATTCTTACATGGATTGCCGATTCTCCAACGAGGCAACGACAGAGAGAGGCTGGGAGGGATGAATGGTGATACCGTGATAGACGAGTGAAACTGTGAAAACAATGAGGCAACGATTCGAGACTTTGAGTCTTCGATGAAACGGAATGAGCTTCAGGACGCTGCTTGCTGGACGATGGTCGCAATAGCTTCCTGTTGATTGTACTCAATTAGTCGACTTCGATGAAAATGAATGATGAAAACGATAGACCGATCATCGGACCATAGCTGAAAATTTTGATTTTGTCAATTTGAAATAATGAGTCGGCTGGAACCTAGAATTTTTATGACATTAAACACTCTAAAATGCATGAAAGGACAGCTCAAATGGTCTGGAATGGACAATACTCATGAGACCAAGGTTTTTGGGACAAAGGGTCATAACTTGCAACCTAACAAGATCTAGCAAGGCAAGCATCAAGATTTGAACTATACAACTCCTGAAGATGCACAAAGATGAGAATAATCTGGATATAAAAGCTTGAGAACCACACCACAACTCCAAAGGTCTTCCTTCACCACCAAGAACACCAAAATGTCACTCAAAAAGCTTCAAAACTCACAAACAAGAATTAGGGTTTCAATATAGGGGTTGTTAATACGATGTCGCGTGTGTATTAAGCAAATAAAATTTCACTGCTAGTTGCACTAAAAAAATAGCACAATGAAGCAGGGTCGAATCCTCAGGGAAATAGCCTAACGAGCAATGCCTTTTTTCACCAGGCACATTCTAGTCACTAAAACATAAATTATAAAAATGGGTTTTTTAATTAAACTAAAAACTAAAAATTGCAGTGAAAATAAATTAAATGAAAATCAATAATAAAAACGAATTTAGTTATGCTGTGACTTTCCTAATCATGCAGTCAGCCCATCTGGTTATTCAAAATGCATTCTATCTAAGCTGGTACTGAGAAAAACTAACAAACTCTAGTATAATCTCTTTTACCTAAATTAGTTAACCAAAACAGGCTCTTCAGTTAACCCTAACTTTTTATTGTTCAATTAAACAAGCTCTTTGTGTAAAATTACCAGCAATACCCAATACTTCTCACAAGCTCGGAAGCATAAATATATGATTTTCAGTTTATACCAGAGTTAAATCATAAACACGGAACCAATCTGATACTTATTACTTATTACCAGTTGACAAGAACAGTTACAGATTCTATTAACTGATTAACTGATATGATAAAACCCTAGCTAGGTGATCAAACTAACAAGAATTAAAATCAAACTTTCATTAAGTTCAAAACGGAAAAATCTAGATAGAAGCACATAAAAAATTAGATCTCAAAACCAATCACATGAAAAGTACTAGTTTATGAAGAACTGAAAACTAGGGTTTTAGCCATACATGGCTAAAAAGGAATCTAAACTAATAAAAAGAAACATTAACCGGGTAATCTTCTAAAGTAAAAATGTAAGATGATTCACAACCTTCAGATCTTCAGAAAATCACTGAAAGGTATAAGAAATCACCTTTAGAAGTGATTTTCGTCATCTAGAACCATCTAACTCCCGTATCTGATGTTGGGGGTCTTATTTATATGCGAAACAGAAGCTTCCGGAGAAAGTAATCGAAAAATGTGATCGCAGAAGCGGAATTGCGATCGCAGATATCTAGGTTTTTTCCAGATTTGCCCCTAAATGATGTAGGATGCTATTTTCGACATTTCTGGAACTTCGGGACAAAAATCTGATCGTAGATATGGGTTATGCGATCACAGTTTTTGCTATTTCTTCTAGAATTGTGTTTAAATGAAGTACAATGCCAAATCTAAATTTTCTAGAGTTATGTGACCTAAATGCAATTGCAGAATGGACATATGCGATCACATATTTTTCTTTTTCTTCTCAGATGGCTTCCAGGTGACTTATTTCGACTCTACAAAATTTCGTTGCATTTATGCGATTGCAGAAACTGAAAATGTGATCGCATATCTGAGTTTCTGGCTCGTTTCGGACGCGATTCTTCAGTTTAGGCACTTCCTGTTATTACTTTGAATCATTCTTCAATTACATCTCCATTTAAGCTCCAAACAAGCATCTAGCTTCTCCCAAAGTACTGCGCCACTTGAACTATCCGAAAATGACACAAAAATGCTAGCAGTACGGGAATTCTGATAAAAGACATGAGTTGGATATTATTTAAACAATGACATGCAAATGTATAAAATATGATACTAAATGATAATAAAAAACGGCCCTAAAAGATGCATAAAATGACATTTATCAAATATTCCCAACCTTGAACCTTACTTTCCTCAAGTAATAAAAAGGTTTAAATATTCTGAACAAATGGAAAGATGTAGATGACCTAAAAATAATTTAGAATAAAAATTGAAATAAGGAAAAGAAAACTTAAAAACTTGAACTAAAAATACTTCTGTCTCTTTTTTCTTAACATGATCAAACTTACACCGAGGAAAGCTCAATGGAATCATTACCTAGACAATCATTACAATATCTTCCATCTCTCACAGATTCCCATAGTTAGGAAGAAGCTCGATTGTGTGAACCAATAAGCTAATTGCAACTTTTATTTAAACTTTATACCTTAATTAGCCTTGTAAGTGAAAATAACACATTTCAGAATTTCATGTCCTTAACACTAGATAATTAAGAACCAGAATCAATGCATCCTTAAGAACCCGCACAACCAAATTAGCTTTTGCTGAAGCAGCATTTGGGTCAACCCCCGTAGGAGCCCAACTCTATGCTTTCACTTGGTAGAGAACAACAAATATCATATCACACAGTTCTTCTTGCACCAGATTTGTCTTTGAGATGGCTTCTGGATTTGATTGAACTATAATTTATTTCTTGTTTGTAGCTTGAGTTCTTCAATAAACTTTTTGAATTTCTTGAGATTTCTTTAATTAAGTGCTTGAACTTTGACTTGGGTATCAGATATGATAGTTATGCCCTTCCTTCCTCTGACTGTGTGGATTTGATATAAGGTTCTCAGTTACCGCGAGGGTAAGACGTGTCAACAAATAGGACCATGTTCTGTGGGTTCAGACTTATCGATCAAGGTTATTTTTAAACATTAATAAGTAAATCATTCTGAACTGTTATTACCGCCCACACAATGTTTCAGTAAGTTGTTTATTTTATTTTTTTACAGTCGACGTCTCAGATCATGGTGTTTTGTGACACCTAGTTATGGAAACTATTACTGAACTTACCACTATCGATCTGATCGTTTCAGACTTTCATTTCCTACTTATACAAAGCTATCGAATACAAGAATGTCCTCATCTCATGTGTTTTCATTTTTTTTCTTTTTTTTTAAATGTAGAAAATAAAAATAAAAATCTTTTTGGGTTTTTTTTATTTATAATGATGCAGGAAAAATAAAAACACTATTTTTTTTTGGATTTTTAAAATTTTTTTGTATGCAAATGCAATGCAGAAAATAAAATACATAAAGAAAAATAAAATTTGAAAGATTTAACCTAAAAACTGAAAATTTTAAAATTTTTAACAAAAAAATGCAAATTACCTAAAAAATGGAAAATTTAACATTTTTAACAAAAAAAAAATGCAAAATTTTACACTAACCCTCTCCTCAAGCTTAAAATGATGCATTGTCATCAATGCTCAGAGAGGAATGGACAACTCAATAAGGCATATAAAAAGAAAATGATGCAACTACGAATGAATATACCTAATAAGTTTGCAGAAATTTGATTTAGATGATGTTGGCGAAAAATCCGAATTTCAGCAACTCTGAAAATCCTCTTATTTCCCCATGCTTGCTTGGAACTGCGGCCATCTCTTTATTGAAAAGCGAAAAAAAACTACTCATCGGGTTAGCTCCCGGAAAGCTGCCCAATTTTATAGTCGGTGGCTCGACTTTGCCCAACCAGGTTTGCTAACTGGTGTGGTTGGGAGTTCTCTAAAGCTCAACTCTCTTCCTTGTCACTCCAGATCCCTTCAGATATGGCAAGATTGGTGGATATGGAACTTGTTCAGCAAACTGGAAAGACTTCAAATTTTATTAGATAAGTTTTCTCCCGATTTTTAAACTTCTTTCTTTTTCTGATCTTCTTATTCTTTCCATAAATCTTCTCTGATGTTTCTTCAAATTTCCTTCTTTTTAGACTTTTCTCTGATGTTTCTTTTGTATAGATTCTTTTCTAGTACCTTCTCAGCTGAAATCATCACTCTCCTCCTCTTCTTCCAAAAGTTTGTTTCTCTTCAGATTTTTATCTGATTCTTCCTTAGCAGATTTCAGCTCCTCCTCTTCCCCAAGCTTATTTATGTTCAGCTCCATTAATGTACCATCATCTGATTTCATGTCTAAAAATAGATCTTGCATAGAAACATTACCAAACCTACAACAACCCTCATATAAAGGACTGTTGGTACCCAAAAAATTAATAATAATATTATTAGTAGTATCATCATCATTCATTTTAAACTTCACCACATCCCTATCAAATTCCATAGAAAGCGTACCAGCAAAAACATCATTTTTTGTTTTAGCAGTTTTTAGAAAATATATTCCCAAAATAATTGAGTTTTTATCTGATACGTCTAAATCACCCATGTCCAAAATATAAAAATCAGCGGGAAAAATAAGCTCACCCAAATAGATGATAACATCCTCCAATACACCTTTTGGGTGTACTGTCGAGTGATCTGCCAACTGAATGAGTGTCCCAAACTTTTGTAAAGTTCCCATTTTTAATTTTTCAAAAACAGAAAAGGGAATGACATTAACTGGTGCACCTAAATCAAGCATGGCAATTGAAAAGGTTCCCCAATTTACAATGAATCGAGAAAATTCTTGGATCCTTGCACTTTGGGGGCAAACCTTTTTGCAAAATTGAAGAAATATTTTCACCAGCTTTGATAGTTTCATTAATTTTAATTCTTTTCTTAGAAAAACATAAATATTTCAGAAACTTGGCATAATGAGGGATGTGTTTGATAACATCAAAAAGTGGAAGATTTACCTCAACCTTACGAAAATTTTTCATGATGTATTCATCCTCTCTTTCACGTTTCATGTTTCTTAATCGTGATGAAAATGGAGGTAGGGGCTTGTACTCCTTCAGATTCAGCTTCACTAGTTGTGGATTTTATGTTCCTTTATCTTCTTCAGCTTCTTCTTCAACCAAAACCTCTTCATATTCCTCCTTTTCTTTTTCTGATTCTTTTACATCTTCCTCTTCAACGATAACTTCTTCAAATTCTTCTTCAGCTTCTTTTTATGGTTCAGATGCGTCTGGGCCTCAATAACTTTTCCTACTTCTCAAGTAAATAGCACTCACGCTATGCTTTGGATTATTTTCAGTGTGTCCTGGTAACTTTCCTTGAGATTCGAAACGACCCACAGAAGTGACATTGAGACACATGTTGTTCCAGATTCTTGATACTAACTCTGGTCTCGTTCTGAAATGCTTAGGTGCTCGTTGCAAGACTCTTCACAATATCTTCTAAGGCCACACTGGAACTACTGGCTTGCTGATTCGAATTCTGATTCTGAAAACTTGAACTCTGAAAATTTTGTTGATTCAGATTCTGAAAGTTGTACTGGATCTGAGAATTCTGCTGAAAGTTTGTCTGTTGAAAACTCAACGGTTGTTGAAATTGTTGTCTTGGCTTAAAAATTATTATTCTGATAATAGTTTGGAGGCTGATTATAAATCTTTTGTTGTTGGTATCCTCTGACAACTTTGATTGGAGCAACATCCTCTTGCAATATTGGGCACATATATGTTGGATGTTCAGTCTTCAGGCAAATACCACATTGTTTCTTCGCAGCTACTTTTTCTTTTGTCAGGAGCAGAACAGCCTTTGTCAGTTTAGATATTTGGGCTTCCATATGAGCATTCCTGATTTGCTTGACACCCCTTGGCTGATCCGGATACCATTTGTCTTTATTACCAGGATGCTTCGACTATATTGCCAGCTTTTCGATCAACTCCCTGATTTATGTTGGTGTCATATCACCTAAGGAACCGTCACTGGAAGCATTTATAAGGTGCCGCTCCATGGGTGTCAAACCCTCACAAAAGTAGTTGTAGAGCTCATAATCACTGATCCCATGTTGTGGGCACCGAACCAACAACGTCTTGAACCTCTCCCAGTAAGTATGTAAGGCTTCTCTTTTTCCTTGTTTAATACAAGGATTTCTCTTCTGCGACTGGAAACTTGCGTTTCTGGAAAATACTTCTCTAAAAACAACTTCGCGAGTTCTGTCCAAGTGGTGATGGAACCTGATGGTAGCTCATACATCCATCCCTTGCTGAATCTTGAACTGAAAAGGGGAATGCCCTTAACTTTATCTGATCTTCAGTAACAGCATGCGACTTTATTCCTGAACAAACCACATGAAATTCCTTAAGGAATTTATGTGGGTCTTCGTTTTCTAGACCTCAGAATGTGGGAAGAAGATTATTCAGCCCAAATTTGAGTTCGAAGTTTTGGGCTTCCGAAAAGGTAACATAGAGGGGCTGCTGATTGACTTCTTGAGTAGCCCATTCTCTGAGAGTCTTTTCTACTTCTTCTCCACTCATGGATGATTCTTCAGATTCAGATTCTGAAGGGTCTGTGGTTTCAGATTTCACTGAAGATGGTCGGGCATATGTTTTAAAAGGACTGTTTGAAGGTGAAGTTGGGGGTATTTTTGGAAAAAAAATGGATCTGGTTCGTTCCACAAGGGAGTGCCTTGTGGTGGGGTGATTTATGGAGGTACTGAAGATGATGAACCAAAGAAATCAGTTGATTGTTTTCTCTTTGCTGCTTCTTTCTTCAGTTTCCTTGTAGTTCTTTCAATTTCTGGATCAAAAGCTAGAGGTGTACCCATACGAAAATTTCTTGGCATAAAACTATTAGAAGCACCGTGTCCCTGACAACGACACCAATTTGTTAACACGTTGTCGCGTGCGTATTAAGCAAATAAAATTTCACTAGTTGCACTAAAATATAGCACACGGAAGCAGGGTCGAATCCTCAGGGACACAGCCTAACGATCAATGCCTTTTGGCATCAGACACATTCTAGTCAATAAAACAAAAATTATAAAATGGGGTTTTTTTAATTAAACTAAAAACTAAAAATTACAGTTAAAATAAATTAAACGAAAATCAATAATAAAAACGAACTCAGTTCTGCTACAACTTTCCTAATCATGCAATCAGCCCAGATCTGGTTATTCAAAATGCATTTTATCTGTGTAATAAGCTGGTACTGAGAAAAACTAACAAACTTTAGTATAATCTCTTTTACCTAAATTAGTTAACCAAAACAAGCTCTTCAATTAACCCTAACTTTTTACTGTTCATTAAACAAGCTCTTAATTAAAATTAGAAAAGTTGCATTAAGATCTGTGTAAAATTCCCAGCAATACCCAATACTTCTCACAAGCTCGGAAGCATAAAAATATGATTTTTTAGTTTATACCAGAGTTAAATCCCAATCTGATACTTGTTACTTATTACCAGTTGACAAGAACAATTACAAATTCTATTAACTGATTAAGTGGATTGATAAAACCCTAGCTAGGTTATCAGACTAACAAGAATTAAAATCAAATGTTCATTAAGTTCAAAACGGAAAAATCCAGATAGAAGCACATAAAAAAATCTGATCTGAAAACCAATCACATGAAAAGTGCTAGTCTATGCAGAACTGAAAACTAGGGTTTTAGCCAGACATGGCTAAAAACGAATCTAAACTAATAAAAAAAACATTAACAGAGTAATTTTCTAAACTAAAAATGTGAGATGATTCACAACCTTCATATCTTCAGAAATCGCTGAAAGTTATCAGAAATCGCCTTCAGAAGTGATTTTCATCGTCTGGAACTGTCTCACTCCTGTATCTAATCTCGAGGGTCTTATTTATATGCGAAACAGAATCTTCCAGAGAAAGTAATCAAAAAATGTGATCGCAGACATTAGGGTTTTTTTTCCAGATCTGCACCTAAATGATGTATGATGCTATTTTCGATGTTTCTGGAACTACGGGACAAAAATGCGATCGCAGATATGGGTTATGCGATCGCAGTTTTTGCTATTTCTTCTAGAATTGTGTTTAAATGAAGTAAAATGCCAAATCTAAAGTTTCTAGAGTTGCGTGACCGAAATACGATCATAGAATGGACATATGTGATCACAAATTTTGCTTTTTCTTCTCATATGGCTTCCAGATGAGTTATTTTGGCTTTACAAAACTTTGTTGCATTTATGTGATCGCAGAAACTGAAAATGCGACCGCATATATGAGTTTATGGCTCGTTTCGGATGTGATTCTTCAGTTTAAGCACTTCTTGTTATTCCTTAGCATCCTCCTTCAATTCCAGCTCCATTTAAACTTCAAACATGCATCCAACTGCTCCTATAGTACTGATCCACTTGAACTATCTGAAAATGACACAAAAATGCTAGCAGTACGAGAATTCTTATAAAAGACATGAGCTGAACATTATTTAAACATATGACATGCTAATGTACAAAATATGATGCTAAATGATAATAAAAACTACCCTAAAAGATGCATAAAATGACATCTATCAGGGGGTGAGAGAAGTGGATGCTAGTTTTAAGGAGGTCCAAGGGGAGTTAATGACCTTAAATAGGGGTCATACCCCGAATTTAGGGTTTTAGGACAAACTCAAGTACGCCCAACGTACCTACATGTACTGTAACATCCAAAAATATGGCCCCAAAAATTTCGTTTTCATAATAGATAAAATAATATTTTCAAATATCATCCATACATCTCAACAAAAACAATCTATCATGTGTTATCAAAATCAGAGTAAATATCAAATACGGAATCCCCATGGTGTATGCGGTGCAGTCAACTCGAGTCCTTCCCCTTGGAACCAGAAGTTCCAAGATATCACATAATGGGCCCCACCCAAATAGATACGAGCCCCACCCACACTCGAATAACGGGCCCCGCTCACACTCGCAATACGGGCCCCGCCCAATGAGATACGGGCCCCGCCCACACTCGCAATACGAGTCCCGCCGAAATAAGAAAACATATACAAACACATACAAGTATCACACAAACAACAAGTATATCAGCATAATCAACAAGGGTCGGCCTTGGTGCCTTAGACCCGCTAAACCCGGTGAGGAAAACTCACCTCGAAAAGCTGAACGAAACGAATGATCCCAGACTGCTGGTCCTACAGCTCCCCGAGCTATCACTTACCAAATAAAAGTTGCTTCACATTTGGGATCTACATCATAACCAAAAATCCCTACTTGGGGTAAAAAAACTATTTTACCCCTATCATAACTTGGTCCAAGATAGAAGCCCTAAATCACAATCCAATGGCCCAAAAGTTAGACAATCCAACAAGGCCCAACATATGGCCCAATTTCAAGTTGGGCCAAATCCCTTCACATGGGCCTTAGCCTAAGGCCCAATAATGCTTCCCTAGCCCAAAGGTTCGATTCCATATGGCCCACCCTAAGTCCCAAGACACAAAGTCCATGAAAGTAGCCTATCCGAGGCCCAAACGACGCAAAGCCCAAATCCATCAAGTACGCGCGGCAGACTGATGAAATCGACGAGTCCATAAGGGATCCTGATTATGTTGAAGAATGAGGAACTCGACGAGTTGAAAGGGAAACTCGACGAGTTGATTCGAAATATCGCGATTATGTGATTCATGGAAACTCGGCGAGTTGTAGGATAACTCGACGAGTTTAGTCAACTCGGAGCGTTGACTTTGACTTTGACCAAGTTTGACCTTAAGGGATTTTGAAATATTGATTGGTATCTAAGGGAATGTTTCTGTTTAGGGATGATTGAGTATAGTTGTTTCCGGGGCCGGGGATTTATCCAGTTATCTTTCGGCATTCGAGGTGAGTTTCCTTACCGGGTTTAGTGGGTCGAAGGCACCAAGGCCGGCCCATGTTTACATTATGTTGTTAGTATGCTAGTTGTCTTCGTGACTCTTGCATGTGTTGTGTTTATATGTTTTTCCAAGTCAAGGCCCGATGTCGGGGGGGCCCGATGGATATATGTATGCTACGTATCTATGTGATTATTGCATGTGTACGTGTTTATTTGATATGTGTTATTGAATGTTGGGCGGGGCCCGTTTTACCGAGCTCAGCCCGATGTCGGGCGAGGCCCGATGTTGGATGGGGTCCGAAGCTGGGCGGGGCCTGATGACGGGCGGGACTCACTATTTGCTTATTGTATGATTGGTATGTGGAATTTTGGGGGAACTCACTAAGCTTTGTGCTTACAATTTTCAGTTTATGTTTCAGGTACTTCTGGTTCCAGAGGGAATAGCTTGGGATGACTGCATCGCACACACACCATTGGGATTTTGTTATGATGTTATACTCTGATTTATGACAATTGTTACACTGGTTTATTTCAAATGTTGGATGATATGGAAAATTACTATTTTATCTAATATTAAAACAAAAAATTTTGGGACCATATTACTGGATGTTACAGTTAACCTATGCAATGTGTTTTTAGTGAAAATATACAAACACCAAGATAAAGGAAGAGTTTGTACCACAAAAGGGTAGAGAATATGAAAATAAAGAGAAACAATGAAAGATTTTGAGTAAACTAGCAAAACCATATGAGAGTATTGTGCTTCATACCTTGGTTTCGATTTTTAGAGAAGCAAGAACACTCAAAGCTCAAGAATTTTGTGATTAAGGGGTTGCAATGGTTGATTTTTGGATGCACTTAAGAGAGTTTTGGAGAGAGAAAAAGGTTTCATGGAGAATGAGAGAGAAGTTTGAATGTAGGAAATATTCAAATGAGTAGTATGGCCTAGAGCCAAATTTTTAGGAGGAGAAAGGATCTTGTTGGTAAGGGGAACCCTCATAAAAGCCTTACATTCAAATTTTATAAAACTTGATTTTTGTTTTTATAAAGTTTTAAGGCACATTTTATAAACTTCCAAGAATTTATTTTTTGGTTTTTATTTAAGTGTTTTTGCCTTAGGAACCAATTTCATAAATCTTGTAGTTAATTCATTATTGTTATAAATTAGTTAGTTTATGATTTGAATTTTACAAAATCAATTTTATATTTCATATAATTGAAATAAGGATTCATAATATAAGAATGTAGGATTAGATGATCCTTGAATTATATTTTTGTATCATAATTCAAATTACGAATTATATGCATATTATATCTAATTTGTAACTAAATCGTATTATGATTCTGTTAGTTTTCATTCGCTAAAACACTTAAAATAGTTAAGCATTTTGAAATGTTCCAATTGAGAAATTAGGGTATTTAACTTAGGCCCCATTTGATAGACATCTTTCCAGGTCCAAACAGATTTTTCTGGCTGAATGAACCGGAAAGACTGTTTGATATGCACAAAAAAATAGGTTTTTCCCGGTAAGATATGTTTTTCCCAGAGAAGCTCTAAAACCATATATTTCTGATTGAATAGGCTGGAAAGACAATTATACCCAAACCTCGCATCTTTCTTTCTTTGTTTATTAATTTCTTTTAAATAATTTTTTTAATTTCTTTTTTTATTGAATTATTACTTTTTTATTGGATTATTATATATTAATAAATATTATTTTTAATATATAATATTTATGTATTAATTGATATTATTTTATTTGATTATTAATTTCTATTAAATAATTCTTTTTTTATTTCTTTTTTATTGGATTATTATATATTAATAAATATTATTTATAAATATATAATATTTATATATTGATAAATATTATTTTATTGGATTAGTAATTTCTTTTAGTTAATTTTTATAATTCATTTTTATTGAATTAATTCTTTTTTTTACAACACAACCATCATCCTAATATATTTTAAAAATTTCCATTCATCCCACCACTATCGGACATAAACTGGGTCAAGAATCACACGTTGAGTTATAAAAAGAAAACAAAATTTGATAAAAAGAATAACAATGTAACATCAACTTAAAAAACAATAAACTAAAAACAACGTAATCGACCTTCTATTTGGATTTTTAAATGATTATTGTGTAATTTTGATTTTGTATGACAATTTGTATGTTTTTATAATTATTCAGCAACTTCAATCCATCACAGTATAGAACAGCAGAGTAATATTGTCATTTTTCATCATTCAGCAGAGTCAATCAGATGTACAATCAAACAACATGACTTCTTTCTCAGTCAGAAAACTTTCCCATACAACATTTTTCCAGACAACACTTTCCCGGACATAAACTATCAAACGGAACCTTACACTTGAGTTTTGATCTACCGAACATGATTTTGTGTTAAGTGTTGAGATTAAGCTTTGGTACTTTATAACCTAGTTTATGTATTCACATATCCATGCGAAGGTTCAGTGTAAGCTAAGTTACAACTAAATGTTCTGAAGGATCTATTAACTTGCGACCTAATTCAACTTGTAGCATCTGGAACTAAGTTATGTTCATACATGAAAGTGGTGAGGTTCGGGTTGTGTACTAACCTGAGTTTTGATGGATGTCACAACATCATTGGATTTTTCTGATCTGGGTTCACTGCCATCATCGAACCCTTCACTGCCGCCATTTCCATTCTTTAAAACCATATCTCTCTTGATCGCTTACCTCACAACAACATCCCAACCACTATATTCACCACAAAACCACCTTATACCTCCACTCCAGCACCACCACATCTACTATTACCCACCAACATCGCCATCACCATTTGATTTTCGATCAAAACATAAACTCAACCAAAAGCACTCCACTGTTCATCATTCAACTTACCTTATCACTCAGACTCAATGAAGGAAGAACGGTGGGTCGGTGACGGGAAGAAGGGATGGGGTCAAGGGGACTACAAAGGGTCTTACCGGTGGAAGGCATCATCGACGGAGAAAAAAGGGCGATCATGTTCTTCTGATTTATGTTTTGGAGACGAGGTTAGGATTTATTAGGGTGAGGGGTAGGTGTGGGGGTGTTTTTATTTTGTTTTTTTATATACTAAGTTAGTTAAAAGAAAATATAAAATAAAGTAAAAGGGGTATAAAAGTCAATTTATATAGGTACGGACCAACAATAAGACCGAAAAATATTAGGGACTAAACTTGATATTCTCGAAACTATAAGGTGAATTTATTGTGTTAGTAGTTTTCTTCTCTAATGCAACACACGGCCAAGCCTTTGGTGCCTCTCATTCACAGTTGTGTATAGTTTTCAATTGATCACGAATTTTTAGCTCAAACCTATTACTCCCCCACCCAAAAAAAACTTTGAAGTACTATTTCAAGAGAAAGCGAGCTGTAGTTGCTTGAATCATTCACAATCGTGGCCAGACCACATTACGTAAATTAACTGCATTTGCACAAGAATAGGTGATAATACTCAAACAGCCAAATGTTACAAACTTTACAAGGTCATAGTAAAGACGAGGATGCATAAGTATCATATGTAGAGATAGTAATTAAAACAAAATAGATCTAGGAAAAGAACCCAAAGGTATCAAGAATGGTAGTGTGAAGCGGGTCACTCAAATGGGTTACCCAGTTGTTGAGCGGGCCCTTTCCGGTGGCTGCAGCTTGGACAGCAAACCCAAGAAACGCCACCATAGCAAGACGAGCATGCTTGATCTCCGCCAATTGGAGAATAGCTTTCTTTTCAGGGTCAGCTGCCAAGTTCAATGGATCGAATGGACCACCTGGGTAGAGTCTTTTCTCAGGTTCGAGTTCAGCGTTCCTTTGAAACTCAATGTATCCGATAACCAAAACCTCGATCCAAATCAAAGTAGTGATAGAGAATGGTAATGGTTGTCCAAAATAAGATGAACCATCGATTAGTTCCACCTAAAAGAAATCACATGTCAAATAAAAAGATTAGTTAATGAGCTCCTTTGTTTTTATGATTGATAAATGATACAGATTAGGTTATATATATATATGGTACCTTTCCAGCGTCTTGCCATGTAACACCAGTAACCGATTCAACAACGAGCGCCCCAAGGGTAGCCAACATAGCCCATCTCCCGTGTATCAGCTCGCACTCCCTGAACCTCTGAAGCCCAAACACCTCAGTGTATGGTTGGAAAGGAGTCGACTTCACGTCCTCATTCTCGAACCTGGTTCCGATCACGTCCCCAGCCAAGTTCTTAGCCAAGTTTTGATCCAATGAGTCCAAATCAAACTGAAGATACTCAGCGGGTTTACCTAGACCAAATGGGTCAAATCCGTAGTCCCCAACCAGGCTTCCATCTAGATACTCCGGCGCTTTTGCACCTGGATACCATAACGGCCGATCGGATGTGACGGATTTGGACACTTTCTTAGGTGCTGCTTTCTTCTTTCCGAAGGAAAACCGGGCCGTGACTCGACCAGAACTGGAATGCAGTTCCGGGAGACGGGTTCCCATGAAAGAAGACGTGGCGGCGGCCGCAGCTGTGGTGGATGCCATGACTGTCGGTGATGGAGGCTACTGTGCTCCGGTTTGTCGTAGGATAAGTGTGGGTTCAAGTATGAATTTAGTTGTTGATGTATAGAGTTGGATGGTTGTTCAGGGGTTATCTAAGTGAGGGTTTGGTAACCGTTGGATGAAGTGCGTGAATCCATCTGACGGATAAGAATGGTTAGGCCTTATCTATAACCCCTTATCTAGTGGTGGTTTTGGAGGATGGTGGTATGTGGTTCACATGAATTGGAAAAAATATATCTGGGTACTGTGACCAATAGTTAACGTTTGTATGAATATCCTGTTGGAGAAAATTTGTGAAATGAAAAAAAAGAAAGGGACTTTTGAAGAAAATGATCAAGAATTAGGAGTTTTCGAAAAATGACTATGATCCTTTAGCTCTGAATAACAAGAGAACTCTCTGAGGAAAAGATATGGCGGAGAAAAAGACAAAAAAAATTATAAAATTTTAATTCCGCAGAGGATGCATCGTTGCACAGAGATGCCCTCTGTGGATCTGTTCTTCACAGATACTCATCTGAGGAATTGTTCTTCGCTAAAACATGACCTAATAACGATTATGGTATTTGTTTTCTTCTAAATCTAAGGATGTATATACATTTAGCACATATCAGTGATTCAAAATAACAATTTAAACTATAAAAATATGTTTCTAAGTCTATTTTTTCGACAATTTAATCAACATAGGCCATGTTTTAGCGAAGAACAATTCCTCATAGGGGTAAATCTGAAGAACAGATCCGTAGAGAGCATCTATGTGGAATGATGCACCATCTGCGGAATTAAAATTATATATATATATATATATATATATATATATATATATATATATATATATATATATATATATATATATATATATATATTTCCCCGCCACGTCATTTCCTCACAGAATTTTCTTGTTCTTCAGAGCTAAAGGACTTCCGTAGAGGCCCTCTCTACGGAATTCATGGTCATTTTTCGAAAACTCCTAATTCTTAGTCATTTTCTTCAAACAACCCTTCCTTTTTGGTTATTTTACAAATTTTCTCATCCTGTTATCATGTGGTTTATTGTTTGTGTATTGTGATGTAGTACCTAAGGTTGTTTGGAATAAGCTTGTTGAGTTGGACTCGACGAATACCACTCTCTTAGCTCGGCATTGCTGAGTTCGAAATCGGCAATCCATTAAAGACGAGAGAGAATGTTGTTTTTAATTTTTTTACCACTTTTCAAAAAAAATACCTTATTTTCCAAATTATAATAATTTTTTTTTTCAAAAATTTCAAATTTCAAACTCCTTTTCAACTAAAATAAATACCAACAAACATTTTCATTTTTCACAATTTTCAGAAATGCCTCGTTTTTGGACCATGGTAGAAGAGATCGTTTTGCCTCATATATGGATCGACACAACAACGAAATATGTCAAAGTCACCACCGAACTAACGATCAACTTTTCGCCAAATAGACAAACAAATGCAGTGGTAGTACAGTTTCACGTTGTGTTTCTTAGAGTGAAACGTGCTTTAGAAAATGGTGAAAATGATGAAATTGTGTTAGTCGATGCTCTTCAAACTTTCCGTGCAGAAAGTAACGAACCTTTCCGATTTGTATAGTTTTGGTAAGTTATGATTGGGTGCGAAAAATGACGGCAATATGTCAAATAAAGTTGTGTTATTTTCATGTTTTGATGTTTCTTATGTTTAATTTCAAATATCTTGTGTTTTATTTAATTTTAAGCTCGTTATCTTTCATTTAATTTCAAGTGTATTTGTCTTTTTAGTTTTAATGAAAATTTAGTTATATATAAATTAAATTTAGTTTTAAATAAAAGAAAAAAAAATCTTATGGCAAAAGTGGCAAACGATTTCCTTTAAATGACAAGATCTTGAAGAGATGATGCGGCAAAAGTGATAATACATTTAGCTTTTATCATTCAACACAACATGAAAATCAACATCAATTAATTGTTAGTGTGATGTGCTCTTGAATTAGTTTGGTGGTGATTTTGCATAATCTCCTATGTATTGTTTCGCTTAAAGGAAGAAGAAAGATATAATTATAAGATTTCGAGTGAAGAACAAATCCAAAATCACCCGTCATTGCCAAAAATACAAAATCAATGTAGCAAGTCAGCAAGATATTAAAAGGTTATTTGGTAAGCCTCTTAATAGAACCATTAAGAGACAAACTTATAATCGTTCAACATTAAAAGTTTTTGGTATGCACTATTTTACCTCAATTTTGCTAATTTAGCTGTTGGTAGTCTAGACTTAATTTGCTTTGTATTAGCATTCGTATCCTTGATATGAAGCTTATGTAGGTGATTTCCTTAAATATCTTGAAGCAAACCGTTCGATGAGGAAGTTATATTTTATATGAAATATTTGACAAAAAAAAAAATACAAAGAAATTGAATATGTATAGTCCATTGCAATAGAATACTATTATTATCTCGATATTTATTATCTTCGTTTTGAGTGTTACATACTTACATTAGCCCACGAATATCTCATCCCCCATATCGTCTCCGTCTCTGTTGAAAAGTATGAAAAGCACGTAGAAGTTCATCTTCTCCAAAATCCGGCCAAAGGGTTTCAGTGAAGTATAGTTCAGTATATGCCAATTGCCACAAAAAGAAGTTGCTCACTCTAATCTCCCCACTTGTCCGAATAAGAAGATCAGGGTCTGGAAACCGCATCAAGTTCATACAAAGTTCATTATCGATCATAAACTCATTGATTTCTTCAGGTTCAACCTCACCATCTTTGACTTTTTGGCAGATGCTTTGACAAGCTTGGACGATATCATACTTGCCACTGTAATTAATCGCTATAACAAGATTGAGTCGTGAATTGTTCTTCGTGGTGTTCTCACAATGTGTAATGAAATCTCGTAATGATTGTGGAAGCTTAGATACGTCTCCAATGACAGAAACTCGGATTTCGTCCCTGTCATCAGAATTACATTTTGAAAGTGGATTGAAATTGATTGAAAACTTATTCTAAGCGGTGGAAATTACCTCGACATAGAAGCAACTTCATCTTTTAATGTGCTTTCAAGCAGTCTCATTAAGAAATCGACTTCAACCTACCATAAACACAACCAATCAATCGACTGAACCCACACAAATTCTGATTAAATTGGAATTCAATTTCAATATTACACATACTTTGGGTCTTAACCAGTTGTCAGATGAGAAGGCGAAGACTGTAAGAACTTGGATTCCCCACTTACGACACAGATCCACCACGACCTTCAATGCTCCGGCACCGGCCAAGTAACCCGCCTGGGGCATCAATCCTCGCGACCGAGCCCATCTCCTGTTTCCGTCCATGATGACTGCAACGTGCTTCGGCATTAACTCGCGATGGAGTCCCACCGTAGTAACAATCGGTTCCTCCGGCAAAGTGATTCCAAATCCGGCATATTGGTCGTTGGTGAATACATGAAGACGGGGGTTGTTGGTTGATAGAGAGAAGGGGTTTGAAAGGCAATAGCGAGGATTGGGCAAGGAAAGGGAAAGAGATAGCATTATGAAAGAGGGTTTTCGCTTTTGAGGGATGCAGATTGGAGGGAGATGAAGGAATAACCCGACACGACGTCGTCCAACCCTTCGCCCATGTATAATTGTCCAAGTTTAGATTAGACGAAACCGTTTTAAAAAAACTTTGGATAGGATCGAAAAAGTTTCCAACTTGCACTGAAGGTTCAAAATCAAGGTTTTTCTGGGTTTTTGGTTATTGATACACTTGAAAAGTCGATTTTACCCTTTTCATTTCTTTTTTCTATTTTCTTTATTTATTTTGGTATTTAAATAATTAAAAATAAAAAATAAAATCTCACCCAACCTCTCTCTCTCTCTCTCTCTCTCTCTCTCTCTCTCTCTCTCTCTCTCTCTCTCTCTCTCTCTAAACGATTTTATGTATGTTATGATTCTTATCTCCTCATCCCTGCATCACACACCTCATTCAACAACCATCTCGCCTTCGATTCCTTACAGAATTTGAGAAGTAATGAAGATACGCAACCACAACTGCTTTCGTTAGGTACGCTATCATGTATAGGTATTGTTAGATTTGCAAAATTGTCGATTGAAAATAGAGAATCATTGGCGAAATTGGTTCCTCATTCTCTCTCTCTCTCTCTCTCTCTCTCTCTCTCTCTCTCCACATATTTCCAGTCAAACTCTCACCCCTTTCTTCTTAAGAACCCTAAAAAGCAAACTCACATTTTCAAACAATCAGAGGTTCTAAAATCTGATTCACCCCAAAATCAATGGTAGGGACATGTGCGGAAGGCCTATCGATGCTTCATTAGTTGTTGAACTAGGTTGTGGAAAGAAATTGACAGAGGGGTGCACATTCACTGCTAAAAGAGGCAGAAATGGGTGATTCAAGGCGTTGGTTTTGCTCTCGAATCCTTTTCTATCGCCACCTCTACTTCTCCTTTCCCTTACCCCCTCTGATCATCTCGATGGTTGTCTGATCATCTTGGGAATAATTTAAAAACCCACACGCACACACAAATCGGTACCTAATCTTCATCTGGTGTTTGAGATCAAGTTTAGGCAGCAGTTTCAGATAAGAAATCGATTCAGATCAAGTTTAGGTTTGGTTTCATAGCAGAAATCGATTCAAGTGGTGGTGAAGGGCAGTTCATCAGATCCGAAAAAAATGATTTATGGGTTCGTGAATGTGATGTTCTTGTTCTTGTTCTTGTTCTTGAACTCAGGAAAAAACGAGTGTTCTTGAGATTCATATTAATATTTGTGTGTGTGTGTGAGAGAGAGAGAGAGAGTGAGTGATTTTATTTTTTTATTTTTAATTATTTAAATACCAAAATAAAGACAAAACTGCAAGATTGGTCCCTTTGATATTCAAAAAACTTTGGATAGGGTCCAAAAAGTTTCCAACTTGCATGGAAGGTCCAAAATCAAGGTTTTTCTGGGTTTTTAGTCCATGATACACTTGAAAAGTAGATTTTGCCCTTTTCATTTCTTTTTTATATTTTCTTTATTTATTTTGGTATTTAAATAATTAAGAATAAAAAATAAAAAATAAAATCTCACCCAAACCCTCCCCCCCCCTCTCTCTCTCTCTCTCAAGAAAGTAAAAAAAAACCCGTTACTGTCTTTTCCTAACCCTCTCGGCCTTTTCTCTCATTGTCCATCGGCTACATCCCACATGCCTCCATCTTCTTGACTTCTTCCTTACATGATCTTCCTGAACTCTTTCTTTCTTTCTTCTTTCTCACCCTCGCCATCACCTACTCTTCACTCGCCCCTTTTCTCTCTCCCTCGCCTGAGAAGTTCATTGTCTAGTCTCTTAACGATGTACTTTCCAATGAGTTTCTGGAGCGAATCCATGGATACTACTGAATTTGAGAAGTTCACAGCCTCACCCCTTACCCACGATGCAACCGTAGACGTCCAATGGTTCGATTTCTGGATGGAGAGCTTTGATTTTTTGATTCGATGTTGAAGGTCAAGGGTTGGATGTGGTGATTTAAGTTCATTGGGTTTGATTTCATGGAATTTATGGGTCTTGGTCTTGATTTAGTTGCAGTTTTGTAATGGTTTTTGAACATGGATGAAGGTTTCATCATCGATTTCTGCTCCTGCTACCATATTTGCTTATTATCGTTCATCGGATTTCAAAGGCTCTTGGATCATCTGTTAAGCTCATTGTCTTACTAAAACAATTCGACTAATCTCTTTCTATGGCTATTTCTTGGATGATTTATATTGTTGGTGGCATTAGGGTTCATCCTCTATCCTCCTGTTCTTCATCTTAGTTTAAGATTTTATCGATTTTTGTGCTTATTTCATTCAATTGGATATCGATAAATGGTCTTAAATATGTTAATGATTCCCTGTGTTGAAACGATTTTGGATTATCTTAAGTGGAAGATTATTTTGATATTTTTTTGGGTTCGTCGATAGGGCTATGAACAAAATATCTGGGTTTCTATGGTTGTTGCTTCAATGATTATTGATTCCGTAATATCGTCAAGTTATTGATTGCAACTTCATATGGACTGATGATTATCGACACTTGGTCAAAAGAATTTGGTGTTGCGATGAGTAAATTTTTTGAACACAGAAAGGATTTTTTATTTCGTTTGAGATGCAGATTTGCAAAGCTAAAGTATTGAGAGAGAGAGAGAGAGAGAGATATTTTATTTTTTATTATTTATTTTTAATTATTTAAATGTCAAAATAAATAAAGAAAATAGAAAAAAGAAATGAAAAGGGCAAAATCGACTTTTCAAGTGTATAAGGGACCAAAAACTCAGAAAAACTTTGATTTTGGACCTTCCATGCAATTTGGAAACTTTTTGGACCCTATCCAAAGTTTTTTGAATACCACAGGGACCAATCTTGCAGTTTTGTCCAAAATAAATAAAGAAAATAGAAAAAAGAAATGAAAAGGGTAAAATAGACTTTTCAAGTGTATCAAGGACCAAAAACCCAGAAAAACCTTGATTTTGGACCTTCAGTGCAAGTTGAAAACTTTTTGGATCCTATCCAAAGTTTTTTGAATACCATAGGGACCAATCTTGCAATTTTGTCTTTAGATTAAGTCGTTGGATGATATTACATCTAAAAGTTGTCACCTCATCGTTTTAATAATATATGATGTTATGAATCCAAGTGTGAAGATAGACAACACTAAATAACATGTTATAACACTCCTTATTTTTTATTTCCTTTTTATTTTTTTATTTTTATTTTTCCAATTGTTTTTTTATGTCATATTATTTATAAAAAACATATAAATTAACAATACATGTAATTTAATTAAATCCTAAGTTAAAAATAACATTTAAAAACTAAAAACGACAATACAAAAAAAAAACTTTGAACGGAAAAAATATGATAGTCCTAAATTTAAAAAACATAAAAACGATACACTAGTCATCACCCAAATATTTTTTCTCGATATTTTCCTTCATTTTTTGGAGCACTTGCACTTGTCTCGGTGCCATATTTTCCTCGCTTGTCCGAAGCATTGCCAAATCATTCGTCATTCGATATTCCTCCGCTTGCTGACGAAGGAACTCCAAATACTCACGTTGCAATTCATATTTTTTATTTACGATTGTGTTGTGGGTGTCGAATTACTCTTTCATTTCCGCGTACTCTCGAAGCCTACTTTAACTTTCCTCCGCATATCGTTGAGCGCACTTCGCTTTGTCGCGCCCTATCGTTCGTCGTGGCGGGGAGATCTCTTTGATGTCGTTCGGGAGCTCATCGGTGTCGGTGTTAAGGTCGATGTTCGTTCGTGCGTCAGAATCGTCAACCGAACCCGAACCACGAGACCTCTTTGATTGTACCTCCGATGATGTTGGCGTCTTAAGCCATTTTGGGTCATTTCTCAAAATCTCCCAAATTTTGTCGTACTAAAAAACGTGACACGTTTCGACGTGATATTGCTTCCTTGCGGCTCTAAATACATCAAAGTCGTTCGCACCACTTTGCTTGTGCGAAGAAAGTTTATTGTAGATCGAATTAAACTTAGCGCACTTCTTATTAATTGTATTCCACTTGCTACTAAGCATATCATGATTGCGGTATGTCTCCCATTTGTTCAAAATTGTACGAAATTTTACGACTGCAGCTTCCCAAAATCCACATCTCCTCATATCGTTTCACATAGTTGGATGTTTTGATGTTCCGCACCATGCCACCACCAACGCATGTTCCTCCTTCGGTATCCACCATATTGGAGGTTCTTCGTCGTTTTCCGCTACCACGACCGCTTTCCCTTTCTTTTTTCCTCTCCCTCTAGGTTTCCGACTACCTCCTGCTTACGTCTCGGCAACCGTATTTTGCGTTTCTTGTGTGGGTGGTGGTTGTGTGGTTGTTTGTGGCATGGAAACAAAAGTGTTGTAAAGGTTTTGTTGAAGGTTTGAGTTTTGTTGCATGTAGGCCGGTGTAGGGAATGGTATTAGGGGTGAGGCGGGATTGAAAAAGTTTCCTGAAAATGGTATTTGTGGTGAGTTTTGAGAGTTGAGGAAGTTCACATAGCTATAATATGGAACGAAACCGAGTGGAGCAGATGTGTTTGTGTTTGTGTTTGGAGGAGGGGTGTTTGGGTTTTGCTCTATATTTGGTTGAATGAGAAAGTGGTTGATTTTTGTGTAATAAGACGAGAGAAATAGATGATTTGTGTAGGTAAAAAATGAAGTGCATGTGTGTATTTATATGTGAGTAAAATTGGACTTTTTTTTTACTATTGATCGTTCATCAACGGTCTTTTTTTAACCGTTACCCCAAAAATGCAAGACCAATTCACCCGTTGCCAAGAAAACGCGTTGCAATGTAACGCTAGAAAACGTCTAGTCGGGACGGTGTTTTGCACGTTGTAATGTCGTTAGGCGTTGCCACCTTAAAAAAACGCCGGTGGGCGTTGCCCACACCGGATGGTCTTAGGGGTCGAATTGGTATGATACCGACCATTTTTGCCTAAATCGTGTATTGTACCAATTATAGTTGGTACAAAAAAAATTATATCACTACCATACCAAGTATAGTTGGTACCAACTTATTTGGCTACCAATAAGTTTGGTTGGTACATGTTGGTAATGATATATACCAACATGTTTAGAGGTTTTATGAATGAAGATTTCAATGTTGTTGAACATTGTGAAACGTGAATATGGATTTTGTGAATGGACGAGCTTGCAAACTCGATTTAGAAAGAGTTTATTAATTTCTACCACGACTTTAAATTTTTAAGTAATGGAGAAAAATAGGACACATCAACATGAGTGTAAATTCTAAACTTCCCTAATACAGTAGATGGTAAGATTAGAGCCTTTAAATCTTAAACACCAAACACACTTAAATTTTAAATATACAAAAATTGTATATATTGGCAACTTTCTACCATTACCGTACCATGATTATGTATTTGGTATGGTATTACCAACAAACATGTTGGCTACCAAACATACTGGTTACAAGAATTATTGGTTCGGTTGGTAACATGTTGGTTGTTTTTCCGTGGTACATATTTGTCAGCCCTACTTTACATTCTATTTAGAGTAAATTACAAAATCGGTCCTGATGGTTTGGTTAAAGTCATAGTTTTGGTCCATAATTTTAAATTTTCATATGTTGCGTCCCTATGGTTTGGAGAAATTACACCAATGGTCCCCTGTTGTTAAATCTAACCATTTAACTGTTAGATTTTTTTCAAAATGACCATTTTTCGTTTGGTCTAAAATAATTAAAATACTAAACGATAGGGACCAAATCAATAAAACATCTAACTAGAGGGACCAAATCAGTAAAGCTTTAAACCTAATATCTCATTGCACATCCCTACATCTATCCTCGTGACTCCTTCTCTCCGTCTCTATAACCGTCGTTAACCACCCTCTCCACTTCTATAACTATCGTTAGCAACCCACACTGCCTACAACCACTTCCTCGCCTTTGCACCTCATCAGACCAATTCCACTATTGATTAAAACTCCTCCCCATCGTTCATTGCTCCCACACCCACTGTTCTCTCTGGTCTTTTCCCCATGGATGTAAGTGGTAATTTTGGGTTTGTTCTTTCCAAAACCTCAACCATGATCACTTTCAAGTTTAATTTTGCTTTCCTGGTTGTGGTTTTTCAGCTTATTTGATTTAGATTTTGGGGATTCAGTTAACCTAGAACGAAGATAAAGATGATGTTCATACCTTAATAATTTTTTTTGGCTTTTTTACATGTCAAAACCGAAACATAGCCTGCATAACATCATATTTTAACATAAAAATTAATGCTCACCACTAGCATGAACCTACCACTATTTTCATGCACAAATTTACCATTTTAAGGAATCTAACATACAAAAGCTTTCGTAAATCATTTTTTTATTGAAATACATCACAAATTCATATTCTAAACATCACATAAACTCTTATTGTAACACCACATACAATTAACTAGACCATACATTTGTATTAGAGCATGCAATTTTCCATACATGTACTTAACAACCACAAAAATGACTCACCTCAAATCCAAGTTATGGGAAGCAATGACTTGAGGGAGACAATCTCCAAGAGACCACTAATCACTCTCAAAGGTTTCCTAAAATCCCGATTAGAAACAAGCAATCAAAACTGAAAACAACATCTAAGTTTCATATTTTGATGTTTCACAGCCCGACATCTGTTCAGTGTTTTGATCATAAAAAAAAGTATACAAATCCAAACAGGATGTTATCAGACTTTGTGGAAACTAGATGTAACGCCCTGTTTCGAATCGTTTCCCATTGTGGGGTGGTGATCAAGGAGTGGGTATTAGCGGAATTAGAACCCTTGAATAATTTAGTTTGGGCTCATGTAGAGGTGGATGATGTAGTTTGGATGATCCGGGTATTCAGTTTGTATTTTAGAGCCCAAGGGTATTGGTAAAGGCGTTGGTTCGAACCTTTTAGGAATTTTGGATTTAATTTCGGTTGGTTTTCAGACTAAATAAAGTTTAAAGAAGTGTAAGGCTTCTCATTACCTTTTCGTGGATATAAAGAACGTCGAAAATGGATAAGGGATGCAAAAGTTATGACCATTTGAAGTTAGAGGGGTGTTGGGCCAAAACGGGTACGCATGGCGTACACGGGAACTTGGATGCGGGTGCATTTGGGAATGCACTGCATTCGTCAGGCCAGATTAAAACCCTAAATTAGGGTCTTGGACCCTATTTAAACACCTTAACTCACCTCTAACCCTCATTTCCTTCAGCCTCCATTTGAGTAATTCTTGAGCTTCAAAGTGATTTATATGTGTTCTTGGTGCTTGAGGAAGAAGAAGGAACTTCTTGAAGAGTCATTGCTTGACTTGGAGCTTTTGGATCCAGGCTTTGTGCTCCTAGATCTATCTTCTGGAGGTATAAAGTCTCAACCTTGACAGCTCTTTCATGTAGATCTAGCTAAGTGGTATTTTGCTACGGTTTTGGTCCCTCTAACATGGTTCTTGTTAGTAGAAGTTACTCCAGAACCTTTGAGCTACATATTTGGTCCTTATTGAGGTTATGGAGTCATAAAGTTTGGATCTTGATGGGTATAAACCTTCCATGCATGATTTGGTAGTCATTTGATGAAGTTTGGGACTTAGGATTTTGATTTGGGTCCCATTGAGCTATGTTAAGTCATAAAGTTGGAAACTTTATGATTTAAGAATTCCCTTGATATCAGATCTGGAAGTTTGGATTGAGGTCTTAAGGTATTAAGAAGCTTTTAAGACATTTTAGGGTGATTTTGACCTTTGGGGTTCATCTTTGGTGTTGGGCTTCATTAAGCCATGCAAAGGCTTAAAGCCTTCGACTTTATGGATCAAGTCACTTTTATTTAGCTATTATGAGGTTTTGGACGTTTGGCTTAAGGATTAAGTCATTGGAATGACTTTTGGGTGGCCGCCGGGAAAGGCGTTTTTTAACACTAGGCAGGGCCGATCCAAAGATATAGTGGGCCCAGGGCGAAAAGAAAAAATGGGCCCCTAAAGTTGAAAATAGACAAGTCGTTATAAAATTCACTATTAATATTAAAAAGCAAAAATATGGCCACAACATTACAAAAACAACTAATTTAAAGAAAAATATATTTCCTAGCATTTTTAGATAAGTTTATTTTTCTATATGTATATATATATATATATATATATATATATATATATATATATATATATATATATATATATATATATATATATATATATATAGGGCTAGGTTATAATGTGGATTAACAATTATTGTGTGGACGTGTGGACAATGCTATTCTATGTGAATTATTAAGAGAATAAGTTGTTTAGTAGTGCGAATACGTTAAATCTTACAAAATATCGTCATTTTCATGCATTCTCACTAATTCTTGTTCATTTTTGTTCTCAAACATCGTTTTTCACTCATTTTCATTCTGACAGAATAAGACTCAATTAATATTCTGACAACATTCTGACAGAATGGGAATAATAATAAAAAGACTATAATAACCTTATAAACGATTTAAAGAGTGATAATGCATGTTAATGACAATAGTTATGTAAAATAGAACGTATTCATATTATCAAACAACTTATTTTCTTTGTCATTCTCACAGAATAGCATTGTCCACACGACCACACAATAGATGTCAATCCACATTTGAACCTAGCTATATATATATATATATATATATATATATATATATATATATATATATATATATATATATATATATATATATATATTCTAGGAATTTTGGGCCCCCTAGAGACATGGGCCCTGGGCGACCACCCGGGTTGCCCACCGTCTGGACCGGGCCTGACACTAGGGAACGTCGCGCTTTCCGGCTATGATGCCTACTTTTGGACCAGCGACGTACGTCGTGCGTACAAAGCCAGGTACGCCGTGCATACGTCTGATCAGATGGGAATTGGGCTTTTTGGACTTGGACTCTTTTGGTATGGGCTTCGGTTGGGCTGAGTTGTTTCTTTTGGGCTTAGTTGACTTGGGCCCTGTTGGGCCATCAGGTTTTGGGCTGATAATTATTTTGAGAAGGCCTACAATGGGTTTAGGCCCAATTTGGAAAATTGGGCCATGGGTTGGGCCTTGGATAGTTGTTGGTATTTGGGCATTTTTGGATTATTAGGTTTGGGCCTAAGTCTTGGTCCAAACTAGGTAAGGGGTAAATTGGTCATTTACCCTAGTAATGGATTTATAGTTATGAATTGGAACCCAATTGTTGATTGGGTGTTGTTTTGACTTTGTTAGTTTGGGGATCTGTTAGCCAGCAGCGAGGGATTTTCTGTTTGATTTGGAAGTGCGAGGTGAGTCTCCTCACTATATCCATGGGTCGAAGGCACCAATGCCGACCCATTACGTGTTATGTGGTATGCTAGTTGTCTCTGTGATACTTGCATGGAAGACCTCGGGGGGAGCCCGTGGCACTTGGATATCATACCATGTGGGGGAGCCCATGGCATTCCAGGTAAAGACCATGGGGGAGCCCATGTCACTTGGATATCAGACCATGTGGGGGAGCACATGGCATTCCAGGTCAAGACCATAGGGGGAGCCCATGGCAACTGTATGTATGTTGCATGATATTCTGTGGTTGTATGTTATATGGTATTTTGGGGAACTTACTAAGCTTTGTGATTACGGTTTTCAGTTTATGTTTCAGGTACTCTGGTTTTCAATTGGAAGAGCTCTGGATGATTGCAGGGCACACACCACATGTTTTTATATTCTGCGAATTACTCTGATTTGATGATGTCATATTATAGTTTTGTTACCTTGGTTTTTGGGGAAAATATATATTAACGATTTATTAATCTAAAAAAAAAAATTTATGTCAGTTTTTTGGGATGTTACACTAGACTTGATTTCCCATAACTTTTTTATTTTGGTAATTTTATCCAATTAGGACTAAAGTAGCCTCTACGTATGCCAGTTGTTGCTTCATTGAATTTTTATGATATTTCCTCTGTTTTCTTTGTTTTCTTCTTTTTCTTGAAAAATAATTGAAATAAATGAATTTTTTACCATAAAATAATTTCACAATCCCCTTTTTACAGATATTGATTTGATTAAGCAGTAATAATAATGTCAGAAATTTTAATGTAGTATACACAATAATCAGAATTTTTTTATAGACTCCTGATTTTATCAATTAATAAATCCTATTTTGGAATTCATTTGTGTAGTAAAAAGACGATACCAAATAGTTTAGTACGAAAATTCTGTTGCCTCGCAAGACAGGTCAGCGAATATGTCCAGATTTTTAACTTTTGACAAACATCACCAAATACTTCAAGGATTAAGATAAGGACATGAAAATAGAGATGGATGGTAAGAAATTCATTTATACCTCTAGAAATATGATGAATTTCCAGGAGAAAGGAGGAGGAAGAAGTCTTGATCTCTACAAGGAAATATCTGCAGCCAAAATCACTACACCACTTCTTAGATCTTCACAAAATATTCAAGTATGGAAACCACACTTAAGAACTCACTTAAAAGGGATTTGGAGGCTACAAATTAGGGTTTGGTGGCTGCAAAATGATAGGATTCCCAGATTTTAGGGTTCAACTTCTTTAATTTTGTGATAACTTTCATTCTAGGCCCCTAAAGTGTGAGAAAATGACTCCATGACCCATGTATATGATCAAGTATCATTTTTTTCGCATTTTGGCCCCTAAAAGTTAACTTTAACCTTGCCAAAAGTATATTAACAAGGAAACATAACAAAAAATTAACCTCGATGACGGAATGAGAAAATTTGGGTCGTTACAAGAACATAAGTGCAACTTTTTCTACATGTACTCATTGTTCGACCAGTGCTAGTTCATCTTCAAGAGAAACAACATATTGAATTCATTCTATATAATTTGATAAATCATTCAAACTACTGCATAATTCTATTGATTGATATGTGAGTTTTGACCAATATGCCGATATAATCATGCCGCTAAGAGAAACATTAGATTTTGAAGCTACAACAGATGCTTGGATAGTTATTAAATCAGAGGCCATGAAAGCTAGAATCGGAAAATTATGTTTCATTTTCTTTCCACAAAGCCAAAACATCTAGGTTTTTTTAAGTCTTTTGTTGTCATGTTTTTTAAAATGTTTGAAGCTATATAATTTTCTAATTTTCTATTTGAGGAAAAAGTTCATTGTCATTTACTAGCTTCTTTTGGTTGGGATACACCAATAATCTGTCACCCTTGCGTTGGGTAGACAGAATGCTTATGTGCTTTACAAGGAGTCTCTGCATGAGTTTCAATTCCGAATTTCTATTACAAAACTTACCACATCATCTTTTGTATAGGATATGACATGGGTTTAGAGTATATTCAAGAACTTGGACCACGTCGTCATTGATATAAAATCATGATTTGTTACCAACGAAAACTTATGATGATGCCATCTTTTATTTGGAAATAAAGAACGTTATGAAAAATGTAATCAAAACACGAAATACAACAAACAGAAACACAAATAAATCAATTTTATATACAAGATTCATAATCAGAAAACATACTTGAATGTTGATGTTTACAATAGAGTCACAAATACGAAAATATGTAGATTGAGGCCTGTGAATTGCAGTGTCCTAAGATAGAAATTGACCTGGAATGGTCCGTCTTGAGGATACAACAATCAATTCAAGAACATATCTTGAATATGTCGAAAATCACCATGATCCCTTGTGATATGAAGAACGAATTTTTAAGAGAAAGTGTGTGTTTCATTAGTCATCAAATTTTGTCTGATTCCATGTATTTATAGCCTCCAATTGTGGTTGTAAACCACCAACTGAAATTAGCTGCTAAAAATTATCAAGTAGTTAAGTCTCTAATTAACATAATTTTACTAAATAAAAAATTAATTAATGAAAATTAATTTCGGATTTATAAAAATAAAAATATATTAATTATCCAAGAAGAGCCTAAGAGCCCCAAGGCCTAAGGCCAGATCTTTGACCATTAATATATATAATAAATCCAAGCCTTCTACTAGCCCAAATTGACTAGTCTAACACCACAACCCAAACCCAAGATGGTTAACCCGTTACTTGATCCATTTGATTAAATGGGTGGGAAAAGTCTTATAAAGAGGGAGAAGGTTTTCTCTTCTTCCTATGTGGGACAAGTCCCACATTGTATTATTTAGAACAAAGTTCCAACAATACCCAACATTTTCTATTCAAAATCAAAGAATACCCCACATTTGAATAGAAAATAAGTGAACTTTGATATTCAAATAAGGGAATAAGATATGACATGCATCTGAATAGGTGTTGTAAAACTTGAACCTTTCAGAGTGAGTACTACTTGGATCTACTTTGTGGGCAGTAAACTAGAGTCTTGAACTAACCACTTTGTGCAGTAGAATCAAAACAAGATGTATCACACATATCATATCTAAGCATGGTTCATTTCTTACCGTTGTATTCATTTCGGTCGTGAACAATCCTTTCTTCGTGAGACTTTTAGAGAGCTTAGCCATATCAGCTCCTAAAGATGCGACCTAACATGACGTAGGTAATGCTAATCTGGAATAATTCGTACTGTTCCACTATAAAAGCTATAAGCATTATTAAGAATACAGATTCATCGCTATATCATTAAAGGATAACACAAATAAATATCATAAGAGTGAACATACCTTTGTGTTAGTGCTACTTTTAAGTCTTCCCCAACTAGTTGTCCTATTGAACCTAGACCATGGGATCTCCAATGTTGCTAGGTTAGGTTTCTGCCAGGTGGTGACTCATTGTGTTGGCATTAAGCCCATTTCCCTCGATGTGAAGAGAACTTGCTCTCTACTAAGGCCTTGTCAATGGATCAACTATATTTTCCTTTAACTTTATGTAACTAATGGAAATTATTCCATTATTCAGCAAGTCTCTTATGGTAATGCATTTGCGCCTAATATGTCTCGAATTGCATTGTATATATGACTTTGTGCTCTTGTAAGAGTGGCCATGCTATCACAGTGAATACTAATGATAGTGACAAGTTGAGGCCACAAAGGAATACCTTCTAGGAAGCTTTTAAGCCATTCAGCTTCTTCAGCAACTTTGTCTAAAGCAACAAACTCTGCCTCCATTATAGAACGAGTATTTACAAATTGATTAGATGATTTCCACGATATAGCAGCTCCACCTAGAGTGAAAACATATCCACTTGTGGATTTTACCTCAGAGGTATTGGAAATCCAGTATGCATCATAATATCCTGCTAGAACAGGCGGATACCTCGTGTAATGCAATCCATAATTCATTATATGCTTTAAATAGCTAAGCACTCTCACTAATGCATATTGATGATCTTTCTCATGATTTTGGGAGTAACGACTTAATCTACTAACACTATAAGCGAATAACAGTCTAGTACAATTCATAATCTACATTAAGCTACCATGAACTTGAGTATATTCTAACTGAGCTACACTATCACCTTTATTCTTCTTAATAAGACTAGAAGCATCAAATGAGGTGACTACCGGCTTGTCATCATAGTGTCCAAACTTCTTGAGTACACTTTCAATATAATGGGATTGAGTAAGAGTATAACCATCTAGTCTTCTTTGAACTCTTACACTAAGGATCACATCTATTACTCCTAAGTCCTTCCTGGAAAATGATGAGTGTAGCATTTTCGTGGTTTGATTTATGACATCCAAGTTAGTACCCATTATAAGTATATCATCCACATACAAGCATATGATGACACAAACATTCTTGTATTGTTTGACATAAACACATTTATCACATTCATTAATTCTAAATCCATTAGAGAGTAATGTGTTGTCAAACTTCTCATGCCATTTCTTTGGAGCCTGTTTTAGTCCATAAAGTGATCTAACTAACTTACAAACTTTGTTTTCTTGACATTTAACCACAAACCTTTCTGGATGATTCATATAAATATCTTCATCTAGTTCATCATACAAGAAAGTAGTTTTTGTTGGATTAGGTATCTAAGCCCATAACTATAACTGGTATGTACTTGACCCGATAGTAGCATGGTCCTTTTGGGTTGCCTTCACCATAGCAATTTGATAGGATGAATTATGGAGAAAGAGGTTAATTGTGATTTATTAATATATTATAAGAATAATATATTAATTGACAAATCATATTAATTTAATTAGTATTGATCAGAAATTAATTTGGAATTAATTTGGTGATCAAAAGAGACTGATTAAATTAAAGGGACTGGTATTGCAATTATCTAATAGTTGCAAGTTGGGCTTGTGGATCCTTGTGGAAGGGGTGGACGAATTCTATGTGTAGCCCACATAGATTTTGTCCATATGATAGCTTCTGGAAGGATCTACTGGGCTGCTTAAGGCTTAAGCAGTCACATTAGGGTTTTACTTGAAACCCTAGCAGCTCAGCTATATAAGGAACCCCTAGGACTCCTAAAATCAGCCACTTGTTCCTTAGAGAATACCCTAGCCGATTTTAGAGTCTCTTCCCTCTCTCTCATATTCTTCCAATTGCTACTTGGTGTTTGTGACTCACTAGAGGTGCAACTATTGAGGCACTAAGCTCTTGAAGGTCAAGATCTACAAGCTACAAGGAAAAGGTATTCATCTAACTTTGTTATATGTTACAAATCTCGAAAATTGTATGCTACTTAGGGTTCATGCTTTGGATGATTAGAATTGCATGTATAACTTGAGAAAAACCTAGATCCAAAGCATTAGGGTTGCATGTACACCATAGGAATGTTGTAGTGCTCAAAACTGTTGGATAAGGTGTCTAAGTCCATAACTATATTTGGTATGTACTTGACCCGAGAGTAGCATGGTCCATTTGGGTTGCATGGCCTTGGAACAATCTGAAGGATGGACATTTGAGAAGAGTTTATTTATGATTTATTAATATATTATAAGTTCTAATATATTAATATGAAATCATATTATTTAATTAGTATTGATCAAGAATTAATTTGGAATTAATTTTGTGATCAAAAGAGACTAATTAAATATATGGGGATTGATTGTGTAAATCATTGATTCTTATAATGTGGGCCAATGATCCATAGTTCTTTATGTTGGGCTAAACTAATGTCACAACCCATGGATGATCCATGGAGGTTTAAACCCATGGAGCATAAGGAATATGGAAGGTCATGCACATTAGGGTTTACATGGTGTAACCCTAGTTTTGCCACACTATATAAGAGACCCCATGGCTCCTAAAATCGGCACCCTAGTGTTCTTGGAAGAGCTATAGCCGATTTTTGAGTGCAAGTATTCTCTCTCAAGTCCTCCATTGTTGGTGGTGTTGTGTGAAGCATTGGAGGCATCACACTTGGGGTGCTAGGCTCTTAAAGGTCCAAGAATCAAGCTACTAGAAAAGGTATGTCTTCTATCTAGATTTTTGATATACAAGTACCTATGTTTGTATGCTAGATAGGACAATGCTTTGGAAAATCATTTTGCATGTATAATTAGAGAAAACATAGATCCAAAGCATTTAGGGTTGTATGTGCACCTTAAGGTTGTTCGGATGCTCAAAACCCATCAAAAACCTATCAGCGGTATCAGAGCTTAGGGTGTTTTTATATTGTATGATGTTAATTATGAATTGTTCAAAGCTGGAAAATTTTCGATTTTGCTATCCGCCTGATGAACACGACATGTTCAAAATGGAACACGACATGTTGGGTCTTCAAGACGTGGCATAGCTCGTCACGACGTGGCATTGGGTCAGATGGCAGATTTTCGGGATTTTGGCTTAAATTAGGTTTGGGTAATTACCATAAGTTGTTTTACTAATTAAAAAATTCGAATTTTTGATATGGTAATTGATATCCTAATCTAATTAAAAGATAATAGTCAAATTTTAAGATAATTACAAGTTTATGTGATAAATTAATTATTTGTAAAATTTGGTTTGTATTTATCTTACCAAATAAAAACTGGATTAGGTCAAATTCAGATAAAGATAAAATTATAAGATTATTTTAATTATTTTAAATTTGATCTAAAAGTTTTGATAAGTTTCAAAACTTGCCCTCAAGTTTTGGAATTTGAAATTTGATTAAAAAGTTTTAATTTTGAAATATTAAATTCTAAAACCCTAGTACTTTGAAATGTTTAAAATACACCCTTATACTATTATAATATTAAAAGCGTAATACTTATATATATATATATATATATATATATATATATATATATATATATATATATATATATATATAAGATGAGTCGGTCTTACCGTTAGTAGGCCTCATTCACGAAGCTGGTCTATAAGGGGTGTTTAAGGAAGCGGCCTATAAAATGTCCGCCATTGGGTATCCACTCTTACCCACCGCACTCTTGACTAGTGGAGGGTCGTTAGCCGAACGGGTAGGATAGGACAACTAATTCCTCATTAATAAGTATAATGATTATTATAAAGTAACTAAATGTTTTCATAAATTCTCAATCTTAGTTACTTTAGGTAAAATGTGAAAATGATGCTTGTGACATCCCCATTTTCACGGCCAGAAAAGACCGATTTTGTTTATGCTTTATAAAAATCAGAGTACTTCTTTTAATAAAAATGTTGCAGAATTTGTTCCCAGTAAAACATGATAAATACGTTATCAAAGCCTTTCCGAAGAAATGTATTTTTTATTCATTTTAAAACATTTGGGATGTCATTGTCAATACAGAAACATAAGCATAAACAGAACTTACATTCATTTACACTAGTGATCTACACCTCTTTAATCTCTCAGTGTAATGTAACTTCGTATCGGCACCTGTGATTCAAATAAGCTGGAGTGGGTCAGGTTGGGAAACCTGGTGAGTACATAGGGTTTTCAACCCACAATAATATAATTATTATGTTTAAACATCAAACAATCAACCCAATTACCCATCCCCATTATCTTCTTTACTCTTAAGGATCTACCCTAAGAATCAATTATTCCTCGTTCATTCATTCCTAAGGATCATCCTAAGGAATCGGCACGAAGTCCATCGTCACCGGGGTTTAGGCACTAAGTCTGCATATTCGCCAGGATTTATACAACAGGCACTAAGTCCACATAGTTGCCGGGGTTTAGGCATTAAGTCTGCATAGTCGCCAGGGTTTATACAACAGGCACTAAGTCTGCATAGTCGCCAGGATTTAGGCACCAAGTCTGCATGATCGCCAAGGTTTAGGCACCAAGTCTGCATTATCGCCAAGGTTTAGGCACAAAGTCTGCATGATCGCCAGGGTTTAGAGTACACTCGGTGAACACATCATTCACAACACCTACAAGTTGCGAGCCCACTAGTGTTCTACTGGACTGTCTAGAATAGTCCTTGGTTGTCATCCATACTCTGCTAGATGACGGGGCCAACATTTGGGTAAAAGGCTTCTCACATCGTTCACCTCTCACCCTCACCTCATGGTCTATATCACCTCTCATCTCATCATCCGACTCATATTTCATCTACCCATGTTTACCCAACATATTTTGTAGATATAAAATATATATACAATTTAAATTATTTAAAACATGTATAAAATCGTTCATCCAGCATAGACAACAAGTATTCAGACAATATGCACACATAACACGTAATTTATATAAAATACTTCATATCTATGTGTAAGATGAAAGTAACTATGCACTCACTTGATAAGGTGGTGACTCGGTACTCGGACATCGCTTCGTTACTTAAAACCGTTTTCCCTCGTCAAAACCTAGTATCATTACCACTAGGGTTTAGTCTAATATTCATCGAGACTAATTAATAGTCTAACTATTATTACTATTATATAAGCGTTAAACAATACTTTCCAACCACTATGTACAGACAGGGGCTAGACATAAAACACCGGAGGGCAGGACCATTTTGGCATATAGCACTTCTGAAATCCAACAACCCTATGCGGCCCTTTAAACCAGATTCCCCGTACCGCGAGTAGTTAAAAGATATTATAACGATACTTATATAACTCATAATAATAGCCCAAATAATTATTATAAGGTCCTAATAACGTTACTATAATTAAATAAAAGCTATATTAAAGATAGCATAGGCGTAGCTCACTTACAGCGGGTTTTCTCGAAAACCGGGTTTCGCTTGGAGCAGCGTTTCCGAACCGAAAGACCCTTTTTCTCGGGACTCTGGGAGCCTCGGGGCTTCCTTCGGGTGCTAGGGGGTTTACCTAGGCTTAGGGGGGGGGGGGGGTTAGGGATGGTAGAGAGAGAAACTAGTGAGAGAAAGATGGGAGGAATGAGTGAAGAAGCCGGCTGCCTTCGCTCCCCTTTTATAGGGTCCAGCTCCTCGGAACACTGGGCGTTCAGCAAGTCTACGCGGGGCGTAGCCTCGGATAAGATCAACACATGGCGCGCTTCGGATGGGGCGACGTGGCATCCTTCAGTCCGCAGAAGAGAACGCGAGGCGTAAGGAGAACGTTGGGCGTCCGAAGACCTACGTTGGGCGTACCCCTCGCACAGCCTTCGTGATTTGCACTTCCGACTTCAAAAATTCGTATCTTTCGCATACGAGCTCCGTTTTCGATGTTCTTTATATCCACGTGTAGGCGGGAACGTAATCTACAACGTTCGTTTAGATTCCATCGGCTAATTTTGATTTATTTTTAAAGTTATATTTTTAATAGGCCGGGACAGGATTGGTCCGTTAAAAATTCATAACTTCTGCATCTGACACTCGTTTTCGTCTGTCTTTTTATCGTTACGCTACTATTAACGAGATCTTCGATTCTCGTTTAGGTTATGTCAGCTAAAAACCGCTCGATCTAATATTCGAACTTCGGGTTGTACACTGCTAAGCCGAAACTTCAAAAAATCATAACTTCCTCATACGAAGTCAGATTTGGGCGTTCTTTTTATGGACGCTCTCGGTTTAACGTATTCTATGACCCATCGAAGTTTCGTGACGGAACCGGCACGACACCGGGAAGCGTAAATAGTAAATTTACGATAGAGCGATATTCGACCTTAGTGATCTAAACGAAAGTCGTAGAATACGTTAAACCGAGAGCGTGTATATAAAGAACGCCCAAATCTGACTTCGTATGAGGAAGTTATGATTTTTAGAAGTTTCGGCTTAGCAGTTTACAACCCGAAGTTCGAATATTAGATCGAGCGGTTTTTAGCCGAAACAACCTAAACGAGAATCGAAGATCTCGTTAATAGTAGTGTGACGATAAAAAGACAGACGAAAACGGATGTCGGATGAAGAACAACCAAAATGAAGGATGGAGAGTCCATTATGACATGCACCAAGATTTGATGGAAAAGTACCATCAAAGTGTGCGTCAAGAGAGGTAAAAGATTGTTGCCTCGTTAATAACAACCAAAATGAAGGATGGAGAGTCAATCACGACCCACTTGCAAAGAATGCAAACATACGTGGATCGTTTGCTCAAGTTGAATGTCAACTTCGATGAAGAGCTGGTCATTGATATTATCCTCCACTCTTTACCTCCTTGTTATGAACAGTTCAAGATGACTTATCATATGAACAAGGATGAGGTGACCTTGAGCAAACTTCAAGGGTTGTTAAGAACTGCTGAAACCGGCTTGAAAGGCAAAGTTGTCACATCAACTCCTACTGTTGCTGCCCCTGTCTTGGCAATTGGACAGGGGAAGGTGTAACGACCCAAAAATCCTACCGTAAACGACGTTAGTTTCTGTTATTCGAATAATGATTATTGTAAATGATTTTTTTTGTTTTTATGATAATAAGATAAAATAAAGTGAGTAAAAATGATGTTAATTAATATCTAAGAGAATTAGTTAATATTTAAAAAAAAAGTATATAATTAAATTATTTTATATAAGCCAAATGTTTAATATAATTCAGTGTTAAAACTAATTCAAACAAAAATAGAAGGTTGATTATGAACAAAGAAGCATACATAGAGGGTTAATGTTGTAACTTGAGAAAACAATTTCAATGCTACATGTTTAGCCCGTTTCTTTCTTGGGTTACGCCTTTACGTTCATTAATTAGGGTAACGTTAGGAAAAATTAATCGTGCGTTCTTTTCCCTTCTTCTTATACGAACGCATAAAAAAAAGGAACCTCCCTTGTGTGTTTGTGCGACATCGACAGCAAGAAGACCAAAGGGCCTTTGGCCTAGAAGTAATGAGTGACTCTCTCAAATGAGAGGTCATGGGTTCAAGTCTCAATAGGAGACATAGGTGGTGTTTAGGATTAGATTAGGAGTAGGATAGTTTGACGTTTCAAAAAAAAAAAAAAAAACACAAACCGAACGACTTGTGGAGGAAGGAAGGATCGACGAGCAAAGGGGAAGGAGGGAGGAAGAGAGGTCTTGTTTGATAGATCCTAGAGGGGAGGAAGAGGGCTGGGTTTTTGGCCAAGAATTGGTAAAAATCATATTCTAATCTCTTTGTGGTGTTAATTTATCAATTCCTTGTTAATTGATGATTGTTGTGGTTAATACTTTTTCTAATTGGTGATTTCAATCTCATCTTCTTCTTCCTAGAAACCTTGAAGGTTCATATGGTTCAATTTCACTTTTATTGGGTGTTTATGATGACTCAATTGCTTTCAAAATCTCTTATGAACACCTTTAATAATTTTATTGTTCAAAGTTTATATTTTGATCAAAGTTTTGGAGTCTCAATCTTTTTTGTTGATTCCTAAAACTTATGTTAACTTCCACCATGAATCAAATGGATATTTTTCTGTGATTAAATCATGTTTTGAGTCACCCCATAAGCCTCAAAACAATCTTTCAAAGTCTTCCCATGAGAATTGATGGTGGAAGAAATCCAAGTCCCTATTTGTGCAACCTACTTTGCTTTCCACCAAATGTTATGCACCTTGATGAGTGGGTTGTGAGTGGGATTGATATTTTTATTTTTTGACATGTTACTTCTGTTGGGTGTTCTTAGTGATGGCTTAATGTGTTAAGTGGTCAAAAAGCCCTTGAAATCCAAAGCTGGAAAATTCATCAAAAATTACCAATCTGTCCCTGTATTGGAAAAATTATATAAAAATCACCAGAAGTCGGATTAATGATCTGTAAACTCTCAAAGTTTGAATTTTGAATATAGTTTATCCATGAATTTTTCCAGGACCTTTTGTTGGTTCTAACTTAGGTGAAAATCTCCTTTTTCACCAGCTGGTCATAATTTAGCTGCATTGATAGGCAGTTTTGTAAAAATCATATAAAATTGTAGAAAAATCGTTTGGACCTTCAAATGTACATTCTGAAAAGCTAAAAGTCTGAAATTATGAAATATGAAATAAAAATGGAAGTTTTACAGGTTTCAAGTGTGCTAAAACAGCTCTAAATAGGTGGCTGTTTTGGGTCCAAAACTGGGAATTTTACTTACTAGTTGATTTTTGTGTTTGGGTTATAAATTTGTCATCTTTGGCATTGTAGAACTCCAATAACCTTGTTATTTTAAATTTAATAGGGGCAAGGGTGACACTTCAACCAATACAAGACTTGAAGTGTGAGTTGGTCACATCTTTAGCAAAGGTGAGTTAACTTGTGGTTTTAAAAGTACATTGTTAGGAGTATCCCATATCTTAGATGGTTTGGGATGAACCTAGTTATCTAGGATGCATGTGCCCCTTTTGATGATTGAATGCTATTTCCTTATTGTTGAAATATTTTATGTGTAATGGTATCTAGGATGTTGCATGTTAGACTCCTCTTTGTTTGGTGTGAGATGTGAGCTAGGGACATGCTAGATTGAGAGAAGTGTATGAACTTTATATGATGCGAACATGTTATTTCTTGTTTGAAAATATTTGTTTAAAATGTTTTAGGACAAGAATGCTAGTGTTGTATCAACTTAATAGATGTGTTGTGTATTAAAGTAGTGTGTGATGTGAAATGTAATAACTTCATAAAATTACATGTTTGCATGAAAATAACCCTTAAAGAGGTAATATGTTAATAAAAGAAAATTAATAATAATATTTACATGATTACTTGAAAGGGTAAAAGTATAACTCCTTATTTAATTAATCATTATTAAATTAAAAAGGGGAACACACTAGCGGGGCGAAGGGTAGCAACCTAGTCATAGGTATATACCCAATCTAGATATTATGATGGCCTAGTGGGTTGAAAGATACCTATAGGATAAAGAGATTATGCCAACTTTGACGCCGATTGGTTTTTCTAGATAACCACTCGGGACATGGTCTTGGTACAC
Organism: Lactuca virosa; assembly: GCF_052849685.1. Lineage (NCBI taxonomy): Eukaryota > Viridiplantae > Streptophyta > Magnoliopsida > Asterales > Asteraceae > Lactuca > Lactuca virosa. The sequence continues at coordinate 398,951,094 of NC_136430.1, read as the reverse complement.
TTTGGTATACCGGGACTGGAGTGATGTTGGTCAAGCGGTGGGACCAGCGCAAACATCACGTGGGATTTGGGAGGTGCATCTGTTGGAATTGGCACCGCTTGTACCAGTCCTTAACGACAACGAATATACATGTATGTGCACAGTCGGAGTAGCGAACGCAGCGTACCGGGAGCAATGATTACGGGTGAGAGTCGCGCCTCACTTAGTGCATTGGGTCGTGCCGGTCACGTTAGTAGCGAACGGGGTCTTGCTTTGGGTTTTTGCGGTGAATAAATAGACCCTAACTAAGAGGTAATACTTTAATAATTATAGCGGTGAGTAGTGAGTAATTATTAATGTAAAGCGGAGAAAAAAATATTATATAATAATATTCAAGCGGTGAATCGATAAGATTAAATTAGTTACAGCGGCGTTGAGGAGAGTAACTAATAAAACAAGCTCTAGCTGAAGAATTAAAATAAATTGAACTGAACCTGTGTTTGTTATGTGGTGTGATGTTGTATGTCTTGCTCGTGAGTCCTTGACTGTGTGTGGGTGTTTGTGTGAATCTATCTATGATATGTGTGTTCTATTAACACTGTACTATATTGACTCACTTAGCTTATGCTAACACTTGTTCTTTGCTTGTTGGTTTTTTGTGCATTGGAACAGGTAGCTTGACATGATGACTTGGTGAGGATGGGAACCATTGGGTAGTTTTATTTAGTATCTATAGTTATGATACCATCTGGACATGTTGGGTTTTCATCATTATGTTTGGTGAACTTTAATTTTGATGGGTTTTTTTGACATGAAAGTAACATTTGTGATGTTTTCAAAATAATCTTAAAAGTCTTCCGCATCGTATTCTGTTAAATGAATGTTTTAAAAATAAAAAAAAATTGGTGAAAAATCACGATGTTACAGAAGGGGAAGAAAAGGAAAGCTCCTTCTAAGAGCCACAACGGAAAGTCACATAATGGTTCTTCAAGTGGAACCAAAGGTGGTTCTGCTGCTCCTTCGTCTATTCCGAAAGATGCAAAGTGCTTCTATTGTCACGATAAAGGGCATTGGAAACGAAGCTGCCCGAAGTATCTGCATGTTATCAAGGATGGGAAGATAAATCCCACCTTCGCAGGTATTTACACTATTCAATCTCATAACTCATCACATGCTAGTTCTTGGGTCCTTAATACAGGATGTGGTTTTCACATTTGTTCTGATTTGTAGGGTCTAAGAAGAAGTAGGGATGTGGAGCACGGGAAGATGAACTTGATCATGGGGAATAGGAGAGAGCGTCGCCTGTCACCAAGATTGGAGTTTATTCTTTATTGCTTAGTAATGGGTTAGGGTTAGATTTGAACGATTGTTGCTACTCGTCGGAAATGGCGAGAAACATTATTTATTTTCATGGTTTGTATAAACAAGGTTTTAGATTTTCGTTTGATAATGAAATTGGTTCTATTAATGCTTTCTATAATGGTAAATTTTATTTTGAAGCATTGCCTTGTAATGGTATATATGAAACTGTGATGGTTGTAGACAACTTAGGAAATAATGTGTTGCATATTGATTCGTCCAATGGTTTGGACAAAGAATGCTTGTGGCATTGTCATCTTGGACATGTCAACAAGAAGCGCATAGCCCAACTCCAAAAGGATGGAGTGTTGGAGTCATTTGACCTAAAGTCGGATAACACGTGCGAATCTTATTTGCTTGGAAAGATGACCAAGTCACCTTTCACTGGTACATGTGAAAGAGGTGAGGGATTATTGGATCTCATACACACCGATGTGCGTGGGCCCTTTAGATCTACGACAAGGGATGCAAATCACTTCTACGTGACTTTTACCGATGATTATAGTAGATATGGGTATATCTACTTAACCAAGCATAAGTCAAAAACTTTTGAAAAGTTCAAAGAGTTTAAGAAAGAAGTGGAGAATCAATTGGGCAGGAAGATAAAGATGCTCCGATCCAATCGAGGTGGTGAGTATCTTAGCATCGAGTCCACGACTATCTTAAGGAATGTGGAATTGTTTCACAATTGACACCGCCTAGGACACCACAGCTAAATGATGTGGCTAAGAGGTGCAATCGAACCTTGTTGGACATGGTTCGTTCCATGATGAGTCGAGCTTCGTTACCTATCTCATTTTGGGGGTATGCCTTAGAGACTGCCGCCCATATCCTTAATCTAGTCCTAACTAAGAAGGTTGCCAAAACACCCCATGAGATGTGGACAGGGAAGTTTCCCTCGCTAGCACATATCAAAGTTTGGGGTTGCGAGGCTTTTGTAAGACGAGAGACTCACGACAAGCTTGAACCTTATAGTGAGCGGTGTATTTTCATCGGCTATCCACAGAAGTCCTTTAGATATCTCTTCTACCGACCGAGTGACAATATTGTCTTCGTTGCGAGGAGAGGTATTTTCCTAGAGAGAGAACTCATATGTAAAGAGGACAGTGGGAGGCAAATTGACCTTGAAGAGCTTCAAGAATCAAGTGATGAAGGAACCTGAAACACTAGCGCTCAACCCGAGGATGAAACTCATGTTGAACCGATTGATGAGTCGTTACTTCTTAGACGTTCCAGTAGAGTTAGGTAGTGTTTGTTTTTTGTCTGCAGATCTGCATGACCTCTTCTGTCTGCGCCGCGCAGACCACGCGCAGACATTAGCCTTCGCAGACTGTTTGTTTTTTTGAAGACTGCAGACCTAAAAATGTCTGCGCGCCCTCTTCTTGGCGCAGATGTGGACCAGAGTCTTCTAACATCTTCAGACATCTTCTAGCCTAAAGAAACATATATATCTTTATTTTTTTTAAGTTTTTTTTAATTTATATTTTTTCCAACTTTATTAATGATAAACAATTTGAAAAAAAAAATTACAAAACTTAAAAAAAACGTTCGACAATACAAACATGATATTTTTGACAAATTTATAAATAAAGATTTATTACAATAATAGTCGTTGAAGTTGTTTATATAAATATGAAAAAAAAATCATAATATATTCTTATATTTTTTTTTGCCAAATTTTGTAAAACATTATTTAATACAGTATCGTCAATTTCTCGAGAAAATATTTATGGTACGTTTTAATGGATTTAATTGAAAAAATCGAAGTTTATTTCCATCCATTTATGTATCAAATTCTTTGATCACTAATTATAATGTTTAGTTATAACTTTGCAAGCAGAGTTGTTGGTTTTTATCAAATATATACGTTAATTCATACCATTTTTATTTTTATTTTTTTATACAATAATACATAAAAGTTGATCTAGATTCGTTAATTATTTATAACAAAGTCATAAAAATATTAAAAAATCACTTTGAAGTTTAAAAAAAATCAGTTTATTTAGATTTCAGTTTATTTTAGTAGCCCCCAGATGTTAAAAAAACAAACAGTCTTCTTTTTTCAGACTGCAGACGTTTGGTCCACCTCTTCTACTGCAGAGGTCTACAGATGTGGTCCGCAGACTGCAGACATTTTGCCTCAGAAAAAACAAACAGCACCTTAGTGTTCCACCCGTATTATATGGTTTCCATATAACCGCTGAGGGTGATACGTTTATTAGTGATAGTACACTAATAAATATGGATGAACCTAACAACTACAAGGAAGCCATGGCAGGCCCAGATTCTACAAAATGGAAAGAGACGATGGACAGCGAGATTCGGTCCATGTATGACAATCAAGTTTGGAACTTGGTTGACAATGTACCAGGTCGTACGACGGTTGGGTGCAAGTGGATCTTCAAGAAAAACACCGACATGGATGGGAAAGTGCACACATTAAAGGCATGACTGGTTGCGAAGGGTTTCACTCAAACTCAGGGAGTTGACTATGATGAGACCTTCGCACCAGTGGCCAAGATCAAGTCTATAAGGGTTATGCTAGCCATAGTTGCGTTTCATGACTATGAAATATGGCAGATGGACGTCAAAACCACTTTCCTTAATGGAAAGTTGGTTGAGGATGTTTACATGAATCAGCTAGAGGGTTTTGTGGATGCAAAGTACCCGAATAGAGTGTGCAAGCTTGATAAATCCATCTATGGATTGAAACAAGCATCTCGCAGATGGAATCTTTGTTTCGATGAGAAAGTCATAGAGTTTGGTTTTTCGAGAAGCGAGGATGAGTCCTGCGTATATGTCAAAGCTAGTGGGAGTATAGTTAGCTTCTTGGTATTGTATGTGGATGACATACTACTCATAGGGAACGACGTCCCAAACTTGCAAGAGGTTAAGTCCTGGCTTGGGAAGTGTTTCGCTATGAAGGACCTCGGAGAGGCTGCTTATATTCTAGGGATAAGGATATTGAGAAATAGGAGTAAGAGACTAATAGGACTTAGTCAAAGTACTTACTTGGATAAAGTGTTGAAACATTTTAGCATGGAGAATTCCAAGAAAGGGGAGTTACCAATCCAGAGAAATACAAAATTGAGTAAGACTCAAAGCCCGAGTACCGATGCTGAGATAGCGGAAATGAGTCAAGTGCCATATTCTTCCGCCGTTGGCTTGATCATGTACGCTATGACGTGTACTCGCCCTGATGTGGCTTTTGCGCTGAGCATGGTTAGCCGATATCAAGGGGAACCCGGGTAAAGCTCATTGGACCGCAGTAAAGAACATTCTTAAGTATCTACGAAGGACGAAGGATTGGGTCCTCGTACTTGGTGGAAGTGAAGAATTGAGAGTGACAGGGTATAGTGATGTTAGTTTTCAGACCGACAGAGATAACTTCCGCTCTCAGTCGGGTTGGGTATTTACCCTGAATGGAGGAGCAGTGACTTGAAAAAGTTCTAAGCAGGAGACTGTAGCTGATTCAACGTGCGAATCAGAGTACATAGCAGCGAGCGAAGCATCGAAGGAGGCGATATGGTTGAAGAACTTCATCGGAGACCTTGGAGTTGTACCAACCATAAAGGAGCCTATGGAGATTTTCTGTGATAACGAAGGAGCGGTTGCCTTAACCAAGGAACCGAGGGATCATGGTAGATCTAGACACATCGACAGAAAATACCACTTCATCAGACATCGGGTAGAAGAGGGACTCCTCGTAGTCAAGAGGGTATCGTCAGAGGAGAACCCAACATATCCCCTCACAAAGGGTCTGAGTAGGGTTAAGCACTTACAACATGCAAGGAACATTGGTCTGAAGGACGATATTAGTTTTAGTGATTAGATAGTTGTTTAGAAACTTGTAATAGATCAAATGTAATTGACATTTGATGATTGAATAAAGGAATTTTATTTATGAGTAAAGTTACTATCTTCTGTCAATTTGTTTACTATTTTTTCACTTTTGCATGATTTGACTTCGAGAATAATAGGATTATTCGAATTATCCACAGTCTATCATACTTTGGAAGTAGGTAATGAGGTTAGACTGTCATGAATTGGTTTGTAGATTGTCTAAGGTGTTGTTTGTTTTTTCGAAGAGAAAATCCATGAAGTATGCGGACCACCTCTACAATCCTCTGTAACAGAAGAGGTGGAACAAACAGCTGCAGCCTATAATAAGAAGCATGTTTGTTTTTTAACATCTTCAGACTGCTGCAGTAAGCTGAAATTTAAATAAACTAATTTTATAAACTGAAAATAGTTCTCAACACCGAAATTTTAATAATTCTAGTCTTAAAACATTGAAAGAATACTAAAAAGAACATGTAAAAAAACAAAAATATAAAACTTTTTTAAAAAAGACTTAAAAAAATATAAAAGAAGCTAACAGTTTTATTCTAGAAAAAAACTAGTTGTAAAAAACATAAAAAAAATTAAGAAAGTATAGCAAACGATGTTTACAAAATTCGTAAAAACTTACACACGTTAAAAAAGATGCAGCTGAAACTTAAAATATTATTAACAGAAACGGTTAAAAAAATTTAAAAATCAAAGTTTTTTTTTAAAAAAAATCAAGTTAAAAAAATTTGTGGAAACTATAAAAAAAATTGTATCAAATCCGTAAATAAAAGTTTAAAAAAATCAAAGCTTTTTTTTATTAAAAAAAAAGTTTAAAAAATAAGTTATACCAAAATTCTAAAAAAAAACACTTGGAAAAAATGAAAGCTGGAGAGGTTTGAAGAGGCAAGTCGAGTGCTGCGCCACACAGCACACACGCAGAGGTTTTGTAGTCTGAAGCCTTCCAAAAAACAAACTGTTGCGAGAGTGAAAGTGTTGCGCGTGTGCTGCGCCGCGCAGCAAAAAGTGGTTTGAAGAGGTTTTTTAAAAAAACAAACAGCACCTAAGTGTTTGGACATAACAAAAGTTTGTTGCAACGTTCATGAGTACTCCTGAAATAAGATTTGAGTATTAAATCAAACCCACGCTCAGATGAATCACTTCATGAAATTTATCATGCGTGATTATGAGACGATAATATCGTATAGTCTTTAAACCGAGATATATGAGTTGTTTTTTACAAGTTGTTTGTGCATTGATAATGTGTAAACGCATCAGTAACTTGATGTTATAAAACGTATTGTTGTGTATGATTTAATAAGTAAATAGTACAAGCATATAAGTCAAAGTTTATTTGTTCCTTTTATCCTAAGAGGATTAAAAGCGATATCTTGGGCCCCTCGATGATTTTGTGTTGACTTATGTGTCGGGCCCGGTCAGGACTAAATTGATGTGTTCAATTAAGTTCTATGTCAAACAAATCTAAAATCGGGAAACAAACTGTTGGACAATGAGTATGACTTTATTCCATGTCTTTGTCCACATGATATCATGAGAACAGAGGACTATATGATCCCTTATCTAAAGGATGCGTTATTGACTAGGTCAGAGTTCGACAACGGCTTTTGAGAGCTACGATTGCTAATCGGATTTTGTAGTCGTACTTGCAGTTATAGTTATTAGACTTATCCAAGTGGGAGACTGTTGGATTAGGTGTCTAAGTCCATAACTATAATTGATATGTACTTGACCCGATAGTAGCATGGTCCTTTTGGGTTGCCTTCACCATAGCAGTTTGATAGGATGAATTATGGAGAAAGAGGTTAATTGTGATTTATTAATATATTATAAGAATAATATATTAATTGACAAATCATATTAATTTAATTAGTATTGATCAGAAATTAATTTGGTGATCAAATGAGACTGATTAAATTAAGGGGACTGGTATTGCAATTATCTAATAGTTACAAGTTGGGCTTGTGGCTCCTTGTGGAAGGGGCGGACGAATTCTATGTGTATCCCATATAGATTTCGTCCATATGATAGCTTCTGGAAGGATCTACTGGGATGCTTAAGGCTTAAGCAATCACATTAGGGTTTTACCTGAAACCCTAGCAGCTCAACTATATAAGGAACCCCTAGGACTCCTAAAATCAGACACTTGTTCCCTAGAGAATACCCTAGCCGATTTTAGAGCCTCTTACATCTCTCTGATATTCTTCCAATTGCTACTTGGTGTTTGTGACTCACTAGAGGTGCAACAATTGATGCATTAAGCTCTTGAAGGTCAAGATCTACAAGCTACAAGGAAAAGGTATTCATCTAACTTTGTTATATGTTACAAATCTCGAAAATTGTATGCTTGTTAGGGTTCATGCTTTGGATGATTAGAATTGCATGTATAACTTGAGAAAAACCTATATCCAAAGCATTATGGTTACATGTATACCATAGGAATGTTGTAGTGCTCAAAACCATCAATTTTCACATCCATTTGGTGTATTTCCAAATATTGTGAATGGATGCAATTACTACTAATGTACAAATTGATGTAATTCTTGTAACAGGTGAGTAGGTATCATAGAAGTATTGACCTTCCTTTTGACGATACCATTTAGCTACTAAACGAGCTTTGTATTTTTCAATGCTACCATCAGGTCTAAAATTCTTCTTAAATATCCATTTATGCCAAATTGGTTTTTTGCCAAAGTGGCAAATCTACCAACCCATGTATTATTATATACAGTGGAATCAATCTTGCTTTTGATTGCCTCTTTCCAATAAGGAGCTTCATAAGAATCCATAGCATCCTTATAAGTTTGTGGTTATTTATTCACTACATAGGTCATGTAATCAGGTCCAAAATATTTGGCTATTTTGCCCCTTTTGCTTCTTCGAGGTTCTAAGTTCTCTTCTTGAACCTTTCAAGAACTCTCTTCATTTGACTGTAAACTTTTGTCAAGAATGGGTTCATTCAGTCCATCATCTAGAGGTCTTTTCCTAGACTAGGTAACCTCTTTCCCTTTGTCCTTAAAAGTAAAAATATTTTCAAAGAATTCAGCCTCTGCTGATTCCATGATTGTTTGATTATGGATATCATCAACATGTGATTTATACACAAGAAACCTATATGCTGCACTATTCATGGCAGGTCCAATATTGATGAAATCTATGGTTTTTTTTCTAAGTTTAGTCCTCTTGGGAAGAGGTACTTGTACCTTATCAAGGCAACCCCACACTTCCATCCTTTTGTAAGAGGACAATCTCCCTTTCCACAGATAACAGGGTGATTTGTCACACTTTTTATGAGGAATTTTATTAAGTATTGAATTTTCTGCAAGACATGCTTATCCCCACAGATTATGTGGTGCTCCAAAAGTACTTAACATTGAATTAATCATGTTTTTCAATGTTCTATTCTTTCTTTCTGCCACTCCATTTCATTGAGGAGTATATGGAGTAGTTGTTTGATGTATAATACCATTTAAAGTACAAAATTCAGCAAAGTCTTTGGATTCATATTCTCTTCCTCGATCAGACCTTAGAATTTTGATCTTTTTGTCAAGTTGATTTTCAACTTTAGCCTTATAATTATTAAAAGAATTCAAGGCTTCATCCTTGGTATTTAACAAATAAATATAGCAATACTTGTTGCAATCATCAATAAAGGGAATATAATAATTCTTTCCTCCTCTTGTAGGTGTTGCTCTAAAATCACATAAATAAGAGTGGATTAGGCTAAGTATTTCATTAGATTTTTCAACCGATTTATGAGGAAGTTTTGAGAACTTTGATTCTACACAAACCTCACATTTTATGTTTTTATCTAATGAACATTTTGGTAACATGCCACGTTTTAACATACTTTGAATAGAACGAAAATTGACATGTCCCAATTGAGAATGCCACAAAATTGAAGGATCATGCATATACGTAGAAGAGGGGCTAGTAGTGCCCATTATTAAATTAGCATTAACATTGGTTACATCATTGTTTAGTGTTTCAACACCATAGTACAAAGGTAAGAAAACTGACTTTGAAGAGACCCTCACTAAGGTATCCCTTTCCAACATACATCCCACCCTTGGTGATAACAAACTTATCAGACTCAAATACAAGTTTGAATCCCTTGTTACTAAGAATAGGACCAAAAATCAGACTCTTAGTAATTTTAGGAACATGAAAGACATCACTTAAAACAAGTTCTTTTTCATAAGTTAGTTGTAGCTTCACTTTTCCCTTTCCTTCAATTTTTGTAGTAGAGTCATTCCCCATAAACATTGGTTCAGAATCAGAGACTTTCTGGTATGTGGAGAACATGGTTCTAGAGTTGTAAATGTGCCTTGTAGCTCCAATATCAATCCACAATCTACACAATTACAAACCATGTTGGTTTGAATCACAACAACAAACTGATTTGGTGATTCAACCATGTTGGTTTGACCAAAAGTTCCTCCACCAAAATTACCACCATTGTTTCCATTGTTCCCTCCATTGTTTCCTCCTTGACCCTCCTGAATCTGCAGTCTTTGGCCTTGTGTCTAGTTTTTCCACAAACATAGCATGTACCAGAATTCTTCTTGAAATTCTTCTTGTTTGGGCCATGATTTTTGCCATCTTTGGAAGAGTTTTTGGAGCCTTGCTTCCATTTCTTCTTGTTATGTTTGGTCATTGAAGTACTTGCTTCTCCAACAAAGTTTACACGTTGTTCCAAGGAATTTGTATATGCTTTCTCATTCAATCTGTTATCTTCTTCCACATGAATTTTCAACACAAGTTGCTCAAAACTCATGTCATCAGTTAAGTGCTTAACATATAGTTTGAAATTCTTCCAAGAAGGAGGAAGTTTTCAATGATTGAACCAACAAGAAAATTAGAGATAATTCCCATACCTCCAAGATCACGTGCAATGACTTGAAGTTCCTCAACTTGTTTGAGGGCAGGTTTGCTATCCACCATCTTGAAATTCATGAACTTTCCAATCGCGAATTTCTTGGAACATGCTACTTCTATTTTGTACTTATTTTACAATGATTCCCATATCACTCTTGCAGTAGTCATGGTAGAGTAGATATCATAGAGGGAATCATCCAAGGCATTCATAATATAATTTCTGCAATTATACTCATTTGTGTTCCAAGTTCCCACAGCCCTTTAATGTTTTGCCAATTAGGCTGTAGTGGGTAGTGTTGTTCCTTCTGCAGTGGTTACACCAGTAGGAGGAGAGTGAGAATCATCAGTGAGAATATTGAAAACATGAAGAGTTGTTAGATAAAACAACATCTTTTCTTGCCATCTCTAAAAATCTGAGCCTTTGAATTTCTCAGGATTTTCCACATGTGTTTTGATGATGGATTGTTGGTCCATTCTTCCACTTTTTGATTTATGTCTTAGATTGTTATGACAAAAGTAATCAAAACACGAAATACAACAAATAGAAACACAAAGAAATCAAATTTATATACAAGATTCATAATCAGAAAACATACTTGAATGTTGATGTTTACAACATAGTCACAAATACGAAAATATGTAGATTGAGGCCTGCGAATTGCAGTGACCTAAGATAGAAATTGCTAGGGAATGGGTCTGTCTTGAAAATACAACAATCAATTGAAGAACAGATCTTGAATATGTCGAAAATCACCATGATCCCTTGTGATATGAAGAACGAATTTTTGAGAGAAAGTGTGTGTTTCATTAGTCATCAAATTCTGTCTGATTTCATGTATTTATAGCCTTCCAATGGTGGTTGTAAACCACCAATCGAAATTAACTGCTAAAAACTGTCAAGCAGTTAAGTCTCTAATTAACATAATTTTACTAAATAAAAAATTAATTAATGAAAATTAAATTCGGATTTATAAAAATAAAAATATATTAAATATCCAAGAAGAGCCCGAGCCCCTATCTTTTACCATTAATATATATATAAAATCCAAGCCTTCTACTAGCCCAAATTGACTAGTCCAACACCATAACCCAAACCCAAGATGTTTAACACATTACTTGATCCATTTGATTAAACGGGTGGGAAAAGTCTTATATAGAGGGAGAAGGTTTTTTCTTCTTCCTATATGGGACAAGTCTCACATTGTATTATTTAGAACAAAGTTCCAACAAAGAAAAAAAATGGGGAATATATTCGAGAATACAAGATTGCAAAATATAGCTAAGATTATGATATTAATGTTATGATGAAGCCAATACAATAAAATCATATTTATACTATTTCATGAGGGGTAAATGGTAATTGTGTAGTTATCAAAGAATATAAATGACTATATAGTCGTTTGTGTAAGAGGTGATATTGCATTTATGTTTTTGATTCATTAGCTTAAAAACAAATTAATTTGACTTTTATACCCTCATTTTAATTGAATATATGAAACCATGATCAAAGGTATAAAAGTAAAACATATTTTTTTAAGTCGATGAATCAAAATCATAAGTTGAAGTATCACCTTTTTTTTAGTTATAATCATAAGTTGAAGTATCACCTTTTTTTAGTTATAACAACTAGTTATGAAAAATGGTTTTATAGGGATAATAATAGGTTTAAAAAAGAGGAATAAATGTACGATGAAAAAATTTAGTTTATGATTTCATTAAAATATATTGTTGAAAAAAATGATGGTGCAACAACTACTTAGTCTAGTACCTCTTGGATTATGTGACAACTAAAATTTGTGTTTGAGTATCTGATTCACTTTACATATTAGACTTTGGACTGAAAAAAATAATAAACACATAAAAAAAAGGATTAAACTCTACAAATTAGACTTTGGAATATATTTTTTTCGAACAACAGATATTTTATTAAGCTAGCAAGAAGCTAGACAAAACCAAAAGGATTACATGCAAGAAATAGCCAAATTTGGATCATGTACCCCGGAAACCCAATACAAGTTTACACAACGACACCTACTATTAGCCTAAATAAAATATTGAGTAACAATCTTATGAAAAAAAATCTCTTTCTAGAAATTCCTCTACCAAAAATACAATCATTGCGAAAATGCCAAATATGCAACCACAAAGTAAGAAAAGAGGCTTCAAAGAAATCTTTTTGCATCTTAGACATCCTTAAAGAATGAAACCAAGCAATCCGATTCGGCAAAGACTTCAAAGTAGGGACAGAAATATTCCACCATCTAACAAATCGAGAGCTAAAGAGCATCCAAAAAAACAAATGATTAGCCATTTCTATCTCCTAATTACAAAATGGACACATAATAGAAGACAAGTCAAAGCCTCTAATAGAAAAATTACCTCTAGTATGGAGTTTATTCGGAAACAACCTCCACCCAAAAACATTAACTTTGATAGGAACAAGGTGAGACATCCCCATTTTCACGGCCAGAAAAGACCGATTTGTTTATGCTTCATTTTTAAAATCAGAGTATACTTTTAAAGAAAAGTGTTGCGGAATTTGTTCCCAGAAAAACATGATAAAGATATTATCAAAGCATTTCCGAAGAAATGTATTTAGTTTATATTAAAACTTTGGGATGTCATCGTCAATACAGAAACATAAGCATAAACAGACATTGCATTCATTTACATTAGTAATTTACATCTCCTTTAATCTCTCAGTGTAGTGTAGCTTCGTATTGACACATGTGATACAAATAAACTGAGTGGGTCAGGTTGGTAAACTTGGTGAGTACATAGGGTTTTCAATCCCACAATGTTATATCATATATATATATATATATATATATATATATATATATATATATATATTAGAACTCACAAAATATACAATTTCACCATATCTAAGCAACTTTACCCCCACCCCGTCGATCCTCACAACGACACGATCTATACTCTAAAATTAACCTCTTTACCTAATCCATACTCCCAGATCTAAAATTTACCTCTTTACCTAATCCATACTCCCGGATCTGAATTTACCTCTTTACCTAATCTATACTCCCGGATCGGGTATGTCTGATTCATACTCCCGGATCTAAAATTTGCCTCTTTACCTAATCCATACTCTCGGATCGGGTATGTCTGATCCATACTCCCAGATCTAAAATTTGCCTCTTTACCTAATCCATACTCCCGGATCGGGTATGTCTGATCCATACTCCCGGATCTAATAACAAATAACTATGTCCTATCTATACTCTCGGACTAAGGACAACTGACTAAGTCTAATCCATACTCTCAGATCAATGACAAGTTTTAAGGTTATTCCCTTCGTGTATATCTCACTCGTACTCACAAGGAGATCCTACCCAATGTCCCTCTTAATTTATTTAGGTCTACTCTGTATCCTAAATCATCATGTATTTACCAGATATGCTCTTAACACGTATTTCAGGCAGTATAAAATGTTCCACACGTAAACATATAATTTAATACTTGTATTAAAATCATGTTCATGAAAGGGACTATGCACTCACTTGATGAGGTGGTGATACTTGGACATTGCTTCGCTTCGACGAAACTGGGTGGTTTTCTTGAAAACCGGACTCTGCGGGGGCAGAGTTTCCGAACCGAAAACCTCTTTTTATCGGAGCCTCCGGGCGCTCGGGGCTTTCTTCAAGTGCTAGGGAAGTTTCCTAGGCTTTTGGGGGTGTTTTGGGAGGTTTAGAGAATGAGTAGAGAGAAGAATAATGGGTTCAAGGTGTGAAAAATGAAGGAACTCTCGGGTGGTATTTATAGGCTGAAAAAGTGATGAACTCGTCGAGTTTATGACCCAACTCGTCGAGTTTCTGGCTCCAAACTCGTCGAGTTTCTGGTCCAAATCGTCAAGTTGGTGCCACGTTTCGTCATCTGGTGGGTAGAAAGCAATGGCTCAGATTGAGCCACGTCACCCACTTCACTACAACATCCTTCCGACTTCTAAACCCCGTAACTTTCACATACGAGCTCTGCTTTCGACGTTCTTTATATCCACACGTAGGTATTGATAAGATCTACAACTCTCCTTTTGAATCAATCGGCTAAATCTTGACCGATTTTAAATTTAACAATATGAGAAGATTACACTGTTTAACGACCGTGTAAAATTCATAACTTCTACATAAGGACTCTGTTTTCGACTGTATTTTTATCGTTGAACTCCTATTAATGATATCTTCAATTCTCATTTAGGTTGTCTCAGCTAAAATTTGTTCGATCTAAAATTCGAACTCCAGGCTACACACTGTTATGCCAAATCTTAGAAAATTCATAACTTCCTCATACGAAGTCAGATTTTGACGTTCTTTTTATGCACACTCTTGGTTTAACGTATACTAAAACTTTCGTTTAGATCGCTAAGGCTAAAAAGCACTTTATTGTAAACTCATTTTTTACGTCACATAGCGCCGTGTCGGTTTTATCGCGAAACTTCGACAGGTCATAACTTCTTCGTTATAACTCGGATTTCGGCGTTCTTTATATATACGGAACCCTTGAGACATATGCTATAACTTGGTTAAGGTTATTTACTCTAAATAATCTTCTATCAAAAAGTTATTATTAATGCTCATTGTCTCTAAATGACTAGCCCGAATCTGCGGGCGTTACAATTATCTCCCCCTTAGGATGATTACATCCCGTAATCATCAACAAAAAGGGCTTGTATAATGAATCCATTCGTTATCTCTTCATCCTAGGTAATAACCGTAACTTCTATGTTCCTTCGAATGAGAGCGGTGCTCAATCTTGCACCCGCTCTCTACCTCATGTTGGACTTCCAATCGGGACCTTTTTAGTCACAATATCGATCCCTATTGGAGACTCCTTCTTCTTTTTAACAAACTTAAGATAAGTTCTTCCCTTCGATTATCATAATAGACTGATGGGTGATGTTCTAATGACCTCTCATCGTATGATTCAATGCTTAGACTCAGGTCTCTTAGGGTCAAATTCCAGAATGGAATATACCTTCCTCCGTGTTCTAATGTGATATAATCACATTCTTGCATGCATCACTTCTTGCTACAAGCTTCTTACTTTAAAAACGATCACGATACTTCTATTGATCGCTTCGTTTATCTTTCACTTCAATTGTCTGGTTTAAGTCAGATGCTACATCGATCTTGGTTCCCTGAACCACGTAACCTACTCATCTTAGTCAGACTCGATATGATATGACCTCTAGGGTCGGAATAACAATCATCTTCTTAGTCATTACCGAAATGATGGTAACGACATACTTTAACAAAAAGGAATCAATTACTAGCTTCTTGGTAACCTTGTGACTTTCCCTGATCTAAGTGTGATTCGTGTGCTTATGGTAGTATAGGCCTCTACTACCATTCACACCTACTCATACTCGTCCCAAGTATTGTCTCGCAGTTTTCCAAGTTATCATACAAGAATTTCACATAGTCATTTAACACATCGGATAACATAACCAAGCTTTATATCATTTATTGAAACTGTTACATAGGTGTTTAAGTTCAACATATAATATGCTTCTAATAGGCTACACCACATAATACTATCCACATGGCTACTTTATATCTTGATTCCTCGGATATAAAGTCCCTTACTCCTGATCCCTTGCATTGTCACCTGCTTCGTCGAGGATCATGTGGAATACTCTCGCCTTTGGCTTTGGTGGAACGTTTGGCTTCGTAGGTCCTTCCCTTTTTAGGAAGTCTTTCTTGAAGTATCCCTCTTCACCACACTTAAAGCAGACTTCTCTCTCGGCCGTGCATTCACCGGCATAGTGACCAGTCTTTCCGCATTTGAAGCAGGTCACCTCTTCAAATCATATCCCAATGTGTTTCCGTCTACACTTGTCACACCACTTTTCTTCATTGTTATCCCCATACCTTTTGTTGTTGGGGTCAGACTTTGGGTACATATTTCTCTTGTCGGATCTTGAAGACCCCTCAAACTTCCTCTTCTCGCCAACTTCAACCTTGTTGGCGGTTCTGCCTTTGATCATTTCTTCAACAGACTTAGCAACCCAGATGGCTGGCTCAAGAGTAAGTGATTGGCGTACTGGCACAGTGTACTCCCATGGTAGTCCCTTCGTATACTTATCGATTTTTGTTAGCTCGTCCGGGACAATGCGCAATGCAAACTCCATGTTGTCTGTGAAGGCATTGGTATACTCATCAATGGACATGTTGCCCTTCTTTAACGTCAGGTTCTGATTCTCCAGCTCCAGCATGTTTTGGGATAAGTAGAACTTGCGTTTAAAGTGTACCAAGAATTCTGCCCATGTCAGTTGTAGTGGCTCATTGGGGCTTATGATCTTTCCCAACGTGTTCCACCAACGAACAGTGCCACCTCTGAACTGACATACTGCGTATGTGGTTTGTAGCTGGCCCTTGCAACCACATGTTATGAAGGCCAACACCATCTCCGAGATCCAGTCCATAACTCCAATTTAAGCTAGCAAGAAGCTAGACAAAACCAAAAGGATTACATGCAAGAAATACCCAAATTTGGATCATGTACCCTGGAAACCCAATACAAGTTTACACAACGACACCTACTATTAGCCTAAATAAAATATTGAGTAACAATCTTATCAAACAAAAATCTCTTTCTAGGAATTCCTCTACCAAAAATACAATCATTGCGAAAATGCCAAATATGCAACCACAAAGTAAGAAAAGAGGCTTCAAAGATATCTTTTTGCATCTTAGACATCCTGAAAGAATGAAACCAAGCAATCCGATTCGGCAAAGACTTCGAAGTAGGGACAGAAATATTCCACCATCTAACAAATCAAGAACTAAAGAGCATCCAAAAAAACAAATGATTAGCCGTTTCTATCTCCTAATTACAAAATGGACCCATAATAGAAGACAAGTCAAAGCCTCTAATAGACAAATTACCTCTAGTAGGGAGTTTATTCGGAAACAACCTCCACCCAAAAACATTAACTTTGATAGTAACAAGGTGAGACATCCCTATTTTCACGGCCAGAAAAGACCGATTTGTTTATGTTTCCTTTTTAAAATCAGAGTATACTTTTAAAGAAAAGTGTTGCGGAATTTGTTCCCAGAAAAACATGATAAATATATTATCAAAGCATTTCCGAAGAAATGTATTTCGTTTATATTAAAACTTTGGGATGTCATCGTCAATACAGAAACATAAGCATAAACAGACGTTACATTCATTTACATTAGTTATTTACATCTCCTTTAATCTCTCAGTGTAGTGTAGCTTCGTATCGACACCTGTGATACAAATAAACTGAGTGGGTCAGGTTGGGAAACCTGGTGAGTACATAGGGTTTTCAATCCCACAATGTTATATCATATATATATATATATATTAGAACTCACAAAATATACAATTTCACCATGTATAAGCAACTTTACCCCAGCCCGTCGATTCTCACAATGACACGATCTATACTCTAAAATTAACCTCTTTACCTAATCCATACTCTCAGATCTAAAATTTACCTCTTTACCTAATCCATACTCTCGGATCTAGAATTTACCTCTTTACCTAATCCATACTCCCGGATCGGGTATTATGATCCATACACCCGGATCTAAAATTTGCCTCTTTACCTAATCCATACTTTCGGATCGGGTATGTCTGATCCATACTCTGTTGGATTAGGTGTCTAAGCCCATAACTATAATTGGTATGTACTTGACCCGATAGTAGCATGGTCCTTTTGGGTTGCCTTCACCGGAGCAATTTGATAGGATGGGTATTTGAGAAAGAGGTTATTTGTGGTTTATTAATATATTATATGAATAATATCTTAATTGAGAAATCATATTATTTAATTGGTATTGATCAAGAATTAATTTGGAATTAATTTAGTGATCAGAAGAGACTGATTAAATTTACAGGGACTGATTTGGTAAATCAGTGATACTTATAGTTTGGGCTAATGATCCATGTTGATTAGGCATGGACTAAACCTATATGAGAGTCCATTAGGGTTTTGTCCAAAGGGCCATTAAATATGAAGAGTCATGGTGAATTAGGGTTTACATGTATGAAACCCTAGAAATTCCACACTATAAAAGTAACCCCTAAGCACCCTAAAATCGGCCAACACTTCCTAGAAGAAAACCCTAGCCAACTTTTGGTGATTCCTAACCTCTCTCATAAGCCTCCTTTTGCATTTTGGTGTTTGTGACTCATTTGAGGCATCACATTTGAGGTGCTAAGTTCTTGAAAGGCAAGGTTCTACAAGCTACAACAAGAGGTATTCATTTAACTAGTTTTTATATTGTATATCTCAAATTGCATGCTAGCTAGGGTGTATGCTTTAGATGAAATGATATTGCATGTATAACTTGAGAAAACTTAGATCCAAAGCATATAGGGTTGTATGTGCACCATAGGATTGTTATAGTGCTAAAAATCCTTCAGTGGTATCAAAGCGAGGTTGTTTTCTGTTATATTGATGCACAAACACCAAACTGTTTTGAATGATAAAATTTCAAACTAGTTAGATGAAAAAATGTCATTTTTTAGCCATTGACTGCTGGACTCGTCGAGTCCCATAAGGGAACTCGACGAGTTGGATCATATGTGATGAACTCGTCGAGTCCATGCCATGAACTCGACGAGTAGGATCCCATGTTTGCAGATTTTTGAGTTTTTTTGGCCAGTTTTGGATTAGGATTATTACCACAAACTGTTTTGAATGATAAAATTTGATTTTTATGATAAGGTAATGATTATCCTCATCCAATTGAATGATGATTGTCAAATTTTAAGATAATTATTTGATTTTGTGAAAAACTAATTATTTGTAGAATTTGATTTGAATCATCTTGATATATGAAATTAGATTAGGTCAATTTTGTGATATAGTTAATTGTATGATTAATTTAATTGTTATCAAATTGATCCACGAGTTTTGAAAAGTTTCAAAAACTTGCCCTCAAGTTTTGGAATTTAAAAAGGTTGATTAAAAAGTTTTAATTTTGAAATGTTTAAATTCTAAACCCTAGAGTTTTAAAAGTGTAAAATTCAACCCTTATACTATTATAATATTAAAAGCTTAATACTTGTATATATATATATATATATATATATATATATATATATATATATGTATAAGAGAGTTAGTCTTACCGTTAGTAGGCCTCATTCACGAAGCTGGTCTATAAGGGGGGTATAAGGAAATTGCCTATAAAATGGCGATTGAATGGGTGTCCACTCTCACCCACCGCTTCCTTGACTAGTGGAGGGTCGTTAGCCGAACGGGTAAAATAGGACATTAGTTCTCATTTAAAAGTATAATGATAATTATAAGAAGTAACTAAACACTGTTCTAAATTCCCAATCTTAGTTACTTTAGGAAAAATGTGAAAATGGTGCTATTCCATGAAATTGCACTTTGCACCTTGCCAAGTCGTTAGTGGAACGTGTGTGGTTTACCGGCACACTAATTTGGACTAACGAGGGTGGCAAAGGGTAGCTCGATGTTTTTCATAGATCAATGGAGCGTGTGTGGTTAACCGGCACTTTGATTAGGTGATAAATGACATCAAGATTATCAAGCACATTTGCGTGGTTATTCACACCTTGTTTGTGATCCTCGGTATCCCAATCACAAACTTGAAGGGCATAATTGAGATTAAATATGCCATTGAATAGGTTCAATGAATCTCAAAGATCTAGGATTTTCATAAAACTTAATTCTTTTAAATTTTGGTTTAGGGTGGTGAAAATTGGTAAATCGTCATTTACCTCCCTTCAAATAATTTACTATTAGATTACGACATCCCTTTTCTAAGTTGTGAATTATTGTGTTTGGGTCCTAGCCTTAATATTTCATTTGGGTGTCATATTAAGGATTTTCTATCTAATGAATCTGGTCTTTCTATTTCAGATGTCTACCTCAAACAACGCTTCAAACTCCAACTCTTCTGGCTCTTTTTCCCTCATGAACTTATGTGGGAGGGTAATCTTCGATGGCTCAAACTTTAACGATTGGATTCGTAACATTCTATGGCCATTCGATATGAGGAAAAAGAATATGTCCTTGATAAAGAGCTAAAGGAGATTGATGAAGAAACTGCTACTCCTGAGCAACTGACTGAGTATAGGGCTCATGAGAAGGACGCGACAAAGGTGTCGTGCATCATGCTAGCCACTATGACTTATGAGCTTCAAAAGTCCTACAAGGACTTCTGGCCTTTCGAGATGCACCAAGACTTGATGGAAAGGTACCATCAGAGTGCTCATCAGGAAAGGTATGAAATCATTTCCTCCATGATAACAACAAAGATGAAGGATGGAGAGTCCATCACAACCCACTTGCAAAAGATGCAAAGATATATGGACCGCTTGCTTAAGTTGAATGTCAATTTCGACGAAGAGTTGGCTATTGACATTATCCTACACTCTTTACCTTCTTGTTATGATCAGTTCCGTATGACTTGTCATATAAACAAGGAGGAAGTCACTCTGAGCAAGCTTCAAGGCCTTTTTGAGAACTGCTGAGAGTAGTTTGAAAGTCAAGTCTATTGTGCCCACTCCTACTCTTGTTGCCCTAGTCCTGGCAATTGGACATGGTAAAGGGAAGAAAAGGAAAGCTCCTACAAAGAACCACAAGGGAAAGTATCCTGATTGATCCTCTTCTAATGGTTCCAAAGGTGGTTCTGCTACCCCCTCATCCGATCCAAAGGAAGCAGAGTGCTTCCATTGTCATGAAAAAGGGCATTGGAAACGAAGTTGCCTTAAATACTTGCAGGACATTAAGGATGGGAAGATAAAGCCCACCTTCGCAGGTATTTACACTCTTCAATCTAACAACTCATCACATGCTAATTCTTGGGTCCTTGATACAGGATGTGGTTTTCACATTTGTTCTGATTTGAAGGGTCTAAAAAGAAGTAGAGATGTGGAGCACGAGAAGATGAACTTGATCATGAGGAATAGGAAAGCGTCGCCTGCCACCAAGATTGGAGTTTATTATTTATTGCTTAGTAATGGGTTAGGGCTAGATTTGAATAACGGTTGCTATTCGTCTGATATGGCGAGAAACATTATTTATTTTCATGGTTTGTATAAACAAGGTTTTATATTTTCATTTAACAATGAAATTGGTTATATTAATGCTTTTTATAATGATAAATTTTATTTTGAAGCATTGCCTTGTAATGGTGTATATGAAATTGTGATGGTTGTAGACAACTTAGGAAATAATGTATTGCATATTGATTCGTCCAATGGTTTGGACAAGGCATGCCTGTGGCATTGTCGTCTTGGACATGTCAATAAGAAGTGCATAGCCCAACTCCAAAAGGATGGAGTGTTGGAGTCATTTAACTTAAAGTCGGATGACACGTGCGAATCTTGTTTGCTTGGAAAGATGACCAAGTCACCTTTCATTGGTACTTGTGAAAGTGGTGAGGGTTTGTTGGATCTCATACACACGGATGTGTGTGGACCCTTCAGATCCACCACAAGGGATGCTAACCGCTTCTGTGTAACATTTATCGACGATTATAGCAGATATGGATATATCTACTTAATCAAGCACAAGTCAGAAACCTTCGAAAAGTTCAAAGAGTTTAAGCAAGAAGTGGAGAATCAATTGGGCAGGAAGATAAAGATGCTTCGATCCAATCGAGGTGGTGAGTATCTTAGCATCGAGTTCCACAACTATCTTAAGGAATGTGGAATTGTTTCACAATTGACGCCGCCTAGGACACCACAGCTAAATGATGTGGCTGAGAGGTGCAATCGAACCTTGTTGGACATGGTTCGTTCCATGATGAGTCGAGCTTCGTTACCTATCTCATTTTGGGGGTATGCCTTAGAGACTGCCGCCAATATCCTTAATCTAGTCCTAACTAAGAAGGTTGCCAAAACACCTCACGAGATGTGGACAGGGAAGTTTCCCTCGCTAGCACATATCAAGGTTTAGGGTTGCGAGGCTTTCGTAAGACGAGAGACTCACGACAAGCTTGAACCTTATACCGAGTGGTGTATTTTCATCGGCTACCCACATAAATCCTTTGGATATTTGTTCTATAGACCTAGTGAGAACGTGGTCTTCGTAGCACGAAGGGGTGTCTTTCGTGAAAGAGAAATTATATGTCAAGAGGATAGTGGGAGTCAAATTGACCTTGAAGAGCTTCAAGAGTTAGGCGATGAAGGAACCTCTAACACTAGCACTCAACCGGAGGATGAGACTCCTGTTGAACCAGTTGACCAATCCTTACCTCTGAGACGTTCCAGTAGAGTTAGTGTTCCACCTGTGTTATATGGTTTTTATATAACAATTGAAGGTGATACATTTATCAGTGATAGCACACTGGTAATTTTGGATGAACCTAACAGCTACAAGGAAGCCGTGGTGGGCCAAGAATCTGCAAAGTAGAAAGAGGCGATGGACAGCGAGATTCATTCTATGTATGACAATCACGTTTGGAACTTGGTTGACAATGTACCAGGTCGTAAGACGGTTGGGTGCAAGTGGATCTTCAAGAAGAAGACCGACATGGATGGGAAAGTACACACATATAAGGCGCGATTGGTTGTGAAGGGATTTACTCAAAATCATGGAGTTGACTATGATGAGACCTTCTCACCAGTAGCAAAGATCAAATCTATAAGGGTTATGCTAGCCATAACTGCGTTTCATGATTATGAAATATGGCAGATGGATGTCAAAACCGCTTTCCTTAATGGGAAGTTTGTTGAAGATGTTTACATGAATCAGCCAGAGGGTTTTGTGGATGCGAAGTACCCTGATAGAGTGTGTAAGCTTAAGAAATCCATTTATGGATTAAAGCAAGCATGTCGCAGATGGAATCTTTGTTTCGATGAGAAAGTCAAAGAGTTTGGATTTTTGAGAAGCGAGGATGAGTCCTGCGTATATGTCAAGGCTAGTGGGAGTATAGTTAGCTTTCTGGTATTGTATGTGGATGACATACTACTCATAGGAAACGACGTACCAACCTTGCAGGAAGTTAAGTCCTGGCTTGGGAAGTGTTTCGCTATGAAAGACCTCAGGGAAGTTGCTTACATTCTAGGGATAAGGATATTGAGAAATAGGAGTAAAAGACTAATAGGACTTAGTCAAAGTACCTACTTGGACAAGGTGTTGAAACGTTTCAACATGAAAAATTCCAAGAAAGGAGAATTGCCTATCCAGAGCAATACCAAACTGAGTAAGACTCAGAGACCAAGTACCGATGCCGAAATAGCAGAAATGAGTCGAGTACCATATGCTTCCGCAGTTGGCTCGATCATGTATGCTATGACATGTACTCGCCCTGTTGTGGCTTTTGCTTTGAGCATGGTTTGTCGATATCAAGGGAATCCTAGTAGAACTCACTGGATAGCAGTAAAGAACATTCTTAAGTACCTGCGGAGGACTAAGGACTGGGTCCTTACCCTCGGTGGGAGTGATGACTTGAGAGGGACAGGGTATAGTGACGCAAGCTTTCAGACCGACAGAGATAATTTCCGCTCTCAGTCGAGCTGGGTATTTACCCTTAATGAAGGAGCAGTAACATGGAAAAGTTCCAAATAGGAGACTGTAGCTGATTCAACGTGCGAATCAGAGTACATAGCAGCAAGCGAAGCATCGAAGGAGGCTATATGGCTAAAGAACTTCATCGGAGACCTTGGAGTTGTACCAGCTGTAAAGGAGCCTATGGAGATTTTCTGTGACAACGAGGGTGCGGTCGCCTTAACCAAGGAACCAAGAGATCATGGCAGATCCAGGCACATCGACATAAAATATCACTTCATAAGACATCGAGTAGAAGAGGGACTCCTCGTAGTGAAGAGGGTATCATCAGAGGATAACCCAGCAGATCCCCTTACGAAGGGACTAAGTAGGGTTAAGCATTTTCAGCATGCTAGGAGCATTGGCCTGAGGGACGATATTAGTTTTAGTGATTAGATAGACAGTTAGAAACTTGTAATAAATAAATGTAATTGACATTTGATGATTAAGTAATATGAGTTTTATTTATAAGTAAAGTTTACTATCTTTTGTCAATTGTTATTTTGTGTTTCACTTTTGCATGTTTTAACTTCCAGAATAATATGATTATTCGAACTATCCACAGTCGATCATACTTTGGAAGTAGGTTATGAAGTTAGACTGTCATGAATTGTCTTGTAGATTGTCTAAGGTGTTTTAGACATAGCAAAGGTTTGCTGCAACGTTCATGAGTTGTTGATTACGAGTTGGTTGTGCATTGATAGAACAAAAACACATCAGTAACTTGATGTTATAAAACGTGTTGGTGTGTATGATTTAACAAGTAATCAGTACAAGCATATAAGTCGAAGTTTATCTGCTCCTTTTATCCCAAGAGGATTATAAGTGATATCTTGGGCCCCTCAATGATTTTGTTTTGACTTATGTGTCGGGCCCGGTCAGGACTCAATTGATGTGTTCAATTAAGTTCTATATCAAACAAATCAGAAATTGGGAAACAAACTGTTGGACAATGAGAATGACTTTATTCCATGTCTTTGTCCACACGATATCTTGAAGAACAGAGGATTATATGATCCCTTATCTAAAGGACGAGTCATTGACTTGATCAGAGTTGGAAAGCGGTTTTTGAGAGCTACGATTGCTAATCGGATGTTGAAGTTGCATTGACAGTTATAGTTATTAGACTTATCCAAGTAGGAGACTGTTGGATTAGGTGTCTAAGCCCATAACTATAATTGGTATGTACTAGACCCGATAGTAGCATGATCCTTTTGGGTTGCCTTCAGTGGAGCAATTTGATAGGATGGGTATTTGAGAAAGAGGTTATTTGTGGTTTATTATTATATTATATGAATAATATATTAATTGAAAAATCATATTATTTAATTGGTATTGATCAAGAATTAATTTGAAATTAATTTAGTGATTAAAAGAGACTGATTAAATTTACAGGGAGTAAATGGTAAATCAGTGATACTTATAGTTTGGGCTAATGATCCATGTTGATTAGGCATGGACTAAACCTATATGAGAGTCCACTGGGTTTAGTCCAAAGGGCCATCAAATATGAAGAGTCATGGTGAATTAGGGTTTACATGTATGAAACCCAAGAAATTCCACACTATAAAAGTAACCCCTAAGCACCCTAAAATTGGCCAATACTTCCTATAAACAAACCCTAGCCGATTTTTGGTGATTCCTAACCTCTCTCATAAGCCTCCTTTTGCATTTGGTGTTTGTGACTCATTTGAGGAGTCAAATTTGAGGTGCTAAGTTCTTGAAAGGCAAGGTTCTACAAGCTACAACAAGAGGTATTCGTCTAACTAGTGTTTATATTGTATATCTCAAATTGCATGCTAGCTAGGGTGTATGCTTTGGATGAAATGATATTGCATGTATAACTTGAGAAAACTTAGATCCAAAGCATCTAGGATTGTATGTGCACCATAGGATTGTTATAGTGCTCAAAACCCTTCATACTCCCGGATCTAAAATTTGCCTCTTTACCTAGTCCATACTCCTGGATCGGGTATGTCTGATCCATACTCCCAGATCTAATAACAAATAACTATGTCCTATCTATACTCTCAGACTAAGGACAAATAACTAAGTGTAATCCATACTCTTGGATCAATGACAAGTTTTAAGGTTATTCCCTCCGTGTATATCTCACTCGTACTCATAAGGAGATCCTACCCAATGTCCCTCTTAATTTATTTAGGTCTACTATGTATCCTAAATCATCATATATTTACCAGATATGCTCTTAACACGTATTTCAGGCAGTATCAAATGTTCCACACATAAACATATAATTTAATACTTTATATTAAAATCATGTTCATGAAAGGGACTATTCACTCACTTGATGAGGTGGTGATTCCAACTTGGACAACGCTTCGCTTCGACGAAACCGGGTGGTTTGCTTGAAAACCGGACTCTGCGGGGGCAGAGTTTCTAAACCCCGTAACTTTCGCATACGAGCTCCGTTTTTGATGTTATTTATATCCACACGTAGGTATTGACAAGATCTACAAGTATCCTTTT
Organism: Lactuca virosa; assembly: GCF_052849685.1. Lineage (NCBI taxonomy): Eukaryota > Viridiplantae > Streptophyta > Magnoliopsida > Asterales > Asteraceae > Lactuca > Lactuca virosa. The sequence continues at coordinate 398,925,020 of NC_136430.1, read as the reverse complement.
GACTGCATTGGCTAATTCTTGACCGATTTTAAAATTAACAGTATGAGAAGATTACACTGTTTAACGACCGTGTAAAATTTATAACTTCTGCATATGGACTCCGTTTTCGGCTGTATTTTTATCGTTGAACTCCTATTAATGAGATATTCAATTCTCATTTAGGCTGTGTCGGCTAAGAGTTGCTCGATCTAAAATTCGAACTCCGGGCTGCACACTGATATGCCAAATATTAGAAAATTCATAACTTCCTCACACGAAGTCAGATTTGGACGTTCTTTTTATGCACACTCTCGCTTTAACGTATACTATGACTTTGGTTTAGATCGCTAAGACTAAAAAGCACTTTATCGTAAACTCACTTTTTACGTCACGCAGCGCCGTGCCGGTTTTATCGCGAAACTTCGACAGGTCATAACTTCTTTGTTATAACTCAGATTTCGGCGTTCTTTATATATACGAAACCCTTGAGACATATGATATAACTTGGTTAAGGTTATTTACTCTAAATAATATTCTATCAAAAAGTTATTATTAATGATCATTGTCTCTAAACTGACTAGCCTGAATATGTGGGCGTTACACAAGGGTACACCATCTGGACGTGGTATCAAAGCAAATCAAAAATTTCTTATCAATATCCAACCCAACAGAGCTAATCAAGAACGATCCTGAGCCAACCAACGTCCAACTTCACCTATTAAGGATAGAGGAAAGAACCATCATGTGGAGTAAGGCCGAGATATCCTCCCACTGAACACTCTCAGCTCCTCCTCTAGACAAGTGACAAAATAAAACCGATCTATCAAATTGAACAAGTTTTTGAGCAACCGAAAACCTCCTTATCTAACTCCAAAGCAAAAGTCAATGAAACTTAGCCTCCAAAGGCAAATCACCAATCCATACATCATCCCATAAACTCGTATCCGACCCATCACCAATTTTCTTTTTGCTAAAACAAGAAAGATGAATACCTTTAGATTGTAAATTATCTAATGCCTTTATAATAGAAACCCAAACAATGCTACTAGGATTCCTCTGAGGAGTATTACCAATCAAACACGAACACCGTGGATAGAGTTTACAATATGCACCCAAAGAGCATTAGGAGAGGAAGAAAAACATCAAACTCATTTAAATATAACAGCATGGTTCAATGCAAATAAGCTAGTCACTAGAAGACCACCATCTACCTTTTGCGTTGTAACGCTCGCAAGATAGGGCTAGATGATTAAAGAACAATAGGATAATTTTTTATCACAACGATAAATAGTTGTTTTTAATAGAAAATTATTTAGGGAAAATAATCTAAAAGAAAGTCATAGTAGTCGTTAAACCGAGAGTGTGCATATAGAGAACGTCAAAATCTGACTTCATACGAAGAAGTTATGATTTTTTTAGGTTTCAAGAAAGAGAAATTTGTTGATTGTTAGCTGAAACAATCTAAAAGAGAGTTAACGATTTCGCAGATACAATTCCGTCGATTTAAAGACAGTCGATAACGGACGTCGTATGGAAGAGTTATGATTTTTATACGGATTTGAATAGTTTAAGCCTATAAAAATATAACTTTAAAAATAAAGTGAGAATTAGCTGATGAAGTCTAAATAAAAGTTATAGATCTCGTTGATAGCTACGTGTGGATATAAAAATGTCGAAAACGGAGCTCATATGAAGAAGTTATAGAATTCACAATATCTGCGTTTTGCGCAGCGTGCTCCGAGAGCGCGACGAACGCTTTTAGAAGGTGGCAACACGAACCACAGGGAAGATGACACGTGGCATGAAACGGAAAGAAAAAAGTTGGCCTAAGTGCGATGCACACACCTCTAAATGTGTGTCGCACATATCAAAAATTCGCATATGAAAGGGGCAACAACCCCTCATTCGTCTCCACACCTTTCCCAACTTCCTCTCAAATTCTAAACCCGGTTTTTTTGGGTTTTTTCTTCGGGATTTCAGAGTATTTTAGTTTAGAGAAGCTCTAGATAGCTAGGCTCGACTAGTAGAAGCTCTCGGGTCAGAGTTCTACCGGTGCAATCTTCCAGTTTTCGCTAGAAAATCTTTGTAAGGTAAGTTACACTTATATCGCTTTCAGTGTAACTTATATTTATAATCATAATCGTTATTATGAACCTATAAATAATATTTATCAGTGATTCCAAGTCGTTATACTAATTGATCTACTTACGGGAGTGATGTCCAGGATTAGGGGTGCAAACGAGCCGAGCTGAGCCCGAGCCTGATCAGGCTCGGCTCGGGCTCGTTTAAGTTATACGATGCTCGAGCTCGAGCTCGGCTCGATTCGAGCTTTCTTGTACTGAGTTCGGCTCGAGCTCGTAAAGAATTATACAAGCTCGGCTCGGTCTCGGGATCGACTTGTTTTTTGTCTGATATGCCTAAATAAGCTTAAGCTCGACTCGAGGTCATTAAGAAGCTCGTTTACTAATACCCTAAATCCCTAATTCCCCAAATATATTTTTATTTTAATATATAATAATAGTAATAAATTATATTATATAAATGCTCGTTTAGGCTCGCGAGCCTAATCGAGCTTAGTGACATAGGCTCGAGCTCGAGCTCGAGCTCGTTTAATAAACGAGCTTAATATTAAGCTCGAGCTCAGCTCGGTCTTGTTTAAAATCGGTTTCGAGTCGAGATTTTAACGAGCCAATCCCGAGTAGCTCACGAGTAGCTTGACTCGTTTGCACCCCTATCTAGGATGGATTTAGTGAGGTGGTTAAAGTGAGATTTCCAAACAGTATACTAAATATACCAAACGGACCCTACCTCTAATATGATCTTACATGGTTATTCCTTACTTGATAGATATTGATGTAGACATTGAGATTGTTGAGGAATCTAGACTATCATTAGTCATGAGGAATATCAGACTAAGACTTAGTAACAATCACATCTAGGTCACATCAAGGGAAAAGTCAAGGTGCTAGGCGGGACGCTGCCTAAATTCTGAGGTATCCAATTTTAACAGTGAGTGCATAGTTACTTTCAGCTTACACATAGATATGAAGTATATTTATATGCTATATGTGCTTATTATCCATGTTCTTGATGTACGTGTTATATGTAATTATATGATATGATTTTACTATATAAATTAATTTATCATATTTAAATTTGCATTGGGAAGTAAATGTTTTTTGCGAAAATAAAATAATTGTGAGAGGCCACACATTGAATTACCAGGACCAATCATCTAACAAAGTATAAATGACGACCATTGACTATTCTAGGTAGTCTTGTGGAACACTAGCAGGTTTGCCACTTGTAGGTTTTAATGATCATACTTTTCAGGGAAAATGAAAGTTTTTCATTTGGGTACTCTATCCCCTTCAGGTTTGACTTATTGACACATATTTCTACAGATTCTAGAAGTAGCATTGTCTACTCACATAGATCCTTTAGGGTAGGTCTCTTGAGATTAGCATTTAGGGATCAAAGAGTGAGAATAACGAGAACGAGTAATCGGGTTGTTTGTTTATTGTGAAAAATATAATTACAGTATTGTGGGATGAAAATCATATGTACTCACCAGGCTCCCAAGTCTGACCCGCTCAGTTTCTTTGTATCACAGGTAGCAATATGAAGATACAATCCACTGAGATTTTCGAGGAGTTTAGGCCATTAGTACAATAAGTTAATGTAAGGTCTGTAATGATTACATTTATGTTTATGTTTTGTATCAGTTAGACATCCCAAGTTTTAATAATCAATGAAAAACATTTTCTTCGGAAACATTTTTTATGAGAAAAATTCCGCATTTATAAAGATCACTCTGATTTAAAATAAGCATAAATAAAAAGGTCTTTCCGGATCATAAAAATTAGGGATGTCACATGTGCCATCATCTTCTTCCAAATCACTCAAGTCAATTTTCTTTCTTCCAAATCATCTCCCAAAAAGAAAGAATTATGCATAGATTCAAGTCAACTAAGCACACCTTTCAGAGCCTTAAAAAGAGACATAAAGTAAATAGGGAAAGCACCAAAGACCGATTTGAACAAGGTCAATTTGTCGCCCACTGAAAGTGTTTTAACTTTCCAATTAGAAAGCTTAGAAGTAACTTTTCAAATGGTCTGGCTCCAAGTTTCAATCCGAGAAATCTTTCTTCCTACAAGAAGACCCATATAAGCTTCGATTGGACTTTGGAATATACGTATATACATACGCAAATTGAGTTATGTATGCATATGCAAAAAAACTATGTTTTGTGTTTTTAACAAATCATCTAGACGATTTGTCTAGATGTTTTTTTGTGGTGTTTTTAAATTATATTGTGGGCAAAAAGTTCTTATTATATTCATTATATTTTAAAAAAATAATGTCTTTTTGTTTTCGAAAAGGTCATTGAAGAGTCGTTCTCGAAAAACTGCTGATTTTTTTTTTGTTATAAAAAAACCCTTGTAACAAGATGAAATTTTTTTGCCGGCTAAAATCACAAATATATAAAGAATTTTCCTAGTTTTTTGTTCTTTTATGTTAAATGAATAAAGTTGTGACTTTTTTTTTTAGATAAACCAAAAGTTTAAATACTTTTATGAAGATTTTTCATTAATTTAATACGAATATTATTGATAATATAGTATAATATTGTAAAATGAATATTATTTGTAATACTTTTATACAAATATTGTTAATATTTTCAAAATTTATATTATTTTTCTATGGATATTATATAATAAGAATATGTGAAAAATATGAAGGAATTTTATCATTTTTGTCGTAAATGATGGGTTTACCTATTGCGTAACGCGATTTAATTCACTATTTGGAGTTTATTTTAAAAATATCAGCACCTCTAGACTTTGATTTTGAATCCCTTAGTTATTTTAAATGTATGGCCGTGAATAGTTCATGCTTTTTCACAAAAATATGTGGTTCAAAATTTGTTTGGGATAGCTTTTTAAACTCAAAAAGTGTATTAACTTACCTGATGACAAAATGATTTTTTTTTTTAAAAAAAATTTGGATTAGCTTTTGTGGGTTAAAATCAATCAGTAAATATGTTGTTGTTTTTTTTTAAAAGTGTTTGGTTTAATTCATACATATAAAATGACAAAAATAATTAAATGTGTTAGCTAGATAAGTTGAAAGGATAACGACTTAAAAGGGTAATATTGATTAGTACACATTAAATCATTGAATTTTTTTTCGTCTATATTTGTCTCTTCAACTTGTTCTGTACACGTTTAGTCTTTATGACTAGCTATTCTAGGTAAACCGAAAAATATAACTTAAAAATGTAATATATTTCTCACTTTGTACATATTTAGTCATTAATATTTTTAATGCACATTTAGTCCTTAATATTTTTTTTGTTGCAAAATAGGTACTTCTTGTTTTTGTATACTTTCAGTACTTATGATCAGTTTTTATAGTTTTTCTCATTACATCTTACGTGGGACAATCATTAATGAGGTGTTCGGGGTTGTTGATGCTTATAACCACCACGACCTCAACTGTTTGGTTGCTTAGGTCTTGTGTTTCGCTTAGGTCTTGTATTCTGAATGTCCTAACTTCTTCATACGATCTCAGATTTTAACGATCTTTATATCCACACGATCATATTTAAGTCTACTACACACTTTCATTTAGATTACCCCCGTTAAAAAGTAATATATTTTTACTTACGATATTTATATACATACGTTCTTTATGAATGTATGTATGGACGTTTTTTATAAAACCGTAGTAAAAATATATTACATTTTAACGGGAGTAATCTAAACGAAAAATGTAGTAGACTCAAATACGAACGTGTGGATATAAAGATCGTTACAATTTGAAATCGTATGAAGAAGTTACAACGTTCAGAACACATGACCTAAGCACCAAGCAATCGAGGTCGTAGTTGTCATAAGCATGAACATCCCCGGACACCTCATTAATGATTGTCTTATGTAGGATTTCGTGAGAAAAAACTTAAAAAATACGTTCATAAGTATTGAATGTGTACAAAAACAACGACTTACTTTGCAAATATATATATATATATATATATATATATATATATATATATATATATATATATATATATATTAATGACTAAATGTGCAAAAAAATATCAAGGAGTAAGTGTGTACAAAGTGAGAAATATATTACACTATTAAATCATTTTATCCGGTTTATTTGGAGTATATAGTCATAAGAACTGAATGTATACAGTTAAACAAGTTGAATATGACAAATATAGACGAAAAAAACTCAATAACAAAATGTATACAAATCGAAAAATATATTATTATTTTAAGTCATTATGCCTAAGTTAGCTGACCGGCATTACAGTAATTTAAAACAAAAATATCTAAAGGGGTTTTAAATAATCAAGTGATACATATTTTTTCAAAATACTCTTTTTGAAATTAATGTATTAAAAGGCCTTTTGTATCTGTGACTTCCATAAATAAATAACTTGTTTTCAAAAACAATCACAAACACCATTTTAATTTTGTTTTTATGTGTGTCCGTCTCACACACTTTTATATATATATATATATATATATATATATATATATATATATATATATATATATATATATAGACGTTTACCTGCGCCAAGCGACGGGTGACAACATGCAGCAACCGAAGAGCACGGGGTGATTAAAAGTTTATTTTCAGTGAAAAGTTTTTTTATGCGATTATTTTTCTTTTGGGCGGGTAGGTGTGTTAAAAAAGATAGTTAAGTTTGTCATTTCATTCGGTATTTCATAAATCTAAATTTTTTTATACGAATTTGATAAAATCGAATACCAAAATTTTATTAAATATATACGTAACCATTCAATATTAACCATTAATAATACCAAAAAATTTAAATAGCAAATAACAAATAACAATGACACGTAAACCATCAAACAAATTTACTAAAAAAGAATTTAATTTCCACACCTCAAAGAAGTTACGTATTACAAACAAAATCAATATCAATTATTTCTCCACCCCATAACATATCCGTACCAACAAATAATTAAATTATAGACCACGTCTAATTAACAAAAGTATATGCACTCACTTAAATGAAAATCTAGTAATTTCCATTTTTATGACATAAGTTTTAAATGTTGAGTATATGACTTAAATTTATGTGGCTTAACTTATACATCAACGTTTCTTGAAAAAAGAAAAACCCCATATTGTATACATTACTGTGATTTTCTTTTTCTTTTAGAATCTCTTTTAACCTCTAACGCCGTGCAAACAATTATGACACAAACTCCTTTCACACCACAATCAACATCTCTTATTTCAATCACATCCAACATTTTGACCAAATTGCTAAAATAAACTAGAAGATCCATTTGATTATACACCAAATTGAATTTATTATCATACCTCTTTAAAACCGGCCTCTCAAATCTATCCTTCATAATTAGATCTTCAAAAAGGACCTTGCATCAGAGTAGGTAAACCTAACAATAGACACCTTGTATAAGTAGAATGTCATTTCTAAAACATTCCACACCTTGTATAAGTTTATCCTAAAAACATATTCTGCAACATCTAAAATCCAGACATTTCATTTTAAGCTCTTGATGAATTTTAAGTTGCAAAGAAGGACCCTCCGTACGATGGGCGTACATGTATGTACGCTTAGCGTACACAAGTGGATTCATCGGGTAGCTGAGGCTCGTGCGCGGGGTGTACAAGCATGTATGCAGGGCGTACGAGGCCAAAGGCTAAAACCCTAATAATAGGATTTGAGCCCTATTTAAGCTCATTTATGACCTTAGACCCTCTTCCTTACCAACCTCCATTTTTTCAAACGTCCCTAAAACCCTAGTTCCATTGAGAGTGATTCTTGAGCTTGAAGGTGCCTAAAGTAACCTCTTTTTGGTGTGTTAGCAAGGAGAAGGAAGTGGTGAGCAAGTCTTGAACGTAGGAGAGCTTGTAGATCATGTATCTAGATCATATTGAAGAGCTTGTGGATGTAAAAAGCTCATACCTTGCTAATTCTTTTGCTAGTTTGAGCTAGGGTTTGGTATTGAGTCCATTTTTGGTCCATGGATCCTCTCTTGTGAGTTTGAGCAACTCCAAAGGTTAGAAATATTAGATCTAAGCTCCTTGGACATGTTAAAAGCATAAAAATGCTAACTTGATGGTTTTATGGCACCATTCATGAGTCTAGGGTCTTAAAGGGAGTCTTAATGGGTAAAATGAGGTGTTGGTTCCCATGTCGCATGCAAGGGCATAAAGTTGCCAACTTTATGCCCTAGGACCTCTTAAACGACTCAGATCTGGAATTGGACGTTGATACTTCACGTATTAAGCACTTAATGGTTGTTCGTGCAAAAACAGCTTCTACGTTGGGCGTACTAGTTTGTACGTTCCGCGTACGGACAAAGGACCTAGTACGCTAAGCGTACTGAAGATGTATGATGGGTGTACGCTTTCAGTGGATTTTGGGCTTCCGATGGGCTTTTGAACCATTTGGGCCCTATTTAACCTTGGGTCTGGATCTACTAGAGTTTTGGGCCTTTGAACTTGTTATTGGACCATAGGTGGCATGGTTGGGCCTTTTGGGCTTTGTGGCCCATTATTGTTTTGGACCTTGGATGTTAGGCCCATTAATGAAGGAAAGACTTTTGGGCCTTATTGAAGGAATTTGGGCTTAGGGTTTTGGGCCTATGTCTTGAGTTTGGGGTTTAATTCTAATTAGGATAGCTTGTGTGTATTCAGTGTGAGATTTCCGGACCAGTAGCCGAGCAATATATTTTTTTATCAACAGTCTGAGGTGAGTCTTCTCACTATAAATTCGGGTCTAAGGCACCAAAGCCGGCGCAATATCCATTTATGTAGTATGCTAGTTGTTGTATGTTACATGTTATGATTGGGTTGAAATATACCCCAGGGCGAGGCCCAGTATGATATAATGGGTTGAAATATACCCCAGGGCGGGGACCACTTTGATAAGCTTGGGTTGAAATATACCCCAGGGCGAGGCCCCCGGGCGGGGCCCATACTTGTTTTTGGGTTTGGATGAACCCCAAGGCTGGACCCATTTGTATGATTGGTATGTTTTATTTTAGGAAAACTCACTGAGCATTAGCTTACAATTTGTATTGTGATTTAAGGTGCGTTCGGCTCCAAAGGGAAGGGCCCGACTTGATGGCACAACATTCACTCTCCACTATTTTCCGCATTCACTGATATTGACACTCTGATGATTTTGTATGATGATAATTATGTATTGGATTTTTGGTATCAAACTTATGGATGTAAACCTTGATAAAAAATGAAAAAAATTATTTGGATTTTTTGGTTGTTACAAGTTGGTATCAGAGCCTTGGTTTGAGGGATTCGGGCACACTCTCGGGTGTGTCAGAACTCAAACTGAGGAAATGGTAAACCTTTTCAAAAGAAACAAAAGTCAAGTTTTTCTAAAAACGGTTTTGTTAAGTAAAAAGGTAGAGTGCAATGCACGAAATCGGCCGAGCTCAAGTAAGTGTTTCCCTAAATTTAACCATGCTATGAATGTGTTTATTGGAATCGATGTTGACTCTGTTATTTGCTATGTGTATGCTTTCTAAGTTGTATATGTTTAGGATTGAATAGCCCTAGAATGATGGCAACTGCCTCATTTCCTGTTCCTTGTTTGGTTGTGATCTTAGGGTAGAAGCTTTATTTGACAGTCTATGTGATTCTATTTATGTACAACTTGCATGCATAAGGCAACGTGCGGTATTGATTGAGGTTTCTGGTTCTGTGAGGATTGAGAAATCCTAGAAGAGTCTAGGATTTGCGCATGTTCTGTGTTTTATAGGTCATGTTTTATCTATGGTTGGGTGAATTAGAGGTATTAGGTATGGCCTTGAGGAAGGTACAGGTAGGTGTGGAAGGTAGTATTGAGCCCGTACTACTGAAAGCACAAGACCTGTACCCGAGACAAGGACATACCTGGAAGCTCTAAGGAGTCCAGTGGGGAGGAATCCCTTCGAACTTCCTTATCAATTGTTTCCTATGTTGTATTTTTATTTGAGGATGTTGATGGCTACACGAGGAGGTTCGGGATCGGGATCAGGTTTAGGATCGGGTTCAGGCTCTAGTACAGAGCCTATTGATGAAAGTGTAATGCTCGGTTTCAAATCGTTTCCCATTACAGGATGGTGATCAAGGAGTGGGTATTAGCAGGCTTAGATCCCTTGAATAGTTGAGTTTGGGCTCATTTCGAGATGGATGATGTAGTTTGGATGATCCGGGTATTTGATTTGTGTTTTAGAGCCCAAGGGTATCAGTAAAGGCGTTGGTTCAAAACTTTTATGAATTTTGGATTTATTTTCGGTTGTTTTTCAGACTAAATAAAGTTTATAGATGTTTAGGGCTTCTCGTTACCTTTTCGTGGATATAAAGAACGTCGAAAACGGTTAAGGGATGCAAAAGTTATGACCATTTGAAGTTAGAGGGGTGTTGGGCCAAATCGGGTACGCATGGTGTACAAGGGAGGTACGCATGGCATGCACAGGAATTCGGACGCGGGTGCATTTGGGAACACCATGTGTTCCCCAAGGGAACGCGCTGCGTTCGTCAAGCCAGATTAAAACCCTAATTTAGGCTCTTGAACCCTATTTAAAGACCTTAACTCACCTCCAACCCTCATTTCCTTCAGCCTACATCCTTTCTAATCCTAAGAACGAAACCCTAGCCTCCATTTGAGTGATTCTTGAGCTTGAAAGTGATTTATATGTGTTTTGGTGCTTGAGGAAGAAGAATGAACTTCTTGAAGAGTCATTGCTTGACATGGAACTTTTGGATCCAGGCTTTGTGCACCTAGATCTATCTTCTGTAGGTATAAAGTCTCAACCTTGACAACTCTTTCATGTAGATCTAGCTAAGTGGTATTTTGTTATGGTTTTGGTCCCTTTGACATGGTTCTTGTGTTTGGGCTTAGATCCCTTGAAGAATTGAGTTTGGGCTCATTTCGAGGTGGATGATGTGGTTTGGATGATCTGGGTATTCGGTTTGTGTTTTGGAGCCCAAGGATAGCGGTAAAGGTGTTGGTTCAGGCCTTTTATGAATTTTGGATTTGTTTTCGGTTGGTTTTCAGACTAAATAAAGTTTATAGATGTGTAGGGCTTCTCGTTACATTTTCGTGGATATAAAGAACGTCGAAAACGGATAAGGGATGCAAAAGTTATGACCATTTGAAGTTAGAGCGGTGTTGGGCCAAATCGGGTACGCATGGTGTACAAGGGAGGTACGCATGGCGTGCACAGGAATTTGGACGTGGGTGCATTTGGGAACACCCTGCGTTCCCCAAGGGAATGCGTTGCGTTCATCAAGCCAGATTAAAACCCTAATTTAGGGTCTTGGATCCTATTTAAAGACCTTAACTCACCTCCAACCCTCATTTCCTTCAGCCTCTATCCTCTCTAATCCTAAGAACGAAACCCTAGCCTCCATTTGAGTGATTCTTGAGCTTGAAAGTGATTTATATGTGTTTTGGTGCTTAAGGAAGAAGAAGGAACTTCTTGAAGAGTCATTGCTTGACTTGGAGCTTTTGGATCCAGGCTTTGTGCACCTAGATCTATCTTCTGGAGGTATAAAGTCTCAACCTTGACAACTCTTTCATGTAGATCTAGCTAAGTGGTATTTTGTTATGGTTTTGGTCACTTTGAGGTGGTTCTTGTGAGTAGAAGTTACTCCAGAACCTTTGAGCTTCATATTTGGTCATTGTTGAGGTTATGGAGTCATAAAGTTTGGATCTTAATGGATATAAACCTTCCATGCATGATTTGGTAGTCATTTGATGAAGTTGGGAGTTAGGCTTTTGATTTGGGTCCCATTGACTTATGTTAATTCATAAAGTTGGAAACTTTATGACTTAAGAAGTCCCATGAAATCAGATCCGAAAGTTTGGATTGAGGTCTTAAGGTATTAAGAAGTTTTAAGACATTTTTGGGGTGATTTTGACCTTTGGGATTCATCTTTGGTGTTGGGCTTCATTAAGCCATACAAAGGATTAAAGCCTTCGACTTTATGGATCAAGTCACTTGTATTTAGCTATTCTGAGGTTTTGGACGTTTGGCTTAAGGATTAAGTCATTGGAATGACTTTTGGGTGGCCGCTGGGAACGCCGTGCGTAACACTAGGGAACGCCGCGCGTTCTGACTATGATAGCCGTTTTTGGACCGGCGACGTACGACGTGCGTACGTCTGATCAGATGGGAATTGGGCGTTTTGGACTTGGACTCTTTTGGTATGGGCTTTGGTTGGGCTGAGTTGTTTCTTTTGGGCTGATAATTATTTTGAGAAGGCCCACGAAGGGATTTAGGCCCAATTTGGAAAATTGGGCCATGGTTTGGGCCACAAGTGATTTTTGGTATTTTGGGTTTAAGTGTTTGAGCTATTAATGGGCCATCGGAATACAAAGTGTTTTGGACTAGAAAGAATGGTTGGGCCTTAAGGTAAGGCCCATGTAAGGGGTTTGATCCCAATTTGGAAAATTGGGCCATTGGTTGATTTATTGGCCTTTGGGCCTTTTAGATTGTAAGCCTAGGTCTTAGAATTGGACAAGGCTAGGTTAGGGGTAAAATGGTCTTTTTACCCCAGGTAGGGAGTTGTGGTTATGGATTGGAACCCAATTGTTAATTAGTTGTTGTTTTGTTATCGATAGTTCGGGGATCTGCCAGCCATCAGCCAAGGGTGTTTCTGTATGATTCAGCAGTGCGAGGGAGTCTTCTCACTATATCTATGGGTCGAAGGCACCAATGTCGGCCCATTACGTTTTATGTGTATGTTAGTTGTCTCTGTAATACTTGCATGGAAGATCCTGGGGGAGCCCGTGGCAATTGGATATCAGACCATGGGGGGGGGAAGCCCATGACATTCCAGGTAAAGACCATGGGGGGAGCCCATGACATAATAGATAAAGACCATGGGGGAGCCCATGACAACTATATGCATGTGCATGATAATATGTGGTTGTATGTGGTATGGTATTTTGGGGAACTCACTAAGCTTTGTGCTTACGGTTTTCAGTTTATGTTTCAGGTACTCCGGTTTTCAAATGGAAGAGCTCGGGATGATTGCAGAGCACACACCACATGTTTTCACATTCTGTGAATTACTCTGGTTTAATGATGTTTTGCTAAATATTGGTTACTCTGGTTTTATGAAAACAATATATATTAACGATTTATTGATCTAAAAACAAAAAATTTTATGACCTGATTTTTGGATGTTACAGAAAGGCTGCGCGAGCTTATTGCAGCTGAGGTTACTCGCGACATCCTTGATGATACCCCGGTGATTTTCGGTACCGTCAAGGAGGGGATCATGTAGATTATGGGGGAGCGACTCAGGTCTTTCCAAGCCGACATTGATGCGGGCCATATTGGGACTCGAACTCCCTCATTCCGGGAGTTTAAGGCGTGTGGTACGCCCGAGTGAGTTCTTTGGGGTTAAGGACCCCATCACTAGTCGTCGCTGGATCGCTGACATGGAGAATTCTCAACGCACGAACTTTTGCCCCGATGCGGCAAAAGTGGGATTCGCATCCTGTATGTTGAGGGATCGGGCGCGAGACTGGTGGGAGGAGTGTAACACTCATAAAAATTGCACCAATTTTAAACATTTTAATTCATTCAAAAGCCAGAAAGTTATTACAACTTGTTTTCAAAAGAGTTTAAACATCAGAGTATCCCCAGAACCAAATCACAAAAATCATGAAGTATGAGGAGCGGTACGATCACGCCTTCGCCTTGCCACGGTCTCCTGAAGTACCTGAAACAATACACTGAAACTGTAAGCCCAAAAGCTTAGTGAGTTACCCCCAAAATACCAACCACATATAACCATACTCATATCATATCACAATACAGAACAACCATGCATATCGAGTCTACAGTGTGACTGGTCCGCCCGCACCGGGCCTTCAGTCTACCTGGTCCACTCTCCGAGTCTAACCATGTATATCGAGTCTAAAGTGTAATTGGTCCGCCCGCACCGGGCCTTCAATCCACCTGGTCCACTCTCTGAGTCTATAGTATGACTGGTCCGCCCGCACCGGGCCTTCAGCCGGCCTGGTCCACTCTCCGAGCCTCGGCACGTCTGGACCGCCCTCTTGGGGCCTTCAGTCTATCCGGACCGCTCGCTGGGCCTTCGGTCTATCCGGTCCGCCCTGGGTATGTTGGCCTACAGCACAAAGCAGGACCCGCCTCAACCCAACCCCAGTCAAACAACCATGTGCACATAAAATAGTTAATCACATAACAATCCTCAGCCAAACAAACGAATCTATCAGATCATGCAGCATAACAACATCCTAACCAGGATACCGACCTAACCGGTCACTAACATAACATCACCCTACATACCAGGATACCGACCCTAACCAGGTCACTAACATAACATCACCCTACATACCAGGATACCGACCCTAACCAGGTCACTAACATAACACCATCCTAAAACCAGGATGTAGATCTAGCAACTCAAAAACATATCAAACAAATACCCGGATTCCCATCCGATAAAGGGCCGGCCTTGGTGCCTTAGACCCTGTTGATATAGTGAGGATAACTCACCTGCAATTGACGACTGAAGAGATAAGATCGAGCTGCTCCGACCACCGACACGAACTTCACCACAGAACACTCTGAGATGTGCCCAAACTGATGTAGATCCCAGATCTACACAAGCCCCTTGATGCTAGCCTCTAATTCCTCAAGCTCCCTACACCAAATTCATCTTCTAAGCTCCAATCTTCTCAACAATGAAGTCTTACACGAAAATAGGGTTTTCTGGAACTCTCCTGGGGAATAGGGGGCCGAAATGAGGACATAAGGTCCTTTAAATAGGGTGCAAACCCTAAAATTTTGGGTTTCTCATTCCAGTACTGACTCGTCGAGTCCAGCCACCGACTCGGTGAGTCAGGCCACTTAATCACGTGATCTACACACGCTCCGACTCGACGAGTTACAACTCCAACTCGCCGAGTCCACCCTTTCCAAGTTACACTTTACACCCCCGGACTCTTGCTTCTGAACTTGGGATGTTACAATTCTCCCCCACTTAAATTAGGCTTCGTCCTCGAAGCCTGCAGCAACATACCATTTCGGACAATACTCTTACAATACGGCTTCTGATCTCGAACCGACCTAGGTTCCTCCAAATACTACTATCCACCCCTATAAGATCCCACTCTTCTCCTGCAGAGTCCTGACAATTGATTCAAGTCGGCCACCGACTTCTTTTATCTGATCACAATACTCATCAACTAAGTACCACTCGATGATACTACCATACTTCCGAATTACATATTCATTCGCCGCTTGCGAAACTGGATACCATCCAAACCACCGGGCCCTGCCCCAGTACAATTCTGCTATCCCTTGCCCAGACTGGCGCTACTTCTATCAAATCACCCTGCTGGGAACTCCTTCCGTTCCCTTCCCGAACCCAATCCCCTTCCGCGCTGACAAGATAATGCATCCTTCAGCTTCTGAGCATCTCCCATGGACACCCGTCTATACACACATACACACCGTACCTGGCCCAATCAGCCTCGGGCTGGAATACCAGACATACCTCCGATAATCATTACACAACCTCAACAGACACCCAACCCGGATGTACTTCCATATATTGGTACAACCCCAAGGCTCACTATCCATAACGGAAACACTTTCAATCATTCATTCACACTACTGCTTTCACTTCAGTTGATCCATACTCCTTCCCGGAGCTACACACCTTTCCCTTCCATTATTCAAGGAAGTCTACTTGACTACCTTGCCACATCAACAAGTGTCACGGTGCTAACACTCCACTCTACCTCATCCATTGTAGAGTAACTGCTACTCCAAAATTCCCATATGCTCGAATCCGATCACACAGCTAACGAAGCCCATACACGACCTTTAGCTAACTCCATCATCATGATCAATACTTGGGGCCAGACCTTATCGATTGCTATTTCACGGCGACATACTCACTCATTCTCCGCATACAGATCTACTAACACACACAGAGTCTTCAACATGACTAGACCGCCTCACCAGACCTTCAGCCTATCTGGACCACTCTTAGAACCTTCAGCATGGCTGGACCGCCCTTCTGGGCCTTCAGCCTGTCTGGACCGTTCTTCGAGCCTTCGGCCTGACTGGTACGCCCACCGGCCTTCAGTCTATCTGGACCGCTCAAAACTGTTGTACACCATCCTGAACCATTCTTCCTGGGAATCTCTCCCATGCATACTGTTCTAGCCCTATTGGGGTTCCGAACTCCAGCTCCATTCCATATACTCAATTCCCGGCCTAACCCTAGGCCTTACAACAATCAGTCACCTTTTCCGAAAACCATGGTCTGTTCTCCGTCCCACTTGCCTACCACTTGCTCTCACCGATCCACACCCTCAGCAAAACACTGCTGGAATCCAAACAGCTAACCATCCTTGGATGCATGTTGTTTCACCGGAGAATTTTCCAATTCTCCCCCCACTTAGTGCATCGACTACTAACCACCGATGCCCAAAACCGGCATAGCTCAATCGCCCTTACTCCATATATGCCCTCTTATCCATGAACTGACTCCCTCGGGAGTGAGTAACCTTCACCGAATAACCCTTCTGCCATCGCACACCCGAAATCCAAGGAAGTTGAATCTCAGCCGAACACTTCTCACATCGCAGGTGCCATACCCAGCAAAGATATCATATATCCTACCTTCCGATCATCTATCCTCTTGGATGCTAACCAACTACAACTCCTAACTACTAAGATCTTCAATCATACTATGAATCATGCGAAAAAGAAGATGAACAGATTTACAATACCACGCAAACAACAAGATAACAAGATATCAAAATGGAAACATACCCGCAGCTGCATCCGGCTCTGCCCTGACCTCCTCTGTTGTAAGCTGGAAAGCGCGTCCCTGAGCCCTCGGAGGCTCCGCTCCACCCTGACCCCCGCCCGTAATCCTCAAATTGGCCGGTGCTGGAGCCTACACCGGTCTTGCAACAAGTTGTGGACAGTTGACCCTCAAGTGTCCAACCTGATGGCAATGATAACAAATCCACATATCCTGCATCGGGGTCGACTGACGGCAATCCCTCGCATAATGCCTCTCTCTCCCGTACTTACGACACGCACCACCGGATCTGCAAACCCCGGCATGACCCTTCTCACACTTCTCACAGGTGTGGCTGATCTGACCTCCAACCCTATAGTCAACGGTTTTGGACCGTTTCAAACAAATACCCGGATTCCCATCCGATAAAGGGCCGGCCTTGGTGCCTTAGACCCTGTTGATATAGTGAGGATAACTCACCTGCAATTGCCGACTGAAGAGATAAGATCGAGCTGCTCCGACCACCGACACGAACTTCACCACAGAACACTCTGAGATGTGCCCAAACTGATGTAGATCCCAGATCTACACAAGCCCCTTGATGCTAGCCTCTAATTCCTCAAGCTCCTTACACCAAATTCCTCTTCTGGGGAATAGGGGGTTGAAATGAGGACATAAGGTCCTTTAAATAGGGTGGAAACCCTAAAATTTAGGGTTTCTCATTCCAGTACTGACTCGTCGAGTCCAGCCACCGACTCGGCGAGTCAGGCCACTTAATCACGTGATCTACATACGCTCCGAATCGACGAGTTACAGCTCCAACTCGCCGAGTCCACCCTTTCCAAGTTACACTTTACACCCCCGGACTCTTGCTTCTGAACTTAGGATGTTACAAGGAGGTTACCCGTGAGGTTGGGACGCTGGGTGTGACCATGATGGCATGTGGGTGGTTTGTGAGGAGGTTTGATCGGGAGTTTGCACCGGCCATTAAGGTACATCAGCTGGTGAGGGAGTTCCAGGACCTTCACTAGACCACGGAGACTGTGGCGGAGATTACCACAAATTTTAGGGAGAGGGCGCTATTGGTTCCGCAGTGCGCTGCAGATGATCTTGTATGTGACATATCTCTATCTTTATTGTTTTATTATTATGCTTATGTTGTTAGGATCTTGTATAGGGACCTTTTTGGTCAATGGATTGTCGGCTCATGTTCTTTTTGATTCGCGGGCTACCCGATCCTTTGTATCTCTTGCGCTCAGCAAAAAGTTTCGAGATGCTCCGGGGACATTGGATTCCCCTCTTGAGGTGGAGATTGCGGATGACCGTACCGTGAGTGCTGCGAGGGTGTTCCGAAGATGCGTTCTGAACATGTTCAGTGAGAGGTTTCTGATCGACTTGGTACCGATTCCTTTGAGGGGATTGAAAGTAATCATCGGGATGGATTGGTTGGGACCTAATGGAGCCATGATTGATTGTGAGCGGTATTTGGTGAGGGTTCGAACCCTAAGTAGGGGAGAACTGGTCATTGATGGTGAGAGAGCCTCGCATGGGCCAACTCTCTGTTCAGCTGCGAGGGCTAGGAGTCTTCTCCAGTAGGGTTGTTCCAGGTTTTTTGCTTACGTTTCAGATACACGGGTTGAGATCGCGACAGAGTTGAGCAGGGTACCCATCATACAAGATTTTCCCGATGTTTATCCAGAGGAGTTTCCTGGAGTGCCTCCCGAGAGGCAGGTTGAGTTCCAGATTGATTTGATTCCTGGTTCGGCTCTTATGGCCAAGGCATCGGATCGCTTGCCACTGCCTGAGATGAAGGAGTTGTCTACGCAGTTGCAGGAGCTGCTAGATATGGGTTTTATTCGTCCGAGCAGTTCCCCTTGGGGAGCACCGATCCTGTTTGTGAAAAAGAAGGATGGGTCACACAGTATGTGTATTGATTATCGGGAACTGAACAAGCTAACGGTGAAGAACCGTTACCCGCTTCCGAGGATCGACGACTTATTCGATTAACTTCAGGGTGCGTCTTGGTTTTCCAAGATCGATCTCCGGTCAGGATATCATCAGATGAGGATATATAGAAGACGGCCTTCAAAACTCGTTATGGTCATTACGAGTTCGTGGTGATACCATTCGGGCTCACCAATGCTCCAACAACGTTCATGGATCTCATGAACCGGGTGTGCAGACCGATGCTGGATCAGTCCGTAATTGTTTTTATTGATTACATCCTGGTCTACTCTAAGACCAAGTAGTAGCATGAGCAGCATTTGAAGGAAGTATTGGAGACCTTGATGAAGGAGAGGCTTTTTGCCAAGCTCTCCAATGAGAGTTTTGGTTGCGTGAGGTGCAGTTTTTAGGGCACATCATCAATCGGGGTGGTATATTGGTAGACCCGGCCAAGATCGAGGCTATGATGCATTGGGAGGTCCCAAGGAATGCATCCGAGATTCAGAGTTTCTTGGGTCTTGCGGGGTATTATCGAAGGTTTATCCAGGACTTCTCCAAGATCGCAGTGCCTTTGACTCGTCTAACCAAGAAGAATGTGACCTTTTGGTGGGGTCTAGATCAACAGTTTTCCTTCAAGACTTTGAGATAGAAATTGTGCGAGGCCCTGATTCTTGCGTTACCCAAGGGATTGGATGATTTTGTGGTTTATTGCGACACTTCTATTTCGGGTTTGGGAGTTGTCCTTATGCAGAGGGGACATCTGAAAGGAGGATGTACCTTTAAGTTGAAATTTAGGGCTTGAAATCATAGGCTTTCTCCTCTATCATGTTTGAAAAATATCAAGGTCGAGAGTGTAACAAACCAAAAATCCAGATAAAATGTTCACAAAAAAAACTTTTTGGGATTACCTAATAGAGAGGGGTTTATGTAAGAGCAAATAAAATATAGATATTCATTACCTGCTGCTCATCCCAATTTTATCATGCATCAATAGACACCTGGAAATCAAAAAGTAACAAAGAGAAGTCACAATTTATCATTAATAAAAAAGATTGACCTTCTAGATCTAAGTTTCAGGCTTCCATCAGAAAAAAAAATCGAACCATAGTAGGTTTTAACGCCCGACTTGTATGCCTACAGCTTGTTGTGCACCACTTTCATAAAAACCACAATGATTATTCAATCTAGAGCATAGCACTGTCAGGTTATCAATTCACATAAATAATGAAATATAGTTTAACAACTTACCTGTCCACTGAATGACCCCTAAACCTATTGTGATGCCACCAGGATGACACTTCACAAGAACAATGTTTCATTGGCTGCAATGTGAACATCTTCCAATACTTTTTCAACTCTTGACCCGTCAATTTCATTTCAAGTTCACCAAAACTAAGTGGTCCTTTCTTCCCACAGATACAAGTTCAATCTATTGTCCATTAAAGTCTGAAAAGTAAAAATTCAATTTTTAGTGTTATAATGCTTATTAAAATTTCATAAAAATTGACCATGAGATTTGGTCCGGTGTTATGCTCCAGCAAAAAAAAAACAAATCAATACAAGGAAGATGGGAACAGTTGATTACCTTCAAATCGAAATCGAGAGTGAAAGAAAGATAGAATCATTGGTTACCTTCAAATCGGAATCGAGAGAAAATAGGGAAAATAGAAGGATGAGAGTAGTTGTGGTGGTTGTGGTTGCGTTAATTGGTGAAGAAGGTTGTGGTAGAAACTTCGATTAGGTTTCGATTGATGGTGGTGTTAAGAAATTTCAATGCCAAACATCTTCTAGTGGATGCCAATGTTTGAACAAAATAGAAACACGGTGAAATAAATAGAAGAAGATAAATAAATTTCAAAAATAAATAAAATACCTTTATTGATGATAGGAGGTAGAACAAGCATTGATGTTGGGGTGCTTAGGTGGGGTGATGAGGTACGGGTAGTGATAGTGGTCGGTAATTAGGGTACCAAAGAGTGAAGAGGCGAGATATGGAGGAAAGCAAAGTACAAACATATGCAATAAAGATGAAAACCAAACCTAAAGAGATGGATGTATTGGTGGCTGATGGAGATGAAACAGGCGGTGGTGAACAGTGGTGGTGGTGATGGTTGAGGCGGAGCAGCGAACGACGACATAGTAGGAAGCCAAAGTTGGGTTTTTTAAAGAAGATGTAATCACTGGTGTAAAGGTCGACGGCTAGGGTTTTTGGAGAGACTCATGCCAGATCAATGTGATGAAGAACTTAAGGGAACTTCTATTCGAATGTGTCTTCAATTTTATATGAACAATGAACAGAAACTGCTACATATGGGGAAATGCCGAGATAAGAGAATGAGCCAGGTCAAAACTACTCCTTAATAAGAGGTCCTTGACTTTTTCAATGGTCAACCAAATAATTTTAATGCTTAAAGTTGTTGTAAATGTTGTTTTAAGGGGTGTACCTCTTAAAATTTAGTATTTAAGGCTAAATGCTTATTAAGGTATATATATATATATATATATATATATATATATATATATATATATATGGAGTAGTTCAAATGAGAACCCAAAAAAGTTACCTAAGAACTATTTTTTTAAATGTTTTTATTAATAGTATTTTGGACAAATCAAACATTAACATTTAACAAAATCAAACTCTTCATTCCCTCTTTTATAACCGGCCGCCATCTATCGCCACCGGAACATCCTCAGACCGCCACCGGAAGGTCGCCCTATCGCAGCTGGACTAACACTAAATTTAATGATATTTTTTGATAGTATTCACTGTTTAATAAAACAAAAATTTTAGATCTCATTTAAAAAGACTTTATTTATAACTATTTTTTACAAAAATTTAATCAATGAAATAGAACTATGTCCTGACAAATTCATTTTTTTTCTCTTAAATTGTAGATCCCTTTAGAAATGAACATTTTTAAGACATTCACAATTCAAAATACTATACTCACAGTTTAAAAAAATATCAATTCACGCATTCACAGTTTAACACAAAAATTCATACAAAATTCACAATTTAATACAGTACATTTACAAATTAATTTAGTATATTCACTATTCACAAAATTCACACTTTAATATATAAAAATTACAACTTAATACATACTACTTATAGTTTTGCTTCCTCCTAACACCATCAAATCTCGATCTCTTACATTTTAGCAAGCTCCAAAAATAATATCTGAATAAAAAAATCAGAATTCATGGTTTAATGAATATATCCGAAATACTATTAAGTGGCTGAATAAAAAAACAAAGACCAGTGAGATAGAGATAGAGTGAGGACTGAGCTTTTGAGAGATTAAAAAATAGTCAAGTAAGAGAAAGGGAGCCCAATATGAAAACCATCAAATGTAGTGCTTTTACACTTTTGCAAGTTCCAAAAATCATATATAGATAAAGAAAATCAGAATTCACAATATAATATACTAATTCGTTTATAATTCACAGTTTAAAATACTAGTTCAGATACTCATTCACAACTTAAAAGACTAGTTCATAAATTTATTCACAGCTTAATATAATAGTTCAAATACACATTCACAGCTTAACAGATACCTTCTTTTCATTGGGGCATTTCATCAAACACCTTTTGTGCATCTGATTTAAGAACTTTTCTTTCTAAATATTATCATCATAGATCCAACCAAAGAAAAAAATACACAAAGAATAGAAGATGGGGAGGAGGTACAACAAATCTGATATGGTGGTGGTATCGCCGTCGGCCACCTTGAAGTGCACAATAGCCACCAGATCTACAACTAAAATAAACCAAACACATCAAATCTGATGTAGATCTGGTGGTGTATTACCGAATATCAGAGAGAAGAGATGAAGGCGACCTGACGGAGTTTCACCGGAGCGACGATCGTTAGAGGTGGCGGCGATTAACGTCGTTAGTGTTAGAGCTCATACGCCAAATATGATGTTAATGTTGGGTTTTTGAGCATTCTAACACTCCTAAGTGTACATGCAACCCTAAATACCTTGGATCTATGTTTTCTCTATTATACATGCAAATATGAATATTCCAAGGTATTACCCTATCTAGCATACAATCCTTGATACTTGGGTAATATAACAAGTTAGAATACATACCTTTTAATGAAGCTTGAAGTCTTGAACTTTAAGAGCTTAGCCCCAATAGTGTGGAAGCCTCAAGTGGAATCACAAATCACCAAAACACCTTGGAAAACCTTTAGAGAATATGGATACTTGGCTCACACTTATGAAATCGGTTATTGCCCTCTTTAGTGTATCCACACTAGCCACTCGCCTAATTTCATGAACTATAAGACCCTTTATATAGTGTGGAGGATTAGGGTTAAACCCTAATACCCATGACCTTTCATTTCCTAGGATCCATGGGTTAAAGCTTCATGGACTATCCATGAAGACTTAGCCCAACCTAAATGAACTTGGCCCACTACACATATATATCTAAGAGTCCATATTTAATTAGTTCATTTTGATCACTTAATTAATTATAAATTAATTCTTGATCAATACTAATTAAATAATATGATTATATATTAATATATTAGAAATTATAATATATTAATATAAATCATAAATATACTATTCTCAAAAGACTATCCATATAAATTGTGCCGGTGAAGTGCAACCCAAATGGACCATGCCGGGTCGGGTCAAGTACATACCAAATATAGTTATGGACTTAGACATTAATCCAACAGTCTCCCACTTGGATAAGTCTAAAACTATTATTGAGTATGACTTCAAAAACCAACTTGCAATCGTAGCTCTTAAAGCTGCTGTCGAACTCTGATCTTGTCAACGAACTCTGACCTTTGTCAATGACTTGTCCATTAGATAAGGGATCATATATTCCTCCATTCTAGATATCATATGGACTGAGACATGGATTATCAATCATTCTCTCTGTCCATTTGTTGTTTCCCGATTTCCGATTTATGATGACTGACTGATTGAACAAATCAAATCAGTCCTGGCTTGGCCAAGCACTCGCATGTCGAGGGGCCCATAGATATCGCTTTTATCCCGAAGGTAAAAGGAATGGATAAACTTCGACTCATATGGCTTGTTCTACTACTTGTTGAATCATACACAAAGGCATGTTTTATAACATCGAGTTACCGAATGCGTTTTCGTGCAATCAATGTACAACCAACTCATAGTAACAACTCATATCTCTAGGTTTGAAGAATATAAGATATTATCGTCTCATGATCACTCGTGATAAAATCCATGAAGTGATTCAAATGAGCGCGGGTTGAATCCAATACTCAGAACTTATGAGCACTCATGAGTGTTGTAGCACAACTTTGTCCACCAACTTGGACCTCTACAAGCCAACCCATGACAGTCTTGATTCATATCTACTTCCAACATATGACCGACTGTGGATGGTTTGAATAACTTAGTCATTCCGGAAGAATAACCTAGTTATTATGGAAGTCAAAACATGCAAAGTGAAACACAAGAATAAATGAATCAAATATGGTATCAAACCCTATGAATATAAATAGACCACTTTTATTTATCACCATACTGATTACTCATTATTCATTGTTTCGGTTTTATCAACTTTATACCTGAATTAAAAACACTAGTTGTCCCATGCTCCAAGCATGTACACTATGTTTTTCTAAACAATAGCTTTTCCATACACCAAGTATGCACTCTATGTTTGTCTATGATCCTTTTCTTTGTGAACTAGATCAATTGAACATAATTTCAATGATTCTCTTTTCACACTCCCAAATCCTTGTCGTAAATGTAAGAATTCCTAACATTTATCGAAATCTGTTTAGATTTTAAACTTATATGCACTGTTCCTCTTGTAATGATTATGCACAAAGCCATGAAGACTTGGCAACAATCATTACAGAGTATTCCAATGGAGAGCAATTCCATGGAAACGATGTCTCAAATTCAAAGCGCATTGCTTTGAACATGCTTCTTGCATTAAGTTTCTTTAACCTTACACAGATTGCTTCCACCTATGAAGACAACTCTATATTCCCATTTTGACTACCACTTCTGAACAAGCGTTGCCTCTTTTCAGACTATGTCAATATGGTCCTTCCAATATTAACAGTATACTTCCCACTGTCCTTGAGCAACCAATATTTGGTAAACCTTAGATTGTCCTCGACAATTGCTTAATCACTTTATTCATATCCAATTCAAGACATTGTTCCCCTTAATGCCCCAAGGCATTTGGAAAATTCAGAAATGATAAATATTATAGCACATGTAATCGATCTTGTACCCAAAGTAAATGGGACACGATTCATGATGTTTCACATAAAGACATGGTTCTAGACCAGTCTTTTTCCATAATAATTTTTTGTTTGCCATATTCTCAAAATTTGACTATGAAAAGGGATGCCGTAATCATAATCGAATTTTGAGAACGCAATATATAGAATTTTCTTAAGTTGAACCAATCCAACATGAAATTCATATATATATATATATATATATATATATATATATATATATATATATATATATATATATATATATATATATATTGACTAAAGGTGATTAAAATCTCAATATAAGCTCTTTAGAATGATTATAAACTCAATCTAAGCTTTTTAGAATTGAAATGAAGTATAATTTCATCTCCCTTAATTATAGCAAAACAACTTTTTCAACCCCTGCAACCTCACGAATTGAAACTTTTGTTTTCTATAATTAACATTGCTAACTTGCAATACTTATCATAATTATCGTGCTCCCACTAACATGATGATTATTAGCATAACACTTATCATCCCACTAGCTTTGACATGTATCCAGAAAACAGCTGGACCTCTAGAAGTCAATACTTTATTGACATTCTTACCAAAGTTCAGATTTGTGATACTAGATTGCTTTGATAAGACTTTATCAAAATCATACACCTTATCTTAGATAGATCACAGGTGTGTCTAAACAATTTCAGAACTATGAAAAGGGATGCCATAATCATAGTCTCAATTGTTTAGACCTTTTTCCATTTCTCATAGGTCCATGTTAGTGTGCCGGTTAACCACGCACGCTCCACTAACGACTTTGAGAACTGCAAATATCACAATTGCTATCTACTTAAAATCTACTCAGTGAAAGAATTTACTCACCATCAATTTCATGAATCGGAGAGAAACCTTATGACACTTAGATTTTATGGTGTATGTGTTCTTATCCATGTGAATTTGTCAAACCATAATCACAAGACTAGGTTAGTGACAAATCCTAACTCATATGGATTGAACTTGTGCAATCTTAACTTCTTGCCACCTGGCAGCTCAAGGGCCTGCCATTGCTTCGAAGTAGCTATGCAAACAATTGAGAACATGTAGAACTCAAATGTATAGCCAACTTAACTGGAATGGGCACAGAAATGTCAACACGATAGGTTATAAATCTCTAGTTGTGTGCTAGTGATGAAATACAAGTTTTATTCTTGATTACTTCTTGAAACCCTTTCAGGATCTTTTAGACTCCCACTGTCTCCTTGACCTATAAGACTTTCTTGCCAAATATTCAAGAGATAGTGTGGATTCTAATCACAACAAACACTTAACACAATTGGCCTAAGTTGGTCTCTGTTTTATCCAAAACATCACAACTTACCAAATTCAAATGTACAAGAGTAGAAAACCTTTTACTCTTACATTTCACTAGTGTTAATAAACCTTCTTTAAGATGTGTCACTCAAGTTACATTTGTGGTGGGCTTGATCAGTGCACAAGAATGTGTACTCGATCCCTTAGTCCTTTACTTGACTCATACATCCATGTGAACAAGTAATTAGTCTTAATTTTCCAATGCTTGAAAGTTCTCATTCATCATACTATACAACTTGCGTGATTCCAAGTTTCTATCCAACTGAAACTTGGGTGATGAAAATCTTTCGTTATTTGGAAAATTTAGACACTACCACAAATGAAAGAATCAAATTCATATTTCCACTCTTGCTATTAATGGAATCATATAAGCAACAATTTTTTTCCTTTTCACAAATGCCATTGTAAGGATATTTTAAAATAAATAAAATCAAATTTTTTTTTCCTTTTATTTTAAAAACTTTGCGGAAAAACTATCCTTACAGTGCAAAAGCACATGAAAAACTTTGTTGTTATCTATTCCTAAGCAATATATCATAACTCCTAAGCAACAGCTCAAAATTCTGATCACAGAACCATGCGATCGAGATCCATCGTCGCGATCAGAATCAGCATATACTTCCTTTAAGTTTCTTCACTTTTCTTTGATTCTTAAAACATCAACATGTGACCCAGTCACATCATGTAACAAGAATCTCAGAATAGAAATTTAACAGAGTTAGATAGTGGACTTTACCTGAAGTAGAGTCAATCTTCTTGACTTGATCAACCTTATGATCTTTCAGGTAAATAGGCTGCTTCGCAATCAATGCCCCTTCCTTTGGCAAGAGAAACATAGGGACTCTTTGGGAATGGTACATGGGATTATCGCAGACTTAGCCTTTCTCTTTACCATTTGGTCAACCTAGTTGACTATGGTCAATCCCTTTCCTTGGGAAGAGAAGGCTTTTCTAGATATCCAATGTTACCATTGTTAATGTCCATGGTAGCTTGGGAAGTTGATATACTAATCAAATTTGCTCTCCCAGTGCTCCAAATTATTGCTGATTCAGCAACACCAAGCAAATAAATAAGATCATTAAGGGTCATGTCATAGTCTGTTTCATAGTAGTCCCAAAGGAATTCACTATGTGACTTAGAAAGTGATTGAACCACCAACTTTCTCAAGAGTTTGACACCCAACTCTCCCGGCTTGTCAATATCTAACTTCATCTCCAAGATGCGATCACACATAGACCTTGCTTGCCAATAGGGCTTGAGTGACCTTGAACTTGTGGGTTAGGGAGAATAATTGGAGGAGGTGGAGGAAGTGAAGTTCCAAGAGATTTGGGAGGATCATAGATGTCTGAACCAGACATCTTTTTGGGAGATATTCAAGATAGTTGATCTAAAGTCCTTAATATAACACCCAATATGAAATATTAAGGCTAGGACCCAACAAACTATTTTATAACTTGGAAGAGGGATGCCGTAATCCAAGCTATAAAATATTTGAAGGTAGGTGAATGACGATTCACCAATTTCCACCAAGATAAACGAAATGTATTATTAGGTTTTAATTGGTTTTGAAACTCCTAGATTCTTTTGAGATTCATTGAACTTTTCAAAGGCATGTTTCAATCTCGAGTGTGCCCTTCAGGTTTTGTGACTGGGATGCCGAGGATCACAAAACAAGGTGTGAATAACCATGCAAATATACTTGGTAACCTTAATATTTACCCCTCAATCGATGTGCCGGTTAACCACACACGCTCCACCGATACTATGATAAACATTAAGTTACCCTTTGCATACCTTGTTAAATCAAGCTAGTGTGCCGGTTAACCACACACGCTCCACTAACTGACTTAAGCAAAGTGCAAAGTGTAATTTCATGGGTTAACACCAAATTCACATTTTCCTAAGTAACTAAGATTAGGTATTATTAAGAGTTTAGTTACTTAGTATTTATCATTAATACTTTTAATGAAGGGAGAATTATTGTCCTTGTCCTAACCGTTCGGCTAACGACCCTCCACCGGTCAAGGAAGCGGTGGGTGAGAGTGGACACCCATTAAACTGCCATTTTATAGGCAGTAACCTTATACCCCCCTTATAGACCGGCTTCGTGAATGAGGCCTACTAATGGTAAGACGACTTTACTCTTATACATATATATAAATATTATTAACTTATAATATTATAAAGTATAAGGGTTGAATTTTAACTTTTAAAATTCTAAGGGCTTAACTTGGAATTAAAGTATTCATAAGTGAAAACTTTACAAATTCCAAAACTTGAGGGCAAGTTTTTGAAACTATTCAAAACTTTTCATTTCATAACTTATGAGTTTAATGGTTCATTAAAATGAAGACTCTTCATTTTTTATGTAACCTCTTATTCTTTAATAACACTTTTAAAGAAGTGACTCTTAAACATCCATAACTTGAGGACAAGTTATGGAGTAATAATACTATTTAATGAAAAAGACTCTTCATTTTTTTTATGTAACCTATGACACTTTTATGAGTTTTAAGATTCATAAATGTGACCTTTTATGTAACTTGAGGACAAGTTACAAAAACACATTTTATGAACTACCTCTAGATTAATTAAGATTGAAAACAACTAAAACACAATTTTTTTTTTCCATTAATCTAAACTAACTCATAAATCAAGGAAACATAAACACTTTTGGTAATCCATAACTTATGGAGTTAAATGCTTGTTTTATGATGAAACTTTTCATGTTCCACAACTTAAGAATAAGTTATGGAATTCTTTAAAACATTTACACCAAATTTTGTAACTCCATAAAAACTTTGAATCAATTTTTTTTAAAACGTTTTCATATCCATAACTTATGGAGGTTTCAAAACACTTAAGATCACAACTTTAAAAAAACTTTTGATCTCCAAAATTTTATGACAAAATTTGTAACTCCTTAAAACATTTAGATCAAACTTTTAAAACTAATAAAATAATCATATCATTTTATCTTTTACTAAATTTGACCTAATTCAACTCATATAACAAATAATTCAAATTTTACAAATAATTAGTTTTTCACAAAACAAGTAATTATCTTAAAATTTGACAAACTTCATGTTTTTTTTTCTTTCTTTTTCAACTTTGAAAATCAAACATTTGCATGAATATAACATAAAACAACCCATGTCTCTGATACCACTGTTGGGTTTTTGAGCATTCTAACACTCCTAAGTGTACATGCAACCCTAAATACCTTGGATCTATGTTTTCTCTATTATACATGCAAATATGAATATTCCAAGGTATTACCCTATCTAGCATACAATCCTTGATACTTGGGTAATATAACAAGTTAGAATACATACCTTTTAATGAAGCTTGAAGTCTTGAACTTTAAGAGCTTAGCCCCAATAGTGTGGAAGCCTCAAGTGGAATCACAAATCACCAAAACACCTTGGAAAACCTTTAGAGAATATGGATACTTGGCTCACACTTATGAAATCGGTTATTGCCCTCTTTAGTGTATCCACACTAGCCACTCGCCTAATTTCATGAACCATAAGACCCTTTATATAGTGTGGAGGATTAGGGTTAAACCCTAATACCCATGACCTTTCATTTCCTAGGATCCATGGGTTAAAGCTCCATGGACTATCCATGAAGACTTAGCCCAACCTAAATGAACTTGGCCCACTACATATATATATATCTAAGAGTCCATATTTAATTAGTTCATTTTGATCACTTAATTAATTATAAATTAATTCTTGATCAATACTAATTAAATAATATGATTATATATTAATATATTAGAACTTATAATATATTAATATAAATCATAAATATACTATTCTCAAAAGACTATCCATATAAATTGTGCCGGTGAAGTGCAACCCAAATGGACCATGCCGGGTCGGGTCAAGTACATACCAAATATAGTTATGGCAGAAGGTGGCGGCGGCAGGTAGCTGAAGTGGTGTTAGGGTTTATGTTGTTTGGAGAGTTTGAGAGAGTTTTCTTGCAAAAAAAGTTTGGAAGTGTTTGAAATGTTATTAGATGTTAGAAATTAGGGGTTCTTAGGGTTCTTAACATTTTAGGGTTCTCATTTGATCATATATATATATATATATATATATATATATATATATATATATATATATATATATATATATGGGGCTAAGTTATAATGTGGATGGACAACTATTGTGTGGACGTGTGGATAATGCTATTTTATGAAAATTACTAAGAGAATATGTTGTTTAGTAATGTGAATACGTTCAATCTCACAGAACTATTGTTATTTTAATGGATTCTCACCAATTCTAATTCATTTTTGTTCTTATTCATCGTTTTTTATTTATTTTAATTCTTACAGAATACGACTCAATAAACATCCTGATAACATTCTGACAGAATGAGAATAATTAAAAAAAGTGTATAATAACCATATAGACGATTTAATTAGTAAAAATGCTTAATAATTAAAATAATCATATAAGATTGAACGTATTCATATTATCAAACAACATATTTTCTTTGTAATTCTCACAGAATAGCATTATCCACATGTCCACACAATAGATGTCAATCCACATTTGAACCTAGCTCTCTCTCTCTTTCTATATATATATATATATATATATATATATATATATATATATATATATATATATATATATATATATATATATATATATATAGGTTCCGTTAAGATTCCGAAAAAAATAGAGATCTTGAGATTCAACCTCAACCACATATTTCTCATTTGCCGCTTTAGTGCTCGGCGTAGCGACGCGACGGGAGAGTTATAATCGTAAATGATTATTCAGCGTCGCCCGTTCAATTACCCCCCGCCACCTTCCCCACCACTACATCTGCCACCGCCACCACCACTACCACTACCCATGCCACCAATTAACCCCACCACCGCTACCTCCGTCACCTATACCATATCTAGGCTCAAAAAAAGATTTGACAACTTTTTTTTATTTATTTTTGAAATTTGCATGTATGCACAATCAGCAGTTATACAGACTGTTTATGAGCACACTCAACAGTCATATGGACTGCGGATATCTACAATTAGTAGTCATATGGACCGCTGGTGAGCAATCAGCAGTCCATAGGACTGCTAAATGTGCTCATCAGCAGTCCGTACAACTGTTGATTGTGCTCATCAGCAGTCATAGAAAAAAATCGTCAAGTCCTTTTTTAAGTCTAGATATGGCTTAGACGCACCACTTGGAGAAAATTGGTGTTTATGGTGTTGAAAAATGATGAGTTGATTATGAGTTCGCAAGTTATTACAAATCTTTTGGTTCTCAAAAAGAACCTGACACACACACTCTCTCTCTCTCTCTCTCTCCCTATATATATATATATATATATATATATATATATATATATATATATATATATATATATATATATATATATATATATATATATATATATATATATCACATTTTCTTTGTGATTATCTTTGATTCTTTTTTTTTTCTATCCATAATATAAGACAGGTTTCAAGAGTGTGACTATATATCTACTCAAATGTAATTATTTTGGCAATCATCCGAAATACCTCGTGGGGTTATTACTTCATCTTCCTCCAATTATCATCCCCATAATCGGTCTTTCATAATGATATCTCTTTCCCTCTACTCACCCATTCCTTGCTCTTACCTTCCAAAGCGCTTCTCTCTATCAACCAACAAACCTTTTTTTCATGCATCCATCAAAGATCAAATTGCCTGCAGCGGTGGAAACACTTGGCCTGAGGAAACGGTAGTTACTCCAGAGGGACTCAATCGCGAGTTAATGCCGAAGCATGTGGCAATCATCATGGATGGAAACAGAAGATGGGCTCGGTCTCAAAGATTAATGCCTCAGGCCGGTTACTTGGCGGGTGCCAGAGCCTTGAAGTTGGTGGTTGATCTGTGTCGTAAGTGGGGAATCCAGGTTCTCACCGTCTTCGCCTTCTCATCTGACAACTGGTTAAGACCCAGAGTATGTGTGATATTGATATTATAGATTAATTTCAGTTTCATAAGTTATTTGCAGCTGGGTTAATCGTGGGATTGATTGCTTCTGTTTGTGGTAGACTGAAGTTGATCTCATCATGGCTCTGATCGGAGATAAAATAAAAGATGAAATTGCTTATATGGATAGGTAAATTTTTGTTGATTACAACATGTTATTGTTCGACCATAAGCCAATTTTAAAAGAGAACTGTGATTAAGTTACGTTGATCATTTGCTTGATCGAACAGGGAGAATATCCGGCTTTCTATCATGGGAGACGTATCAAACCTTCCACAATCCTTGCGCGAAGTTATCACACATGCTGAAAACAGCACGAAGAACAATTCACGACTCAATCTTGTTATAGCGGTTAATTACAGTGGCAAGTATGATATTGTCCAAGCTTGTCAAACCATAGCTCTAAAGGTCAAAGATGGTGTGGTTAAATCCGAAGAAATCAATGAGTTAATGATTGATAATGAAGTTGGTATGAAGTCCATGCAATTACCACACCCTGATCTCCTTATTCGGACTAGCGGGGAGGTTAGAGTGAGCAACTTTTATTTGTGGCAGTTGGCATATACTGAACTATACTTTAGTCAAACACTTTGGCCAGATTTTGGAGAAGATGAACTTTTACGTGCTTTACATGTTTTTCAAGAGAGATCAAGGCGATATGGTGCATGAATTGAAATTCTTTTAAATGGTCTAAGAATTGAACAGATGCTATATACTTAATTAGACTTTTGAGGTGATCTGGTGATGCCGACTTGTTTAAATGCTATTCTTGGACAAACCTTTTTTAAGTCGATCCGCCTATGGTTGTATGCTTATGAAACAATATCTTTTTTTTATCCGTTAATGCTACTCGTACTAAATTAGACATTACGTTTCAACCGTTTAAACAATTTGAAGTAAAATATTGTATGTTATGCTTCTATAACTATAATGAAAACATTGTTACATATTTCTGTTGGGTTATTTTAGCCTTGATTAGATAGCCCAACCTTTTTAGGCCCATCTTCTTTTAACCCATATATAAATGTACGTCTTCAGCCATTATTTCAGGGTGCGTCTATTTTTTTTTTATTTTTTTATTTTTTTATTTTTTATTTTTTTTAGCTTTCTTAATTTAGCGATACAGAGAAAAAAACAGAAGCAAAAAAGGGTTTATGTTTACCGTTTGTCTGCGTTTTTTCTATAAGTTTCATTTAAAATTTCACGTTGCTGTGTAAATTAAAAGAAAATTAATGTGAAACGTAATTACATAAAGAACATGATTTATTTATCTCGAGCATGGTTATTTAATACGGTATTCCTCTAAAACCCGAGCATAATAGAATAAATTCAGTTTATAGCTCCCACAACATGTTTTTTTTTTTTTTTTTTTTTTTTTTGTTAAACTGGAATGACTTCCACAACATCTAGGGAAATTTGAAAGTTGGAACAAGTTATAAATTTAAAATCATGGAAAGAACACCATTAAATATGTCAAGAAATCAAATTAAAATTCATTTTTTTGGCAAACTTGAAAAATTCAAACTTCGCTTTTTTTTTTTTTTTTTCTTTTCTTTCAGGATAAACATATTCAAAAATGTATAATGGCGCTCAAACATGCAGGTTATTCGAATAAACAAATTTCAAACGTGTTTTTTTTTTTTTTTTTTTTAAGTTTGAAATTCATAACGAATTGTTAAAGTATATGGTCATTGGGGCTTTTCGTGAATACGATGGTTATTTTATGAAGTCTATTTATGGAAATTGATTATTTAGGTAAGAATAAGAATAATAACCTGGTTGTAGTAGCTTTACAAACAAGCTATTGTCTCAAATGGAAAAAACTTATATGTATATTTTTTAAATGGAAGCTAATTTTTTCTTTTCAATGGACAATTATGTGTATACCCTCATCTAAATTAAGGGAAGTAACAAACACAAATCTACAAATACCCACCAAGTCGTCTTCTTCCACCTCTTTTTCACTCAAAACCTTAGAGCCAGTCCTCCGATCACCATCTATTATCTCATCCGCCTTTCTCCCACCACCACTAACACCAAGTGTACTTATAAGATCTAATTACATTTTGCAGCCAAAAGAAGTCGTCTTGAAAAACAAGGACTAAAAGCAACAAGTGATGGAACTTTGGAGGCTTGGAGAATTAAAGAAAAGAAAATCTCATGGAAAAACTATATCCACGTCGTGGACTTCACTTACACGACGTGGCATAGGCGATTCTAGAAGATGAGTACACGGAAAGTCGAAGTCCTTGCCCGGTACGGATCCATTCAAAGTCACGACGTGGAGTCCTAGTCCACATCGTGGAGTTCAAAATCCCTAAAAGTATATATATATATCCTTTATGTTTACGGATTTAAGGGGTTAGCTGTAGAGAATAGAGATTCCAGAAGTCGTTTTTCAGAGGAAAAGAAGGCAGAAACCTAGTAATAACATCCAAGGAAGGAGAAAGAGAAGATCATAACTTTATTCTTAGTTTGGTACATTAATATGTTTTGAATAATGAAGATTGCATGTTTGATTGTTACTATGAGTAGCTAAATCTAGCTACTTCTGTTAGCTAGATGAAGCTTGAACTCATGAATTAGTTATTTGATTATGGATTTTTCGTGTTGGTTGAATGCTTGTGTTTGATTTCTAATACCTAACATGTTAGAATTTGATACATAAATTGCTTTAACTCATGTTCTGTGTAGTTTAGTGAATATTGAATTGCATGAACTTGACACCTAGTAACTTAGTGACCATTGAAATTGATAGAGCTAGGATCCAACCAATCTTAGTTAAGTGATTAAAGTATTAGTTTTGGTTGTGTTAGAGAACATATATTGTGACTATAATATTGTGTTTGTTTAGTCAATCTTACATAGCTCCAATAATAATTAATAATTGATTCCGTGTTAAATTATGTGTGACCGTGCATAGCTCTACATGAATTAATTCAACATTAGTAAATTTGGACGTGAATTGCTAATAATAAATTAATTGGTAACCAACGGAAATTGTCCATAATTAATAGCTAACCGTTGAGGGAAAGTGGATTTGAACTAACATAAATGTTTTTAATATTTGATTGAATAAGTTGTTGAGAATTTAAGTTTGTCTACACTTGCAAAATTAGATAAAAACCATTTTACTTTTGCTTAGAATTTTAGGTTAATTTAATAGTAAGTAGGTTAAATAATTAATTCTGTTCCCTGAGATCGATACCCGACTTTTGTGCTATACTATTTGCAAAAGGGTGCACTGCCCTGGGTCGAATAGCTAATAGGATAGTAGGTAAATTAGGTGTAGCTATTAGGACACATCACATCAACTCGTTGTGGCAACCTGCTCTAAACTATCTCTCCTTATTGGCATATCAATGACTTTAACATCCCCAACATAGTATAATTGCATGTGCTCACAACGAGTGATCTTCTCGTATAGCACAATCACATATCGATCAAGATTACGACAAGCACAAAGTTGTGTACCAATGTACACATGTACAAAATGGTACAAGATGGTATTAGCTGTTGGATTAGGTGTCTAAACCATAACTATATTTGGTATGTACTTGACCTGGTTGTAGCATGGTCCTTTTGGGTTGCCTTCACCAGAGCAACTTGACTGGATGAATAATAGAGAAAGAGGTTATTATGGTTTATTAATATATTATATGAATATTATATTAAAGGAGAAATCATATTTATTTCATTAATATTGGTCAAGAATTAATTTAGAATTAATTTTGTGGTCCAAAGATATTAATTAAACTTGGGGGACTGATATTGTAATTATAAGATAGTTGCAATATGGGTAGTGGATCCCTTAGGAAAGGGATGGACGATTTTATATGGGAGCCCATATAGAAATCATCCAAGCTAGGGATTGTAGAAGGATCTTGTGGGCTGCTTAGGGCCTGAGCAACCTAATTAGGTATTTGACCGAAACCCTAACTCTACAACTATATGAAGGACCCTAGGGCATTAGAATCTGACTACCAGAAACCCTAGAAGGATTCCAAGAGACGATTTTAGCCTTCCCCTCTCTCCAAGATCATCTAATTGCTTTTAGTGTTTGTGATTCATTAGAGGCATCGCATTTGAGGTGCTAGGTTTCTCAAAAGCTCAAGATCATCAAGCAACAATCAAAGGTAACTTTCTAACTTGTTTATTAGATGTTAATTTCGTTTGTTGTATGCTAGATTAGGGTTTTCAAGTCTTGGACAATTGTTGCATGTACAAATAGAAAAACTAGATCCAAGCATTAGGGTTTGCATGAACACCATAGGATTGATGTTTTGCTCATAACCCAACAGTGGTATCAGAGCCTAGATCGTTTGTCGTTTGTATTTGATGCATAGTTAATTTGTTCAAGCTCAAAAGTCAAAAAACCATGCCCCTGACTGATGGACTCGTCGAGTCACCAGATGAACTCGACGAGTCCTGTTCTGTGACTCGGCGAGTCGGCTCGTCTGGTGGCTGATTTTTTGGGATTTTGACTAAAATTGAATTGGGATAATTACCAAAAACGTATTTGACTGATAAAACTCGATTTTTTCAATATAGTATTGATTATCCTAATTCAGTTGAAAGATAATTGTCATAAATAAGATAATTACTTGTTTTATACGATAAAATTGATTATTTGTAATTTTGACTTGAATTATCTTGTAAAGAAAATAGATTAGGTCAAATTATGTGATAAATATTAATAATATGATTAATTAATTATTTTTCAAATTTATTCTAAAAGATGTTTGAAAAGTTTCAAAACTTGCCCTCAAGTTTTGGAATTTAAAGTTTTTGATTAAAAGTTTAATTTTGAAATATTTAAATTATAAACCCTAGAATTTTCCAAGTTTAAAATTCAACCCTTATACTATTATATTATTATAAGATTAATATATATATATATATATATATATATATATATATATATATATATATATATATATATATATATATATAAGATTAAGCTAGTCTTAGCGTTAGTAGGTCTCATTCACGAAGCCGATCTATAAGGGGGTATAAGGTTGCTGCCTATAAAATGGGAGTTTAATGGGTGTCCATTCTCACCCACCGCTTCCTTGATTAGTGGAGGGTCGTTAGCCGAACGGGTAGGATAGGTCAGCTAATTCCTCATTAATAAGTATAATGAAACATAAATTAGCTAAATGTTTTTATAAAATTCTCAATCTTAGTTACTTTAGGAAAAATGTGAAATGATGTTATTCCATGAAATTACACTTTGCACCTTGCCAAGTCGTTAGTGGAGTGTGCGTGGATAACCGGCACACTAATTTGGGACTAGCAAAGGTGGCAAAGGGCAACTCAATGTTTATCATAGATCAATGGAGCGTGTGTGGCTAACCGACACATTGATTAGGTGGTAAATGACATCGAGGGTACCAAGTACATTTGCATGGTTATTCACACCTTGTTTGTGATCGTCGGTATCCCAGTCACAAGCTTGAAGGGCATATCGAGATTTAAACATGCCATTGAAAAGTTCAATGAATCTCAAAAGAATCTAGGAATTTCAATTCATTTAAGACTTAAAGCCCTTTTTCGTTTTTCATGGTGGAAATTGGTAAATCGTCATTTACCTACCGTCATTTAAGATATGAGGAGAAGAATGAAAAAAGAATTCCTCGAGCTTAAATAGGGAGGAGTGACTGTGAATGAGTATGAAACCCGGTTCAATCAAAAAGCACGGTTTGCTGCAAAGTATATTTCAACTGAAGACGAGAAAATTCAGTTATTCATGGAGGGACTACGACATGAAATCCACGATTTTGTAGCCAATCGGGATGTTCTGTCCTTTGACAAAGCTGTTGAGTATGCTCGAAAGCACGAGCATGACTTAGAGATACGTGGTGCCACTCTTTCTGTTCCAAAGCATCCCTGTATCGATCAAATTGTTCATGTTTCCTCTATTCTACCAGCTCTATCTGTTTGATCTGATTCTAATACAAGAGAGCAATCTCAGAGCGCCGTTCGTGGTCGCGATAGATCACAATCTTTTTCTATTCAATCGCCATCATGTCGTATTTGTGGAAAGAATCATCTGTGTCAATGCAGAATAGAAAAGGAATCTGTGGTCTGTTATGGATGTGGAGAAGTGGGTCACATAAAGCCAGCTTGCCCAATGAAGAATGTTATTTGCTATGTTTGTGGTGTTATTAGCCACAGGAAGCGTTTCTGTCCTACTCTTACTAGTCAAATGGGGGGGAGTCAAGCTTCCGTTCAACAACCAAAGAATACTTCAAAGGAGGAGGTGCCAAAAGCTAAGGGTCGTGCATTCCAGATTACCACAGAGGAGGCACGCGAGGACCCGAATGTTGTGACGGGTACATTTCTTGTCAACTCTAGACCTGCTCACATCTTATTTGATTCCGGTGCCTCAGATTCTTTTGTGTCTCATGAATTTGCGCATTCTTTTCAAATTGCTTGCTATGCACTCGTGCAACCATTTCACGTAGATACTGCGGGAAGTATATCATTATTTGCTGATAAAATCTATAGAGATTGTGTCATAGAAATTGAAGGCTATAATTTTCTTGCCAATCTGATTCCTATCTCCTTACCCAACTTTGATATTATTCTCGGCATGTATTGATTGTTAAAGAACCACACAGAACTCTGGTGTTACGAAAAGATGGTATGCAACCCTATCGAAGGGAAGGATCCTATTTATGTCTACAGTGAACAAAGACTTAAAAATCTTAAAGATAATTTCTTTCTTAAAAACTCGTAAATTCATATCAAATGAGTGTTCTATCTATCTGGCCTATACAGTTGATATCTCAAAGAGGAGAAGAAAACTGTAAATGATGTGTACCACTGAATTGGGATCTCGTGTTGCTCTTAGCACAACTTATCATTCCCAGACAGATGGTCATACGGAGAGAACAATCCAAACAGTAGAAAATATGCTTTGTGCATATGTCTTGGAGTTGGTGCACGTCAAGTGGAAACACCATCGAGACTCAAATTATAATTGGGAAAATAAGAATGAGATAAGAGCGAAATATCCCCAGTTATTTATATCGATGTGATTTCGGGGACGAAATCCTCAAAAGGAGGAGGTATTTGTAACATACACGTTCACTTATCGTGTTATGTAATTTTAAAAGTGAATAATATAATGAAATATTATATGAATTTGATCGTTGAGTTCTAATAGATAGTTTTTACTAGAAATGAAGTAAAACTATGTTTAGAATCACTCGGAAAATATTGGAAGTCCTATGAGATTCCAATCAAAAGTCAAATATTGAAATATAACGAAAATATAAAGTTGAAAATAAGTAAAAATTATGATGATGAAAGTTTTAAAGAATCTCGTTAGAAACGCTTAGGTGAAAACCTCATCGAAATTCGAGTTATAACGAAGAAGTTATGACTTATTGAAGTTTCGCGACAGAACCGACACGACGTCGTATGATGTAAAAAGTGAGTTTTCGATAAACTACTTTTTGGCTTTAGTGATCTAAATGAAAGTCGTAGTATTCGTTAAACCGAGAATTTCCATAAAAAGAACGTCCAAATCTGACTTCATATGAGGAAGTTATGATTTTTATAAGATTCAGATAGCAGTAAGACAACTAAAAACTCGAAATAAAGATCGAGTAATTTTTAGCCGACACAACCTAAACGAGAATCGAAG
The DNA here is from genome assembly GCF_052849685.1 of Lactuca virosa. Classification (NCBI taxonomy): domain Eukaryota; kingdom Viridiplantae; phylum Streptophyta; class Magnoliopsida; order Asterales; family Asteraceae; genus Lactuca; species Lactuca virosa. Next base: position 398,885,004 of record NC_136430.1, on the reverse strand, counting down.
ATCTCGTCAATTGTAGTTCAACGGTAAAACAGACTAAAACGGATGCCAGATGAAGAAGTTATGAATTTTTAACGGACTTTTCCTGTCCCAACCTGTTAAAAATATAACTTTAAAAATAAATTCAAAATTAGACGACGGAGTCTAAACGAAAGTTGTAGAGTATCATCTCACCTACGCGTGGATATAAAGAACGTCAAAAACGGAGCTCGTATGCAAAAGATACGAACTTTTGAAGTTTGGAAATTCGGAGTACGCCCAGCGTACTCGTGTTCACGGTCCAAGATTGGCCACGTCGCCCAAACTCTCGCATACGACACGTATCATGCAGGTTCTACACGTCTGATGCCACGCATCAGAGTACACCCAGCGTACTCGATGTACGCCCAGCGTACAGAGCCGCATTGCGTACACCCCGCATACTGGAATTACGCCCAACGTACGGAGGGTTTTCTGCCGCTATAAATAGAAACCGAAGGCTTCCGAATTTGGTTTACAATTTCACTCTCTCTCACCCTTTTACTCTCTCTCAAACTCTCCTAACACCCTCCAAAGTCCCGTTATCATTCCCGACACACGAAGCAAGTCCCAACGCCCCGAAGACCCGAGAAAATAATATTTTCAAGTTGAAACTCTGCCCGCGCAAGGCCCGGTTTTCAACTAAAATCCCCGGTTTCGTCACAGAAAGTCATATTTAAAGTCGAAGTGCTACCCAAATTAATACTTTAATCCCCGGTTATTTCACGGTGAGTTCAATATATAGGAACAATTGTATGTTATGTGTTATATGTGTTATGTGCTTTTCCGTGTTATCATCTTGTGTTATTATTTCTGCTATTTTGATCGCAAAGTTGTACCTTTGGCCATGTGATCAGTGAAAGGACTTAGATTCACAGTGGTATTGGTATGTAGCCTCTGGCCGTGTAGAGCATGTCTCGTAAGAGAATGACTTCTACCACTATGGCATTGGCAGAAGGTTAGATAGGGCTGAAAACCTGAAATCTACCAAAATATTTAATCAAAAATTGTATGTCATCTGTGCCATTTGGGCCGAAGCGTTATTGATGTATATCAAGTATTGAAATTGTTATGTCTCATTGATTGTTATGGAAAGCCTGTCGCATGATTCACATATGCCTTTGTTGTTCCTTGTTCCCTTTGTTTCTGTCATATTGGTATATATATGGCATAACGTTATATTGTATCTATTATTGAACTCACTAAGCGTCACCGCTTACCCCTCTCAGTGTTTAACAATTGCAGTTAATGAGAATCCAGTATAGTCATATACTGTTGGAAGATTTAGAATAGTTTATACTATTACTTTTATACTTGGGTTTACGTTTGTATAAAAACTTTAATATCCTGGGTAGTTATGTAATATACTAAAACTTAGTCGGTTTGTATCCAATCTTTTGTAATCAAATTATCAATGTAAAATATTGTTTATAAATATGCATGTAGCATGTTTTGGAGTAACTTGGAGTGATAATAATGTTAAATATGAAAGTTAGGGTCTTTCACTACTCAAAACAACAACGCTTCTGGCTCGACCCCTTATGGCTCATTCTCACTCATGAACTTGTGTGGGAGGGTGATATTCGATTGGACCAATTTCAATGATTGGATCTGCAACATTCGCATGGTCACCCGCTACGAGGACAAAGAGTATGTTCTTGACAAGGAGCTGAAGGAGGTCAACGTGAACACTACTACTCCTAAATAAATTGCTGCTTACGAAACTCATGAGCGAGATGCTACGAAGGTTCATTGCATCATGCTCGCAACAATGACTGCTGAACTCCAAAAATTCTACGAGGACTACTATCCCTACGATATGCACCAAGATTTGATGGAAAGGTACCATCAAAGTGCCTGGCAGGAGAGGTATGAGATCATCGCCTCGATGATCACTTACAAAATGAAGGATGGAGAGTCCATCACGGCCCACTTGCAGAAAATGAAAAGGTTTGTGGACCGCTTGCTAAAGTTGAACGTGAACTTCGACGAGGAGCTGGCCATAGATATCATTCTACACTTGTTGCCTCCTTGTTACGACCAGTTTCGTATGACCTATCATATGAACAAGTAGGAGGTCACTCTGAGCAAGCTTCAAGGCCTGCTTAGGACTGCTGAGAGTAGTTTGAAAGGCAAATCTACTGCATCTACTCCTACTGCTGTTGCCCCTGTCTTAGCTATTGGGCAAGGGAAAGGAAAGAAGATGATGGCTCCTTCTAAGAGCCACAAGGGTAAACCCCACTATGGATCCTCTTCTAGTGGGACCAAAGCTGGTTCTGCTACCCCCTCTTCCAACCCAAAAGAAGCATAGTGCTTCTACTGTCATGACAAAGGGCATTGGAAACGAAGTTGCCCGAAGTATCTGCAGGACATCAAGGATGGAAAGATAAAACCATCCTTCGCAGGTATTTATACTATTCAATCTAATAGCTCATCATATGATATGTCTTGGTGTTGGATTTGGTGTCTAAGCCCATAACTATAACTGGTATGTACTTGACCCGATTGTAGCATGGTCCTTTTGGGTTACCTTCACCAGTGCAATTTCATAGGATGGATTTTGAGAATAAGGTTATTTATGGTTTATTAATATATTACAAGTATAATATATTAATACGAAATTATTTAATTAGTATTGATCAAGAATTAATTTATTAATATTGTGATCAAAAGAGACTAATTAAATATATGGGGATTGATTATGTAAATTAATCATTCTTGTAGTGTGGGATAATGATCCATGATTATGGGCTAAACTAATCCATGGATATTCCATGGAGGTTAAACCCATGGAGCATGAGAATGTGGAAGGTCATGGGTTATTAGGGTTTGCCAAGTGTAACCCTAGCATGTCCAACACTATAAATAGAACCCTCCATAGACCAAAATCGGTCGCCTCTTCTCTTTGAGATAAATAGATTATTCTCTTAAATCATCCTCTTGCATATTGGTGTTTGTGAACCATTAGAGACATCACACTTGAGGTGCTCAAGCTTTCAAAGGTCAAGAACTACAAGTCCTTCAAACGATATGTCATCTAACTAGATGTTTTATTCATTTGACAATTTGTATGCTAGTTAGGACAATTCTTTGGAAAAATTGAAAATATGCATGTATAATAGAGAAAACATAGATCCAAAGCATTTAGGGTTGCATGTGCACCATAGGAGTGTTATAGTGTTCAAAATCCCAACAGTGGTATCAGAGCCTAGGATTGTTTTCTATTATATTTGATGCTTACTAGTTTTTCAAAGCTAAAAAAATCGAAATTTTGGCCTCTGGCTGGTGAACTCGCTGAGTACATGAACAGACTCGACGATTCCATTCAGTAACAGAGCAACTCGCCGAGTCCAGTTCATGTAGCCGACGAGTTGAAGGCTCTGTGTGCAGAATTTCGAGTTTCTTGGCCTGGTTTGGATTTGGATCACTACCACAAACTGTTTGCATCATTGGAAATGTTTTTTATGATATGGTAGTGCTTGTACTCATCCAAACACAAGATAAATGCCAATGTTTTAAAATAATTGTTGTTTTTATATGATAAACAAAATTGCATTCAAATCGTTGACTAGAAATTATCTTGATTGTGAGTTTAGTTAGATCATAGATTATGTGATAATTTTAGTGGTTAGAAAAATGATCTAAATGAATTTTAATGACCTCCATAACTTGTCCTCAAGTTATGGAAAATGAAAAGTCTCATACATTGAAATCCAATTAAACTCATAAGTTATGAATGTGAAGAGTTTTGACAAGTTTCAAAACTTGCCCTCAAGTTTTGGAATTTGTAAAGTCACACTAATGAAACTTTAATTCCAAACCCTAGAGTTTTAAAAGTTAAAATTCAACCCTTATACTTTATGATATTTTAAGTTTAATAATATATATATATATATATATATATATATATATATATATATATATATATATATATATATATAAAAGACAAATTCGGTCTTACCGTTAGTAAGCCTCATTCACGAAGCTGGTCTATAAGGGGGGGGGGGGGTATAAGGTTACTGCCTATAAAATGGTAGTTTAATTGGTGTCCACTCTCACCCACCGATTCCTTGACTGGTGGAGGGTCGTTAGCCGAACGGGTAGGATAAGACATTAATTCTCCCTCATTAAAAGTATAATGATAAAAATATAAAGTAACTAAACTTTTATTAAAATTCCCAATCTTAGTTACTTTAGAAAAAATGTGAAATGGTGCTAATCCATGAAATTACACTTTGCACCTTGTTAAGTCGTTAATGGAGTGTGTGTGGTTAACCGACACACTAATTTGGGACTGATAATGTGTGGCAAAGGGTAACTTGGTGTTAATCATAGATCAATGGAGTGTGTGTGGTTAACCGACACATTGATTAGGTGCTTTGTAACATTGGGTGTACCAAGCTAATTTGCATGGTTATTCACTCATTGTTTGTGATCCTCGGCATCCCAGTCACAAACTTGAAGGGCACAATCGAGATTTAAACATGTTCAATGAATCTCAAAGATCTAGGAATTTCAAATCCAATTAAAACTTAATAATCTATTTCGTTTTTCATGGTGGAAATTGGTAAATCGTCATTTACCTACCTTCAAATATTTTACAATTGGATTACGACATCCCTTTTCGCAATTGTAGAATATTGTGTTGGGTCCTAGCCTTAACATTTCATATTGGGTGTAATATTAAGGATTATCATCTAATCTAAACTTTATTCTTCTTCTTTTATAGATGTCTATCCCAAACAATGCTTCCAACCCAATCCCTTCAGGCTCTTTCTCCCTCATGAACCTATGTGGGAGGGTTATTTTTGATGGATCGAATTTCAATGACTGGATTCGAAACATCAGGATGGCTATTCGTTATGAGGACAAAGAATATGTCCTAGATAAAGAGCTCAAAGAGATTGATGTCACCACTACTACTCCTGAACAAATCTTTGAACACACTACTCATGAGAGGGATGTGACAAAGGTGTTGTTTTTAATGATTGCAACCATGACTGTTGAGCTGCAGAAGTCCTATGAGGACTACTATCCTTATGAAATGTATCATGATTTGATGGAAAGATACCATCAAAGTGCTCGGCGGGAGAGGTATGAGATCATTGCCTCCATTATCACAACCAAAATGAAGGATGGTGAACCCAACACGGCCCACTTGCAAAAGATGCAGAGATTCGTAGACCGCTTGCTTAAAGTAAATGTTAATTTTGATGAAGAGTTAGCCATAGATATTATTCTACACTCTTTACCTTCTTGTTATGATCAATTTCATATGACTTATCATATGAACAAGGAGGAGGTCACTCTTAGCAAGCTTGAAGGCCTTCTTAGGACTGCAGAAAGCAACCTGAAAGGCAAGTCGGTTGTGTCTACTCCTACTACTACTTCTGTCCCTGTTCTGGCAATCGTACATGGGAAGGGAAAGAAGAGGAAGGCTCCCTACAAGAGCCACAAGGGAAAGTCTCTTGATGGATCCTCTTCAAGTGGGACCAAAGCTGGTTCTGTTAATCCCTCTTCCAACCCGAAGGAAGCAGAGTGCTTCCACTGTCATGATAAAGGGCACTGGAAACGAAGTTGCCCCAAGTACTTGCAGAACATTAAGGATGGGAAGATCAAACCCTCCTTTGCAGGTATTTACACTATTCAATCTAATAACTCATCACATGCTAATTCTTGGGTCCTTGATACAGGTTGTGGTATTCACATTTGTTTTGATTTGCAGGGACTAAGAAGAAGTAGGGATGTGGAGCACAAGAAGATAAACTTAATCATGGGAAATAGGAAAGTGTCGCCTGTGATCAAGATTGGAGTTTATTCTTTATTGCTTAGTAATGGTTTTAATTTAGATTTGAATAATTGTTGTTACTCGGTCGATATGGCGAGAAATGTTATTTCCTTTCACAGTTTGTATAAACAAGGTTTTACCGTTTCCTTTAATAATGAAAATGGTGGTATTTATGCTTATTGTAATGGTGTATTTTATTTTGAAGAATTACCTTGTAATGGTATATATGAAACTGTAATGATTGTAGATAACTTAGGAAATAATGTGTTGAATATTGATTCTTCCAATGATTTGGATAAGGCATGCTTGTAACATTGTCGTCTTGGACATGTCAACAAGAAGCGCATGGCCCAAATCCAAAAGGATGGAGTTTTGGAGTCTTTCGACTTACAGTTGGATGACACTTGTCAATCTTGTTTACTTGGAAAGATGACCAAGTCACCCTTCACTGGTACTTGTGAAAGGGGTGAAGGTCTGTTGGATCTCATACACACTGATGTGTGTGGACCATTCAGAACCACCACAAGGGATGCTAACCGCTTCTATGTGACTTTTATTGATGATTATAGAGATATGGGTATATTTACTTAATCAAGCATAAGTCAGAAACTTTTGAAAAGTTCAAATAGTTTAAGCAAGAAGTGGAGAATCAATTGGGCAGGAAGATAAAGATGTTGCGATCCGATCGAGGAGGAGAGTATCTTAGAATCGAGTTCCTTGACTATCTTAAGGAATGTGGAATTGTTTCACAATTGACGCCACCTAGGACACCACAACTTAATGGTGTGGCTGAGAGGCGCAATAGAACCTTGCTATACATGGTTCGTTCCATGATGAGTCAAGCTTCGTTACCCATCTCATTCTGGGGGTATGCCTTAGAGACTGCCGCCCATATCCTTAATCTAGTCCCTACCAAATAGGTTTCCAAAACACCTCACGAGATGTGGACATGGAAAGTTTCCACATTAGACCACGTCAAAGTTTGGGGTTGCGAGGCTTTTGTAAGAAAAGAAACTCACGACAAGCTCGAACCTCGGAGTGAGCGGTGTATTTTCATTAGCTATCCATAGAAGTCCTTTAGATATATCTTCTACCGACAGAGTGACAATGTTGTCTTCGCTGCGAGGAGAGGAGTCTTTCGTGAGAGAGAACTCATAAGGCAAGGAAATAGTGGGAGGCAAATTGACCTTGAAGAGCTTCAAGAGTCAAGCGGTGAAGGAACCTCAAACACTAGCAATCAACCTGAGGAGGAAACTCCAGTTGATCCGATTGACGAATCCTTACCTCTGAGGCGTTCCAGTAGAGTTAGAAATACACCTGAGTTTTATGGTTTCCATATTACTACAGAAGGTGATACATTTATCAGTGATAGCACACTGGTAAATTTGGATGAACCTAACAACTACAAGGAAGCCATGGCAGGCCCCAAGTCTGCAAAATGGAAAGAGGCTATGGACAGCGAGATTCAGTCCATGTATGACAATCAAGTTTGGAACTTGGTTGATAATATACCGGGTCGTAAGACAGTCGGGTGCAAATGGATCTTCAAGAAGAAGACCAACATGGATGGGAAAGTACACACATATAAAGTGCGACTGGTTGCGAAAGGCTTTACTCAAACTCCGGGAGTTGACTATGATGAGACCTTCTCACCAGTAGCGAAGATTAAATCTATAAGGGTTATGCTAGCCATAGATGCATTTCATGATTATAAAATATGGCAAATGGATGTCAAAACCGCTTTCCTTAATGGAAAGTTGGCTGGAGATGTTTACATGAGTCAGCCAGAGGATTTTGTCAATGCAAAGTACCCTAATCGAGTGGGTAATCTTGAGAAATCCATTTATGGATTGAAACAACCATCTCGAAGATGGAATCTTTGTTTTGATGAGAAAGTCAAAGAGTTTGGTTTCTCAAGAAGCGAGGATGAGTCCTGTGTATATGTCAAAGCTAGTGGGAGTATAGTGACCTTTCTGGTATTGTATGTAGATGACATACTGCTCATAGGAAACAACATCCCAACCTTACAGGAGGTTAAGTCCTGGCTTGGGAAGTGTTTCGCTATGAAGGACCTCGGAGAAGCTGCTTATATTCTAGGGATTAGGATATTGAGAGACATGAGTAAAAGACTAATAAGACTTAGTCAAAGTACCTACTTGGACAAGGTGTTGAAACGTTTCAGCATGGAGAATTCCTAGAAAGGTGACTTACGTATCCAAGGCAATGTCAAACTGAGTAAGACTAAGAGTCGGAGTACAGAGGCTAAAATAGCAAAAATGAGTCATAAACCATATGCTTCCGCAGTTGGTTTGATCATGTATGCTATGACTTGTACTCGCCCTGATGTAGCCTTTGCTTTGAGCATGGTCAGCAGATATCAAGGGAATCTTGGTAAAGCTCATTGGACTGCAGTTAAGAACATTCTTAAGTACCTGTGAAGGACTAAGGACTGGATCCTTACCCTCGGTGGGAGTGATGACTTGAGAGTGACGCCAGCTTCCAAACCGACAGAGATAATTTCCGCTCTCAGTCGGGCTGGGTGTTTACCCTGAATGGAGGAGCAGTGACATGGAAAAGTTCCAAGCAGGAGACTGTGGCTGATTCAATGTGCGAATCAGAGTACATAGCAGCAAGCGAAGCATCAAAGGAGGCGATATGGTTGAAAAACTTTATCGGAGACCTTGGAGTATTTCAATCCATAAAGGAGCCTGTGGAGATTTTCTGCGATAATGAAGGTGCGGTTGTCTTAACCAAGGAACCGAGAGATCATGGTAGATCCAGGCATATCGACAGATAGTACCATTTCATAAGACATCAAGTAGAAGAAGGGCACCTCGTGGTAAAGGGGATATCGTCAGAGGACAACCCAGCAGATCCTCTTACAAAGGGACTGACAAGGGTTAAGCACTTGTAGCATGCGAGGAGCATTTGGCTAAAGGACGATATGAGTTTTAGTAATTAGATAAATCGAAACTTGTAATAGCTAAATTGTAATTGACATTTGATGATTGAATAAAAGGAGTTTTATTTATAAGTAAAGTTACTGTCTTGTGTCAATTATTTACTATTGTTTCACTTTGCATTTTTGACTTCCAGAATAATAAAAATTATTATTATTATTATTATTATTCAAACTATCCACAGTCGATCATACGTTGGAAGTAAGTATGAAATATGACTGTCATGAGTTGGCTTGTAGATTGTCTAAGGAGTTAGACATAGCAAAAGTGTGCTACACCATTCACGAGTGCTCCTGAAATAAGATTTGAGTATTGGATTCAACCCGCGCTCACCTGAATTACTTCATGGAATTTATCACGAGTAATTGTGAGACGATAATATCATATAGTCTTCAAATCAAGATATATGAGTTATTGACTACGAGTTGGTTGTGCATTGATGGCATGAAAACGCATCAGTAACTTGATGTTATAAAACATGTCGTTATGCATTATTTGATAAGTAGTTAGTACAAGCATATAATGTCGAAGTTTATCTGTTCCCTTTATCCTAAGAGGATTAAAAGCGATATCTTGGGCCCATCGATGATTCTGTTTTGACTTATGTGTCAGGACCGGACATAACTAAATTGATGTGTTCAGTTATGTTCTATGTCAGACGAATCGGAAAACGGGAAACAAATTGCGGGACAATAAGTATGACTATGTTCCATGTGTTTGTCCGCATAGATATCTTGAGAACAGAGGAGTATATGATCCCTTATCTGAAGGACGCGTCACTGACTAGGTCAGAGTTCGACAAAGGCTTTTGAAAGCTTACGATTGCTAAGTCGGATCTTGAAGTGCATAAGAAGTAATATTTATTAGACTTATCCAAGTGGGAGACTGTTGGATTTGGTGTCTAGGCCCATAACTATAACTGGTATGTACTTGACCCGATTGTAGCATGGTCCTTTTGGGTTGCCTTCACCAGTGCAATTTGATAGGATGGATTTTGAGAATAAGGTTATTTATGGTTTATTAATATATTACAAGTATAATATATTAATACGAAGTTATTTAATTAGTATTGATCAAGAATTAATTTATTAATTTTGTGATCAAAAGAGACTAATTAAATATATGGGGCATGATTATGTAAATCAATCATTCTTGTAGTGTGGGCTAATGATCCATGATTATGGGCTAAACTAATTCATGAATAGTCCATGGAGGTTAAACCCATGGAGCATGAGAATGTGGAAGGTCATGGGTTATTAGGGTTTGCCAAGTGTAACCCTAGCATGTCCAACACTATAAATAGAACCCTCCATAGACCAAAATCGGTTGCCTATTCTCTTTGAGATAAATAGATTATTCTCTTAAATCATCCTCTTGTATATTGGTGTTTGTGAACCATTAGAGGCATCACACTTGAGGTGCTCAAGCTTTCAAAGGTCAAGAACTATAAGTCCTTCAAAAGGTATGTCATCTAACTAGATGTTTTATTCATTTGGCAATTTGTATGCTAGTTTGGACAATGCTTTGGAAAAATTGAAAATATGCATGTATAATAGAGAAAACATATATCCAAAGCATTTAGGGTTGCATGTGCACCATAGGAGTGTTATAGTGCTCAAAATCCCAACACTTGGGTCCTCGATACAAGATGTGGTTTTCACATTTGTTCTGATTTGTAGGGTCTAAAAAGAAGTAGGGATGTGGAGCATGGGAAGATAAACTTGATCATGGGGAATAGAAAAGTGTCGCCTGCCACCAAGATTGGAGTTTACTCTTTAGTGCTTAGTAGTGGGTTAGGTCTAGATTTGAATAATTGTTGCTATTCGTCAGAAATGACACGAAACATTATTGTTTTCATGGTTTGTATAAACAAGGTTTTAGATTTTCGTTTAATAATGAAAATGGTTCTATTAATGCTTTCTTTAATGGTACATTCTATTTTGAAGCATTGCCTTGTAATGGTATATATGAAACTGTGATGGTTGTAGACAACTTAGGAAATGATGTGTTGTATATCGATTCTTCCAATAGTATGGATAAAGCATGCTTGTGGCATTGTCGTCTTGGACATGTCAACAAGAAACGCATACCCCAACTCCAAAAGGATGGAGTGTTGGAGTCATTCGACATTAGGGACGATGACATGTGCGGGTCTTGTTTACTTGGAAAGATGACCAAGTCACCCTTCACTGGTACTTGTGAAAGGGGTGAGGGTTTATTGGATCTCATACATACCGATGTATGTGGGCCCTTTAGATCCACCACAAGGGATGCGAACCGCTTCTATGTGACTTTCACCGATGATTATAACAAATATGGGTATATCTACTTAATCGAGCACAAGTCAGAAACCTTTGAAAAGTTCAAAGAGTTTAAGCATGAAGTGGAGAATCAGCTGGGCAGGAAAATTAAGATGCTCTGATCCGATCGAGGAGGTGAGTACCTTAGTATTGAATTCCACGACTACCTCAAGGAATGAGAAATTGTTTCGCAATTGACGCCACCTAGGACACCGCGGTTGAATGGTGTGGCTGAGAGGCGCAATCGAACCTTGTTGGACATGGTTCGTTCCATGATGAGTCGTGCTTCGTTGCCTATCTCATTTTGGGGGTATGCCTTAGAGACTGCCGCCCATATCCTTAATCTAGTCATAACTAAGAAGGTTGCCAAAACACCTCACGAGATGTGGACAGGGAAGGTTCCCTCATTGGCACATATCAAGGTTTGGGGTTGCGAGGCTTTTGTAAGACAAGAGACTCAGGAAAAGCTCGAACCTCGTAGTGAGCGGTGTATTTTCATCGTCTATCCACAGAAATCCTTTGGATATCTCTTCTATAGACCGAGTGACAATGTTGTCTTCTTTGCGAGGAGAGGGGTTTTCCAAGAGAGAGAACTCATATGCCAAGAGGACAGTGGGAGGCAAATTGATCTTGAAGAGCTTCAAGAATCAAGCGATGAGGGAACCTCTAGCACTGGCGCTCAACCCGAGGAGGAAACTCCTGTTTGACCGATTGACGAGTCCCTACCTCTTACACGTTCCAGTAGAGTTAGTGTTCCACCTGTGTTGTATGGTTTTCATATAACAAGTGAAGGTGATACGTTTATTAGTGATAATACACTGATAAATTTGGATGAACCTAACAACTACAAGGAAGCCATGGCAGGCCCGGAGTCTGCAAAATGGAAAGAGGCTATGGACAGTGAGATTTTGTCAATGTATGACAATCAAATTTGGAACTTGGTTGACAACGTGTCAGGTCGTAAGACGGTCGGGTGCAAATGGATCTTCAAGAAGAACACCGACATGGATTGTAACACCCCGATTCTCGAATATCAATCTATGGAGATAAATTCTCATGGATTCAAGGTCTACTCGACGAGTTGGTTGCCTGACTCATCGAGTAGCAGCGGGTTAGTCCGCACACTTAAGTGACCTACTCTCCGAGTCCAAGAAGGGACTCGACGAGTAGGAGCATGAGGAAGAAACCCTAACAATCTACTCCAGTTGACACCCTTTTGAAGGTATTAGGCTGTTACCTTGACCTTCTCTTAGTTACATTCTCCTATGTTTGAGTTTTGGGGCCTTTTTGGCATTTTGGTACTTCATTTGAGTGGTGAACCAAGATCTGAAGTTGCAACTTCAGATCTAGGCTCATCTTGGCCCTTACAATCATAAAGTCTCAGCCCTTAGCATGCTAGTGTGATCCCTTGCCTAAGAACCACTTATTTAGCTTGATTTAAGTCATTAGCACATTGCATGTACGTAAAGTTTGCAACTTTACGTAAGAGGTATGCCCTAGGAGCTTAGATCTGCAATATAGAGCCTTTGCATGACTTAAAAAAGCATCTGTATGGTTGAAGGATTAAAGGGGCTCGGCGAGTCGCAAGGTCGACTCGGCGAGTTATATGAAGATAGTCATGTACTCGACGAGTTGGATGAACAACTCGACGGGTCCGATGAAGATTGCATTGGGCTCGGCGAGTCAGTCGAATGACTCGGCGAGTCGGCTAGGGTTTTTCCCAAACCTTTGGACACGCATGAACTTGGCGAGTTAGAGGGGAACTCGACGAGTCAACCAAGGAGTTCACGACTTCTCGAGTTCAGGAAGGACTCGACGAGTCGGTGAACTACACTCGACGAGTCGGGTCAGCATGGACTGTTGACTTTGACTGTGGACTTTGACTTTGACCAAGGGTTGACCAGTTGACCTCTGTGGGTATTTTGGTAATTTGGAAATTTATGAAAAAGGGTTTTATGGTAACTGTAGGTGGTGGAGTTCGTGTTGGTGATTCGAGAGTTTAGCCTATCACTCCAGTGCGACATTTGGGAGGTGAGTTATCCTCACTATATCAACAGGGTCTAAGGCACCAAGGTCGGCCCTTTATCGGATTTGTATTCGGGTATTTGTTGATATGTTTATTGATCTACTAGATCTGCATCCTGGTAGTTAGGATGGTATTATGTTAGTGACCTGGTTTAGGTCGGTATCCTGGTAGTTAGGATGGTATTATGTTAGTGACCGGTTAGGTCGGTATCCTGGTTATAGGATGGTTGCTATGCAAGTGATCTGTTAGATCGGTATGATTATCTGTTATATACATGCTTGCGAATGATATTTATGTGTACATGATTGTTTGATTGGTATGGGGGAAAGGGTTGAGGCAGGGCCTGCTAGCTGCAGTAGGCCAAGACACCCTGGGCGGACTGGGTAGACTGCAGGCCCGGGACGGGCAAATCTAGTCAGGCTGAAGGCCCTGTGAGCGGTCCAGATAGGCTGAAGGCCCCGAGAGGGCGGTCCAGATGTGCCAAAGCTCGGAGAGTGGACCAGATAGACTAAAGGCCCGGCGCGGGCGGTCCAGTCAGACTGTAGACTCAGAGAGTAGACCAGGTGGACTGAAGGCCCGGTACGGGCGGACCAGTCACACTGTAGACTCGAGATGCATGGTTGTTCTGTGTTTGTTATATGATATGTTATGGTTGTATGAGGTTGGTATCTTGGGGGTAACTCACTAAGCTTTCGGGCTTACAGTTTCAGTTTATTGTTTCAGGTTCAGCAGATGACCGCGGGAAGGCGAAGGCGTGACCGTACACTTCCTCGATTTATGATTATGATTTCTGGGAACTCTGATGTCTAAGCTATTTTGAAAACAAACTGTAATAACTGAATGGTTTTATATAATTTAAAAAGTTTTAAATTGGCTCAAATTTTATGGGTGTTACATGGATGGGAAAGCACACACGTATAAGGCACGATTAGTTGCGAAGGGCTTTACTCAAACTCCCGGAGTTGACTATGATGAGACCTTCTCATCAGTTGCGAAGATTAAATCTATAAGGGTTATGCTAGCCATAGCTGCATTTCATGACTATGAAATATGGCAAATGGATGTCAAAACCGCTTTCCTTAATGGGAATTTGGCTGAAGATGTTTACATGAGTCAGCCAGAGGGTTTTATCAATGCAGAGCACCCTAATAGAGTGTGTAAGCTTGAGAAATCCATTTATGGATTGAAACAAGCGTCTCGCAGATGGAATCTTTGTTTCAATGAGAAAGTCAAAGAGTTTGGCTTTTTGAGAAGCGAGGATGAGTCCTGTGTATATGTCAAAGCCAATGGGAGCATAGTTAGCTTTCTCGTCTTGTATGTGGATGACATACTGCTCATAGGAAACGACGTCCCAACCTTGCAGGAGATTAAGTCCTGGCTTGGGAAGTGCTTCACTATGAAGGACCTCGGAGAATCTGCTTATATTCTAGGGATAAGGATATTGAGAAATAGGAGTAAAAGACTAATAGGACTTAGTCAAAGTACTTACTTGGATAAAGTGTTAAAACGTTTTAGCATGGAAAATTCCAAGAAAGGGGAGTTACCAATCCAAAGTAATACCAAGTTGAGTAAGACTCAAAGCCCGAGTACCGATGCCGAGATAGCAGAAATGAGCAGAGTACCTTATGCTTCCGCAGTTGGCTCAATCATGTATGTTATGACATGTACTCGCCCTGATGTGGCCTTCGCTTTGAGCATGGTCAACAGATATCAAGGGAATCCTGGTAGAGCACATTGGACCGCAGTAAAGAATATTCTTAAGTACCTTCGGAGGACTAAGGAATGGTTTCTTATCCTCGGTGGGAGTGATTACTTGAGAGTGCGAGGGTATAGTGACGCTAGTTTTCAGACTGATCGGGATAATTTCCACTCGCAGTCGGGCTGGGTCTTTACCTTGAATGGAGGAGCAGTGTCATGGAAAAGTTCCAAGCAGGAGACCGTAGCTGATTCAACGTGCGAATCAAAGTTCATAGTAGCGAGCGAAGCGTCAAAGGAGGAAATATGGCTAAAGAACTTCATCGGAGACCTTGGAGTTGTACCGGCTATAAAGGAGCCTACAGAGATTTTCTGTGATAACGAAGGTGCGGTTGCCTTAACCAAGGAACCGAGGGATCATGGCAGATCTAGACATATCGACAAAAAATATCATTTCATTAGACATCGGGTAGAAGAGGGACTCCTCGTAGTGAAGAGGGTATCGTCAGAAGAGAACCTAGCAGATCCCCTTACGAAGGGACTGAGCAGGGTTAAGCACTTGCAGCACGCTAGGAGCATTGGGCTGAAGGACAATATTAGTTTTAGTGATTAGATAGCTTTAGAAACTTGTAATAGATAAATTTTAATTAACATTTGACGATTAAATATAGGAGGTTAATTTATGAGTAAAGTTACCGTCTTGTGTTAATTATTTACTATGGTTTCACTTTGCATGTTTTGACTTCCTAAATAATAAGATTATTTAAACTATCCACAGTCGATCATACATTGGAAGTAAGTATGAAAGAAGACTGTCATGAATTGATTTGTAGATTGTCAAAGTGTTTAGACATAGCAAAAGTTTGCTGCAACGTTTATGAGTGCTTATGAAATATGATTTGAGTATTGGATTAAACCCGCACTCACATGAATCACTTCATGGAATTTAATCACGAGTGATTGTGAGATGATAATATCATATAATCTTTAAACCTAGATATATAAGTTGTTGTTTACAAGTCGGTTGTGCATTGATAATGCGTAAACGCATCAGTAACTTGATGTTATAAAACGCATTGTTGTGTACGATTTGATGAGTAAATAGTACAAGCATATAAGTCGA
This sequence comes from Lactuca virosa, assembly GCF_052849685.1. Classification (NCBI taxonomy): domain Eukaryota; kingdom Viridiplantae; phylum Streptophyta; class Magnoliopsida; order Asterales; family Asteraceae; genus Lactuca; species Lactuca virosa. The sequence goes on along the minus strand of NC_136430.1, from coordinate 398,869,097 downwards.
AGTTTATCTGTTCATTTTATCCTACGAGGCTAAAAGCGATATCTTGGGCCCCTCGATGATTTTGTTTTGACTTATGTGTCGGGCCCGGTCAGGACTGAATTGATGTGTTCAATTAAGTTCTATGTCAGACAAATCAGAGATCGAGAAACAAACTGCTGGACAATAAGTATGACTATGTTCCATGTGATTGTCCACACGATATCTTGAGAACGGAGGACTATACGATCCCTTATCTGAAGGACGTGTCAGAGTTCGACAGTGGCTTTTGAGAGCTACGATTGCCAATTGGATTTTGAAGTTATACTTGCATTTATAGTTATTAGACTTATCCAAGTGGGAGACTGTTGGATTATGTGTCTAAGCCATAACTATATTTGGTATGTACTTGACCTGTTGTAGCATGGTCCTTTTGGGTTGTCTTCACCAGAGCAACTTGACTGGATGAATAATAGAGAAAGAGGTTATTATGGTTTATTAATATATTATATGAATAATATATTAAAGGAGAAATCATATTTGTTTAATTAATATTGCTCAAGAATTAATTTAGAATTAATTTTGTGGTCAAAAGATATTAATTAAACTTGGGGGACTGATATTGTAATTATAAGATAGTTGCAATATGGGCTGTGGATCCCTTAGGAAAGGGATGGATGATTTTATATGGGAGCCCATATAGAAATCGTCCAAGCTAGGGATTCTAGAAGGATCTTGTGGGCTGCTTAGGGCCTAAGCAACCTAATTAGGTCTTTAACTGAAACCCTAACTCTGCAGCTATATGAAGGACCCTAGGGCATTAGAATTCGACTACCAGAAACCCTAGAAGGATTCCAAGAGCCGATTTTAGCCTTCCCCTCTCTCCAAGATAATCCAATTGCTTTTGGTGTTTGTGATTCATTAGAGGCATCACATTTGAGGTGCTAGGTTTCTCAAAATCTCAAGATCATTAAGCAACAATCAAAGGTAACTTTCTAACTTGTTTATTAGATGTTAATTTCGTTTATTGTATGCTAGATTAGGGTTTGCAAGTCTTGGAAAATTGTTGCATGTACAAATAGAAAAACTATATCCACGCATTAGGGTTTGCATGAACACCATAGGATTGATGTTTTGCTCATAACCCAACATTAGCAACGTAATGGGAATCACTAGCAACAAAGACTGTTGTTGATCTCAATACGATTCCTCCCTCTTCCATAGGACATTCAACCTTTTCATGCTCTAATTGACCCTTTTGTAGTGATCCTTCTAAGCCTAATTAACCATATCTGAAGCAAAGATGCTTACATCTTCATATACTAGCTTAGAACGACTGCGACTCTTCTATCCTTCTAAGAGAAAATCAAATTGTAACAACGTAAATTTTCAACCAAATTTTTCATTTTAAAAATACATAAAACTCAGATATTATATTTCATGAAAATCATAAGTGTCTCAATGTCAACATAAAATTTCAATCAAAAGTCAAATCCCAGAATCCTCAACGTCGTCCTGAACAGGTGTGTACAATCACGTCGGTGCCTTCCCGCGATCCTCTGGGGTACCTGAAACACATAACACATAACACAGTAAGCACGAAGCTTAGTGAGTTCCCCAAATACCACATACAACATATTAGCCACTCGAGGCTATAACTCTGAAAGACCCTCCGGTCAATGTGTCTCAGTGGGACCCTCCAGTCCCACAACTCTGATGGACCCTCCGGTCCTAACTCTGTGGACCCTCCGGTCCTAACTCTGTAAACTCTGAATACACATAGCATAAATCACACATACATAATGCAGTAACATCACAGTACTCAAATAACCACATAAGACCCTCTTATCACACATAACTACCACCCTAGGTAAAGTATAGTGAGAAAACTTACCTCGCAGCGAGTAGGAAATAGACACGCACTCGAGAATCCCGAACTAGCCTCCGCCTAACACATTAGAAAAACATTTCAATCAATACCCCTCTTTTCCTTATTTACACCTAAAGTCCTCTTTTCTCTTTCTACTCTCTTGGATAGGTAAAAGACCATTTTACCCCTCCATGGTCTCAATGCTCCTAATTGACCCACTCTTAAGTCAACAGAAGTCAATATGAGTCAACAGCCAAAGTTGACCCGACTCACCGAGTGCACTCAGGTGACTTGCCGAGTCCACTCTCATCCTCTGCATTCTTCCAAGGGTCTCACACAAATCGTCGAGTTAACCCCTAACTCGACGGGTTATGATTGGGTCACGAATCGCTGGGGCAACCCGATCCGGCTCGTCGAGTCATCTCATAGACTCAGCGAGTTGACTTATCTGGATGTCTCATTTTGACGTCTGAGGTCAGATCTGCAACTCCAACCTCTAGATCTAGCCTCCTGATACCCAAAAGTCACGTAAAGGTTCGATCTTGATGACCATGCATGGCATAAATGCTCCATAATGCCATCACAAGCTCCAAGGAAGGTCAAATGCATGGGGACTTGCCTCTAACTCAACAAAGTTCGAATCTTTGGACCCTCAAGGTCCTTTCTAGTCCAGATCTGAGGTTCTAACCTCAAACCATGCCCAAATAGCTCAAGAACACAATATTCTTGAGAGAAAACCCTAAAAGCTCCCAAAAATGAGATCTAACAAACAAAAGGTCAAGATGAGAGCTTTATACCTCTAAATAGCAGCTAATGACAGAATAATGCAAGATCCACAGCCTTCTCTTGATTAGATCCACCAACTCTTCCAATCTTTCCTCCAAAAAGCTCAAGAATGCTCAAGATGGTCACTCTCTCTCTCTCTATACACGAAAAGGGCAGGTTAGGGTTTCTCTCTGGGGAAGGTGGCCGCAAAGGGAGGCCATAAGGGACTTTAAATATGCCACAAGCCCGAGAAATTAGGGTTTCCTTCAGCAGCGCTGACTCGGCGAGTCGGCTCACGGACTCGTCGAGTTCACTCATTAATCCCCGTCACCAGTTGCGACTCTACTCGACGAGTTGAGGCACCAACTCGTCGAGTCACTCCACATCTCTCAAAATAAACACTTAAAATATTATACCTGGAAATCCGGATGTTACAATTCTCCCCCGCTAGAATCAGACTTCGCCCTCGAAGTCCTGTCTCTCAAATAGCTCCGGATGTTGGTCCCGCATCTCTGACTTCGGCTCCCAAATCAAATCGGATCCCCTCCGATGCTGCCACTGGACCTGAACCAGGGGCACTTCTTTGTTCCTTAGAACCTTCACCTTTCGATCTAAAATCGCGATCGGCCTCTCAATGTAATTCAGGCTCACATCCACCTGAATGTCCTCTAGCGGTACTACTGTCGTCTCATCGGCCACACACTTCCTCAGCTGGGACACGTGGAAGGTGTTATGAATCTGACTTAACTCTGCAGGTAGCTCCAACTGGTATGCTACCCTACTCACTCTGGCGGTCACTCTAAAAAGACCGACATACTGGGGACCCAACTTGCCCCGTTTCCTGAACCGGATCACCCCTTTCCATGGGGATACCTTCAGGAGTACAAAATCTTCGACTTGAAACTCTAGCTCGGATCCCCGTCTATCCGCATAACTCTTTTGGCGACTCTGGGCTGTCAGTAACCTCTGTCTGACCTGCTGGATCTGCTCGGTCATCTTCAGTACTATCTCTGTGCTGCCCATCACCCTCTGCCCCACTTCTCCCTAACAAACGGGAGTCCGACACCTCCTCCCATACAGGAGCTCGAAAGGAGGCATACCAATACTCGAATGATAGCTGTTGTTGTAGGAGAACTCAGCCAATGGTATGTAGGTGTCCCAACTTCCTCCGAAGTCAATGACACATGCCCGTAACATGTCCTCGAGCGTCTGAATCGTCCGCTCGCTTTGTCCGTCTGTCTGAGGGTGATACGCAGTACTGAAATGCAAGCACGCGCCCAACTCCTCATGAAATTTCTTCCAGAACCTGGAAGTAAAACGCACGTCTCGATCCGACACGATAGAGATTGAAACTCCATGTCGTGCTACCACTTCCCTCACATAGATCTTAGCTAATCGCTCCGCAGAAGAGCTCTCACTGATAGCAAGAAAGTGAGCACTCTTCATCAGACGGTCCACAATCACCCAAATTGCGTCAGCTCCACACGCAGTCCTCGATAACTTGGTGATAAAGTCCATCGAGATCTGTTCCCACTTCCACTGGGGAATCTCCAGCGGCTGCAATAGACCATGTGGACGCTGATGCTCTGCCTTGACCCGGCGATAGGTCAAGCACCTCTCGACTATCCAGGCAACATACCTCTTCATACAGGGCCACCAGTAATCCCTCTTCAGGTCCAAATACATCTTAGTGGCCCCGGGATGGATCGAGAACCTCGATCTATGCGCCTCCTCCATCAGTATACGCCAAGATCCGCCCGTATAGGGCACCCAAATTCTCCCTCGGAAAGTCATAAGTCCTCAGCTGTCCGTCACAAACTCGGACACCTGCCCAATCACCCGCTACCTCTTGCTGTTCTCCGGTCTCACGGCCTCCACCTGGGCCTCTCGTATGGTATCCAAGACCGGAGTCATCACGGTCATCCTCATACACACATCTCGGATTGGGTCGCACTCTGATCTGCGGCTCAGGGCGTCGGCTACCACGTTAGCCTTGCCCGGATGATACATGATCTCACAGTCATAGTCTTTCACCACATCCAGCCACCTCCTCTGGCGCATATTCAGGTTGGGCTGATCCATGAGATACTTCAGGCTCTTGTGGTCCGTGTATATGGTACACCTAACCCCGTACAAGTAGTGGCGCCAGATTTTGAGGGCGAACACCACCGCCCCTAACTCTAGATCGTGGGTGGGATACCTCGTCTCGTGAGGCTTCAGCTGCCTCGATGCATAGGCTATCACGTGCCCTCTCTGCATTAACACCACACCCAACCCAGATATGGATGCATCACAGTAAACCACAAAATCCTCCATCCCCTCGGGAAGGGCTAACACCGGGGCTTCGCACAACTTTTGGCGAAGAGTCTCGAATGAAGTCTGCTGCTCAGGACCCCAAGTAAAAGCAACGCCCTTCCGGGTCAATCTGGTGAGGGGGACGGCAATCTTGTAGAAATCCCTGATAAATCTCCGATAGTAGCCGGCCAAACCCAGAAAACTCCTGATCTTGGCAGGGGATTTCGGCACTTCCCATCTCATAACTGCCTCAATCTTGGCCGGATCGACCAATATCCCATTCTGGTTAATGAGGTGTCCCAGGAACTGGACCTCCCGCAACCAGAAATCACACTTGGAGAATTTGGCATAAAGCCTCTCTGATCTCAACACTCCAAGAATCTCTCGCAAATGCTCCTCATGCTGCTCGTTGGATCTCGAATACACCAAGATATCGTCGATGAACACGATCACCGAACGATCCAACATAGGCCTGCACACCCGGTTCATGAGATCCATGAACGCTGTCGGTGCGTTGGTGAGCCCAAAAGGCATCACCACGAATTCGTAGTGCCCATAGCGAGTCCTGAAGGCCGTCTTCTAAACATCCTCCTCGCGAACTCTCATCTGATGGTATCCGGACCTCAAATCAATCTTGGAAAACCAAGATGCACCCTGCAACTGATCGTACAGATCGTCGATCCTCGGAAGCGGATAACGGTTCTTGACCGTCAGCTTGTTCAACTCCCGATAATCAATGCACATCCGGTGTGAACCATCTTTTTTCTTGACAAAAAGGATCGGCGCTCCCCACGGCGAGCTACTCGGTCGGATGAATCCCTTCCCCAACAGCTCCTGAAGCTGCGAGGATAACTCCTGCATCTCAGGCGGTGCAAGGCGATAAGGGGCCTTTGCAATAGGCGCCGCTCCCGGAATCAAATCGATCCGGAATTCCACCTGCCTCTCGGGAGGCACACCCGGTAACTCCTCGGGAAAAACATTTCGAAACTCTCTCACTATCGGAACCTCAGCGATAGAACTCGATCTCTCGGCTGCAACTCGCGCATCCATAACATACGCTACAAAACCCTTACAACCTTGCTGAAGACACTGTCTCGCTCTGGCGGCCGAGCAAAATGTCTACCCAGATCGGGTACCCTCACCGTATACTGTAAGCACTCCCCCACTAGGGTCTCGTATGGTCACCAACTGACGCTCGCAGTCGATCATAGCTCCGAATCGACTCAACCAGTCCATGCCCATGATGACACAGACATCCCCCATCGCAATCGGTACCAGATCTATTGGAAACTCAACTCCAAAAATCTCAAGTACACATCCCCGGATCACATCAGTCGCAAACACCGCATGCTCATCGGGTATGGAGACTCTCAGAGGTCGACTCAGCGCCTCTCGTCATATACTGATGTGACGACTAAATGCTAATGATACGAAGGATCGACTCGCACCCGAGTCAAATAACACCAAGGCAGGTATAGAACTCACAAGAAAAGTACCTATGCATAACATAATATAAGCACAACATAACTCAATTAAAATAAATAAAAGAACACATACCGGCCACGACATCAGGTGCTGCGCGGACCTCCTCCGCTGTCAGCTGGAAAGCTCTCCCGCGAGCCCTCGATACCTCGTCCTTCCCTGGTCGGCTCTCTGTAGCTCGTGTAGTAGCAGGGGCAGATCCCTGTGCTGATCCCTGTAGCAGCTGGGGACACTCGGCCTTCCGGTGGCCGGTCTGGTTGCAGTGAAAGCAAACTGCAAATCCCTTGGGGAAATCCTTAGCCATGTGCCCCTCCTTGCCACACTTATAGGAAGACCCCGCTCGACATATCCCCTCATTACTTTTGTCGCACTTCCCACAAGTGCGGCCCTTCTGGTTCCCCGATCTCGAATCAGCGAGCTTTGCCCGCTTGGCTGCCGGCTGAGACTGTGCCGGTCGCCGATCCCTCCCCTGAGACTCTGCCTCCTCCCTGGCCTGAGTCTCCAGCTCGATCTCCCTCTTTCGGGCATTTGCCTGGAGCTCAGCAAATGACCGATATGTCGAGTTCGCCACGAACTCGCGGATATCTCTCCTCAGAATGCTCAAATACCGACTCATACGTGCCTGCTCGGTAGACACGTGCTCAGGTCAGAAGATCGCCCTCTCATGGAACATCCTCGTAATCACTGTCACTGACTCTGTCCTCTGCTTGAAGGACAGAAACTCCTGGGCCAATCGTTCCCTCTCCACCGGGGGAAAATACTCGTCTCGGAACATCTTAGTAAACCTCTCCCAAGTTACGGCAGTGTGCTCTGCATGAGTAAAATGAGCTGTCACAAACTTCCACCAGTCCTTCGCCCCCAAGCAAAGCTGGTTCAGCGCGAACTGTACCCTCAAATGTTCCGGTCGGGAACAAGCATAGAAACACCCCTCGATGTCAGAGATCCATCTCATCGCGGCAATCGGATCCTGAGTCCCGTAAAACTCTGGTGGCTTCGTGTTGTTGAACTCCCGGTACAGCAACGAATCACCCCCATGTGGCCTAGCAGCAGCGACAGCTGAGATGGCTGCAGCAGCAGCCGCCTTGGTAATCGCAGCGTAATGCTCATCAAATGTCTCAATCAAGGTGGTCTTGATAGACCCAAACATCTCGGGAATCTCTGCTCGGATGGTTGCGGCCACCTCCTCGTGAATCATCCTGTGAATCTCCTCGTCACTGGTACCACTGGTACCACTGCCCCCTGGGTTGTGGCGCGTACCCAACATGATGTATCTCTGAAACACAACACAAAATAATCAGAGACTCGATCGAGAATACTCGCACTCGATCACTCACCCCTACTTGTTCCTTAGCACCCTAATGATTCTTACTTGGACTGCTTACCGATCCGGTGTTTCCAGTAGTACGGGCCCACTACTATCTTACACACCGCATCCGTATTCACCCCAAGTCCTCCTCATAGGATCCCAGATCGCAAGTACTCTATGCCTCTCAGAACACAGACTACTCTCTAGTAGACCTCTCATAAGCTTCTCTCTGATACCTATTCGCACTTAAAGTAATTCATAGTAGCAGTAACTCCCAGGCTAGGGTATCGCAAATCAGGCCACTCTAGTCCTAACATATGACATACCTAGCCTACTCTCTAGCATGCATAATATATCTCATAATATCTCATAACACATAATAGTAAGGGTATTTTGGGAAATCACCGTTCGGGCGCTGGCTGATTGTACACACTGTTCTTTTCCGCTTTTCTCTTAGAAACTCTTACTCGTTTTCAGAAAAATCGTTTTTCTTGAAATTTTTTCTCAAATCCTCAGTTTGAGTCCAGACATACCTGAAGGTGTATCCGAATCCCTCAAACCAAGGCTCTGATACCAACTTGTAACAACGTAAATTTTCAACCAAATTTTTCATTTTAAAAATACATAAAACTCGGATATTATATGTCGTGAAAATCATAAGTGTCTCAATGTCAACATAAAATTTCAATCAAAAGTCAAATCCCAGAATCCTCAACGTCGTCCTGAACAGGTGTGTACAATCACGCTGGTGCCTTCCCGCGATCCTCTGGGGTACCTGAAACACATAACACATAACACGGTAAGCACGAAGCTTAGTGAGTTCCCCAAATACCACATACAACATATTAGCCACTCGAGGCTATAACTCTGAAAGACCCTCCGGTCAATGTGTCTCAGTGGGACCCTCCAGTCCCACAACTTTTGTAAGTCCCCTAATGCTTGAGTATCAATCAGATCCGTTTGATGGTGCGGAATCCCAATCAAACGGATGATTCCAGATCACAATAAAAAGAGAAGGAGAAGAAGAAGATGATGAATCTTGTATTATTTGATGATTAGAATGTAGATCCGGATACAAGATTCACACACAGTAACACACACTAAAGCTCCTTTCTCTCTCTTCTCGCCATACACTCCTCACCCTATATATATGAGACATGGGCCACCAGCAGCACACGAGTGTACAGCTGCACACGCGTGTGCGGCCGTACACACGGTGTGCGGCCGCACACACATGTGCAGCCGTACACAGCCACAAAGTTACAGAAAAATATATTTTCCTAGAAAAGCAAAGTATAAACCAATATTTAGACCCAACAATCTCCCCCTTGGTTTATAGCTTTCTTTTCTAATTGCCCCAGCAAGCTCCCCCTAAAAAGTAGCTGGCTCTTCTTGTCAATCTTCATTTGGAGCTTGGCTTCAGCGTTTATCTTCGATTTCTTCACAGCTTCAAGATGAACATATTAATCTTCCATGAATGACTTCGTCTTGAGCGGTTGGGCTTATCTTCAAAATTTGACATTGAACGCACATTGGGTGAGGAGGCATCTTGAAAAGATTCTTGAAAGATAGCGCTTTCAGCTTGAGAATCTTCAGAGAGAACATCAGAGAGAACAAATCTTCTGGATCACTTCAGCAGGTACAAGATAGCAGCAAATTGATTGAGGAGGCTTCAATGCAATCTGTCACATAATCTTCAAGTCAGCTTCACCTTGCTTCTGGGGTTGACAAATTGAATGTTGAACGAATAATCTTCATTTCTTGTTCCTTCGAATGAAAAATTCTTCGATGCTTACGGATAAAACATTGGATCAGAAATCTTCGACACAAACTCCATGAGTTTCATCTTCACCTGAATTCACTTTCAAGACAAAACAAAACTAAAGGAAAATTTAGCACACAATATTTTTGCGTTTTTCATATTTTCTGAAAAAAATAAAACAGAAACAAAAATATTTTTGGATTTTTGATTTTCTTGAACAAGAAATAAAACAAAAATAACACTATTTTTTTATTTTGAATTTTCTGATTTTTGTTTGATTTTTGAATTTTTTTTTAATTCTCCCCCTTAAATTTGTGCATAGAGGAAAACTATGAACAAATTTAACAAAAACAAAAAAATTTGGGATCAAAGTTGTTAGACAGCCTTAACTGGTTTATCAGTACCTTCACCTTTATGAATAGATCTGGTCAATTGCTGGTATTATGGTCCACTTAAACACGAAGGATATTGACAAACTTTTCTAAATAAACCATTTAGCTGACGACGACCACGGGTACTATTGTCTACTTAAATTAAGCAGTGAGATCTACAGACAACCTCTTAAATGGTTCAATTTTAGTTGCACTAGAACGTGTTCCCCACTTCCCGATATACCCTGGTTATCAAGAACTTCCTAAGGACTCCTTACTTTAGGTGAGTAAACAATTATTAAGGAGGAAGTTAGATTTAGAAATAGGTGCATATGTTGTGTCCTAGGTCGGATATATTTCAATCACGCAGAGGGGATAACATATGGCTAACTAGGATAGAGGGATTGAGAGGTAGAATGTTGCATATGCTGTGTCCCAGGTCGGATCTTCCGATCACTCAGAGGGGACATCATATGGCTAATAGATAGAAAGAATTTCTTAGATAAGGAGATGCGTAGAATTAGAGTTGCATATGTTGCAATCCAGGTCGGATCTTCCGATCACGCAGAGGAAGCAACATATGACTGACAGATAGAAAGCAAGAAAATAATTTCCTATAGACCTACTTTATCAGAACCCCCCAGTCGCCCTATCAGAACCAGAATTAAGGACATAAGTCCGTACATCAAGGAAAAATTAAGCCACAGTTCTAGATGCGTATTAATTTAGTGTATCCTGTAGGTTCCCGTGTTTATCTCACTGCTCAATCTACCCGAGCGTCGTATGGTCAGTCCAAACAATCCTATCTAAATCCACACTGTCAGATCCTTCGTGCCTACCAGCACATTGATCACAAAGTATAGACAATTCAGATTTAGTCCTTTACATATGTTTTAGACTGCCCGTTTATCACATTCTTGATATCACTTCCCAAACAATACCTACTGACGAAAAACTATAAGAAAATTAAAGAAAAAATGTATTTGAAATGAATCAATGTAAGATAAACTCAGGAGTATGGAGAGCAAAACGCAAGCCGTAATTCACCGATTGAATTTGCATCCAGAAGGTCTGAGAACAGCACGCATAATCTCAGAACAGATCCGAAAATTCTTCATGTCATTAAGCACTAACCACATTTGTAATCTCTTTCTTTCCTCCTTTCCCGCAAAAGGACACATACTCTCAAACAAAGGTCTGAATGTTGTACAGTTGAGAGATGTCCCCTATCATGTGCCTGGAACAGCCACTACCAACAAACCGAAGTCTGATGATATGCCTCCATAGCTGCTCCGACACAGAGCGGGATCAGTTGGTCTTTGGAACCCAGTCCATTTTGAAACTGGTTCGACCTTTGTCATCTTTGCAAGGTACCCTCTCCCATGACATATCCTGCTTATCACAAACAGAAGATGACGAAATATTAGAATCATTAGAAGATTTGGAGAGTGAGCCTTTGGTACCCATTGGTAGTTGGGTTTAACCCATTTCTTTTTCGATCCGTTGGGTGCCACGGCACTTGATTTGGAACTTGAAGCCGATCTTCGAGATGACTTTGACCTAGTCGGTCTTTGTTTCGCTGGAGCATCTCTTGGATTGGACTTCTTGGCTGGCATTCCCTTCTTGTTCTTGGGAGTTGGATTCTTGGCCTTTGGATTTTGATTCGTGCCCTTCTGCGCATTCCAGTCGCCATTGTTTGAACGTGGCCTCGAAGGGTTTCTTTTGGAGTATCTCCCTCTTGGCGCGTTCTGCCACCCTTGTGCATAGCAGGGAACGTATGCGCGATTAGGACAATTACGGGCAATATGTCCAGGTGTTCCACAGTGAAAGCAAGTCTTTTTCTTCACTGGGAAGTTGTTTCTTCCTGCCCCTGGTGGCGTGTCCTTGCCTTGTCTCTTATTGTTCCCACAAGCACAATTACAACAGGCACTCTGTTTAGCTGGAATTGGTGGCCTGTATTTCTCAACAGCAGGTTGATCAGAAGCAACTGAGTTAGAAGCAACAGATTCAGAGTTCAAGGAGACATTGGTTTCTTCAGTAGTGTTCTCCTTGTTCTCATCTTCTGCTACTTTACCTGCACAGGAAGTAAAAACATTAGTATTCTTCACCTCAACACCCTCAGTTGGCCCTGATTGTTCAGTCTTAACTAAAGCTGTAGCAGGGGTTTGGCCATACTGAGCAGGCATTTCTTCTTCATTGGTCTCAAGGGGTGGGTTATAGTTGTCATTAAAAGGCGGTGGAACACTGTGATACCCTAGACCCTTGTTTTGATTATCTTTGAATTTTAATTGCTTCTCAATCATCGAGGCAACTACCTCACTTGACACATCATATTCTCTAAAATTAAAATCTGCATTTTCAAATTTGTTTTTCAATGTGTCAAGTTCAGCAGTCACAGAAGCAAGTTGTCTCTTAATATAGTCATAATTTTCACATTTATTGCTAAATTCCTCTTGAAGTTTTCTAAAATCCTTAGTTTTGGCCTCTAGTTGTGCTTTTAAGGGTTTTTGACCTTTCCTTAGAGTATAGCCTTCATATTTAAGGTCCTCATTTTCCCTTTTTAATAAATCGATTTGATCGCGAAGAAATTTAATCGTAGCTTCACAAGATGGAGTACATGAAACTTCATTTACCGGAATGGATGAGGAGCTTATTGTTTTTCAAAAATGCCCTTTGACTAAAAACTCAAGAGTCAACCTTAAAAGTCAAATTTAAAAAGTCAAACTCAATAGTCAAACTTGAAAAGTCAAACTTAAAAGTCAAACCGAAAAGCTAAATTTGAAATTTTAAAAGTTAAACGAGAAAGTCAAAGTTTAAAGTCAAAGGTCAAATTTTAAAAGTCAAAGTTAAAATTTTAAGTAAAAAGTCAAAAATTAAAAACTAAAATTTTTGGGTTGAAAATGGAATTTAAAATTAAAAGAAATTTATTTTCGGGTTAAAAATGTCAAAATTGCGAAAATAGGTGTGAAAGGGTATCTTTAAGAATTAAAAACGGAAGGAGGATATCATCTCCCAGCCTAGATGAGTTGGTTAAGGCGTTGCTTCAGTTGGTAGGAGACCAGGATTCGATCCCCTGCACCCCCAATTTCCCCTTTGTCTTTTTTTTTTAATACGAAGCTGCGAGGTTGTTGAGTGCAAAGACTGCTGCGAAGCTTGCTGAACAAGATGCGAGACCGAGGACGAGGCTGCTAGCCGCACACCGAGCTGCACGCTCCTAGCCGCACACCGAGCCGGCCACACACACCGAGCCGTACACCGAGGCGCACACCCTGGCCGCACACTTCGAGCTGTACACCGAGCCGGCCGCACACACCGAGCCGCACACTCCCTGGCCGCACACCCGAGCCGCACACCTTCAACTGGCCGCACACCTTCAACAGATTCGCGAAAAAACGACATTTTTACCTTTTTTGCTCTAAAACTCGATCAAAAACTCGATTTTATGAAAAATGCAAAGAAGAAACCCCCCTTATTTTGCCCCGATCTATCCAAAAACGCAAAAATCCTTTCAAAATAAGATCAAATAAGCTCCAGATCTGACAAAATTGATTGATACAATCCAAGCTCTGATACCAATTGAAAGTCCCCAAATATGCTTGAGTATCAATCAGATCCAATTAATGGTGCGGAATCCCAATCAATTGAATGATGTCAGATCAAATAGAAGAGAAGGAGAAAAAGAATTAAGATGAATCTAATGATGTATTCAATAATATGAATGATGCTCCTTACAATAGATTCTCTCACACACACTATTCTTCTCTCTAACTTTCTCTCTCTACAAAATGCTCTCCTTTCTCTCTCTTCTCTAGCCTTACACTTGCATGCACTCCTCACCCTATATATATGAGACACCAGCCGTACACCCGTGTACGGCCGTACACAGGTGTGCGGCCGTACACACGAGTACGGCCGTACACAGCCACAAAATTACATATTACATTATAGAAAAATATATTTTCCTAGAAAAGCAAAGTATAAACCATAATTTTGACCCAACAATCTCCCCCTTGGTTTATAGCTTTCTTTTCTTAATTGACCCAACAAGCTCCCCCTAAAAAGTAGCTGGCTTTTCTTGTTAATCTTCATTGGGAGCTTGGCTTCAGCATTAATCTTCAATTTCTTCACAGCTTCAAGATGAACATGATGAATCTTCAATAATGACTTCATCTTGAGCGGTTGGGCTTATCTTCAAAATTTGACATTGAACGCACATTGGGTGAGGAGGCATCTTGAAAAGATTCTTGAAAGATAGCGCTTTCAGCTTGAGAATCTTCAGAGAGAACATCAGAGAGAACAAATCTTCTGGATCACTTCAGCAGGTACAAGATAGCAGCAAATTGATTGAGGAGGCTTCAATGCAATCTGTCACATAATCTTCAAGTCAGCTTCACCTTGCTTCTGGGGTTGACAAATTGAATGTTGAACGAATAATCTTCATTTCTTGTTCCTTCGAATGAAAAATTCTTCGATGCTTACGGATGAAACATTGGCTCAGAAATCTTCGACACAAACTCCATGAGTTTCATCTTCACCTGAATTCACTTTCAAGACAAAACAAAACTAAAGGAAAATTTAGCACACAATATTTTTGGGTTTTTCATATTTTCTGAAAAAAATAAAACAGAAACAAAAATATTTTTGGATTTTTGATTTTCTTGAACAAGAAATAAAACAAAAATAACACTATTTTTTATTTTGAATTTTCTGATTTTTTTTATTTATTTTTTTTAATTCTCCCCCTTAAATTTGTGCATAGAGGAAAACTATGAACAAATTTAACAAAAAACAAAAATATTTGGGATCAAAGTTGTGAGACAGCCTTAACTTGTTTATCAGTACCTTCACCTTTATGAATAGATTTGGTCAATTGCTGGTATTGTGGTCCACTTAAACACGAAGAATATTGACAAACTTTTCTAAATAAACTATTTAGCTGACGACGACCACGGATATTGTTGTCCACTTAAATTAAGCAGCGAGATCTACAGGCAACCTCTAAATGGTTCGATTTTAGTTGCACTAGAACGTGTTCCCCACTTCCCGATATACCCTGGTTATCAAGAACTTCCTAAGGACTCCTTACTTTAGGTGAGTAAACAATTATTAAGGAGGAAATCAGATTTAGAGATAGATGCATATGTTGTGTCCCAAGTCGGATCTCTTTCAATCACGCAGAGGGGACAACATATGACTAATAGAGATAGAGGGATTGAGAGGTAGAATGATGCATATACTGTGTTCCAGGTCAGACATGTTTCAATCACGCAGAGGAGACAGCATATGTCTAACAGATAGAAAGAATTTCATAGATAAGGAGGTGCATAGAAATAGAGTTGCATATGTTGCATTCCAGGTCGGATCTCTTCCAAACACGCAGAGGAAGCAACATATGACTGACAGATAGAAAGCAAGAAAATAATTTCCTACAGACCTACTTTATCCGAACCCCCAGTCGCCCTATCAGAACCAGAATTAAGGACATAAGTCCGTACATCAAGGAAAAGTTAAGCCACAGTTCTAGATGCGTATTAATTTAGTGTATCCTGTGGGTTCCCGTGTTTATCTCACTGCTCAATCTACCCGAGCGTCGTATGGTCAGTCCAAACAATCCTATCTAAATCCACAGTGTCAAATCCTTTGTGCCTACCAGCACATTGAACACAGAGTCTAGACAATTCAGATTCAGTCCTTTACACATGTTTTAGACTGCATGTTATCACTTTATCTTGATATCACTTCCCAATAATAACTACTAACGAAAAACTATTAAGAAAATGAAAAATTGTCTTTAAAACGAATCAGAGTAAGATAAACTCAGGAGTATAGAGAAGAAAACTCAAACCGTAATTCACCGATTCAATTCGCATCCAGAAGGTCTGAGAACAGCATGCATAATCTCAGATTAGATCCGAAAATTCTTCACATCGTTTTGATAGACCCTCCGGTCCTAACTCTGTGGACCCTCCGGTCCTAACTCTGTAAACTCTTAATACACATAGCATAAATCACACAGACATAATGCAGTAACATCACAGTACTCAAATAACCACATAAGACCCTCTGGTCACACATAACTACCACCCTAGGTAAAGTATAGTGAGAAAACTTACCTCGCAACTAGTAGGAAATAGACACGCACTCGAGAATCCCGAACTAGCCTCCGCCTAACACATTAGACAAACATTTCAATCAATACCCCTCTTTTCCTTATTGACACCTAAAGTCCTCTTTTCTCTTTCTACTCTCTTGGATGGGTAAAAGACCATTTTACCCCTCCATGGTCTCAATGCTCCTAATTGACCCACTCTCAAGTCAAATAGAAGTCAATATGAGTCAACAACCAAAGTTGAACCGACTCGCCGAGTCCACTCTCATCCTCTGAATTCTTCCAAGGGTCTCACACAGCTCGTCGAGTTAACCCCTAACTCGACGGGTTATTACTGGGTCACGAATCGCTGGGGTAACCCGATCCGACTCGTCGAGTCATCTCATAGACTCGGCGAGTTGACTCATCTGGATGTCTCATTTAGACGTCTGAGGTCAGATCTGCAACTCCAACCTCTAGATCTAGCCTCCTAATACCCAAAAGTCACGTAAAGGTTCGATCTTGATGACCATGCATGGCATAAATGCTCCATAATTCCATCACAAGCTCCAAGGAAGGTCAAATGCATGGGGACCCTCAAGGTCCTTTTTAGTCCAGATGTGAGGTTCTAACCTCAAACCATGGCCAAATAGCTCAAGAACACAATATGCTTGAGATAAAACCCTAAAAGCTCCCAAAAATGAGATCTAACAAACAAAAGGTCAAGATGAGAGCTTTATACCTCTGAATAGCAGCTAATGACAGAAGAATGCAAGATCCACAGCCTTCTCTTGATTAGATCCACCAACTCTTCCAATCTTTCCTCCAAAAAGCTCAAGAATGCTCAAGATGGTCACTCTCTCTCTATACACGAAAAGGGCAGGTTAGGGTTTCTCTCTGGGGAAGGTGGCCGCAAAGGGAGGCCATAAGGGCCTTTAAATAGGCCACAAGCCCGAGAAATTAGGGTTTCCTTCAGCAGCGCTGACTCGGCGAGTCGGCTCACGGACTCGTCGAGTCCACTCGTTAATCCCCGTCACCAGTCGCGACTCTACTCGACGAGTTGAGGCACCAACTCGTCGAGTCACTCCACATCTCTCAAAATAAACACTTAAAATATTATACCTGGAAATCTGGATGTTACACAAATAAGTTTGAACTTATTTGTCGAAGGTGGTGCTTGAACCGCCACTTTTTCTTTCATCTATCGATGGACCTTCCATCCCAACTATTGAGTTACAAAATCGACTTTTATGTTTCAGGTACTTCCGGATCTAAAGGGAAAAGCTCGGGGTGATCGCATCGCACACACGCCATGACTTTTCACTTATTTGACTCTGATATGTTTTGCATGATTATAAATACATTATGATTTCCCTTGGATTTTGATAAACACGTTTGGTTGATGTTTTCTTTAATATAAAAACAAAAGATTTTGGTTTTGAGTTTTGGGACATTACACAAACTGTCAATATATCCGATGATTAATAAAAATGATTTGTTATTATTATTATTATTATTATTATTATTATTTAAAGTATTGTTATTTATAATAATTTTTTTTAATAATAATGATAATAAATCAAAGACAAAACTACAAAAATGGTCCATGTGGTATGCATTTTTTCTAAGGTTTGGTTCAAACCTCGATTTTTTTATTGAGGTCCTTTTGAGCTAGGTTTTTCTGGTTTTGGTCCCTCGGCAAACTAAAAAGACTAAAATGTCATTTTATTTCTATTTTTTTATTTTTAATACTTATTTTTATACTTTATTAATTAAAAAAAAACAAAAAAGACCCATATCTCTCTTTTCTCTCTTTTCTCTCTCTCTCTCTCTCTCTCTCTCTCTCTCTCTCTCTCTCTTCACTATAAAAACCATTTCTTCTTTCATTCCTCACCATCTTTAATGGCTTCTTCACCAAAAATTATGTCAACAAACATATTTGAAATCAACAAAAATCGAATAAACCCAAAAAAAAATCTGCAATGAAATCGAAAACCAGATGAACAATTGTTCCTCCTAAAAACTCTTTGACTCAAGTAAGAATAACAGATAAAACTACAGATCAACCATCGTTACTCCACATGTTTGTGGTCTGTGAAGAAACTCAAAACTCCACATCTAAATCGATGATGAAGAAGGAACCACAGGTCTGCATTTAATTTCTGAGGGCTACAAATTACTGCATCTGATTTCTTCCATATCGATTTGCTTTCGGTGTTTCCCTTCATATTTGCTTGATGTTTTTTCTATGTGTTCCAATCAATAGCCTTTACTTCAATCTATGGATGGGTTTCTTTATTTTGCTCAGTTTGGTGGCTTAATTTTGGATTATGGAGGTTGACACCCCTTAAATTAGGTGGGTATCGTTTGGGTATCAGATGGTTTTTCATTGCTTTCATCTAGGTTGCATCGAGCTTGTAGGCGGAGGCTGGATCTGGTCTTCTTCTCCGATTGGATTTGGATCTACCATTGATGATGTAACACGAGAGAGGAGGAATAGTTGAGAATTGATTCAAGAAATAAAAAACGTGAAACACACACCAATAGACACATAGTTACACACACCCCTACCTCTATTATTTGGTTATTGTTTACCCGATATTGTGAATCAATGAAGTGTGTGGGAGGGCCACCAGCGCATAGCAGACTGCGAAGAATGGAGAAGTAGGAGGTGGCTATCGTTTAGGGATGAACGAATTTGTTATGCCATATATTCCCGTTTGATTTTGGATTTTTAAAATCTATCAATGAAGATGAAAGGAAGCAGGCGGTGAGGAGAGAGAGAGAGAGAGGTGGTTTTTTTGTTTTTTAATTAATAAAATATAAAAATAAGTATTAAAAAATGTAAAAATAAAAATAAAATGACATTTTAATCTTTTTTGTTTTCTGAGGGACCAAAATAAATAAATAAATAAAAACTAGCTCAAAATAACCTCAATAGAAAAAAAATCGAAGTTTGGACCAAACCTCAGAATAAGATACATACCACAGAGATTATTTTTGCAGTTTTGTCTAAATCAAATAAATGAAATAATATTAATAAAAGAAAAATGACAACAAAAGATAAAATATAAAGACAAAAAAAAATAGAAAAACAAAAAAAAAACAAAAAATTAAAAGATGTGGAATGCAATGGTGTATCTATATCCATAAATTTAAGGATAAAATGAACTTTTTTTTCCACTTACTATATTATATATATAACATTTTTTTTTCAATTATACACTTTTACCAAATCTCTTATGTTTTATTATGAAATTGATCCAAATTTTAAATTTTGTTACAAATATGATCCAATTTGTTTTTTTTATAATTTTTCTTCAAAATTAGTTTTTTCAATTTACTTTTTCGAGACACTGGTCCCTAACACGAACACCGCCCTAAAGGATGTTTTCCCACCCGTGACCACACTGCCAACTTAACATCGCTAGCTTGCAGCGGAGGCATAACATCCGACGTACGTATAACTAGAGGTGTATTTAACTTTTCAAAAAGATTTTGTCCACTAATAGTACCTATGTTTGAGTTGTGAAAACTGATTCACCGTTTGACCCTATAGACGTTATACAAACCAACCATGGGGGACATGGGCGCGCATTAGGAATAAATTTTTTGTGGCTTAGTTCTTTTATTAAAAACAGCATCAAACACGTTGTGAGTGGTGTTGTATAGATGTTTAATGGATGATATGGTAATCCATTGAACTTTATAGAGTTCAATGGATTATTGATGCCCTTAGATAGAACAACTAGTATTTATATTCTTTTGAATTCATGTAAGCTAATACATTAGGCACGATTCAGTAGAAAGCATTAAAATCTTTCTGTTCGTCATGAACGTAGCCGATTATTCTAGTCACATGAACCACGAAAATTGATTCTCTTTTTTTTTCGTTTACATTTATTACTCAGAAAAAGAAATATTTTATTGTTTATCGAAGTGTTTAAAACC
The DNA here is from genome assembly GCF_052849685.1 of Lactuca virosa. Lineage (NCBI taxonomy): Eukaryota > Viridiplantae > Streptophyta > Magnoliopsida > Asterales > Asteraceae > Lactuca > Lactuca virosa. The sequence goes on along the minus strand of NC_136430.1, from coordinate 398,849,231 downwards.
TAAAAATTTGAACAAGTCGGTATCACCTCAAAAGTCAAAGTATATGGCATGCACGTGTTCAATTTTTAGTCCATCTAAAAGAAATCATACACCATATCGCCTTGGTCTCTGTTGAAAAACATGTAAAGCACGTAAAAGTTCATCTTCTCCAAAATCCGGCCAAAGCGTTTCAGTGAAGTATAGTTCAGTATATGCCAGCTGCCATAAAAAGAAGTTGCTCACTCTAACCTCCCCACTTGTCCGAATAAGAAGATCAGGGTCTGGAAGCCCCCATCCACTTCATACAAAGTTCATTATCGATCATAAACTCATTGATTTCTTCAGGTTCAACGACCACACCATCTTTGACTTTTTGACAAATGCTTTGACAAGCTTGAACGATATCATACTTGCCACTGTAATTAACCGCTATAACAAGATAGAGGCGTGAATTGTTCTTCGTGGTGTTTTCAGCATGTGTGATAACTTCGCGCAAGGATTGTGGAAGCTTTGATACGTCTCCCACGACAGAAAGCCGGATATTCTCCCTGTTCGATCAAGCAAATGATTAAGACAACTTATCACACTTCTATTTTAGAGGTGGATTATGGTCGAACAATAACATGTTGTAATCAGCAGAAATTTACCTCTCCATGTAAGCAATTTCATCTTTTATTTTACTTCCAAACATGTCAAGGAGGGGATCGACTTCAATCTACCATAAAAGCATAAAAAGAAGCAATTAATCGATTAAACCCAGAAAATAACTGATGAAACTGGAATCTAATATCAATGTTACACATACTTTGGGTCTTAACTGTTGGGGTTGAAACACACTTTTATTCAGAACTAGAACAAAAGAGAAGAGCTTACACGCTCAATATTACAAGAAAAAGAAACAACCCTCTAATACTCACTCTAAGTATTACACACTACACTCTCTGTTTGTGGTGTCTTACAACTGAGGTTAGAGCCTCTATTTATACTTAAACAAGCCTACAATTACTACTGCTACCATTTATTGTGTTCATTATGTGAACATACGAAGTTGCCATTTGAGTTCTTATTGTCAACATAAATAGAGGCGCAGCTACTGATGTCAGGTTCACACCAAGTCTGGTTTACACTCACATCAACAAGTTATCTGTTGAGAAGGCGAAGACTGTTAGAACCTGAATTCCCCACTTACGACACAGATCAACCACCAACTTCAAGGCTCCGGCACCCGCCAAGTAACCGACCTGAGGCATCAATCTTTGAGACCGAGCCCATCTTCTGTTTCCATCCATAATGACTGCTACGTGCTTCGGCATTAACTCACGACGGAGTCCCTCAGGAGTAACAACTGGTTTCTCCGGCGAAGTGCTTCCACCACCGGAAAATTGGTTTTTCGAGAATACATGGAAACGGGGTTTGTTGGTTGATAGAGAGAAAGGCTTTGGAAGGTAAGAACGAGGAGTAGGTGAGGAGAGGGAAAGATATAACATTATGAAAGAGGATGCAGATTGGAGGGAGATGAAGGAATCACCCGACTCGACGTATTTGGCAAAAAAAGTTTTTTTTTTTTTTTTTGCAAATATGGGGTTATTTCTAGTTTAGTTTGTAAAAATATGGTGATATCATGTGAAAATAGGATAGTAGCCCCACAAATTGAATTAGCCAATTGAAAATAGGTTGGTAGCCCCAAATTGAAATAGTTATTTACATTAAACCCCTTTATAGTTACATTTATAATCCTTTTAACTTATATCTATCTACCTATATTTTTTATTATAACTAGAAAGGTTACCCCGCTACGCGGGGGCCAGAAGCTTTCAATGTTGTTTCCGAATCGATAAATATGACAGACGTAGAAAGTGCAAGGATGACAAGCCCGGGCTTTGCCCCGGACCATTTTGTTCATGTTTTTATGAAAAAAATGTAAAAATTTTGACTGCAAGGACCAGAAGTGTCAGAATGGCTAAATAATTAAAGCGGTAGGAATTAGCAAGTTTTTAGAAAAGGGATCAAAGTTGTCGAACCGTTAAAGTTTTGTGGCCAAACTTTAAATATTAAAAGGTTCCTAAATAGAAAAGGGATCAAAGTTGTCAAACCGTTAAAGTTTTGTGGCCAAACTTTAAATATTAAAAGGTTCCTAAAAAATGTAAAAATATCGATTATAAGGACCAAAAGTGTCAAAATGGCTAAAAAATGAGGACCAAAGTTGTCAAACCGTTAAAGTTTTGTGGCCAAACTTTAAATATTAAAAGGTTCCTAAATAGAAAAGGGATCAAAGTTGTCAAACCGTTAAAGTTTTGTGGCCAAACTTTAAATATTAAAAGGTTCCTAAAAAATGTAAAAATATCGATTACAAGGACCAAAAGTGTCAGAATGGCTAAAAAATGAGGACCAAAGCTGTCAAAACGTTAAAGTTTTGTGGCCAAACTTTAAATATTAAAAGGTTCCTAAATAGAAAAGGGATCAAAGTTGTCAAACCGTTAAAGTTTTGTGGCCAAATTTTAAATATTAAAAGGTTCCTAAAAAATGTAAAAATATCGATTACAAGGACCAAAAGTGTCAAAATTGCTAAAAAATGAGGACCAAAGTTGTCAAAGTACAGGGACCAATTCTGTAAAAAAAAACAAAATAAAATCCAGGGACTAAAATAGACAAAAATCGTGGAAGTTCATTATTCATATTCATAAGAAACAATTTCCATAATATATATATATAATAATAAAAGAATAGTCATTTGTTGACACGAGCTTCTTAGGATTTTTTTTTACGGCAAGAAGACTTTATTAGCACAAAACTAGCCAGGGGCTAGGAGCTTCTTAGGATTGTTTTCCCGTCTTTTGTATTTTCATAATAAATTACATTTATACCCTTAATTGTGATTTGATTTCAATCATGATACTATATTTTCTACTACTCATAAATCAGCATTGAATTTATTATTGGCATTCAAAATTTCAAACAAATTAAAATAAACTAAGAAATAAACAGTATGCCTCATTCAATTTGAATATCGTATGTGTTTTATTTACGTCATATATACATGGAACGCATTATATAATGCATTACAACTATGCAACAAAGAATTAAAGCCACGGTATTGGAAGTTAGATTAAAGGTTTTCTTTCGTCTCAAAGGTTAGTATCTAATTTGTCTGATTTTTTTTGTTCAAGTCAATATTCATGCTTGCTCTTTCTTTGTATCCATGAGATAATTGCAACTCAAATTTGTCGATTGATCGCAGTAAGCATCATGTATCGAAGATTTTTGTGGATAAATTCACTTTCAGGACAGTCAAACTGCTGACAATTCCAAAGGGTTTATTTTCCAGGTTCGCACATGTTATTACCTTTCTTCTATGCATCGAGTTGGAGTTTAAAACTTTACAAATGCAACTTCCTTTCAATATTTTTGCTTCTGGACGCGCTTTAAAACATTCTTACATTTTGGTCGATATAGGGTTGTCCAACAATGATGCTTGAATAGTTCATTAGTTTTCACCTGGGTAATGGTAACAAGGATGTGGTAGTTAATGTTTGTTAGATTGCATGCAAGAGGTGTTTGATGGAATGGGTCGGTGATATTGATAATCTTTTTTTGTAAATATTTTGTATTTTCTCTTTAATCTTATAAACCATTTAGTGTCCTGCATGTGAAGATGGTTTGTGTTCAACTTTGATAATGATGAATAGATTGTTCATTTTCTACTTTGATGGTGATTAATAGAGTTTTGATCTTGATTATCATATTTGTTAGGTTTACTTACAAAAGACTCAGGTTTAGACATTTTGTTTATGTGAATTAAATATCTATTACGTTTTAATTTTAGGTTCTGATCATAACTTTGTGTCTTCCCTGACCCAAGGAAAGTTATATTATTATCTTGATGTTATGTATATCTATTTGGTCTAGGAAGAATATTGTCAATGTAATTTCATATAATTTGTACCCTTCTATCTCTCATCAACACATGTTTAGTAGAATAAGTTACTTTGGATTTAATACAAATGGCAGTTATCACCACAGTTGATCGTATATTTATATTTCTTTATTACAAGTTATTAAATCATTTTTAGTGGTTGCTTTGCTTAATGAATTGTGCAATTAGGTACAAATACAGATCTTGAAGAAACAAAGCTTCTTAAAAATCTTTCTTATCCAAACATTGTTGCAAGTGACGTTTTAACTTGTGGAATGCTCCTGCAAAAGGAAAGATATATGCATCATATTACAATGCAACTTCTAAACAAAAAACTTTTTTGGGAATACTTTTTGTTCTTACTGATAAAAATCAATGTTTTGAGCATGCATATAAACACTTTTTTGCTTGCAAAGCTCTGTACATATAATTTAAGCATCATTATCTGTAAAATCAAATATTAGAGGAGTGAAAATATACTACAAGTATCTTTTTAAGGCTCTGAAATGGAATCAATAACTTTTATTTTTCTTGATTTTTGTTTCTTTATGCACGGTATCATATTATCATATAATATTTTCTATGTATAGGACATGTATCTTACTTTTATGTTTGTTTTCAATAATCTGGATGGCTACCAGGTCTACTTTATTTTCAATTTTTTTATTCTTATGCTTGTTTATTTATTTATTGTGTTGTTGACTTAAGATTATTATTTTTTTGTAAATTTATAATTTTTATAATCTTCATTTTATTTTATTTTGTCAACAGTGATATATACAGGTTATAACCAAGTGATTATTATAATTACATTCTTTTGTATTTCATATTTCTATTTTATATTTACTATATTTAAATATGTTCTTATTTCTTTAAAATATTATTCAAATATGTATAAAATATTTAACAAAGTTATACCACTAAAATAATCTTAAATCCACTATAAATGAATCTAATAAATAGTTTTTTTATCAAATCAATAATGATTTGTAAATTAATTTATTTTTAACTTTATGTAATATAAAAAATTATATAATATGTAATTATAAATATTTTATTTAATAAATTTTTATTTATATTTTTTTAAAAGTTTTTTTTTTGTAAATTTTATCTTTTAATCAAAACTAGGATTTTACCCGCTACATGTTACAGTGGCAATAATAAATTTAAGAAGTAGTAGAAAATAATTTGTTACATGTTGAAAATAGACGAAAAAGTAGTTTCTGTTTCTAGAGTTGAAATGTAGACAAACTCAAACTTATACCGACACATACATAAAAGAATCACGTAATTTTTTTGAAAAAAATATACAAACAAAAGTTATAAATTTACGTTGAAACGTTGAGTACATCGAATTTATTTCAACACATACATAAAAATAAGCACGTAAAAATTAATTTTTTAAGTTAACGAATGAAAGTTATTAAGGAAAACCAGATTATGTATGCTACGCGGAATAAAAATACTAAAGTTTAGAAAATGAATGGGTGAAAAGTGATATTATGCAAAGCTCAAAGTCGAGAAGGTTAAAGTGACATTTTAAAAAGTAGATGGGTGGAAAATGTCATTTTACAAAGTAGAGGGTTAAAATGTCGATGGTAAAAATCGAGGGGTCTAAGTGATATTTTTTTATAAAGTAGAGAGGTTGAAAAAATTATTTTACAAAGCAAAGGGTGCAGATAAAATGTCATCTTATAAAGTAGTGGGGTGCAAGTTGTTGATGGTAAAAATCTAAAGGGTCAAAATGATATAGTGGTGGAAAAAATCATTTTCCAAAGTAAAGAGGTGCAAATTATTGGTGGAAATATCAATGGACATTGCTTTTTGACAAAACTGTAAAATTGGTCGTTGTGGTTTTATAAAAACTTTGGATAGGGTCCAAAACGTTTCTCACTTACATGGAAGGTCCAAAATCAAAAATTTCCTTTGATTTTAGTCCAAAAAAAATTGAATGACGGTTATGCCCTTTCATTTTCTTTTTTGTATTTTTTTATAATTAATATAATACCATTTTAACTTAAAAAAAAGAAAAGAAAAGCATTATCCCCACCCACCTCCACCGTTCTCTCTCTCTCTCTCTCTCTCTCTCTCTCTCCACAATAAACACACACTCTCACACATACACACTTTTGATTCAGTTTCCAAGTCAAAGCGATGGCGAAATCAGCACACACTTACGAAATCAACATTAATTTTATTGTGTGTATTTGTTTATGTGTTGAAGGAGGAGATTATCTCAAAAAGTTAGTGCACCTTGATTTTAGATTCGAAACACATGTTTACAGATTTAGATATTGTTTCTGGTGGTGAGGCTCATAAACAATTGTTGGTTCAACCCCAAAACACACATCGTTATCGAACGATCTGATGAGGAAGACTCATATCGTTGATGCAGGTTCATCACCACCCCCCTCCCATCTTCTTCTTCTTCGCCTTTACCTGCAACTGAAACCTCTCACATATACATCCTGAAAATCAAATCTCTCACAAACAAAACCCGCTAATAGAGGTGTTGGTTCTAGGAGTCAAGACATCTGATGACATCGCTTAGCCACCACTTCATCTTCTCCTACATTGGTTTAAATATTATTATGGATTTTCAGTTTACATCATCTCATCTTCTGGGTTTTTGATTTCCACAAAGAAGGGTAAGATCAGCAAGAAAAAAAACACCTTTAATTGCAAGAATGGAGATCAAATAAGGGAAGCCACGAGTTTTAGCTTCCTAAGTCGTCAGTGGAGGCAAGGTCGGTGACGAACGCTTGGTCTTGCCAGAGACATCGTACCACGTTTCTCTGATGAGACACAACATAGAGATGAGGTAGGTGGGTTCAATCAATTCAATCGGGGGGGTTGATTAACAGGGGAAGAAGAAGAAGATGGTCGGGAAATGGGCAAGTTGATATTAATGCTTCACTGATTCTTATTCCATTTTTAACATGGATTTGCTTCTCTGATCTGGGTTTTTTTTTCATTTAAGTGCATTTGAAAGTGAAAAGTGAGGAAGAAAATGGAAAAAGAGAAAGAATTTCACAGAGAAAGAATCGAAGAGAGAGAGAGAGAGAGAGAAGGATATTTTCTTTTTTTTAATTATAAAATAGTTAAAATTGATATTAAAAATGGAAAAAAATCAAAAGGGTAAAAAAGTCTTTTCAGGTTTGTAATGACTAAAATGGACTAAAATCAAAGGAAATTTTTGATTTTGGACCTTCCATGCAAGTCGGAAACGTTTTGGACCCTATCCAAAGTTTTTATGAAACCACAAGGACCAATTTTGCAGTTTAGTCTTGCTTTTTAATATATAGTTAAGACAAAACTACAAAATTGGTCATCGTGGTTTATAAAAAACTGTGGATATGGTCCAAAAAATTTCTGACTTGCCTGGAAGATCCAAAATCAAAAATTCTCGTGTTTTTTGTCCTGAAAAACTTGAATGGTCCGCTTTGCCTTTTTTCATATTTATTTTAATCTTTTATTAATTAAAAATAAAAAATAAAAAAATGTGCCCATCTCCCTCCCTCTCTCTCTGTCTGTCTGTCTGTCTGTCTCTCTCTCTCTCTCTCTCTCTCTCTCTCTCTCTCTCTCTCTCTCTCTCTCTCTCTCTCTCTCTCTCTCTCTCTCTCTCTCTCTCTCTCTCTCTCTCTCTCTCTCTCTCGTCCTCCTTGTATTTTTTACCATGTAACACCAAACCACATCACAAAAACTTCCAATTTTATGCGGGTTTTATAATTATTCCTCAGATTCCTCAACAATCCCAATGAATACATTGAGATCTATCAAATAAGGAACAACCAGGTAAGATCATAGCGGAGGCAGGATCCGTTTGGTGTGTGTGTGTGTATATATATATATATATATATATATATATATATATATATACTGTTTGGAAAATCCACTTTAAACAGCTCACTAGATCTAGCTTAGACATCACTACAATAATTAGATCAATCAATATTATGACTTGGAATCACTGCTAAATCTTGTTTGTAGGTTCATAATAACGATAATGAACTTAAACATAAGTTACACTTTAAAGCATAATAAGCGTAGCCTAAGTTACAGAGTTTCGAGCAAAAAACGAGAAGTTGCGGGCAGAATCTCAACCCGAAAGCTCTTTTTAGTTGGGCTCCTAAATACCTCAGATCCTTGCTAAAGTGGTCAGAAGCTTAGAAAAATCGAGCTCAAAGGGTGGTAAAAACTTAGAGAGGTTTGAGGTTGAATGTGTGATCAAATGAGCTGAAATACACATCTATTTATAGGATGAAAAGGTAGGCACGCCATGCCATAATCATAGTCTCAATTGTTTAGACCTTTTGCCATCTGCTTCAAATCTACTTGGTGGAAGTGTTTCCTCACCATCATTTTCATGAATCGGAGAGAAACCTTATGACCCTTAGATTTTATGGTGTATGTGTTCTTATCCATGTGAATCGTCAAAACCATAGTCACAAGACACGGATAATGACAAATCCAAACTCATATGGACTGTACTTATGCAATCTTAACTTCTTGCCACCTGGCAGTACAGGGCCTGTCATTGCTTCCAAGTTGTTATGCAACCAATTGAGAACTTTCAGAACTCCTATGCAAAGCCAACTTTAACTGGAATGGGCACAGAATATGTCAACACGATAGGTTATAAACCTCAAGTCGTGTGCTAGTGAAGAACCTCAGGTTTTATTCTTGATTAGTTCTTGAAATTCTTTTTAGGATCTTTAAGACTCCCACTATCCTCTTGACATATAAGACTATCTTGCCAAATATTCAAGAGATAGTGCGGATTCTTTATCAAGACAAACACTTCACACAATTGGCCTTAGTTGGTCTTTGTTTTATCCAAAACATCACAACTTACCAATTTCAAATGTACAAGAGTAGGACACTTTTACTCTTACATTTGACAAGTGTTTTAAACCTTTCTTTAAGATATGTCACTCAAGTTACAATCTTGGAGTATGACTCTAAGAATTGTTTTGGAACGAAGTATGACTCATCTTCCTGATCTAACCATTTCAACAATTCATGACTCCTCTTCTTAGTCATAAGAATGCACTAAGATGACCTTTAGAGGACTAATTGTGATATGATTTCTAAATCATTAAGATGATCACAAACATGATACTAAAGTACTCTCCTAATTTGAGAAACTTTTATCTTTCTGCCTAATTTGATTCTTCCCATTCGTTCTGCCATACATTGAGACTTTTCCAATGTTTCAGAATTATACTTAAACTTGTAATTATAACCATATTTACTAAACTTTAGTAAATCAAATAGTCTTAACGAGCTTTGAGGTGGACATGACCAGTGCACAAGAATGTGTACTCGATCCCTTTAGTCCTTCACTTGACTCACACATCCATGTGAACAACTAATTAGTCTTGATTTTCCAATGCTTGAAAGTTCTCATTCATCATACTATTCAACTTGCATGATTCCAAGTTTCGGTCCAATTGAAACTTGGGCGATGAGGAACTTTCCTGATTTGGTAAATTTAGACACTACCACAAATGAAAGAATCAAATCCATTTTCCAATATTGCTGTCAGTGGAATCATATAAGCAACAATTTTCCACAAATGTCATTGTAAGGATACTTCAAATAAATAAAATTAAACAATTTTCTTTTATTTTAAAACTTTGCGGAAAAACTTATCCTTACAATCCACATGGAAAATTATTGTTATCTATTCCTTAGCAATATATCATAACTTCTTAAGCAACTACTCAAAATTCTGATGCGATCGAAATCCACCTTCGCGATCAGAATCAGCATATACTTCCTTTAAGATTTCTCTCTATTCTTTGATTCTTAAAACATCAACATGTGACCCAGTCACATCATGTAATGAGGATCTCAGAATAGAACTTAACAGAGTTAGATAATGGGCTCTACCTGATGTAGAGTCAAACTTATTGACTTTAACATCCTTAGGTAAATTTGGCAGCTTTGCAATCAACGCCCCTTCCTTTGGCAAAATAAACATATGGAGCCTTTGGTAATGGACTATCTCAGACTTACCCTTTCTCTTTACCATTTGGTCAACCGGGTTGACTATGGCCAATCCCTTTCCATTGGGAAGAGAATGCTTTTTCTGGATTTCCAGTGTCACCATTGTCACTGTCCATAAAGTTTTTTGGGAAGTTGATCTTCTAATCAAATTTGCTTTACTATCGTTCCAAATCATTGTTGATTCAGCAACACCAAGCAAATAGATATGATCATTAAGGTTCATGTCATAGTGTGTTTCATAGTAGTCCCAAAGGAACTCACTATGTGACTTAGAAAGTGATTGAACATCCAATTTTCTCAATACTTTGACACCCAACTCTCCCGGCTTGTCAATATGTGACTTCATCTCTAAGATGTGATCACACATAGACCTTTCTTGCCATTAGGGCTTGAGTGACCTTGAACTTGTGGGTTAGGGAGAATAATTGGAGGAAGAGAAGTATGACTTCCATGAGCCAAACTCGGGAAGTCATATTCATTAGGAAAGCTTGGTTTGGGAAGATCATTGTTGTCTAAACCAGACATCAACAATGGGAGAAATTCACGTAAAGTTGATTTAAGTCCTTTATATAACACCCAATATGATATATTAAGGCTAGGACCCAACAAACTATTTTATAACTTGGAAGAGGGATGCCGTAATCCAAGCTATAAAATATTTGAAGGTAGGTGAATGACGATTCACCAATTTCCACCAAGATAAACGAAATGTATTATTAGGTTTTAATTGGTTTTGAAACTCCTAGATTCTTTTGAGATTCATTGAACTTTTCAATGGCATGTTTCAATCTCGAGTGTGCCCTTCAGGTTTTGTGACTGGGATGCCGAGGATCACAAAACAAGGTGTGAAGTAACCATGCAAATATACTTGGTACCCTTAATATTTACCCCTCAATCGATGTGCCGGTTAACCACACACGCTCCAACGATACTATGATAAACATTAAATTACCCTTTGCCTACCTTGTTAAGTCCAGGTTAGTGTGCCGGTTAACCATACACGCTCCACTAACAGCTTAAATAAAGTGCAAAGTGTAATTTCATGGATTAGCACCTTATTCACATTTTCCTAAGTAACTAAGATTGAGAATTTATAAGTGTTTAGTTACTTAGTATTTATCATTATACTTATAATGAAGGGAGAATTATAGTCCTTGTCCTACCTGTTCGGCTAACGACCCTCCACCAGTCAAGGAAGCGGTGGGTGAGAGTGGACACCCATTAAACTGCCATTTTATAGGCAGTAACCTTATACCCCCCTTATAGACCGGCTTTGTGAATGAGGCCTACTAATGGTAAGACGACTTGCTCTTATACATATAATATATTAAACTTTTAATATTATAATAGTATAAGGGTGTATTTTAGACATTTAAAATACTTGGTGGTTTAATCTATTAATTAAACTATACTCTAAATTTAATTAAATTTAAACCATGTCATTATGGAATTATTAATTCTCTTTTAATTAAACATTTTAATTATATATTAATAAAGTCCATAAGAGTTAATTGAATTATTCAATAAAAACATCATAATTCCAATTATTAAATTCAAAATTAAAACCATTTAATTAATTGTTTAAGTTATGAACCCAAGAGTTTTAGAATTCAATTCTTTTTTTTTTATCATAAAAAAACTTTTTCCAAATTCCAAAACTTAAGGGCAAGTTTTGTAACTCTTGAAAACTTTTGGATTCCATAACTTATGGAGTTAAATACTTGTTTTATGATGAAACTTTTTATGTTCCATAACTTAAGAACAAGTTATGGAATTCTTTAAAACATTAAGACCAAATTTTGTAACTCCATAAAAAACTTTGAATCAATTTTTTTTCTTAAAAACCTTTTCATATCCATAACTTATGGAGGTTTCAAAAAATTCTTTAGATCAAACTTTTAAAACTAATAAAATAATCATATCATTTTATCTTTTACTAAATTTGACCTAATTCAACTCATATAGAAAATGATTCAAATTTTACAAATAATTAGTTTTTCACAAAAACAAGTAATTATCTTAAAATTTGACAAACGTCATGTTTTTTTTTCCTTTTTTTTTCCAACTTGAAAATAAAACATTTGCATCAATATAACAGAAAACAACCCATGGCTCTGATACCACTGTTGGGTTTTAAGCATTCTAACACTCCTATGGTGTACATGCAACCCTATAAACCTTGGATCTATGTTTTCTCTATTATACATGCAAATATTAACTATTCCAAGGTTTCATCCTAACTAGCATATTATGAAGCACCTATACTACAAAGTTCTAGTTAGATGACATACCTTTTGATGTAGCTTGATGTCTTCAAGCTTTAAGAGCTTAGCCCCAATAGTGTGGAAGCCTCAAATGGAATCACAAATCACCAAAACACCTTGGAAGAACTTGAGAGAATATGTATGCACACTAAAATCGGCCCACTCTTATTTTCACACACTTGTGCCAATTTTGTGAGCCAAGGACCCCTTTATATATTATGGAGGATTAGGGTTACATCCATGTAAACCCTAATACCCATGACCTTTCATTTACATAGGATCCATGGGTTAAAAGCTCCATGGACCATCCATGAAAGCTTAGCCCAACCTAAATGAACTTGGCCCATTCCATATATATAAGAGTCCATATTTAATTAGTTCTTTTTTATCACTTAATTAATTCTAAATTAATTCTTGATCAATACTAATTAAATAATATGATTCCATATTAATATATTAGAACTTATAATATATTAATATAAATCATAAATATACTATTCTCAAAAGACTATCCATATAAATTGTGCCGGTGAAGTGCAACCCAAATGGACCATGCCGGGTCGGGTCAAGTACATACCAAATATAGTTATGGACTTAGACATTAATCCAACATAAACGATACTGGTTCTCTATACTACGACGATCTAAACCCAACAGCACCTGTGTCTGCGGTAGAAGATCTGGTTCCCTACAACTCTGCTACGCCACGAACGCAGACCCCAATCCAAGTGCTCATGGCACAGATCTCACCGATTATGGGGCCAGTACTACAGAGCAGTTTCCGGCAACCGTCATCGAATGGTTCATCGCCTCAGACGGTGATACCGCATCCCGATCTGCTGAAGAAACCTCTGCATGACGACATGGAGGTACTCACTATCTCTAATTCTCGGAAGAGAAACACTACTCATCAAGCAGAAGACGAGATAGAGGTACTCTCGAGAAATCTACTCAATATTAGTTTTTCGAGTAGAGATCCCAGGCCATTGAACTAGGATCCGTGAGACCCACTCCTCATATCTGGATTCATTCGTAACACGAAAATCCATCGAATCTACATTGACAATGGTAGTTGCTTCGATATACTCTATGATCACTGCTTTAGGCAACTACCAGATACGTGGAAGGAGGGATTACGACCCCCAACCGGAGGACCATTTGTGGGGTTCACCGGTCACAATCTATGGCCATTAGGAACTATTCGGTTGCCCTTAACGTTGGTCAGTCATGACGAAAGGGACCGAGTCACAAGAACAATCGAATTCTCTATGATCTGGATTTCAGCAAAGCATAACATTCTGCTTGGACGGTCGGCAATCTCGTCACTACACCTTGTGCCATCGACGATCCATGGCATAGTTAAATTCAGCACGTGCCAGGGATCAACAACGATCCTCACCACAAACACCAGGTCACAGCATTGCCACCAGATCATAACCGGTCCTGAGTTGGTGTGAGCCCCAAAGAAGTCGAAGGAGGGCGGTTCCACCGAACAACATCAAATAAACATGGAATACCCAGAACAAGCCGTGCGATTTGGCGCTCATCTATCAGACGAGACCAGGGCACAACTGGTGGCACTTCTGAAACAATATTCCACTGTTTTCTCCTGGAAGCCAACAGATCTGACAGGCGTGGATCGACAAGTTATAGATGTAACGCGCGTAGATCCGGGCTAGTCAATTTAGAGATAATAGGGGTCGAAAACGAATTTTTAGTTCGAGTGGTTTTTGGCTTACGCGAAACCCGAAACTCGAATTTTAGTTCGAGTGGTTTTTGGCTTACGCGACCTAAATGATAGTTGAAGATCTCATTAATAGGAACTCAACGGTAAACAAACAGGCTAAAACGGAGTCCGTATGAAGGAGTTACGAATTCTTCGCGGTCATTTAACAGTCTAATCTCCTCCTACTGTTAAATTTAAGATCGGTAGAGAATTAGCCGACGAAGTCAAAATAAAAGTTGTAGATCTTATCTTTACCTACGTGTGGATATAAAGAACGTCGAAAATGGAACTCGTATGCGAAAGTTATGAATTTTTGAAAATCGGTTGATTTCCATCCTGTGTGCGATGCCACGTGTCAGCACCAGGCTGTGCCTGGGTGTCTCCAGCTGGCTCACGACGTGAGCATCATAAAACTCACAACGTGAGTGACCCTCCATCCCCCTATAAGTAAGAGGTGAAGCCCTCTTCATTCCTCACACCTCCAATCACTTCCTTCTCTCTCTAGAACTTCTCTCTAGCCCCGAAACCCCCCCCCCCCCCCGAAAAGCCTAGGGAACCTCCCTAGCACGAGGCGGAAGCCCCGGAGCGCCCGACTGCTCCGAGAAAAGAGCCTTTCGGCTCGGGAACGCTGCTCCAGCGGAGCCCGGTTTTGAGAAAAACTCGTTGTAAGTGAGCTACGCCTAACCTATCTCTAGCATAACTTATGTTTCAATATAGTAATGTTATTAGGACCTTATAATAAGTATTTGGGCTATTATTATGAGTTATATAAGTGTCTTTATAATATCTTTTTAACCACTCGCGGTACGGGGAATCTGGTTTGGAGGGCCGCTTGGGTTGCTGGATTCAGAAGTGCTATATGCCAAAATGATCATGCCCTCCGGTGTTCCATGTCTGGCCCCTGTCTGTACATAGTGGGTGAAGAGTATTGTTTAACGCGTATATAATAGTAATAATAGTTAGACTATTAATTAGTGTCGGCGAATATTAGACTAAACTCTAGTGGTAATGATACTAGGTCCTGTAAAAGGAGTTGTTTAAAGTAAACGAAGTGTTGTCCGAGTACCGAGTCACCACCTTATCAGGTGAGTGCATAGTTACTTTCATATTACACATAGATATGAAATATTTAATATAAATTACATGTTATGTGTGAATCTTATCTGTATACTTTCTATCTATACTGGATGAACAATTTTATACATGTTTTAAATGATTTAAACTGTATATATATTTTATATCTACAAAATATGTTGGGTAAACATGGGTAAATGAAATATGAGTCGGATGATGAGGTGAGAGGTGAAATGGACCATGAGGTGAGGGTGAGAGGTGGACGATGTGAGAAGCCTTTTACCCAAATGTCGGCCCCGTCATCTAGCAGAGTATGGATGACAACCATGGACTATTCTAGACAGTCCAGTGGAACACTAGCAGGCTCGCAACCTGTAGGTGTTGTGAACGATGTTCACCGGTGTACTCTAAAAACCCATTGACATGTATTGCGAGTGGACTCTCGAAAATGATACTGTCAATAAACGAGATAACCCTGGCAGATGCGCCTAAAGGACTCTACCGGCAGAAGCGCCTAATAGAGAACCTCATAACCCCGACAGATGCGCCTAAAGGACTATACCGGCAGATGCACCTCATAGAGAATGTCACAATCCTGGAAGCTGCGCCTAAGTGATAGAACTAGCAGATGTGCTTGACAGTTGTGTCATAGGCAACGATGGACTTCGTGCCTACTCCTCAGGACAATCCTTAGGAATGAATTAATGAGGAATAGTCGATTCTTAGGGTAGATCCTTAAGAGTAAAGAAGATAATGGGGATGGGTAATTGGGTTGATTGGTTGATGTTTAAACATAATAATTATATTATTGTGGGTTGAAAACCCTATGTACTCAACAGGTTTCCCAACCTGACCCACTCAAGCTTATTTGTATCACAGGTGTCGATACGAAGCCACTTTGCACTGAGAGATTTAAAAGAGATGTAGATCACTAGTGTAAATAAATGTAAGTTCTGTTTATGCTTATGTTTCTGTATTGACAATGACATCCCAAGGTTTTAAAAAGAATAAAAATACAATTCTTCGGAAAATCTTTGATAATGTATTTATCATGTTTTTCTGGGAACAAATTCCGCAACATTTTTATTAAAAAGGGTACTCTGATTTTTATAAAGCATAAACAAAAATCGGTCTTTTATGGCCGTGAAAATGGGGATGTCACAGTTGGTATCAGAGCATTAGTTTAAGCGAACTAGGAATAAGGATTTATTTCTAGACTTAAACTTAGAATGCTAAGTGATGATTGTGAGGAGTGTGTCTAATATATTTTAGGTAGTACACCTAAATAGACGCAAGCACTAGCTTATTTAGGGAAAATGCTTAACATGCTTTTATGTGCTAAATGATTTGTGATGCTTTATGCTATCGTTTGATCGGATCTATGGTCTGTTGCCGACCAGATCTGGAAATTTTATGTGCTCAGGTTTCTAAACGTTTAATTACGATATTAGAACTGACATGTAACTTTTTGGAGTAATAAGGAGGATTACACGTCTAAATCTTCTCTATCCATATTCTCGTCTTGATGCAATGAATGCATGCTTCCATGAAAATAACATCATGGTGAAGACTCATAGAGAATTGAGTAAATAGAGGAAATGAAAAGGGTTATGATAGTGAATGACACCTATCAGAAGATATCGTAAGAGTGGTATCTTGCCTTTAGAATATGTTAGACAGTATGTTTAGAGGAGTACGGTACGTCCGAAGAACACCTTCGATTGGCGGGATGATGGGACGATTGGCGTAATTCCTGAAGTTGTCCCATCGTATGGCATTTCCACCACCAACCGAGTTGAAGTAGAATTGATGATTGAAGATACGCGTGGAAGAAGTCCTAGTAGAGTCTAGGGGAAAATTTTGTGATTGCTTGGACACATTTGTATGTGTTAAAATTGTTTTTGTGATAAGAACTTGGAAAGCTGCGAGACAATACTTGGGACGAGTATGAGTAGGTGTGAATGGTAGTAGAGGCCTATACTACCGGAAGCACAGGACTCACGCTTGGATCAGGGAAAGTCACAAGGTTACCAAGGCACTAGTAACTGATTCTGTTTTGTTCATGTCTGTCGTTACCATCGTTTCAGTAATGACTAAGAAGATGATTGTTATTCCGACCTTAGTGGTCATATCAAATTGAGTCCTACTACGATGAGTATGATACGTGGTTCAGAGAACCAAGTTCGATGTGGCATCTGACTTAAGCCAAGAAGATTGAAGTAAAAGATAATCGAAGCAGTATCGCGCTCATAGTTAAAGAAGTTGGTAGCTAGAAATGTTACATGTTGAAATGTGATTATATCACATTAGAACATGAAGAAAAGTATATTCCATACCGGAATTTGACTCTAAGAGACCCGAGTCTAAGCATTGCAACATACATTGAGAGGTCATTAGAACGCGACCCATCGGTCTATTGTAGAAATCGAATAACTTATCTTAAGATTGTTAAGAAGAAGAAGCAGTCTCCAGTAAGGATCGAGATTGTGACTTGAAGGTCATAATTTGGAGTCTAACGTGAGATAGGGAGCAGGTGCAAGATCGAGCACCGCCTGCAGTCAGGAAGTCTTAGAGTTAGATACTCGTTCGAAGAAACATCAAAGTTACGATTATTACTTAGGATGAAGAGATAACATATGGAGTCATCATGTGAGCCCTGTTTCATTGATGATTCCGGGACGTAATCATCCTAAGGGGGAGATAATTGTAACGCGCGTAGATCCGGGCTTGTCAATTTAGAGATAATAGGGGTCGAAAACGACATTTCGACAAAATATTATTTAGAATAAATAATCTTAACCAAGTTGTAGAATATGTCTCAAGGGTTCCGTACATATAAAGAACGCCGAAATCCGAGTTATAACGAAGAAGTTATGGCATGTAGAAGTTTTTCGGCAAAACCGACACGCATCGGGAGACGTAAATAGTGAATTTACGATAGAGGACTTTTTAGCCTTAGTGATCTAAACAAAAGTTGTATTATATGTTAAACCGAGAACATCAATAAAAAGAACGCCCAAATCTGACTTCGTATGAGGAAGTTACGATTTTTCTAAGATTCGGCTTAGCAGTGCACGACCCGAAACTCGAATTTTAGTTCAAGTGGTTTTTGGCTTACGCGACCTAAATGAGAGTTGAAGATCTCATTAATAGGAACTCAACGGTAAACAGACAGGCTAAAACGGAGTCCGTATAAAGGAGTTACGAATTTTTCGCGGTCATTTAACAGTCTAATCTCCTCCTACTGTTAAATTTAAGATCGGTAGAGAATTAGCCGACAAAGTCAAAATGAAAGTTATAGATCTTATTTTTACCTACGTGTGGATATAAAGAACGTCGAAAACGGAGCTCGTATGCGAAAGTTATGAATTTTTTAAAATCGGTTGATTTCCACCCTGTGTGCGATGCCACGTGTCAGCATCAGGCTGTGCCTGGGTGTCTCCAGCTGGCTCACGACGTGAGCATCATAAAACTCACAACGTGAGTGACCCTCCATCCCCCTATAAGTAAGAGGTGAAGCCCTCTTCATTCCTCACACCTCCAATCACTTCCCTCTCTCTCTAGAACTTCTCTCTAGCCCCGAAATCCCCCGAAAAGCCTAGGGAACCTCCCTAGCACGAGGCGGAAGCCCCGGAGCGCCCGACGGCTCCGAGAAAAGAGCCTTTCGGCTCGGGAACGCTGCTCCAGCGGAGCCCGGTTTTGAGAAAAACTCGTTGTAAGTGAGCTACGCCTAACCTATCTCTAGCATAACTTATGTTTCAATATAGTAATGTTATTAGGACCTTATAATAAGTATTTGGGCTATTATTATTAGTTATATAAGTGTCGTTATAATATCTTTTTAACCACTCGCGGTACGGGGAATCTGGTTTGGAGGGCCGCTTGGGTTGCTGGATTCAGAAGTGCTATATGCCAAAATGATCATGTCCTCCGGTGTTCCATGTCTGGCCCCTGTCTGTACATAGTGGGTGAAGAGTATTGTTTAACGCGTATATAATAGTAATAATAGTTAGACTATTAATTAGTGTCGGCGAATATTAGACTAAACTCTAGTGGTAATGATACTAGGTCCTGTCAAAGGAGTTGTTTAAAGTAAACGAAGTGTTGTCCGAGTACCGAGTCACCACCTTATCAGGTAAGTGCATAGTTACTTTCATCTTACACATAGATATGAAGTATTTAATATAAATTACATGTTATGTGTGAATCTTATCTGTATACTTGCTATCTATGTTGGATGAACAATTTTATACATGTTTTAAATGATTTAAACTGTATATATATTTTATATTTACAAAATATGTTGGGTAAACATGGGTAGATGAAATATGAGTCGGATGATGAGGTGAGAGGTGAAATAGACCATGAGGTGCGGGTGAGAGGTGGACGATGTGAGAAGCCTTTTACCCAAATGATGGCCCCGTCATCTAGCAGAGTATGGATGACAACCATGGACTATTCTAGACAGTCCAGTGGAACACTAGCAGGCTCGCAACCTGTAGGTGTTGTGAACGATGTGTTCACCGGTGTACTCTAAAAACCCATTTACATGTATTGCGAGTGGACTCTCGAAAATGATATTGTCAATAAATGAGATAACCCTGGCAGATGCGCCTAAAGGGCTCTACCGGCAGAAGCGCCTAATAGAGAACCTCATAACCCCGGCAGATGCGCCTAAAGGACTATACCGGCAGATGCGCCTCATAGAGAATGTCACAATCCTGGCAGCTGCGCCTAAGTGATAGAACTAGCAGATGTGCTTGACAGTTGTATCATAGGCAACGATGGACTTCGTGCCTACTCCTTAGGACAATCCTTAGGAATGAATTAACGAGGAATAGTCGATTCTTAGGGTAGATCCTTAAGAGTAAAGAAGATAATGGCGATGGGTAAGTGGGTTGATTGGTTGATGTTTAAACATAATAATTATATTATTGTGGGTTGAAAACCCTATGTACTCACCAGGATTCCCAACCTGACCCACTCAAGCTTATTTGTATCACAGGTGTCGATACGAAGCCACTTTGCACTGAGAGATTTAAAAGAGATGTAGATCACTAGTGTAAATAAATGTAAGTTCTGTTTATGCTTATGTTTCTGTATTGACAATGACATCCCAAGGTTTTAAAAGGAATAAAAATACATTTCTTTGGAAATGTTTTGATAATTTATTTATCATGTTTTTCTGGGAACAAATTCCGCAACATTTTTATTAAAAAGGGTACTCTGATTTTTATAAAGCATAAAAAAAATCGGTTTTTTCTGGCCGTGAAAATGGGGATGTCACAATAGAACACAGCCTCAATATCGCGCCTGGAAGTAACCCGATAAAACAAAGGAAAAGGGGCCAGGCGGCAGACCAGAATCGGGCTATTAACGCAGAAGTGGCCGACCTGGTGAATGTCGGCATACTCAGGGAAGTAATGTTCCCGTCATCGATAGTAAATCATGTCATGGTAAAGAAAGCCAAGGGATCATGGCGAATGTGCATTGATTACTCAGACCTCAATAACGCATGTCCAAAGGATTGTTATCCTCTCCCGGAGATCGATCAGAAAGTCCAATCGCTTGAAGGTTTTCAACTCATATGCTTCCTCGACTCATACAAGGGTTATCATCAGGTACAGATGAAGCGAGAGGATGAGGCAAAAACCGCCTTCCATACCGAGAAAGGTACTTTCTGCTACCAAAAAATGTCATTCGGACTAAAAAATGCGGGTGCTACATACCAAAGGCTAATGGACAAGATATTCGCTGACCAAATTGGTAGGAATATTGAAGTCTATGTCGACGACATGGTAATTAAGAGCCGCGATGAGGAACCATTGCTCCACGATGTAGAGGAAACCTTCAAAATGCTAGCTAAAGCGCAGATGAAGCTCAACCCAGCTAAGTGTACTTTTGGAGTAGAGGAGGGACAATTCCTTGGGTATCAAATATCCAAGGAAGGCATTCTGCCCAATCCCACCAAAATACAGGAGTTCCTTGAATCAAAAACTCCCCACAACCTCAAGGGTGTACAGGAGATCAACGGTAGATTGACGACATTGGGAAGAGTCATCGCCAAATCTGCAGAAAAGGCGCTCCCTTTATACCAAACACTCAAAGGGCGCCTAGACAAAAAGCAGTTCAAATGGACAGAAAAAGCAGATGCGGCATTGCAACAACTGAAAGATGCCTTACACCTACTACCGACCCTCGCCTGCCCGCTGCCAGGGGAAACACTACAGATGTATTTAGCAGCTTCCGAAGAAGCTATCTCCTCGGTATTGGCATTGGAGAGGGAAGGAAAGCAGGTACCCATCTATTTTGTCAGTAGGGCCCTACAAAGGTCCAGAGGTCAATTAACCGGCCTTAGAGAAGCTGGTCCTCGCCCTGGTGTATGCCGCCAGACGACTACGGAGATATTTTCAAGCCCACAAGGTGTATTTTCTCACTAGTTACCCGATAAAGCAAGTTTTGCTGAGGCCGGAAAAGTCTGGACGCCTGGCCAAGTGGGCCATCAAACTAGGCGAACATGATATCCTTTATCATCCCCGGACTAGCATCAAAGCCCAGGCCCTGGCAGACTTCCTGGTTGAAATCCCACATACTATCAAGGGAGTGCCGACGACAATCTCCGTCGATCCACTCGAGCCTGAAGCCGGCAAGGAAATTTGGAAGTTGTACACCGATAGCGCGGCAAGCAAGGAAGGCTCAAGCGCAGGCGTGATCCTTCAACCCCCAAAGGCGAAGTGATCACCTACGCACTACGATTCGACTTCCAAGTATCCAACAATGAGGAAGAGTACGAGGCACTACTGGAAGGTCTGAGGCTGGCCAAGGAGGTTGGCGCAAAGCAATTGGCAGCCCTCAGTGATTCGCTACTTATAAAAAACCAGATAAACGGAACGTATGAGGCTAAAGACTCAAGGATGCAGAAATACCTAGATGCAGTCTGAAGCCTAACCAGCACATTCAAAAGCTTTTCCATAAAACAAATCTTTCGGGGAATGCCCTCAGCAAGATAGCCTCAACTTCCTATGATCACTTATCAAAGAAAGTGCTAGTCGAAGTGCTCCCAGAGAGAAGTATCGATAACCAAAAGGTTGATACAGTATCGACTACACAGGAATGGACCAAATCGTATGTCAACTACTTACGCCATAGTGTACTACCGGATGACCCTGAGGAGGCAAGAAAAGTCAAGATCAGGGCATCACATTTTGCAATCAGGGACAACCAACTGTACCGAAGAGGGTATTTAAGCCCATGGCTCAAGTACATCTCTAAAACAAAGGGGGCAGGCGTTCCTTGAACAAAGCCATTTCGAGGACGCAGCGACACACGAAGGCGCTCGAGCACTTACAGGAAAAATACTCCGCCTAGGGGTATATTGGCCAGATATGTACAATGACGTCGCAGCCCTAACCAAGAAATGAAAAGAATACCAGGAATTCGCTCCTTTCCAGAATCAACCGGCCATGCCATTAAATAGCATCACCTGCCCCTGGCCTTTCCATCAATGGGGAATCGACGTAGTGGGACCTTTCCCACCGGCGCTGTAACATCCTGTTTCAGATTGTTTGCGATTCAAGACTCGTGGGCCGTAATCTGAATATGAGAAGGTTTCGAGATTTTGAAAAATATATGTTTAGGTCTTCTTGGATATGGATAGGGTGGATTGTGTAAGAAAGGGGTTCGGTTTGTGCTTTAGGTCCCACGGGTATCGGCAAGTGTTGGTTTGGACTTTTCATGAATTTTGGATTTGAGTTCGAGTGGGCTCTAGTAGAAATAAAGTTGATTCAAGTGTAGAACTTCTCGCTACCTTTTCATGGATATAAAGTTCGTAAAAAACGGACATCGGGTGAGGAAGATATGACACTTGGAAGTTTTTGGCATAAACGGTCCCTTAAGGAGAAAAGTTGGCATGGAAGGCCATGCATGTGAAATGGAAGTGCGTTGGTACGCCCAACGTAAGGTTGGGTTACGCCCAGCGTATAAGGGAAATGGTCGTGGGTGCTCCTTGGCGTACGCCCAGCGTACAGGAGGTACGCCCAGCGTACGTCCAGAGTCCAGAAACCCTAAATTTAGGGTGTGCCACTATATAAAGAACATATTGGTTCTAACCCTAGCCTCCTTATCTGTTCCCTTACCCTCAGAAAACCCTAGAACGCCCCATCCCTTCATTCTTGAGTGATTTTCTCCATATGAAGCTCATTTGGTGGTGTAATCTTGGAAGAAGAAGTTGGCAAGGAAGAACTTGGGAGTTTGGAGCTCATAGATCTGGAATGTCCTCATCATTTGGAGCTCTTCTGAGGTATAAAGTTCATAACTTTACTTAAGAATGCATAGATCTTGTATAGTGAAGTTTTGGAGTTGTTTTGGTCCCAAGTTTGGACCTTTATGTTGGAATCTTGTTTTTGAGCTTAGGGTTGCCACCCTCAGAGCTAAAAGGGTCCCATAAGCAGTAAAGTTACAATCTTGATGGTCCTAATGAGTTCATGCATGATATCTAGCCCTTGTTATGGAAATATGTTGATGCCTTTTGAGTTTGAGCTTAATTGGTGGATTGCAAGTCACCAAGATTATGACTTTAAGGATTAAGAGGATAATAAGGACCTGGATCTGAATTTGTGGCATCTGGAATGAAGTATTAAGCACTTAATGGAAAAAGGGCTTAACAGGAAGGTTACGCTGAGCATACGTGTAGGTACGCCCAGCGTACTCGCCATCGAGTCGGTACGCTTAGCGTATGTAGGAGTACGCCCCGCGTAACTTGTCTGTATTGGACTTTGTGTTTTGGGCCATGCTTTGGGCCATGCCTTGGGCAGTTGGGCCATCAATAGTCTGAAGTTATGGGCCAATGATGTATTTGAGCTTGGGGTGAGGCCCATTGGAGGGAGTGGGCCCAGTTTAGTAAAGTGGGCCATTAGTGGACTTGGGAAGTTTATCTAGTGTTGGGCCCGCCAATTAGATTGAGAATTGGGCCTTGGTGGGTCCAATGGGTTTAGGTCATTATTGGGCTGGTCAGTGGGCTATTATTAGACCTAAAGAGTGTGAGTTGGACTTAGTACCTAATTGGGGTAATTGTGGGCTTTTGCACAGAGTTAGAGAACGAAGTATAGCGGCAGCATTACTAGAGGCTGTTCATCATACGGGGTGAGTCTTCTCACTATACCTTACCTAGAGTGGTAATTATGTGTGACCGGAAGGTCTTATGTACTATGACGAGTATGTGATATATGTTGTTATGTGAGATGTATATGTTATGTATGTTATGAGTAGCATGGTATGGACCGAAAGGTCAACAGTGTATGGACCGGAAGGTCAGCAGTGTATGGACCGGAAGGTCAATATGGTATGGACTGGAAGGTCGACAGAGTAGGACCGGAAGGTCTACTCAGATTGTGGGACCGGAAGGCCCCTGAGACACATTGACCGGAAGGTCTCGTAGAGCTATAGCCTCGAGTGGCTTATGTGATGTATGTAGTATTTTGGGGAACTCACTAAGCTTCGTGCTTACGGTGTTATGTGTTATGTGTTTCAGGTTCTTATCAGGATCGCGGGAAGGCACCGGCATGATTGTACACACACACTATGTTTTGGGAAGAGCTACTGTGGATCCTGGATTTTATGTGATGATTTGAAAACTTTGTTAAATGAATATTTGGAGTTGAACAATATGATATATGTTTTTATAAATTGAAAATGAAAAATTGGTTTGAATTTTCACGACGTTACAAGTTGGTATCAGAGCCTTGGTTTGAGGGATTCGGATACACCTTCGGGTATATGTGAACTCAAACTGAGGATTTGAGAAAAGTTTTCAAAAAGAAACGATTTTCTAAGATAAGTAAAAGATTTTCAAGAAAGCGGAAAGGAGCAGTGTGTACAATCAGCCAGCGCCCGAACGGTGATTTCCCAAAATACCCTTACGTTATATGTTATGAGATGTTATGTGATATGTTATGCACGCTAGAGAGTAGGCTAGGTATTCATATCTAGGACTAGAGTGGCCTGATTTGTGATGCCTTAGCCTAGGAGTTACTGCTACTATGAGTTACTTCGAGAATGAGTAGGTAGCAGAGAGGAGCTTATGAGAGGTCTACTGGAAAGTGGCATGTGTGTGATAAGATGTAGAGTACTTGTGATCTGGAATCCTAGGAGGAGGACTTGGGGTGAAAACTGATGTGGTGTGGAAGGTAGTATAGGGCCCGTACTACTGGAAACACCGAATCAGTGAGCAGTCCAAGTAAGAATCCTTGGGATGCTAAGGAACAAGTAGGGCTG
Organism: Lactuca virosa; assembly: GCF_052849685.1. NCBI lineage: Eukaryota > Viridiplantae > Streptophyta > Magnoliopsida > Asterales > Asteraceae > Lactuca > Lactuca virosa. Next base: position 398,823,991 of record NC_136430.1, on the reverse strand, counting down.
AGTAATCGAGTGCAAGCATACTCGAGCGAGTCTCTGTTTTCTTTTATGATGTGAGATATCATGGTAGGTACACGACACACACCGGTGAGCAGCGGTGTTAGCAATGAGGAGAAGTGATGTCATGGTTTGAGTACCATGATAAATAGCAGATTGAGAAGTGATGTCATGGTTCGAGTACCATGATAAGTAGCAGATTGAGAAGTGATGTCATGGTTCGAGTACCATGATAAGTAGCAGATTGAGAAGTGATGACATGGATAGAGTACCATGATGAGTAGCAGATTGAGAAGTGATGTCATGGTTTGAGTACCATGATGAGTAGCAGATTGAGAAGTGATGTCATGGTTCGAGTACCATGATAAGTAGCAGATTGAGAAGTGATGACATGGTTCGAGTACCATGATAAGTAGCAGATCGAGAGGTGACATCATGGTTCGAGTACCATGATTTGAGGCGGATTGAGAAGAGAGAACATGGTTCGAGTACCATGATTCGTAGTAGATTAAGAGGAGATAACATGGTGCGAGTACCATGATTCATAGCAGATCGAGAGGTGGCCACACGGTTTGAGCACCATGGCATGTGGCGGTTAGTGCTTCTGGTTTTACCAGTTATTCCTTGGTGATTGTCTAGACTGAGATCAGATATGAAAGAGTATGGGGCTAGAAGGCCATGATGAACGAGTTTAGTGGAGCATCCCTTGAGAGGGGAATCGAGTTAGCTCCAAGGAATTGTTGGTGAGATGCCAGTTGGAGTCGCAAGACTCAGGAATGTGTAGGGATGGTACATTATGGAAGAATACGGTCTTGGCTGAGCGACCGGCCAATAGTGAAGATGTCACTTTCTGTGACCTGGGTGGTGTTATTTCCGTTTCCTGTGGGAAACATAAGAGGTGTTGAGATTTCAGTTTCTGAACTTGGGGGTAAAACCCTGCGGGTTAGCATTGATGGCGACTTTCCATCAGAATATTTGGGCAGTATGTCTGCCGAGAGGTAATGTTAGAGCATGAGCAGGTTGTCAGTGGGGACTGAGATGGTTAAGGACAAGGATACACCCTATTTGAGCATAGTAGGGCATGTATTAGCTGCAGCGGTGGACGATCAAAAAGAGGATAGTGGGGCGGTGGCCCTTATTGTCTATGATGAGTATCGAGTGTAGTAATGAGGTCTCCGCTCTTATTACGACCCACGTGATGGAACGTTGGTTGAGGAGTCGAGGATGAGGAGTATTATAGTTCATTACTTTCAGATTAAGAGTCAGAGTTACTACTGGACAGTTGAGATGTCCGGTAATGGGATGGTATGAGATTCTGTATGATTAGAGGCAACCATGATGAGAAGTTTCTGAGGATTTCACCTGAGATTCGGGGTATTTGGAGTTGCGAGGTCTCTATCGGGGAGACCACCGAGCATTGCGTAGTACCTTCCAAGAGTAAGTGTGACGTTTGTGGTGGAAACAGTCTGTGGAATAGATTATTGGTGCGCCAATTGGTGATGGTTCGAACCCTGAGTGGGGGAGAACTGGATATTCTATCGAGAGGATCAGAGATTTGTTCAAGATCAGTTAGGGAGCTGGATGGAGACATGCACTATGGATTCATGAGACCAGGGTTATTGGTGGTCGAAGTGAGTTGCAGAGAGACTTAATACATGTTGTACGTGTTCAAGAAAGGATGAGTGCCTGCACGGTAGGTGGCCGTTGGTCAGAGGCCTGGTGGTAGATAGGAAATTTTTCGAGGTGGTTGGTCCGCAGGACATGAGTTAATGATCGCCGTGCGGCGTCGAACTGAGGATGAGATAGTGATGTGCACGGAAGTACCCACTAATTTTAATATTTATAACCTAACAAACTTAGACTAACTATGCACTTGTAGGCAGTGTACCTAGTCAGATTACAGTATAGCTTAGGTAAGTCGGGTGTCGATCATAGGTAACGGTGTTATTAATTAATCTATTTACTACTAAATTAATCTAATTATTAACAAGCTAAAAAGGGGGGTTTTTATCTGATTTTGCAAGATCATACTAACTTAACTCAAATTCAATCAATAATTAAAAGACACTCTTGTCTAGTTCGAATCCACTTCGTCCTTATGGCTAGCTAATAATTATGGATTATTAAGTTGGTTATTATTATATTAGTAATTTAGGTCTAAATTTACCAATAGTTAATTAATTCATGTAAAGTTATGTATGGTCACACACAATTAAACACAGAATCAATTATGTTATGAATATGCTATGTAAGATTTATCATGCAAACACAATTATGATCATAATCTATGTTCTCTAGCACAGCAAAGTTAATTACTTCAATTACTAACTAAGATTTTGGTTGATCCTAGCTCTAGTAATTCAATGTTCACTAAATTACTAGGTTATCAAGTTCATGCAGTTAATGGTCACTAAGCTACACATAACATGAGTTTAAGCAATTAAAGCAACAACATAAGCATGCTAGGTAACAATAAATCAAACACAAGCAATTCACCAACTAAATAAATCCATATAAAGTTATGATATTCATAAGTTTAAAGCTTCATCTAGCTAGATAAGAGTAGCTAGATTCAGCTGCTCATAGTAGCAACTAACATATAAATACAACTCAAATAAGAAAACATGTCTATAAGTATCAAACAAGTAAACAAATTATGAACTTTTACTCTTTTGGTGTTCAAAAACCCTTTTCCAGGACCTTACTTCTGCTGTAAATCGCCTCCTGGAACCTCTTCCTTCAGCCAAAAGTCTCTCCAATCGTAATGGAGAGGGGTTTATATATTTTCTGGAAAATCACGTTCCACGTCGTGGCAGGAAGCTCCACAACGTGACTTCAGGAATTATCCGTATTCGCCAAGGATTCTTTCTTCAAGTACTTATCTTCTGAAAAGATCGATTCCACGTCGTGGTTATCAGGTTCACGTCATGGCCCCAGTATATTCCGTGAATTACTTCATCTTTTATGCTTCAAGCCTCCAATGTTCCATAAATTGTCACTTCTGGTCCCTTTCTTCTAAAATGCTTTATTTTGGCTGCAAATAACATTTTATCCTTATAAGTACCATAATTCTATGCAAATAACCAAAATATTCAATAAAAAGTAGACCAATATTGCCTAAAACTATGTATAAATATGGCAACATCAAAATACCCCACACTTAGGCTTTGCTTGCCCTCAAGCAAATCTACTTATTTAAACTTAAACCTTCATCACTATAAAACAATCCAATTCCAGCTCAGCCATTATCCCAAGACCTCAACGCATGCATTTGTGTCTAAATTTTTCCTAAATGACCCCCCCATACTTTAAATACTCACAATCTTCATAAACAATTACCCACTTCTTTCGAACAATGCTCATTTTATGCAACCCTCCGAATCCATCCTCAGAAAGCTTTCTAACCTCAAGATATTTTTGTAAAGCTACCCAAGCATACATAAACAAGAGAATTACAACTTTTTAGAAGATACCACAACTCGGAGCTCTTGAATTCTTCTTTTCTTTAATGTTTGATCTTTCACTTCATTGAATTTACTTCTTTCATGATTTTTGGCATCTTCAAATTTTTGAATTTCTTCAGAGCTCCAAAATTCTTCAAGAATTTTTTTACTTTTCGGTAATTTCTCTCTTTTTTTTACATGTATAACTCACTTTTTTATATCACTCAAAAACCTACATGCTTAAGCAGGGGCGCTTAACTTCAACCTTTATTGGTTAAGACATATCTTTCCTGGATACATTTCAGGTTTAGGCTGCTAAACATGTTGCATTCCTCAAACTAAGCAGGGTCATGTTTTTGTTCCATGATTTCACTAAAATAAGGGAGGCCACAAATGCATTATGACGTATATCGGCTCAACTAAACATTTGAGCTCTTATCGGATCATTCCACTAGCAAGTACAGTTCAAATTATTACTACTAGATCCAATTAATAAAAACTTAAAATTTTTAAAACTTTACCAAATTATCTAGCAATTTACTTTTTCTACCCCCTACCCCACACTTATTTCATACAATGCCCTCATTGTATGCTTAAAATAATATAAAAATTAAGAGAAGGGAGAAAAAGGAACAGACTCCCCTAGGATAGTGGCGTGAACGAAACTCCAAAAGTGTGGAAAAACGTGCATCTCGAACATGGACCTCTTTAAAATAAGAACTCGGACTTGAAGCTATTGTATATGGTGGAGGAAAACGAACCACAATAGTCTTTAAAATGACCCCAAGAAGATGCGTGGAAAGCCATATGGAAAAACACCCAATGGTCTTCAAAATAGTGAAATGAACAGAAATCACGTCGTGGTGTATAATACCACGTCGTGGTATTGTATAAAAACGCGAACATAATATCCTAGTTATAACACTCCACGACGTGAAAATTTAATCACCACGTCGTGGAAACTGGACCATCAGAAAATTAAGATTTTCCGCTTCTTCATTCAACCTAGCACCTTGACTAACATCTGAATGGGTTAAGACTCTTCTAATGTTGTATAAGACACTTGTGGACTCTATCCTCTCTCTCTTTAATGCACCCCACACTTATTTCAAATTGTGGGTCACGACTCTTGACTCGACCTTACTCCTCTTCATGATTCCTTAGCAAGCTGTAATCAACCAAAAGAACTAAAAGAGTAACATAATAGTTTACTAAAGTCTTACATCAACAAACCAAGTTCAACATTAACTAACACCACATAAAATAAATAATAAAAAAAACTAAAAACTAAACAGAAAAGAAATTAATCATCATCCTCTCGTCCCTGCACTCCACTCGGTCCTTCCCCATCGTCCCTCGGGATCCACAGCTCTTCCCATGTCGGAATATAAGGACATTGTGGTGGCACCGCGGGTGGTCGCACCACACCCATGTGGGAAAACATCGCTTCCAAAATTTGTGTGTTGTAATTCATCCCACCACGGAGATTATCCAAATATGATCCAACTCTGGTTTGAAACGGGTCGGTGGGTACTCCTCCCGGGTGACGGTCTCTCTCAACTTCTCCCCGGGCTCTAACATTTCTTCGTCTTCTCGCAGGAGGTTGCTCGGGTTGTTCCACCTCTTGCTCTCTATCTTCCGGGGGTATAACATAACCTCCCCCGACATCAACCACCACGCGCATAACACCCAAAAACTGAATAGTCAAATCATTGTCTGGCAAACGGGTAAGGTTCCGCATAAATTCTTGGGAAAAAATCCCATATGACCGGGCAAGACGGGTGACCAAATGTCCACCTGTAATTGGACTTCCTTGTCGTGAACTGACCGCTCTCTTTCCCAAAAACCTTGCTAGCATGTAAGGAATATCACAACACACCCCGGGAGTAATAATACTCCACAAAAAGAACAAATCTTGTAAAGAAACCTTATCACCGTGATGTTTATGATTGATAGAAAAGGTGATAAGGCGGTGAAAAAAACGATGCACCGGATTCCGAATTTGTGCTTCACTTGAATCACGAGAACTGTACTCGTGATTTGCGATAGTGCGCCAAAATTGAACATCAAAAATACCGGGCGCAAAATCCTGAACACAACCAAGTAAAAATGGAACAAAGAACGGGGATTGAGTCTCCACTTCCGTATAGATCCCCATGCGCCATGCAAATTCCCGGATACCACACTCCCGATACACCCCGCCCAACCGGAAAACTAATGCCCGGTTATAATCAAAATGAATGGTGCGTTCTTCAAAGTTCACAGTAGAGAAAAACTCCACTGATAATTCCCGGTACACGGGTTCTTGGATCGCGAACAAGTTCCTCCATCCATGGCAAGTAAAGGAAAAATGGCCTCCCTCGTATACTTTTGTCCAATGGCGCTCCAACTCAACAACCATTCCAACACCGCCAAGCCATCCCCAGTCAATAATCGGAGCTATAGCAAACTCCCTATTGTATAACCATCCCAAACGGTTCTGATACGACGTCAACAAGGCCCGTGAAATGGTTCGCGGAAATCGATATAACGGATGGATATTCGAGACATCAATCGGGTCATTGTCCTGTTGAACAGCCCTTCTAGGTGTCATCTTTCTGCAATGTTCAAAAACAAACCAAAACAAAAACAAAACACCTAAAATATGTTATCAAAATCAATGCAGAAAACTTGTCGCCCAGGAATCACGTCGTGGCTTGGCTCGCCACGTCGTGGTCTCGCAGTCGGATCGTTGGCACAGATCAAACACTAAATACGCGATTTTACCCAAAAACAATACTTGGGGTTTGTTTCTATTGCTATTCTAAGGGCATGCAACCTAAAAACAGTAACCAATTTCATCCAATTTCGGAAATCCTATCATTCACATAAACCCTAACCATGAAAATGTATAAATTGTAAGTAATATCTACACTTAATGGATGAAATACATACCAGATGGAGTAAAAGGACAAGAGAATGCAGGAAATTTGGAGGAAAAGTTGAAAAAAAATCAGCTGTGGGGACCTTGCTTCCGTTCGTGAGGCAGTAAACAAATGGGGAAGAAGTTTGTGGTCAAAGGGTTTAATAACTGGTCCCCCCCCCCCCCAGAATCGGCTAAAGCATAAATCTTCATATTATTCCCAAACTCACATGGGAGAGTAAGTCGTCCAGGATCCCCCATTTTCTTAGGTATTTCTGTAACATCCGGATTTTCAGGGACATTATTGTGTATGTTAATATTGAGCTTTAAGGAGGGACTCGACGAGTTGAGGGACCAACTCGCCGAGTCGAGTTGAGATTGACCGCGTGGGTTTAATGAGCGGACTCGACGAGTCCGAGGATGGACTCGCCTAGTAGGCACTGGGCAGAGAAAACCCTAAGTTCCGGGGTTGGAGCCTATTTAAAGGAACTTATGACCTTGGGTGCGCCTCATATCTCCTGTGAGAAACCCTAAATCGCCATTGGAGCCAAGGAAGAGTTCTTGTGATGAAATCAAGTAGTTTTGGTGTGGTTTTTCAAATGAAGTGAAGGGATTCAGCTTGAAGGACCAAAGGAGGTTGTTATTCTGAGACATCTAAGCAAGGATCTCCATTTTGAGGTAGTATTTCGCCCCTTCTTTCTGTTTTGTGTAAAATCCTTGAATCTAGGTTTTCTTTACCCTTTCTTGGATTGTATATGATGCATATGAGGTCCCAATGTGGAATAAGCTTTAGATCTGGACCTTAAGAGGTCCAGAGAGTCCCAATCTTCCAGCTTTATGCAGTCCCTTTGGGGTTATGGATCTAGGTTGCCATTTTAGGAGCTATTTCTTCATATAAGGGCATAAGAGTGTTGCATGAGCTTAAAGATTGAACCTTTACGTGATTATTGGGTGTAAGAAGGTCAGATCTATAAGTTAGAGAAACAGATCTGACCTCAGAAGGTCTTTTGAGTGTTGCCATGGAGGGACCTCGCCGAGTCCATATGGGGACTCGACGAGTCGAGTCGGGTTGCCCCGCGGTTCGTGACCAGTGGTAACCCGTCGAGTGAAAGTTTAACTTGACGAGTCGAGTGAGGCTTTTTGAGGATTCAGAGGACACGCATGGACTCGCCGAGTCACTCGAGTGCACTCGACGAGTCTGGTCAAAGTCTGACCGTTGACTAGAGTTGACTTCAGTTGACCTTGGGGTTTTGGTCAAGCCGATTCAAGAGAGGTCAGAGAGGGGTAGAATGGTCTTCTACCCATTATTAGGGATGAGAACATGAGAGGATTTTTATTAGAGATGTTATCATTTTGATAGGAGGAGGCTAGGTCGGGTTATCGAGCACGAGAAGGTATCCGACATCATGCGAGGTGAGTCTTCTCACTATACATTACCTAGAGTGGTATCTATGTGCAGACCAGAGGGTCTTATGTGTTATATGTTGAGATTATGTGCATTATGATATATGTATGCTATGTGTTATATTGACCGGACCGGAGGGTCCAACGACTTACGAGGCCAGAGGGTCCTCGAGTAGACCGGACCGAAGGGTCCAATGATTCAGACCGGACCGGAGGGTCCAACGAGTTAGACCGGACCGGAGGGTCCAACGAGCTACGAGACTGGAGGGTCCCGCTGAGACACATCGACCGGAGGGTCGTACCGATTTATAGCCTCGAGTGGCGTATGTGCTGTATATGGTTTTTTTTGGGGAACTCACTAAGCTTCGTGCTTATCGTGTTATGTGTTATGTGTTTCAGGTATCTCAGAGGATCGCGGGAAGGCACCGGCTTGATTGTACACACCAGAGAAAGAGTTATATTTTGAGGATCCTGGATAATTAATGGAGTTGTGCTCGTAAAATGAATAAACGAGATTTCTATACAATATGTTATGAAAAGTATGTGGTATTAAAATGAAAAATTTGTTTGAAAAATTACGGTGTTACAATTTGGTATCAGAGCCTTGGTTTGAGGGATTCGGATGCACCTTCGGGCGTATCTGAACTCAAACTGAGGATTTGAGGGAATTTTCATAAAAGAAACAATTTTTCTAAAAAGAGTAAAAGATTTTTGAGAAAATCAGAACGGAGCAGTGTGTACGATCAGCCAGCGCCCGAACGGTGATTTCCCAAAATACCCTTACATTATGTGTTATGAGATATTATGTGATATGCTATGCATGCTAGAGATAGGCTAGGTATTCATATTTTAGGACTAGAGTGGCCTGATTTGTGATGCCTTAGCCTAGGAGTTGCTGTTATATGTGATGTGCCTTCGAGTATGTGCTGAGTATGAGTATCCAACAGAAATCCTTTTAGAGAGGGATCTGAGTAGAGGAGTAATCTAGGAGAGATACCTAGATGAGCATTTGAAGAGTCTACTGAGAGAGTAGTCAGATGCCCGCGTGGGGTAAAGTTGCTTGAGTTCGGTGATATCCTTTGAGTATGAGGAGAGTAAGTGGGTAATAACCTAGAGTGGTTTTACATGTTGGTAGAAATTATTCGATGCCTGAATGTTGCTTGCTTTGTGCTTTGTGGAACTCTTGATGATGGGAGTCACCTACTAAGTGAATATGACGATATTCAGGAGGTAGATGGCTGACATCATAAGGAGTTCTTCAGCAGCTGATGGCGGAGAAGTGTGAGAACCTAGGAAGAGCCTAGGAAAGGGTGACCCTAGTCAGATGAGTACGCTGACAAGAGTAGAGCATTTCGCAGAGGAGCGTACACACGTGACAGGATTGGTGATCGAGAAGGTTGAGCAGCTACTTAGGAACTCGGGGATGGTCCGTGCAGAAAGTATGGGTAGATGTGGCAGGTAGTATGGGCCCGTACTACTGAAAGCAGAGGACCCATACTCGATGCAGGGAACATTCCGGAGGATCTAAGTAGCAGATCGAGAGGTGAATTCATGGTTCGAGTACCATGATTTGTAGCAGAACGAGAGGTGATTTCGTGGTTCGAGTACCATGATTTGTAGCAGAACGAGAGGTGATTTCATGGTTCGAGTATCATGATTCGTAGCGGATTGAGAAGGGAGAACATGGTTCGAGTACCATGATTCGTAATGGATTGAGAAGAGACAACGTGGTTCGGGTACCATGATTCATAGCAGATCAAGAGGTGGCCACATGGTTCGAGTACCCTGACTCGTGGCGGTTAGTGCTTCTGGTTTACCGGTTATTCTGTGGTGATTGTCTAGACTGAGATCAGATGTGAAAGAGTATGGGGCCAGTGGGCCATGATGAACGAGTTTTAGTAGAGCATCCCTTGAAAGGGGAATCGAGTTAGCTCCGAGGAATTTTTGGTGAGATACCAGTTGGAGTCGCAAGACTCAGGGATGAGTAGGGATGGTGCGTTATTGGAGAATACGGTCTGGGCTGAGCGACCGGACGATAGTGGAGATGTCATTTTCTGTGACCTGAGCGCTGCTATTTCTGTTCCAGTGGGAAACAGGAGAGATATTGAGATTTTCGGTTTCCGAGGTTGGGGGTGAGCCCTGTGGGGTAGTTTTGGTTACGATCTTTCATCAGAGTATCTGGGCAGTATGTCTGCCGCGAGGTAAGGATATAGCATGAGTAGGTTGTCAGTGGGGACTGAGATGGTCAAGGACCAGGATACACCCTATTTGAGCATAGTAGGGCATGTGTTAGCTGCAGCAACGGACGGTCAAGAGGAGTATATCGGAGCGGTGGCTCTTATTGTCTATGATGGGTATCGAGTGTGGAAATGAGGTCTCTGCTCTTATGATAATTCACGTGATGGGACGTCAGTTGAGGAGTCGAGGATGAGGAGCATGTTAGTTCATTATTTTCAGACTGAGGGTCAGTATTACTACTGGACAGTTGAGATGTCCGGTAGTGGGATGGTACGAGATTCTGAATGACTAGAGGCAATCATGATGAGAAGTTTCTGAGGATTTCATCTGAGATTCGGGGTAGTTGGAGTTGTTTGATCTCCATCGGGGAGATCATCGAGCATTGTGTATCACCTTCCAAGGGTAGGTGTGATGTTACTGGTAAAAATAGTCTGTGGGATAGATTGTTGGTGAACCAATTGGTGATGGTTCGAACCCTGAGTGGGGGAGAACCGGGTACCTTTGAGGAGATTAGAGGTTGTTCAAGAGTGGTTGGAGAACTGGATATAGATACCTGTGGTGCGGATTCCTGAGACCAGGGTTATTGGTGGTCAAGGCAAAGTGTAGAGCGAGATAGTGTATGTTGTATGTGTTAAGGGAAGGATGAGTGTCTCCACGGCAGGTGGTTGTCGATCGAAGACCGTGTGTGGCATGAAGATTAGTGGTGAATCCTGAAGGAACGCATTGTTGTATCTGTGTATGATGCGGTAAGTAGGAGATCAGTGGTTGAGACAGGACATCATGAGGTTCTGTGATGGTGTATCGAGGTATCCGAGTATGATGTTCTAAATTTCGGACTATTTTGAGACTTGAGTTATGGGATGACGAGTGGTGTATCAGGTGTATACGGTTCCAGTGGGAGCCCTTTCAGCTAGTTGACATCAAACAGGATTATTCGAGAATGTGGATTGCAGTAGGGAAAGGTGTTTTGTTATGGCAGATGTCGTCAGAAATAGCAATGCATAATTTGGGTAAGTATGTACACCTATGGTTGGTCCGCAGGGCATGAGTTAATGATCGCAGTGTGGCGTCGACCTGAGGATGAGATTGTGAAGTGGTAAGAGCAAGGGTGGTGATGCTACGGGGAGCCGTAGTACTCACTATTCAGTGAGAGGTTGTGGTGATGCTGCGGGGAGCCGTAGTACTCACTATTCAGTGAGAGGTTGTGGTGATGCTGCGGGGAGCCGTAGTACTCACTATTCAGTGAGAGGTTGTTGTGATGCTGCGGGGAGCCGTAGTACTCACTATTCAGTGAGAGGTTGTGGTGATGCTCCGGGGAGCCGTAGTACTCACTATTCAGTGAGCGGTTGTGGTGATGCTGCGGGGAGCCGTAGTACTCATTATTCAGTGAGAGGTTATTGTGATGATGCGGGGAGCCGTAGTACTCACTATTCAGTGAGAGGTTGTTGTGATACTGCGGGGAGCCGTAGTACCCACTAGTCAGCAAGAGAATGTTGCGATGAAGTACTCTCTGATCAGAGCGTGAGACAGAGGAGTTTTGGGCTGGGGTAGCCCTAATATTTGAGTTTTGTGGGAGCCTGGTGGTCGAATCAGGGGTGAAACTGGGATCTCCATAATTGTCGGGAGTTGTTATATTCTGAATTGAGTAATGGTTGTCGCAACCAAAGGGAAGTGGATAAGTGAAGAACGTATGAGTTGCGGGTCATGAGTCATGAGTTGAGTGGTTCGTTGGGACGAGTGGTTCCAATTCTGTGCCGGATCAGACTCTCGAGTTGAGTTCGATTCTAGTAGTGTATCGAGTAGACAGAATGAGATTCCAGTGGTAACCCGTCGAGTGAAAGGTTAACTCGACGAGTCGAGTGAGGCTTTTTGAGGATTCAGAGGACACGCATGGACTCGCCGAGTCACTCGAGTGCACTCGACGAGTCTGGTCAAAGTCTGACCGTTGACTAGAGTTGACTTCAGTTGACCTTGGGGTTTTGGTCAAGCCGATTCAAGAGAGGTCAGAGAGGGGTAGAATAGTCTTCTACCCATTATTAGGGATGAGAATATGAGAGGATTTTTATTAGAGATGTTATCATTTTGATAAGAGGAGGCTAGGTCGGGTTATCGAGCACGAGAAGGTATCCGACATCATGCGAGGTGAGTCTTCTCACTATACATTACCTAGAGTGGTATCTATGTGCAGACCGGAGGGTCTTATGTGTTATATGTTGAGATTATGTGCATTATGATATATGTATGCTATGTGTTATATAGACCGGACCGGAGGGTCCAACGACTTACGAGGCCAGAGGGTCCTCGAGTAGATCGGACCGGAGGGTCCAATGATTCAGACCGGACCGGAGGGTCCAACGAGTTAGACCGGACCGGAGGGTCCAACGAGCTACGGGACTGGAGGGTCCCGCTGAGACACATTGACCGGAGGGTCGTACCGATTTATAGCCTCGAGTGGCGTATGTGTTGTATGTGGTATTTTGGGGAACTCACTAAGCTTCGTGCTTATCGTGTTATGTGTTATGTGTTTCAGGTATCTCAGAGGATCGCGGGAAGGCACCGGCTTGATTGTACACACCAGAGAAAGAGTTATATTTTGAGGATTCTGGATAATTAATGGAGTTGTGCTTGTAAAATGAATAAACGAGATTTCTATACAATATGTTATGAAAAGTATGTGGCTTTAAAATGAAAAATCTGTTTGAAAAATTACGGTGTTACAATTTCTCCCAACACAGCTTTTGAGCTTTGCTCACTTAGAATCACCTTAGAATTCTCCTTTAATTGCTGACGAGTGTCTAACAAGTCTTGTAGGAACTTAGCATATTCTGGAATTTTTGCAAGAGAATCAATAAAAGGAGTATTGATAGGAATACCCTTTAATTGCTTGATAAACTCCAGATGTTCTCTCTCCGGTGGACTGAGATTAGCTCTAGACGGGAATGGCAAAGGCGGTTTATAAGTCGAGACGGTTTCTGGAATTTTCTGATCAGACCAAGGCCACGATGTGGACATATGATTCCCACGACGTGGTTTCTGTACTTCAGCTACATTTTTGTTCTCGAATTTTAGCTTCTTCGGTTTTGGATCGGGGTGCTGGGGCTCCACTTCCAAGGCCTCTAGGAACTCAGAAATCGCCTCTTCTTCAATATCTATGGCCATTACGTGAGATTGGGTTTTGTTTTCAGGATTTTTCGGGAATATCTTCTCATTAACCAAAGTGGTAAGTTGACCAAGTTGTACTTCAAGGTTATTAATGGAGGCTTGCTGATTCTTTATTAATGCTTGCTGATCTATCATCATTGTGTGATCATTCTTCATTATACTTATTTGTTCTTCCATTGCAGCATCGGTAACATCATGTCTTTTTTCTGAAGCTTCCATGAATTTCATCAACATGGTCTCTAATTCTGATTTCTTCTCAACTAGTGGTTGCTCTCTTTGGTAGAAGCCCAGGCCAGTTTGCCTAAATTTCTCTTCTTTTTGCTTCTTGCATTCTTCGTAAGGCAGCCACTCTTTCTTTGGTTTCCTACAATCTTCATCATATTTGTCCCCGCTTGAGTAGCATACTTGAGCTTTCTTGTTTCCATATTCATCCATATTGCAATCCTTTGTCAAGTGTGGGCCACTACATCTCTCGCAACCAACTCGAATTGCATGAATTGATTGGTCCAATTGAGTCAATCTCCTATCCATAGTGCTATGCATTGCCATTACAGCAGCCATCTCTTCAGTTTGTGTACCTCCACCGCCTTTTATTCCATCACGCCCTGGGTTGTGATACTCACGAGAGTGCCTTGAAAACTCTTCAATTAGCTCCTTGGCATGATTTGGGTTCTTCTTCGTTAGTGGTCCTTGCGAATCAAGGAGTTGTCTAGTCATGACATTCACCCCATCATAAAATATTGACATCTCTTGCTGAATATTGAGGTCATGTTGAGGACAATTCCTTAACAACCCCTTGTAGCGTTCCCAGGCCTCGTATAATGACTCCCCCGGATTTTGCTCAAAGTTGGCAATTGCCTTCTTGAGTTTAGAGATTTTGGAGGGTGGACAAAACTGATCTAGAAATCTTTCACGCAATTGGGCCCATGTGGTGATCGTACCAGGTGGGAGTGCTTTTAACCAGTCTTTTGCTGCTCCCTTAAAAGTAACTGGTAGCATCCTTAGCAAAGCTGTCTCCCTTGGGATATTAGGAGTATTAAAATAATCCGCAATATCGTTCACCTCGTCTAAGTGTTTGAAAGCATCCTCGTGATCCTTCCCATAAAATGGGATATCCTTAAGTGCAGTAAGGATATGTCCCTTCAACTCGAATGTGGCATTGGCAGGAATCGTAGGATGTACTAAACCCGGCCCCACATCATCTCGAATGCGCTTCTTGTAGTCCCACATGGCCATCTCATCAATGTTTTCCATCTCGTTCTCCAGCTCGTTCTCGGGTTCACTTGTATGTAATTCAAATTCATGCTCAGTATCGTACGCGGACTCGGCTTGGATGGGTATTTGATCTATGTGTTCAAGCTTGCTCTTGTTCTTTGAAGATGAACTTGACTCCTTCGTTTTCTTCCCCGACTTCTTTGAGAACACTGATTTGAATTCTTGTAAAGGTGTCTTCTTTGGTGTTTGATCTTCTTTCACGCTCTTATCCTTCTTTTTGTGAAGTGTAGACTCGGGATCTTCAAGTGGTGGTGCCAAAGGTGTGTTAGAACATCTGGTCATGAACTCCTGAAATAAGAAAAGAAAATAAAACGTAAAACTGAACTAAGAAAAAGGGAAAAAATTGTGAATCACAGGTGTCACGTCGTGGAAGGATACTCCACGTCGTGACTTTTGTAACGAAAAAAATTAAACTATGCTTATAAAAATAAATTTTTGCGGGTTTTACCCCACAAAAAGGATCGATTAATCTAAAGCAAATAAATAAACAATAAACTAAGTCGATCCCCGGCAACGGCGCCAAAAACTTGATGTGCACGGAAGTACCCACTAATTTTAATATTTATAACCTAACAAACTTAGACTAACTATGCACTTGTAGGCAGTGTACCTAGTCAGATTACAGTATAGCTTAGGTAAGTCGGGTGTCGATCACAGGGAACAATGTTATTAATTAATCTATTTACTACTAAATTAATCTAATTATTAACAAGCTAAAAAGGGGGCTTTTATCTGATTTTGCAAGATCAGACTAACTTAACTCAAATTCAATCAATAATTAAAAGACACTCTTATCTAGTTCGAATCCACTTCGTCCTTATGGCTAGCTAATAATTATGGATTATTAAGTTGGTTATTATTATATTAGTAATTTAGGTCTAAATTTACCAATAGTTAATTAATTCATGTAAAGCTATGTATGGTCACACACAATTAAACACATAATCAATTATGTTATGAATATGCTATGTAAGATTTATCATGCAAACACAATTATGATCATAATCTATGTTCTCTAGCACAGCAAAGTTAATTACTTCAATTACTAACTAAGATTTTGGTTGATCCTAGCTCTAGTAATTCAATGTTCACTAAATTACTAGGTTATCAAGTTCATGCAATTAATGGTCACTAAGCTACACATAACATGAGTTTAAGCAATTAAAGCAACAACATAAGCATGCTAGGTAACAATAAATCAAACACAAGCAATTCACCAACTAAATAAATCCATATAAAGTTATGTTATTCATAAGTTTGAAGCTTCATCTAGCTAGATAAGAGTAGCTAGATTCAGCTGCTCATAGTAGCAACTAACATATAAACACAACTCAAATAAGAAAACATGTCTATAAGTATCAAACAAGTAAACAAATTATGAACTTTTACTCTTTTGGTGTTGAAAACCCTTTTCCAGGACCTTACTTCTGCTGTAAATCGCCTCCTGGAACCTCTTCCTTCAGCCAAAAGTCTCTCCAATCGTAATGGAGAGGGGTTTATATATTTTCTGGAAAATCACGTTCCACGTCGTGGCAGGAAGCTCCACGACGTGACTTCAGGAATTATCCGTATTCGCCAAGGATTCTTTCTTCGCGTACTTATCTTCTGAAAAGATCGATTCCACGTCGTGGTTATCAGGTTCACGTCATGGCCCCAATATATTTCGTGAATTACTTCATCTTTTATGCTTCAAGCCTCCAATGTTCCATAAATTGTCACTTCTGGTCCCTTTCTTCTGAAATGCTTTTATTTTGGCTGCAAATAACATTTTATCCTTATAAGTACCATAATTCTATGCAAATAACCAAAATATTAAATAAAATGTAGATCAATATTGCCTAAAACTATGTATAAATATGGCAACATCAGATAGTGAGAGGTTGCGGTGATACTACGGGGAGCCGTAGTACTCACTATTCAGTGAGAGGTTGCGGTGATGCTACGGGAAGCCGTAGTACTCACTATTCAGTGAGAGGTTGTGGTGATGCTACGGGAAGCCGTAGTACTCACTATTCAGTGAGAGGTTGTGGTGATGCTACGGGAAGCCGTAGTACTCACTATTCAGTGAGAGGTGGCGGTGATGCTACGGGGATCCGTAGTACTCACTATTCAGTGAGAGGTTGCGGTGATGCTACGGGAAGCCGTAGTACTCACTATTCAGTGAGAGGTTGTGGTGATGCTACGGGAAGCCGTAGTACTCACTATTCAGTGAGAGGTTGCGGTGATGCTACGGGGAGCCGTAGTACTCACTATTCAGTGAGAGGTTGTGGTGATGCTACGGGAAGCCATAGTACTCACTATTCAGTGAGAGGTGGCGGTGATGCTACGGGGATCCGTAGTACTCACTATTCAGTGAGAGGTTGCGGTGATGCTACGGGAAGCCGTAGTATTCACTTTTCAGTGAGAGGTTGCAGTGATGCTACGGGGAGCCGTAGTACTCACTATTCAGTAAGAGGGTGTTGTGATACTACGGGGAGCCGTAGTACTCACTAGTCAGAGCATGATGCAGAAGGGTTTTAGGCTTGGGTAGCCCTAATGATTGAGTTTGGGAGCCTGGTGGTTGGACCAGGGGCGAGGCCGAGGTCTCCATATTTGTCAGAAATCGCTATATTCTAAGTTGAGTCGTTGTTATCACAACCGAAGGGAATTGAAGAAGTGGTGTACGCGTGGATTACGAATCTTGGGTCATGAGTTGAGTATCATATTGGAATTTAGTGGACCCAATTTTGTTGTTGAATCCGACTCTAGAGCTTGAGTCTGGATTCGTTCGTGTGTTTAGTAGGCAAGATGAGGTGTCGGATTCGTAGATGGGTTCATTTTGAGAAGTATTGTTCCCCGTCATATGTATTAAACCAGAGTGAGTTAGCTCGTCGGTATGGGAAGAACCGCGAAACGCATGGAATCAGTGGATGGTAGACGGCAGAGGTCGAAGGTAAGACGATATCAGATAAATTGTAGTGTTCGCTTGGGGTAAAGAGAACTACGTGACTTGTGCGTCACGATGAGCTGAGGTAGCTATCGCGAGCAGGAGGGTTGTAAAGTTATCATATTGGGTGTGCAAGGGGTAGCCGTTGGAGGTGAAACCGTTGGGTCGTGATCTGACCTGGTACTTAGAGTTGGAAGTGTTTTATCCGAGTCTGTTAATCGATGATCGATTATCAGGGTGATATTCTGCATAGGCGGTCTGGCGGGGAGACAGACCACTATAGTCTTCCAGTTTTGGAGAGTTAGAGCATATACCTCCACTGGAAAAAGGGGTCCGTCCTTCTCCGGCTTGGGAATTTCTACTTGGTTTCGGATGTCCTGGGAGGAGGATCGTTGAATGTTAAGAGATTTTCCGGTTGTGCTTCCCGGACTATTGGTTTCGATCTATGCGAAGAAAAGGAACGATTTCAAGGGCGAAATCTAAATTAAGTGGGGGAAGACTCGTGGGCCGTAATCTGAATATGAGAAGGTTTCAAGATTTTGAAAAAGATATGTTTAAGTCTTCTTGGATATGGATAGGGTGGATTGTGTGAGAAAGGGGTTCGGTTTGTGCTTTAGGTCCCAAGGGTATTGATGATATATGGTCCATTGGCATGGCCTAGACTGCTCTAGCGCGCCAGCCTGGCCTGGCGCGCTCCTGCCAGACCTGCCTGGCATTCCCTTGCGAGCCATGCTGGGGACTCTCCTGCCGGCCCGGCCAGGCGCTCCCTCGCCTGGCACTCCCTTGCCATCCCTTCCTGGTGCGCGCCCGCCAGCCCTGTCCGGCGCCTCCGGGCGGCCTTGCCCAGCTCCTTGCTAGTTGGGCCTGAATTGGGCTGGCCCAAGGCCTGCCCCAATTCCCCTTGACCTAATTGTCCACTATAAATAGAATAGTGTCTCCTCCACGAAGGAGGACCCCTTTTCCCAAGTGGTTCAACCACCACTAGACTTCCCCCATGGCTCAGCCGCCACTATACTCCGGCCGGGTGGCTCAGCCGCCACCCGTCGCCGTCAGCCACCATACACCACCACTAGCACCGAGATGGTTCTCTCCAGCTATGGAGGACCATCTCAGATCTTTCAGCTGATCTAACTTGACCGTCGGAGTCCGCTTCCAGGGCACAGTCCCTGGGGCGGCTCTAACGACTTTGCACTATGATGTCTAGATCTCTGCCGCAGCTGAAGACCAGAAGAATCGCCGGAGGTCGATGTCGCATCATTTGGCGCCATCCCGGGCTTGAACAAGCAGCCATCATCTTGTTCTTGCCTAGATCTGTTCAGATCTGTTGTGCCTCAGCTCAGGTTCTTCTCAGATCTGTTCATTTCTAGCACCCTTTAGTTCAGATCTGTTTGGCTCTTGCCAAGATCTACTCTATTTTGAGTTCAGATCTGTAGATCTGTTTTATCTTGAAGCTCAGATCTCAAGATCTGTTGTGTCTTTTGTTCAGATCGTTTGGTCTATTTTGTTTGTTGTTCAGATATTTAAATATTCTTGATTTTAGTTCATTTGAACACCTCTCAAGTTTTAAAAGACTTTATCAGATTTGTTTTCATATATATTTTGATGGGTTCTTCAGCAAGTAGTGAAGAAAGAACCCCTTATGAGTTCTTAACCCATTTTCGTTTTTGTGTTGTGGTTTTATCAAACAACTGGAAGAGAAGAGAAATTCTTTGTGGTTATTTACCTTCTTTCAAGTTGGTGTTTCCTTTGGAGGCTCCAAAAAAGAAAAACGAAAATTTATGAGATCTGTTTCTTTTTCATATTTAAATAGCTTTTTGAGCAAGCTGAGGGGAAAAGAAAGTTTTATAAGAAGAGACTTTGTCAAATTCGTTTTTGTTTATATTTTGGGGTTTTTTCCCAGTAAGTTGAGAAGAAAAGAAGTGTTTTATGAGTTTTATCTCATCTCTAAGAAGTGTTTTATGAGTTTTATCTCATCTCTAAGAAGTGTTTTATGAGTTTTATCTCATCTCTTGTTCATGCATTATTTGAAGATCCTTCTCTAGCTGTGCATTTCCATGTACATTGTTATCCACTTTAACAACTATTTGTACATACAGTCACATGGCTTGTACATTTTACAAAACCTTCAGAAAAAAAAGTTCCATGTACATTGTTATCCATATACATTGTTATCCACTGTAACAACTATTTGTACATACATCCACATGGCTTGTACATTTTACAAAAACTTCAGAAAAAAAAGAAAGAAGGGAGAAGAAATTTTGATAGGTTTTAAAATATTTGCAGTTTACATATTTCTAGAAAACACTTTTTAGTTTATGATTTATATTATATGTTTCAAAACCAGTTAAACCATATTTTTTACCTCAAGGTTTTATCCTATTATTTTCTAAGTTTACTCGTTAGTCAAAAAAAAAAAAAAAATATTCCTTGTTTCAACAAAACGAAAAAAAGGGAAAGAGATTGTCAGTACCATCTGTATACTGTCTATAACACATCAACGTCTATGTACAAACTGCCTATGCTCCATATCTCTAAATGAAAGATGGAGCTAAAAGTTACATCAAACGCATGGGTCCCACATGATTCAAGAGAAGACAAAAACGGGACCCACCATGACCATCTCTCCATACTAACTTTCGTTGTGACACCGACACCTCAATCCATTGCCGGTACTCTTCTGCATCCCCATAACTTGCTTCCAGCTACAACTCCAATCGGTGTCTTCAAGAAAAAATCTCGCTCCCACTACGCTGTCGGCAACGACTCCGAGGCAGTCTTCATCCCTATCAAAAGTGCAACGTTGCCTCCGTATCCTTGATCGTTGCCACCAAGTGAAGCTAAAGCGTCATCGGCCATTCGACGGCTCCAACGCCATTGTCACCCGCTGTTCTAGAAACTCGCTGCCACCGTCAACCAGTAGATCGACAGAACTTGAGCATAACCGGCAACTTCCAACCCATGGTACTGGTGATTATGGCCGGTCCCGTGTTTCTCGACCCTGCACCTGCAATCAAATCATCCCCAGCCAACGGTTCGACTGATTATCACTGACGGCTAGATCGCCGCCTTGATCTATCTCCACAGACTAGGACCACCGGTGAGGTATAACCATCCTGGTGATATTCCAGTCGCCGGCCACCTTAAAGAGACAACCCAGCGACAGCAGCTCCAACTGTCTACCACCGCCTATCGCCGCCTGCTGCCACGAAGCGCACCCGGAAAACTCGCATTTAACTGATGTCGCAACAGATTTGTTGACCCACCAAGATCATTAATTGGCATGTCTGATACAATTCCAGATGCGATTCTCCATTGCTTTTCCATCTCCAAATTCCATCGCCAGCCTGGAACTAAACTGCCGTCAATTGACGAAATCGGGTCGTCTCGAGCCACCTGCTGTTCCGTCACCATCTGTCGATCTCCAACAGCAGCAACCCAAGTGCTAGCCGCTGACGATTCGATAACCCCGATCTCCCCTACAGTCGACGTCGTTCGCTAGTAAGAATCGTGAGAGCGAGAGTAGGAGGCGGTTGTAGAATGAAAGCAAAAGGATACAGCCCCACATAAGGTGTTCAAACGCACGTATAAGAAAATAGAGAAATTGGCCTACAACTCCATAAACCCTAAGGGGATGCATTGTTGTGTGTGGGCTATGGGCTCAGATAGATCCATACAAAAGAAAATTTTAATGTTAAAAGTTGGGCCTCTCTAAATAAATTCAATATCCTAACATCAAATGGGCTAATAAATTACAAGTGGGCTCCAAACACATTTATCTTTGGATTTTGTATCAAATTGATATTTTATTGGCCATCTCAACAGTAAATGGGCCAATATTACAAGACAAAACACCCATTTAACGAAGGCGTATCACAAGCCCCGCTCAACAAATACGTCTCGAATACGCAAGGAGTTTTCAAAAAAAAAAAAAAAAAAAAAAAAGGGGGGGGGGGGGGGGGGGGGGGGGAAGGAGGCGTGGGCCTAATATACTACAATTTTGTTTTGGGCTCCTCACAATTTGGGCTATCTCGCATTTTTGTGTCGTTTCAACAATAAAAATGGGTCGTCTTTGCAAGATAAGATCAACAGTTTCGTATGCACTAATTCAATTTAGCTAAATCCAAATCACGAAGATGCGGTCTAACTAGCTCAACATTTTCAAAAAAAAAAAAAAGGCGGAGGGAGAAGAGTAGCACGTTGCTACTACTCGTGACGCATTCCGAAATAACCCTCAGCAAGCGTGCTGTCCGGCTATTAGCAGCTGTGGTGACCGGCTTCCGCTAGCCTCACTGCTCAGCTGTCAACAGCCACGCCGCCTGGATCCTAGCGGTCGCGCAGCTCGAACCTCAACAGCCATGCGACCCAGCTCAGCAGTCGTGCTACCCAGTCCTTGTTAGTACTTGGGTCGCCTAGCTCTTTCCAGCAGCTATGTATCTCAGCTTTCAGCAGCTATACATCCATCTTTCCCTTTCCTCACCTACTCCAGAAAAAAAGGGGGGGGGGGGTGGTATGACACTATGCAGAAGTAATTTTTACTCCGAATGGGCAGAGTTAGTGTACAGGAAGAGCGGATGTTATGCATGACAGTGCACCCCCAGTGTGACACAAATATCTTAGACCGAAAGAGCAGCCTCGTGGTTCAATCCTCGGAAAACTCGTTGCCCAACTCTCAGTGGTCATGTAGCTCATGTATCGCTAGCAACTCAATGCTTAGTTCTCAGCGGCCCTGTTGACCAGCTCTCGACGGCAGTCTCGATGTGCACCACTCGACAACAACTACATTATACAACTCTAAGTAGCATTGTTGCATAGCCCTCGACAGATAGCCAACACAGCGAGGCACCAATCACCAAACTAGTGATGCAGCAAAGCATCAGGCGCCATTACACTTCAACACGAGCTAATCACCCGGGCCAGACACATAGATTGTAGGATGCTGTGCTCAGCCCTTCAAGGTTCAGTACCCTCGCCTCGAGTCGCCTGGTTTCTCGGCCCGACTCCATTATAGCGCAAGCTCCGCATGCGAGGTTCAATACCTTCGCCTCGAGTCGCCTGGCTTCTTAGTCCGACTCCATTATAGCGGCAAGCTCCGCATGTGAGGTTCAGTACCCTCGCCTCGAGTCGCCTGGCTTCTCAATCCGGCTCCATTATAGCGGCAAGCTCCGCATGCGAGGTTCAGTACCCTCGCCTCGAGTCGCCTGGCTTCTCAGCCCGACTCCGTCATAGCGGCAAGCTCCGCATGCGAGGTTCAGTACCCTCGCCTCGAGTCGCCTGGCTTCTCAGCCTGACTCCATTATAGCGGCAAGCTCCGCATGCGAGGTTCAGCACCCTCGCCTCGAGTCGCCGGGCCTCTCAGCCCGACTCTATTATAGCGGCAAGCTCCGCATGCGAGGTTCAGTACCCTCGCCTCGAGTCGCCTGGCTTCTCAGCCCAGCTCCATTATAGCGGCAAGCTCCGCATGCGAGGTTCAGTACCCTCGCCTCGAGTCGCCTGGCTTCTCAGCCCGACTCCGTCATAGCGGAAAGCTCTGCATGCGAGGTTCAGTACCTTTGCCTCGAGTCGCCTGGCTTCTTAGCCCGACTCCAGTATAGCAACATGCCCCGACCATTCCACGCGATGCTCTCCCACGTGATCTATCTACGATCACTAGCAGCCAAGCCCGATCCATTCCGCGCGATACTCTCCCGCGTAACATCTCCATGATCATTGGCTGCTAAGCCCAAGCTATTCTCCTAAGTCGCGCATCACAAGTTTCTTCCACACCATGATCTTGTTGGATTAATGTCTAAGTCCATAACTATATTTGGTATGTACTTGACCCGACCCGGCATGGTCCATTTGGGTTGCACTTCACCGGCACAATTTATATGGATAGTCTTTTGAGAATAGTATATTTATGATTTATATTAATATATTATAAGTTCTAATATATTAATATGGAATCATATTATTTAATTAGTATTGATCAAGAATTAATTTAGAATTAATTAAGTGATCAAAAAGAACTAATTAAATATGGACTCTTATATATATGGAATGGGCCAAATTCATTTAGGTTGGGCTAAGCTTTCATGGATGGTCCATGGAGCTTTTAACCCATGGATCCTATGTAAATGAAAGGTCATGGGTATTAGGGTTTACATGGATGTAACCCTAATCCTCCATAATATATAAAGGGGTCATTGGCTCACAAAATTGGCACAAGTGTGTGAAAATAAGAGTGGGCCGATTTTAGTGTGCATACATATTCTCTCAAGTTCTTCCAATGTGTTTTGGTGATTTTTGATTCCATTTGAGGCTTCCACACTATTGGGGCTAAGCTCTTAAAGCTTGAAGACATCAAGCTACATCAAAAGGTATGTCATCTAACTAGAACTTTGTAGTATAGGTGCTTCATAATATGCTAGTTAGGATGAAACCTTGGAATAGTTAATATTTGCATGTATAATAGAGAAAACATAGATCCAAGGTGTATAGGGTTGCATGTACACCATAGGAGTGTTAGAATGCTCAAAACTCAACAGTGGTATCAGAGCCATGGGTTGTTTTCTGTTATATTGATGCAAATGTTTTATTTTCAAGTTGAAAAAAAAAAAGAAAAAAAAACATGACGTTTGTCAAATTTTAAGATAATTACTTGTTTATGATTTATATGGATAGTCTTTTGAGAATAGTATATTTATGATTTATATTAATATATTATAAGTTCTAATATATTAATATGGAATCATATTATTTAATTAGTATTGATCAAGAATTAATTTAGAATTAATTAAGTGATCAAAAAGAACTAATTAAATATAGACTCTTATATATATGGAATGGGCCAAGTTCACTTAGGTTGGGCTAAGCTTTCATGGATGGTCCATGGAGCTTTTAACCCATGGATCCTATGTAAATGAAAGGTCATGGGTATTAGGGTTTACATGGATGTAACCCTAATCCTCCATAATATATAAAGGGGTCATTGGCTCACAAAATTGGCACAAGTGTGTGAAAATAAGAGTGGGCCGATTTTAGTGTGCATACATATTCTCTCAAGTTCTTCCAATGTGTTTTGGTGATTTGTGATTCCATTTGAGGCTTCCACACTATTGGGGCTAAGCTCTTAAAGCTTGAAGACATCAAGCTACATCAAAAGGTATGTCATCTAACTAGAACTTTGTAGTATAGGTGCTTCATAATATGCTAGTTAGGATGAAACCTTGGAATAGTTAATATTTGCATGTATAATAGAGAAAACATAGATCCAAGGTGTATAGGGTTGCATGTACACCATAGGAGTGTTAGAATGCTCAAAACTCAACAGTGGTATCAGAGCCATGAGTTGTTTTCTGTTATATTGATGCAAATGTTTTATTTTCAAGTTGAAAAAAAAAAGAAAAAAAACATGACGTTTGTCAAATTTTAAGATAATTACTTGTTTTTGTGAAAAACTAAGTATTTGTAAAATTTGAATCATTTGCTATATGAGTTGAATTAGGTCAAATTTAGTAAAAGATAAAATGATATGATTATTTTATTAGTTTTAAAAGTTTGATCTAAAGAGTTTTTTGAAACCTCCATAAGTTATGGATATGAAAAGGTTTTTAAAAAAAATTGATTCAAAGTTTTTTATGGAGTTACAAAACTTGGTCTTAATGTTTTAAAGAATTCCATAACTTGTTCTTAAGTTATGGAACATGAAAAGTTTCATCATAAAACAAGTATTTAACTCCATAAGTTATGGAATCCAAAAGTTTTCAAGAGTTACAAAACTTGCCCTCAAGTTTTGGAATTTGGAAAAAGTTCTTTTATGATAAAAAAAGAATTGAATTCTAAAACTCTTGGGTTCATAACTTAAACAATTAATTAAATGGTTTTAATTTTGAATTTAATAATTGGAATTATGATGTTTTTATTGAATAAATCAATTAACTTTTATGGACTTTATTAATAGATAATTAAAGTGTTTAATTAAAAGAGAATTAATAATTCCATAATGACATGGTTTAAATTTAATTAAATTAAGAGTATAGTTTAATTAATAGATTAAACCACCAAGTATTTTAAATGTCTAAAATACACCCTTATACTATTATAATATTAAAAGTTTAATATATTATATGTATAAGAGCAAGTCGTCTTACCATTAGTAGGCCTCATTCACGAAGCCGGTCTATAAGGGGGGTATAAGGTTACTGCCTATAAAATAGCAGTTTAATGGGTGTCCACTCTCACCCACCGCTTCCTTGACTGGTGGAGGGTCGTTAGCCGAACAGGTAGGACAAGGACTATAATTCTCCCTTCATTATAAGTATAATGATAAATACTAAGTAACTAAACACTTATAAATTCCCAATCTTAGTTACTTAGGAAAATGTGAATAAGGTGCTAATCCATGAAATTACACTTTGCACTTTATTTAAGCTGTTAGTGGAGCGTGTGTGGTTAACCGGCACACTAACCTGGACTTAACAAGGTAGCCAAAGGGTAACTTAATGTTTATCATAGTATCGTTGGAGCGTGTGTGGTTAACCGGCACATCGATTGAGGGGTAAATATTAAGGGTACCAAGTATATTTGCATGGTTACTTCACACCTTGTTTTGTGATCCTCGGCATCCAAGTCACAAAACCTGAAGGGCACACTCGAGATTGAAACATGCCATTGAAAAGTTCAATGAATCTCAAAAGAATCTAGGAGTTTCAAAACCAGTTAAAACCTAATAATACATTTCGTTTATCTTGGTGGAAATTGGTGAATCGTCATTCACCTACCTTCAAATATTTTATAGCTTGGATTACGGCATCCCTCTTCCAAGTTATAAAATAGTTTGTTGGGTCCTAGCCTTAATATATCATATTGGGTGTTATATAAAGGACTTAAATCAACTTTACGTGAATTTCTCCCATTGTTGATGTCTGGTTTAGACAACAATGATCTTCCCAAACCAAGCTTTCCTAATGAATATGACTTCCCGAGTTTGGCTCATGGAAGTCATACTTCTCTTCCTCCAATTATTCTCCCTAACCCACAAGTTCAAGGTCACTCAAGCCCTAATGGCAAGAAAGGTCTATGTGTGATCACATCTTAGAGATGAAGTCACATATTGACAAGCCGGGAGAGTTGGGTGTCAAAGTATTGAGAAAATTGGATGTTCAATCACTTTCTAAGTCACATAGTGAGTTCCTTTGGGACTACTATGAAACACACTATGACATGAACCTTAATGATCATATCTATTTGCTTGGTGTTGCTGAATCAGCAATGATTTGGAACGATAGTAAAGCAAATTTGATTAGAAGATCAACTTCCCAAAAAACTTTATGGACAGTGACAATGGTGACACTGGAAATCCAGAAAAAGCATTCTCTTCCCAATGGAAAGGGATTGGCAAAGGAAGGGGCGTTGATTGCAAAGCTGCCAAATTTACCTAAGGATGTTAAAGTCAATAAGTTTGACTGTACATCAGGTAGAGCCCATTATCTAACTCTGTTAAGTTCTATTCTGAGATCCTCATTACATGATGTGACTGGGTCACATGTTGATGTTTTAAGAATCAAAGAATAGAGAGAAATCTTAAAGGAAGTATATGCTGATTCTGATCGCGAAGGTGGATTTCGATCGCATCAGAATTTTGAGCAGTTTCTTAAGAAGTTATGATATATTGCTAAGGAATAGATAACAATAATTTTCCATGTGGATTGTAAGGATAAGTTTTTCCGCAAAGTTTTAAAATAAAAGAAAATTGTTTAATTTTATTTATTTGAAGTATCCTTACAATGACATTTGTGGAAAATTGTTGCTTATATGATTCCACTGACAGCAATATTGGAAAATGGATTTGATTCTTTCATTTGTGGTAGTGTCTAAATTTACCAAATCAGGAAAGTTCCTCATCGCCCAAGTTTCAATTGGACCGAAACTTGGAATCATGCAAGTTGAATAGTATGATGAATGAGAACTTTCAAGCATTGGAAAATCAAGACTAATTACTTGTTCACATGGATGTGTGAGTCAAGTGAAGGACTAAAGGGATCGAGTACACATTCTTGTGCACTGGTCATGTCCACCTCAAAGCTCGTTAAGACTATTTGATTTACTAAAGTTTAGTAAATATGGTTATAATTACAAGTTTAAGTATAATTCTGAAACATTGGAAAAGTCTCAATGTATGGCAGAACGAATGGGAAGAATCAAATTAGGCAGAAAGATAAAAGTTTCTCAAATTAGGAGAGTACTTTAGTATCATGTTTGTGATCATCTTAATGATTTAGAAATCATATCACAATTAGTCCTCTAAAGTTCATCTTAGTGCATTCTTATGACTAAGAAGAGGAGTCATGAATTGTTGAAATGGTTAGATCAGGAAGATGAGTCATACTTCGTTCCAAAACAATTCTTAGAGTCATACTCCAAGATTGTAACTTGAGTGACATATCTTAAAGAAAGGTTTAAAACACTTGTCAAATGTAAGAGTAAAAGTGTCCTACTCTTGTACATTTGAAATTGGTAAGTTGTGATGTTTTGGATAAAACAAAGACCAACTAAGGCCAATTGTGTGAAGTGTTTGTCTTGATAAAGAATCCGCACTATCTCTTGAATATTTGGCAAGATAGTCTTATATGTCAAGAGGATAGTGGGAGTCTTAAAGATCCTAAAAAGAATTTCAAGAACTAATCAAGAATAAAACCTGAGGTTCTTCACTAGCACACGACTTGAGGTTTATAACCTATCGTGTTGACATATTCTGTGCCCATTCCAGTTAAAGTTGGCTTTGCATAGGAGTTCTGAAAGTTCTCAATTGGTTGCATAACAACTTGGAAGCAATGACAGGCCCTGTACTTCCAGGTGGCAAGAAGTTAAGATTGCATAAGTTCAGTCCATATGAGTTTGGATTTGTCATTATCCGTGTCTTGTGACTATGGTTTTGACGATTCACATGGATAAGAACACATACACCATAAAATCTAAGGGTCATAAGGTTTCTCTCCGATTCATGAAAATGATGGTGAGGAAACACTTCCACCAAGTAGATTTGAAGCAGATGGCAAAAGGTCTAAACAATTGAGACTATGATTACGGCATCCCTTTTCATAGTTCTGAAATTGTTTAGACACACATGCATGCTAGCTAAGGAAAGGTGTATGATTTTGATAAAGTTTTATCAAAGCATCTCGTATCAGAAATCTGAACTTTGGTAAGAAAGTCAATAAAGTATTGATTTCTAGAAGTCCAACTGATTTCTGAGTACTTGTCAAAGCTAGTGGGAGCATAAGTATTATGCTAATAATCATCATGTTAGTGGGAGCATGATAATTATTGTTAGTGTTGCAAGTTAGCAATGTTATTCAGAAGTGATAGTCAAAATGAGAATATGGAGTTGTCTCCATAAGTGGAAGTTATCTGTGTAAGATTAGAAAACTTAATGCAAGAAGCATGTCCAAAGCAATGTACTTTGAATATGAGACTTAGTTTCCATGGAGTTGATCTCCACTAGAATACCTTATAATGACTGTTGACAAGTCTTTGTGACTTTGTACATATTCATTACAGGAGGGTCAGTGCATATAAGTTTAAAATCTAAACAGATTTCGATAAATGATAGGAATTTGAAATTCTCACATTTTTCGATAAGGATTTGGGAGTGTGAAATTAGAATCATTGAAATTATGTTCAATTGGTTTATTTCACAAAGTAAGGATCATATACAAACATAGAGTGCATACTTGGTGTATGGCAAAGCTATTGTTTAAGAAAAACATAGTGTACATGCTTGGAGCATGGGACAACTAGTGTTTTTAATTCAAGTATATAGTTGATAAAACCGAAACAATGAATAATGAGTAATCAGTATGGTGATAAATAAAAGTGTTTATTATATTCATAGGGTTTGATACCATATTTGATTCATTTATTCTTGTGTTTCACTTTGCATGTTTTGACTTCCAGAATAACTAAGTCGCTCATCCTGAATGATTAAGTTATTCAAACCATCCACAGTCGGTCATATGTTGGAAGTAGATATGAATCAAGACTGTCATGGGTTGGTTTGTAGAGGTCCAAGTTGGTGGACAAAGTGGTGCTACAACACTCATGAGTGCTCATAAGTTCTGAGTATTGGATTCAACCCGCGCTCATTTGAATCACTTCATGGATTTTATCACGAGTGATCATGAGACGATAATATCTTATATTCTTCAAACCTAGAGATATGAGTTGTTACTATGAGTTGGTTATACATTGATTGCACGAAAACGCATTTGGTAACTCGATGTTATAAAACGTGCCTTTGTGTATGATTCAACAAGTAGTAGAACAAGCCATATGAGTCGAAGTTTATCCATTCCTTTTACCTTCGGGATAAAAGCGATATATGTGGGCCCCTTGATGATTTAGTGATGACACATGTGAGTGCTTGGCCAAGCCAGGACTGATTTGATTTGTTCAATCAGTCAGTCATCATAAATCGGAAATCGGGAAACAACAAATGGACAGAGAGAATGATTATAATCCATGTCTCAGTCCATATGATATCTAGAATGGAGGAATATATGATCCCTTATCTAATGGACAAGTCATTGACAAGGTTAGAGTTCGACAGCAGCTTTAAGAGCTACGATTGCCAGTTAGGTTTTGAAGTCATACTCAATAATAGTTTTAGACTTATCCAAGTGGGAGACTGTTGGATTAATGTCTAAGTCCATAACTATATTTGGTATGTACTTGACCCGACCCGGCATGGTCCATTTGGGTTGCACTTCACCGGCACAATTTATATGGATAGTCTTTTGAGAATAGTATATTTATGATTTATATTAATATATTATAAGTTCTAATATATTAATATGGAATCATATTATTTAATTAGTATTGATCAAGAATTAATTTAGAATTAATTAAGTGATCAAAAAGAACTAATTAAATATGGACTCTTATATATATGGAATGGGCCAAGTTCATTTAGGTTGGGCTAAGCTTTCATGGATGGTCCATGGAGCTTTGAACCCATGAATCCTATGTAAATGAAAGGTCATGGGTATTAGGGTTTACATGGATGTAACCCTAATCCTCCATAATATATAAAGGGGTCCTTGGCTCATAAAATTGGCACAAGTGTGTGAAAATAAGAGTGGGCCGATTTTAGTGTGCATACATATTCTCTCAAGTTCTTCCAAGGTGTTTTGGTGATTTGTGATTCCATTTGAGGCTTCCACACTATTGGGGCTAAGCTCTTAAAGCTTGAAGACATCAAGCTACATCAAAAGGTATGTCATCTAACTAGAACTTTGTAGTATAGGTGCTTCATAATATGCTAGTTAGGATGAAACCTTGGAATAGTTAATATTTGCATGTATAATAGAGAAAACATAGATCCAAGGTGTATAGAGTTGCATGTACACCATAGGAGTGTTAGAATGCTCAAAACCCAATAGATCTTAGGTGCTTCCTCTCTCACAGTCATCATGATTCTCTTGTGCTCGGACGATCGATGAAGTGTTATCCACATTACAACCTGCTATAGTGAGGATACTCTCCAGCAAGAAGGTCATCCCGACAGCGGCCCTGCTACCTACGACCCTACAGCACCTCTGTTTCCTGGCTCTCGGAAACAGTCCTGCTGCGTAACCCTACCTGTAGCCTCGTCGCGTACCCCACAACACTTCTGTTTCCTGGCTCTCGGAAACTGTCCTGCTGCGTAACCCTACCTATAGTCTCGCCGCGTACCCCACGGCATCTCTGTTTCCTGGCTCTCGAAAATGGTCTCATTATGGAACCCTACCTGTAGCCTCGTCGCGTACCCCATGACATCTCTGTTTCCTGGCTCTCGGAAATGGACTCGCTGTGCAACCCTACCTGTAGCCTCGTCGCGTACCCCACAACACCTCTGTTTCCTGGCTCTCGTAAACGGTCTTGCTATGCAGCCCCAACCTATAGCCTCACTGCCTATCCCTCAACAATTCTATTGTATGGCTATCGGCAATAGTCTCACTGCGTGACCCTCGCTAGCAACCTAATTGTATAGCTCTCGGAATATCTGCCACTTATATTATGGTCAACAACCTTACGGTTTATTGGTTTGACAACATAGTCTGATGCTGCTACCTACGCTACCCACATCAGACTGGGGGGAATCCAGCTAGGTGTAGCCCAAGCAAGCAATACCTTCAAGGCGGTTATTAATGCGGACTATGTAGACAGATATCGGTGACATCCCATCTCGCATGGCTACCACAACAATCACGTCGGATAACAGTCTCAGGAACTGAATGGCAAGCTTACGCTTCTTAGCTACCCCGCCCCGACATTCCATCGACATCAGTGTCATGTAACACTCTTTAGCAGCCTCGGTCCGCATAATCGCAAAAATAGTTACGTTGCATCGCACTGATCAGCTCACACTCCTCTCAATGAAGGAGTAACAAGTCAGCTCAATCCGCATAAGCAATGTTTGGCTCTTCGCACAACCCCACGACTCTCGTAGGCGAGGTTCAGTCGTTCTCTCTATAATTTAATGCTTTGGTGCTTTATCTAGTCCGATCCGATTGTCAGCAACCCAATCGCATCAGACTACGGGGACTTGATGACGCACAGTTTATATGACTAGTTCCAGTCCGATGTCATTGGCCGCGTACCAATAACACCAGACTGGGGGGACTTAATGATATATGGTCCATTGGCATAGCCTAGACTGCTCTAGCGCGCCAGCCTGGCCTGGCGCGCTCCTGCCAGCCCTGCCTGGCGTTCCCTTGCGAGCCCTGCTGGGGACTCTCCTGCCGGCCCGGCCAGGAGCTCCCTCGCCTGGCACTCCCTTGCCATCCCTTCCTGGTGCGCGCCCGCCAGCCCTCCCTGGGGCGCGCCCGCCAGCCCCGCCCGGCGCCTCCGGGCGGCCTTGCCGAGCTTCTTGCTAGTTGGGCCTGAATTGGGCTGGCCCAAGGCCTGCCCCAATTCCCCATGACCTAATTGTCCACTATAAATAGAATAGTGCCTCCTCCACGAAGGAGAACCCCTTTTCCCAGGTGGTTCAACCACCACTAGACTTCCCCCATGGCTCAGCCACTACTATACTCCGGCCGGGTGGCTCAGCCGCTACCCGCCGCCGTCAGCCACCATACACCACCACTAGCACCAAGATGGTTCTCTCCAGCTATGGAGGACCATCTTAGATCTTTCAGCTGATCTAACTTGACCGTCGAAGTCCGCTTCCGGGGCACAGTCCCTGGGGCGGCTCTAACGACTTTGCACTGTGATGTCTAGATCTCCGCCGCAGCTGAAGACCAGAAGAATCGTCGGAGGTCGATGTCGCATCAGGTATCGACAAGTGTTGGTTTGGACTTTTCATGAATTTTGGATCTGAGTTTGAGTGGGATCTAGGAGAAATAAAGTTGATTCAAGTGTAGAACTTCTCGCTACCTTTTCATGGATATAAAGTTCGTCGAAAACGGACATCGGGTGAGGAAGTTATGACACTTGAAAGTTTTTGGCATAAACGGCCCCTTAAGGAGAAAAGTTGGCATGGAAGGCCATGCATGTGAAATGGAAGCGCGTGGGTATGCCCAGCATAAGGCTGGGTTACGCCCAGCGTATAAGGGAAATGGTCGCGGGTGCTCCTTAGCGTACGCCCAGCGTATGTCCAGAGTCCAGAAACCCTAAATTTAGGGTGTGCCACTATATAAAGAACATATTGGTTCTAACCCTAGCCTCCTTATCTGTTCCCTTACCCTCATAAAACCCTAGAACGCCCCATCCCTTCATTCTTGAGTGATTTTCTCCATATGAAGCTCATTTGGTGGTGTAAGCTTGGAAGAAGAAGTTGGCAAGGAAGAACTTGGGAGTTTGGAGCTCATAGATCTGGAATGTCCTCATCATTTGGAGCTCTTCTGAGGTATAAAGTTCATATCTTTACTTAAGAATGCATAGATCTTGTATAGTGAAGTTTTGGAGTTGTTTTGGTCCCAAGTTTGGACCTTTATGTTGGAATCTTGTTTTTGAGCTTAGGGTTGCCACCCTCAGAGCTAAAAGGGTCCCATAAGCAGTAAAGTTTCAATCTTTATGGTCCTAATGAGTTCATGCATGATATCTAGCCCTTGTTATGGAAATATGTTGATGCCTTTTGAGTTTGAGCTTAATTGGTGGATTGTAAATCACCAAGATTATGACTTTAAGGATTAAGAGGATAATAAGGACCTGGATCTGAATTTGTGGCCTCTGGAATGAAGTATTAAGCACTTAATGGAAAAAGGGCTTAACAGGAAGGTTACGTTGAGCGTACGTGTAGGTACGCCTAACGTACTCGCCATCGAGTCGGTACGCTTAGCGTATGTAGGAGTACGCCCCGCGTAACTTGTCTGTATTGGACTTTGTGTTTTGGGCCATGCTTTGGGCCATGCCTTGGGCAGTTGGGCCATCAATAGTCTGAAGTTATGGGCCAATGATGTATTTGAGCTTGGGGTGAGGCCCATTGGAGGGAGTGGGCCCAGTTTAGCAAAGTGGGCTGTTAGTGGACTTGGGAAGTTTATCTAGTGTTGGGCCCGCCAATTAGATTGAGAATTGGGCCTTGGTGGGTCCAATGAGTTTAGGTCATTATTGGGCTGGTCAGTGGGATATTATTAGACCTAAAGAGTGAGAGTTGGACTTAGTACCTAATTGGGGTAATTGTGGGCTTTTGCACAGAGTTAGAGAACGAAGTATAGCGGCAGCATTACTAGAGGCTGTTCATCATACGAGGTGAGTCTTCTCACTATACCTTACCTAGAGTGGTAATTATGTGTGATCGGAAGGTCTTATGTACTATGACGAGTATGTGATATATGCTGTTATGTGAGATGTATATGTTATGTATGTTATGAGTAGCATGGTATGGACCGGAAGGTCAACAGTGTATGGACCGGAAGGTCAGCAGTGTATGGACCGGAAGGTCAATATGGTATGGACCGGAAGGTCGACAGAGTAGGACCGGAAGGTCTACTCAGATTGTGGGACCGGAAGGCCCCTGAGACACATTGACCGGAAGGTCTCATAGAGCTATAGCCTCGAGTGGCTTATGTGCTGTATGTAGTATTTTGGGGAACTCACTAAGCTTCGTGCTTACCGTGCTATGTGTTATGTGTTTCAGGTTCTTATCAGGATTGCGGGAAGGCACCGACATGATTGTACACACACACTATGTTTTAGGAAGAGCTACTGTGGATCCTGGATTTTATGTGATGATTTGAAAACTTTGTTAAATGAATATTTGGAGTTGAACAATATGATATATGTTTTTATAAATTGAAAATGAAAAATTGGTTTGAATTTTCACGATGTTACAGGCACCGAGAGGCGTGAAGTTTTTGCTGGTAGTCGTGGATTATTTTATCAAATGGATAGAGGCGGAACAACTGGCCACCGTCACTGGAAAGTAGATGATAAAATTTATGACCAAGAACATCTTGGCCCATTTTAGCACTCCCAGAATCCTCATAAGCGATAACGGCACACAATTTGAAGGAAGTCCCTTCAAGGAGTGGTGTGAGGACAAGAAAATTCACCACCGGTTCACGTCAGTGGCACAACCTCAGGCCAACGGACAAACTAAGATATCAAACAAAACCATAGTTAATGTTTTGAAGAAAAGGCTACTTAGATCAAAGTCTGCCTGGGTGGATGAGCTCCCGACAGTGTTGTGGTCATATCGTACCACAGCAAGGTCAAGCACGGTAGAAACACCCTTTAGTCTTACCTATGGGACGGAAGCAGTCCTCCCATTGGAAATAGTAGCTGGCTCCCTGTGAACAGAGAGTTTCGAGGAGATAACCAATGAAGAAGGGCGACACCAGGACCTGGACATGCTCGATGAAAAGCGTGACGCGACACAAATGCGCCAGGCACTATACAAATCACAAACTGAGAACTATTACAACCGCCAAGTTTGGGTCAAGAACTTCAAAGTTGGAGAATGGGTGCTAAGAAAGAAGGAGTATAGGCACGCTGAACCATTGGGGAAACTCAGTGTCACGTGGGAAGGACCGTACAAAATCGTGGAAGCCCATAAGAATGGTGCTTACGTCCTAGAAACTCAG
Source organism: Lactuca virosa (assembly GCF_052849685.1). NCBI lineage: Eukaryota > Viridiplantae > Streptophyta > Magnoliopsida > Asterales > Asteraceae > Lactuca > Lactuca virosa. Next base: position 398,788,600 of record NC_136430.1, on the reverse strand, counting down.
GACGGGCGTACCATTCCAAGAACGTGGAATGCGCAGATCCTGCGTCACTTTTACTCTTAAAACGAGTGTTAAAGGCAGACTCGATGCTAGCTGATGATATATGGTCCATTGGCAAGGCCTAGACTGCTCTAGCGCGCCAGCTTGGCCTGGCGCGCTCCTGCCAGCCCTGCCTGGCGTTCTCCTGCCAGCCCTGCCTGGCGTTCCCTTGCCAGCCTTGCTGGGAACTCCCTTGCCAGCCCTGCTGGGGACTCTCCTGCTGGCTCGGCCAGGCGCTCCCTCGCCTGGCACTCCCTTGCCATCCTCTCCTGGTGCGCGCCCGCCAGCCCCGCCCGGCGCCTCTGGGCGGCCTCGCCCAGCTCCTTGCTAGCTGGGCCTGAATTGGGCTGGCCCAAGGCCTGACCTAATTGTCCCCTATATAATCAACAATACATCCTCCATGAAGGAGGACTCTCTCCCAGGTGGCTCAGCCACCACTAGACCTTCCCTATGGCTCAGCCGCCACTATACTCCGGCCGGGTGGCTCAGCCGCTACCCGCCGCCGTCAGCCACCATACACCAGCACCAGCACCAAGATGGTTCTCTCCAGCTATGGAGGACCATATCAGATCTTCTAGTTGATCTAACTTGACCGTCGGAGTCCGCTCCCGGGGCACAGTCCATGGGTCGGCTCTAACGAGTTTGCACTGTGATGTCAGATCTCCGCCGCAGCAGAAGACCAGAAGGCACGCCGGAGGTCGATGTCGCTTCATTTGGCGCCATCCCGGATTCGAGCAAGTAGCAAAAGCCTCAGCTAGTCAAGCTCGTTTTTGCCCAGATTTGTTCAGATCTGATCTGTTTTCATCTAAGATTTGTTCAGATCTGATGTGTTTTCATCTAATATTTGTTCAGATCTGATGTGTTTTCATCTAAGGTTTGCTCAGATATGTTCATTTCTACTCATCATTTGTTCAGATCCGTTTGGCTCTTGCCAATATCTGTTCGAATGCGTTAGTTATTGATAAGATCTTTTCAGATCTGCTTCTTTTTCGTTCAGATCTCTTGATCTGGTGAGTTTTCTCGCTCAGATCTTCAGATCTGTCTCTTTTTTGCTCAGATATCTAAATATTTTTCGTTTTAGTTCATCTGAGCATCTCTCAAGTTTTAAAAAAAACTTCATAAGATCTAACTTTCGTCCATATTTTGACGGATTATTTAGAAGGTTGGGGAGAAAGGAGATTTTTATGAGTTTTCCCCATCTTTGTTCATATTTTCGAGTTTTATTCAGCAAGTTGAAGAACAAACATTGTTTTAAAAGTCTTTACCTCCTTTTCTTGCTCATTTTCAAGAAAATCAATTTTGGTTCCTGATTTCTCATGTACAACTTCATTCAAGTTGTTTATTTGGTGCTTCCTCTAGAAGCCCAAAGATGGAAAACAAAAGATTTTCAGATCTATTGAGCAAGCTGAAGAGTAAAAAAGGTTTAGTGAGAAAAAACCTTGTTAGATCCGTTTTTTGTTTATATGTGGGGGTTTTATTGAGCAAGTTCAGAAGAAAAAGAAGTTTTATGAGTTTTAAACCCACATTCATCAGCTCATAAGATCAGAGAATCATTTGTTAGTTGGATTTTTCCGCATATAACTCCATTTTACAACTTCAGCTCTTGTATTCATTTGCATTTTGGTGATTTCTTGAGAACATTGAAAAGGAAAGAGGTTTCTAGAGTTCATAAACCATCCTTTTTTGTTCAAATTGAGAAGAAAATCACATCAGACCCGCTTTTGTTCACATGTTGGTGTTCTTTAGTAAACTTGAGAGGAAAAGAAGTTCTTACCTCATTTTTAGTTTATATGTTATAGAAAAACGTTTTTTTATCTAGATTTTATGTGTAAAACTTCAATCCCTGCAACATTTATTTGTACACACAGCTATGTGGCTTGTACATTTTACAAAACCTCTAAAAAAAAGAGGAGAAGGGAGGAGAAGTTTTGATGGGTCTTAACCCATTTTCAGTCCATGTACTTTTCTAAAAACCTCGTGTTTATGATTAATAAGTTCCTATAAATATTTTATCTTCTCAAACTTTCAGAAAACACATTTTCACCCAGATCAGTTTTACCATTCCTTTTTAATGGTTTACTAAGAAAGTTGAGAAGCAAAGAAACATTTTTAAGTTTTACCATATTCCAGTTCATATATAATTAAAAATTCATTTTAGCAATGAGTTTATGTATAAAGTTGTGTTGTAATCCTTATATATTTGAAGACACTGGTAAAAATTATTTTTACCTTATAGTTTTACTATCAATAAATGGTTTTCTTTTAAAAAAAAAAGGGTATAGAGATGAAGTGTTGAAAGAAAGTAAACAGTAAAAAAAAAAGAGAAAGGATACGGATACACAAAGTTGAGTGGTCTTTCCTTCTCACATCAACAAAAAAAATAAGATACAAATTGCTCTCTGTCGTTTCATGGCCGACCAAAAAAAGAAAAAAAAAGGGGAAAGGGGCATGGTGTACAGACAAATGACAGAGCTGTCAACAAAAGTCAAAAGAAAAACCGGGCCCCACTTGGATTTCTCTCTTTCCAATGGAGTAATGGCCTTTTCGTTTCCGATGAATCACCAGCGACAACAACCGGAGCGTCGCCATTTCCAGTCACCGCTGTGCCACCTCTAACCCCAACAAAATAGTCCAGCAGCTATCATTGGTTCCCTGTGCTCAATTAATTGTCACCGACTGAAGCCACAACACCGCCAGAACCAACATCACCGGTTGCTCCAACTAATCGAGGTCGTCTCCGACAGCGACCTTCACCCCTACCGTCGGTTGCTTTCCTGCTTTCTCAACCCATCGCCATCCTTTTCCACCTTCAACCGAGCAATTGCAATTGTCGACCCAGCAGCTCCAGACCTCCAATCGACGATGGCAAGGCCATCAGCGCAACCCTTCGCCAGACCATACCGCGACCCCCTGTGTTTGATTAATCGCCACCTGTGGGAGCACATCTAATCTCCACTGCATCCGTCGAACTCTAGCGTGTAATCACCAGGAGCCCCGACCACCGGACGATCTTGAATCACCAGTCGACCATTGCCGCTTGCCTCCAGTGTCAACAGAATAGCCTCAATTGCAACCCCTATCTTCACCAACACGACTCTTTCTTTGGCATTTTCTTACGACAAAGTGAGAGAACAAAGCTGTTGTAACCCTCAAAGTTAATAAAAAAGATAGCGGGCTTACAATATCTATTTCATATCCACTACATCCACAAACAAACTAGGCTTATGGATTTGCATTTGGGCTCCATTAATTCACAAATGGGTTGAATATTTTATAAGTTGGTTCCAACCAGATTTCTTAGGATCGTATATCAAATTCGACATTTCTTTGCATCGCTTCAACAAATAAATGGGACCATTTTCTCAAGATAGGAAATAACTATTTACTTGTGTGCCTCAAGCTTCACTCAAAAAAGAGAAAAAAAAGGGGGAGCTGGGTTCCAAACGGGCTGCAACAACTCCACAAGTGGGCTCCATAAATCTTATTTTGGACTTGGCCAATTATTTTATTGGGCCGATAGGCTGCAGTAAATCACCTTGGGCTCCGTTTAAGCTTTTTATGGGCCATCCCGTATGCAGGCTAATTTGGCAAAACTAGATCAGCCACTAAAAGCTTGCGTGTTGTGATCCCGCCCAATAATATATATTCTCAGAAAACTCTTTGCAGCACGGATCAACTCGAATTATAAAAAAAAAAGAAAAAAAATCATCAAAGCTCGTGCGCTCCAACCCAGTCAAGCTAAGTCCAATTTCAGAAGATGTGATCCAACCAACTCAATGTTTCAAAAAAAAAGGGGGGGGTGGTGGAGAATAGTAGTATGTTACTACTACTCATGAAGCATTTTGAAATAAACCCCAGCAACTGCGCCGCCCGACTCTCAGCAGCCATGAGACCCAGCTCGGCAACTATAAAAGCCCATTCCCTATTTATTATGTCGCCTGACTCCCAGCAATAACGTTGCCTGCCCCCCAGCAGTTGCGCTGCCCAGCTCTCAGCGGTCGCGCTACCCAGCTCTTCTCGACCTGCTTGAATCGCCTAGCACTTTCTAGTAGTTGTATTGCTCAGTTTTCAGCGGCTATGCATCCAACATTCTCTCTCTCTCCGCCTCCTATAAGAAAAAAGAGGGGGAGAGAAGGATTAGCGACACTATGCATAAGTGATTTTTATTGCGAAGGGACAAAGTTAAAGTACATGAAGAGTTGATACTATGCATGATAGTGCATTCCTGAGACGACATTAGTATTCCGGGCCGAAAGAGCAGCATCGTGGTCCAACTCTCAATAGTTGTGTTGCTCACTTATCGCTAGCAGCTCGCTGCCCGGGCCTCAGCGGCCCTGCTGACCAGTTCCTGACAACAGCCTCGCTACGCACCTCTTAGCAGTAGCTACACTATCAAGATCTAAGTAGCACTGCCACATAGCTCTCCACAAACAGCCAAGACATCGAGGCATCAATTATTAGTATGACTAGCGAGGCAGCAAAGCATCAGGTACCATTCCGCTTTAACCCAGACTGGTCACACGGGCTAGACACATAGATTGTAGGGTGCTACGCCCAGTCGTGCGAGGTTCAGTACCCTCGCCTCGAGTCGCCTGGCTTCTCAGCCCGACTCCATTATAGCGGCAAGCTCCGCATGCGAGGTTCAGTACCCTCGCCTCGAGTCGCCTGGCTCCCCAGCCCGGCTCCATTATAGCGGCAAGCTCCGCATGCTAGGTTCAGCACCCTCGCCTCGAGTCGCCTGGCTTCTCAGCCCGACTTCATTATAGCGGCACGCTCCGCATGCCAGGTTCAGCACCCTTGCCTTGAGTCGCCTGGCTTCTCAGCCCGACTCCATTATAGCGGCATGCTCCGCATGCGAGGTTCAGTACCCTCGCCTTGAGTCGCCCGGCTTTCCAGCCCGGCTCCATTATAGCGGCAAGCTCCGCATGCGAGGTTCAGTACCCTCGCCTCGAGTCGCCTGGCTCCCCAGACCGGCTCCATTATAGCGGCAAGCTCCGCATGCTAGGTTTAGCACCCTCGCCTCGAGTCGCCTGGCTTCTCAGCTCGACTCCATTAACGGCATGCTCCGCCAACAAGGCTCAAAGGATCGCAACCTTTGTCTATATGAATCCACGCGATGCTTTCCCGCGTGATGTACTTACGATCGCTGGCAGCCAAGCCCGATCCATTCCACGCGATGCTCTCTCGCGTTATTTATCTACGATCGCTGGCAGCCAAGCCCGATCCATTCCACGCGATGCTTTCCCGTGTAACATCTCCATGACCGCTGGCTGCTAAGCCCAGACTATTCTTCTAAGTCGCGCAACACAAGTCGCGTATCGTAAGTCACACATCGTAAGTTTATGTCATGCTCAGCACCACATTTGGTGTCTCTTCTCTTATAATCAACATGGTTTTCCTATGCTCGGACGATCAATAAGGCGTTTCCTACATCTGGTTGTCTATAAGGCGTTTCCTACGTCTGATACGGCTACCTACGCTACCCACATCAGACTGGGGGGAATCCAGCTAGGAATAGCTCGAGCAAGAAACACCTTCGGAATGGTTATCAATGCTGATGAAGATAATTATCGATGACATTCCCCCAAGACGATGGGAACGCAACGACAGAGATGTCGTACACCAGCCCCGCTCCGCAATAACATTATTAGCAGCTTCGCTGTGCATAACATTGCCAGAAACAGCTACGTTGCATCACACCGATCAGCTCGCACTCCTCTCAATGAAGGAGCATCAAGTCAGCTCAAGCAGCATAAGTAATGTTTGGCTCATCGCGCAACCCCACGACTCTCGTGGGCGAGGTTCGGTCATTCTCTCTATTATTTAATGCTTTGGTGCTTTATCTAGTCCGATCCGATTGTCAGCAACCCAATCACATCAGACTAGGGGGACTTGACGACGCACAATTTATATGACTAGTTCCAGTCCGATGTCATTGGCCGCGTACCAATAACACCAGACTGGGGGGACTTGATGATATATGGTCCATTGGCATGGCCTAGACGGCTCTAGCGCGCCAGCCTGTCCTAGCGCGCTCCTGCCAACCTTGTCGGGGACTCCCTTGCCAGCCTCGCTGGGGACTCTCCTGTTGGTTTATACGACTTAGTCCAGTCCGATGTCATTGGCCGTGTACCAATAACACCAGACTGGGGGGGACTTGATGATATATGGTCCATTGGCATGGCCTAGGCTGCTCTAGCACGCCAACCTGGCCTGGCGCGCTCCTGCCAGCCCTGTCTGGCATTCTCCTGCCAGCCCTGCTGGGGACTCTCCTGCTGGCTCGGCCAGGCGCTCCCTCGTCTGGCACTCCCTTGCCATCCTCTCCTGGTGCGCGCCTGCCAGCCCTGCCTGGGGCGCGCCCGCCAGCCCCGCCCGACGCCTCCGGGCGGCCTCGCCCAGCTCCTTGCTAGCTGGGCCTGAATTGGGCTAGCCCAAGGCCTGACCTAATTGTCCCCTATATAATGAACAGTACCTCCTCCATGAAGGAGGACTCTCTCCCAGGTGGTTCAGCCACCACTAGACCTTCCCTATGGCTCAGCCGCCACTATACTCCGTCCGGGTGGCTCAGCCGCCACCCGCCGCCGTCAGCCACCATACACCACCACCAGCACCAAGATGGTTCTCTCCAGCTATGGAGGACCATCTCAGATCTTCTAGTTGATCTAACTTGACCATCGGAGTCCGCTCCCGGGGCACAGTCCCTAGGTCGGCTCTAACGAGTTTGCACTGTGATGTCAGATCTCCGCCGCAGCAGAAGACCAGAAGGCACGCCGGAGGTCGATGTCGCATCACTAGCAAAAGCATTTTATATTAGTTTTGACTTGTAAATGTATCTAGCGAAAATTACATTACCATTTTCAGTTTTATAACAACATTAAAACTAGAAAAAAGAAAGAAAGTAATTTAGATGCTTCTTATTTTCAAGCTTGAAAAATAAAACAAAGAGGTTGTGTACATTTACCATGTGACAACAAGGACTGATCATCCAACATTATACGAGCAAAATCGTTAAAAGGAGGCAACCAGGGGGTTTCATCCAAAAGGTTGATAACTTTCCCCCAAAACATGTTCATCAATTACATTATAGCAAACATATGAAAGAACATGTGACATAAGTGTTGAAGAGTCATAAACTTCCACTAATGAGAAAAACAAAACTGGGTGAGCCTCAAGAAGACGATCTTGGCTACACCTAGGGTCTTTAAGCAACAAATGAGAACAAATTTTCAAAGACCAGATTTAGTAAAGCATAAAGAGTTCGTCAACAAAAGAACTCAGACCACAGGTGTAAGCAAACCCTGCGTAAATACCATGTCATGGCCAACATAAACCATACTTGACGCAATCAAACAAAAAAACATGTGCAGTAACAACAAACATTCATACCCACAAATATAAAGTGAACATCGTCAATGTTGTCGGACTCCCATACTTTCACACTGCCACTGAGGGCAACAAAAACAAAAAAAACAAACAAACTAAGCAAGAAATAGAAAACATTGTTCACAGGTGTTACATCCAAGAAAATCAAATAAACATCGTTACTTGTGGGCAGGGGTGTTACTATCACCAGGTGAAGAGCTTGGGACAAGGCCAGACCCATCGCTCTGAGCATCTTGACAAAGCTCGCGGAGCCCGACCACGTCCAGACTGCCCATGCGGAGATAACCAGCGAAATCGGTTTCAGTAAAAGACGTCATGACATCTTCCATCTCTATGGTCTTAGTGGCCACGTCCTCCTCAACCTCCGGATCAAACTCCCCGGCAGTCACCAGCTCTTTCGCAACTCTCTTCCCTTGCTTCACCCCTGCCGCCACACAAGCTGCCTGCACCTGAACCAAACCCTAAAGGAACTGAGGGCTCTCGATCGCCCTGTCCACCACCCGACTGAGCCCGTCGCTAAGGATCCACAAAATATCCTTCTCCAGCGCTCCCTTTGCAGTGTTCTTAGCAACCAGATCAACCTCTAGTTCTGCTGTCCACCCGCTCAGACCGGCGTTCTCCAGACTCAGGGCCCCCACACGATCATCCAGGCGCATCAACTCTTCCTCCAGCTTTCCCACTTGATCTGCCAAGCTTGCCTTCTCGAGCAGCACCACCTCCTGCTTGGCCTCCAAGTTGCGCCTTTTGGCTTCTATCTTTGCCACCTGGGCCTTCAGCTCTTCGCACTTGATGCTCTTCCTGTCAGACTCAGACTGAAGGGTCTCCATATCGGAGATACGTTCAGCAGTTGCGACCAAGTAAGAGGACACCTGGGCGGCGGCGTAGCGCAAGCCGTCGGCCATGTGCTCATCTGACAGGACAGTTAAGGCCTCAGTTGTAGCAGGAGGAAAAGCATGATGACACCACTCAAGAGCGGTGTCATGATCAGAGACAAGGTCTTGGGCAGTTAGCCTCCAAGCTGGCTTGTAGGCATCTGGATGAGAACCTACTAAAAGGGGTACGGTTGCAGTTTTACCAGCAGAAGTTGATGCAAGACCCTTTGAAGGCGAAGACCCAGTCTTCGCCTCGGCTCCTCCAGCAGGAGTAACAGGGCTGGTCTTCTCGGTGCTCTCTTCCTCTGTATGACCGGGCGGTTCAGTCGCCCTGATTTGTGCCCCCTCCAGCAGTTTCAGAGGACTTTCATCGGGGGCACGGTTGGAACTCTTGGTACCCCCTAATAAGAAACTCGGATTACGTTTCTTACGAAGGGGGGGCTCGGCGCTAGACGTCTCAGTTCGACCACCAGAAGCGGCTTCCAAGAAAGCAAAACGCCTCTTGACACGGCGAAGACTCCTCGGAGACCCGGAAGGTGTAGGATCCCTCTGATAAGCGCCAGTGACAACAATGTCCTGCAGGTCCGGATCCTCGTCGGCGCCAGTAGCACTGTCAGAACCGACGGTAGCCTCGATTCCTCGACCAGAAATAGGGGTGGAAGAGCCTACATAAGATCGACGTCACGGCACTGAAGTTCACCGTCGAACAGACCCTGAAGAGCTTTCTCCAAAGAAACAACCTCTTCCACACCTGCCAACAAAACAAAGCAAAAAAAACGACGATTAACCAAAATACCGACTCAAACGTGCTTTGCCGATTTTTTTTTTAAAAAAAAGGGGGGTGGGAAGAGGAGCAAGAGAAATACCCTCTTTCTCGACAAAAAACTCAGGCATTTTCCCGCGAACCCTCCAGGCGGCGCTCATTTCGCCGGCGGCCAAGAATTAGCCAAGCCAATCTACACCGTTGATGCTGATCTTCTTTAGGACATCAACTAGTTCCTTGTCAGCACCAAAAAGTTTCAGAGCGCGGTCGACGTACACATTAGCCCTCAGGTAACTGAGCACCACGAGATCATTGTTCACCCATAAGAACTTCTCCTGCCAGATTTTCTTGGACTTCTTATCATGGATAAGAGTAAGGACTCCCCGCCGATGGGAAAGGGTTCGAGTCCCCGAATGAGTAGAGGCATTGAAGAAGTGCTTGAAAGCTGGAACAGTCGGCAGGCGGCCTAGGGCACGACAGAGGAGTTCGAAACCCACTATCTTTTTTATAGCGATAGGGGTCAGCTCTCTCACGGAAAACCCATACTCCCGGATGATCAGGTTGAAGAAATCAGTGGTAGGCAAGCGCAGACCTGCCTCGAACAAGGAGATTGGGATTCCGACTTTGCCCTCATGAGGATTGTAAAGGGGTGCATCGGGTAGGGGAATCTGAACTCCGTGTTTGGGGACGAACCCGAATTGAAACTCAAAAGATTCTCATTCTTCGGTGGTAAGATCCCTCCCCAAAGAGCGAGCGGCGGCCATGGAAAATATGAAGAAAGGGTTGAAAGGTTTTCTTTGAAACAAGAAGTTGAAGAGAGAAAGGTAAAGGGTAAGGAGGAAACACCAGGAGGAGCAGAGGTTTAAATGCCACAAAAGGGGCAGCGAACCGTTTTCATGATGAAACCGCCGAACAACGGTGATTTTGCCCTGCCAACTGCATAAGCTATCAATAGCAGCCCACCACGCGTCTGTGAGTAGACCAGAAAAACTCCGCTACGTCACGAACGTAGAAGCCTACTGGTCTACGGGACTTGTTAACGTTACCATGAACGGCCACGTTAAATGTAACAGAGAACATAACATGTACGTTATCATTCCAGAACCTTGGCCAGGGTCCGGCCTTGGCCTGAGTGAGCCAGCGCCAGGGTGACAACTCACTTTCCTCCACGAGGAAATAATATTCCCCGCGATCTTATCATTCAATCACAACCAATCAGGACGTGACAAGAAGCTTAGGTGACGCCCAGAACTGACGTCACCAGGCAGTTAGTTATCATGGGCGTGAACCTCCCAGTCAGAGGAGGCCACGTCTCACACCCATTGGACAAGGTCCCCACGATCTGTTAGTAGCAGGTATAAAAGGATCTCTTCCGCCTCAAGGAAGGGATCCATCTTCTCTCTCACTGAATTTCCCCTAATCCTCTCTCTCAGAAAACTAACTTGATCGTCGGAGCGACGTCCCGGGAGAACACCCGGACGTCCTTTAACGATCCTTTTGTGTTGTGTTCTCAGGAAAGCCTCCAGGACAGATCCATCATCCAACATCCAAACCCCTGTAGAGCATGTCACAACATTCCTAATGTTCCTAATGTACAACTTACAAATATGAATACAAAGTACGTCACTTTTATCAATTACTGAATAAAAATCTTATTTAGGATTAACAACACGAAATTCAATAATTCAAGTATATATTATTTTGGCAAAAATAATATTCATATCACAATGTGCTAATATCTTTGATGATATTGAGGTTTTTATAATAATTTGAATTTTTATGATTTAAAATTTAGTAATTATACATTATTTTACCACACTTTTTATAAAATATCATTTCTTTTTATAAATGAAGCATCCTAAAAATACGGTCCAAAAATTTCTTTTTAAATCATTGATAAAGCCATAGTAGTCCAATCATCTCATAAAAACATAAAGTGGTAATATCTCAAAACATCATGTCAAAAAACTGTATCCATATCACATATCAAAATATCAGAGTAAATCCTCCCAGACTAAACACTGTGGTGTGTGCAATGCAGTCATCCTGAGTTCTTCCATTTGTTACCGAAAGTACCTGAAACCAAAACTGAAAATTGTAAGCACGAAGCTTAGTGAGTCTCCCCAAACTACCACATACCATACACATATAACATATAACATACATTGGGCCCCGCCCTGCTACCTCGGGCACTGCCCGGCATCGGCCTTGTCCGGCATCGGGCCCCGCTCGACATCGGGCAAAGATCGGCATACATATGAGCATAACTACTAATACACAAAACATGAGCATAATCATCTAGTTATAGACATATAAACATTCCTCGGGAACCGCCCTGACATCGAACCATAGTCTGGAAACATACAAATACAAACACATGCAAGAATCAAAAAGACATCAAGCATACTAACATACTTCGGGTACCGCCCCGACATCGGATTGAGATCCGGAAAAACATGTAAACCTACATCGGGCCCCGCCCGACATCGGACCTTAATCCGGAACATACTAACATACATAAACGGGTCGGCCTTGGTGCCTTCGACCCGTTCCTACTGGAGGAAAACTCACCTCAAATGTCGGGTGAGGTAGCTAAACGTCTCTGCTCCTGCAACCGGCTCTATTCACTCCCTATAGAAGACAAACCCTTAGCTACCATTCCTTACATCAAGACCCTTTCACGGTCAACCTTGGTCAAAGTCAATGTCCAAGTCAAAGTCAACACTCAATCAAAGTCAAATTCAACAATCCGAGTTGACTCAACTCGTCGAGTCCCTTCGCAGACTCGACGAGTTCTACCTTGTACAGAATCGAGACAAATCGACTCAAATCGTCGAGTCCCTCTCTGGACTCGCCGACTTCCTCAGTCTGTTTGTTCCTTCTTAAAGGATTAAGCCCCTACTTTTCAGATCTAAGCTTCTTGTTTCCCATAGACACTGAAAACGTCCTTTTAAGGGTAAAGTTTCCAACTTTACCCACTAATAGCCCCATTTGACGAGTTTAGCTCAAACCCTAAATCCTTAGGACTTAGATCTTGGTCCACAAGTCATCCATACTCCACACTAAAGCATACTAACAGAGATCTAGGCCTTAGACATCATTTGAACACGTAAATCTTCTGCCTTTTCCTCCATGCATGGTCTTTTGGGACTTAAAAGGCCAAGATGACATCTTAGAGCTTGCATGGGGCTCCAATGGCATAAAGTTTGCACCTTTGTGCCATAACAGCCCTTAATGATTCCAGATATGAAGGTATCCTTACTTGGGACATCCATATCCCAAGGATCAAGCTTATTGGACCAAAAACCCAATAAAGTGAAAACAAGGAGATCTAAGAAACTACTAGGCAAGTTAGAGACTTGATTACCAGAAAATGATGAGGACGGAAGGAAGTCTCTAGATCTACTATCTTTTCCTTGAATCCTCTAGCTTCTTCTTCTTCCACAAGCTTCAAATCACACAAAGTTCGCTCAAAAATGGCTCACAGACTCACACAAGGCTCTAGGGTTTCATGGCTAGGGTTTTGGGACTTGGAGGCTGAAAATGAGGCTGGCATAATGGGATTAAGATTCTTAAATAGGGTGCAAAACCCCGAAATTAGGGTTTCATCCTGGCAGCCCTACTCGTCGAGTCGAGACTCTCAACTCGTCGAGTAGGTGACTTAAAATCCCGCGTCCATTCTGGTTTCTACTCGACGAGTTTGGGGCTCCCAACTCGTCAAGTTTCTCTACAAAAATGAATAAATTAAGATTAATTGTGTACCTGGAACCAGGCGTTACAATAAAAAAGGCCAACATTTTATAAAAAATACAGAGTTGACTTTGTGGGTTATAAAACCCATGACTAGACAAATATGCTCCATCTTTTCCCAACCAAATCCTTACCCAACATATATCCAAGCTTTTATTCAACATGTAATAATGCATACCCACCCCACCCCACCCCCACCCCTCATCCCTCTCTCTTTTATGTTACGGCCGAGAGGCCCTTCACCCACATCATCATCTTCATTTTTCATCTTTACTCTCAAGAACAAGCTCCAACCTTCCAATGTTAAATTCCTTCAAGTTGGTTCTTATATTTTTGGTAAGCATTTCCTTGTTAATCTAGTGTTTTTACGCATTTACAACTTAGTTTCAATCCATTTACGCACATTATCATGTGTTATTATCCATAGGGTTTTCAGATCTTCAAGTGTTCTTCAAGAGTCTTCAAGTGTTCTAATCTTAAAAACTTTCATCTTCATCTCTTTATCCAACCACAAACACACTCAAGGTGAGTTCATAACTCATTTTTTTGAGATTTTCATGTTTTAGGGGGAGAATACAAGAAAAACTGTATAACAATACAAGTTATTATGCATGATTCATCTCTAAGTTGTATATAAAGTATTATTTTCATGAAATATGGTTATTACTAGTTACTAGAACATTTATGTGTGGTATGTTAGTTTCAGATACAAAACTAAGAAAAACAAATATAATCATGCTATATGTTCTTAAGAAAAAGTTATAATCACAAAGCTATAAAGACTAGGATTTTTATGAACAAAATATGGCTTTTCTAGCAAAAATGGTTATAACCTAGTTATTACACCATTTTTGTGGGATATAATCGAAAATATGTTGTTTGGGACATATATCTTGAAACGAGTCAAAAATACCAAAGATTTAGTTTTACAAAAAGAAAACTAAAAAATCTATCATTTTATGTAAAAGTGGGTTTTCTAACAAAAATACGTTAAAGAGAAAAGGTAAGGACTAAGGATTGTTAAGTCCTCTCTTCTTATAAATAGCTTTGAAGCAAGCTTGCCTAAGCTTCTTTGTTCTTTCTGTCAATTCCATACCTGGCAATTTCTCCATCATCTTCTTGTGCCCTTCTAACGTCTCTATCTCCTCCTTTAATCCCAACTCCTAGTTTTTTTTTAAAAAAAGGTAGATGCAATATATTTTTCGTGTGAGTTCACAAAATTTACAATGAGTTAAGTTTATATAAATATAAATCAGGAAATCGTAGTAAATCAATTGAATTGATGTGGAATATGCCTAGGGCCATTGTTTATGTTATAAAGAAACTAATAATTAAAATTTTAGAAAATACCAAAACTACTTTGGTTACCAAGTGCAGGCATGCATGCATGAGTAATGTATAGAAGGTTATTATCGTAATTTACCTTGGCATTTTGAATGAGGGATTGTAGGCTCGTAAGTTTTCTATGAGGCCATCTGTTTATGTTTAGCTCTCTGCATCTTTTCTTCAACAATGTTAACCCTATCCCTAGTTCCTTTGCCGCCATGATTATCGGCATCTCAAAGTACTTCGCTATCTCTTCAAACTCCAATGGTCTCAATCTCTTTGCCACCTTCCGGCCACCGTGATCAGTGGTGGCAGCACTAGAACTACATGTAGCCTCACCACCGGATTTACAGTCTTCACTGAAACTAACCAATGGTAAATTACCATCCTCCCAACAATCCCATAAGCTTATGTCTTTAAGGGGATCTAAATCGTGAAACTCATTTCTAGAAATGATGTTTTGATCTTTGTTAAGTACTGTGGAAACGTTCTGATCGAGCACTTCATGCAATTTTTCCGACAACTCGTAATCACAATGGTCGAGCATGTCACCACTGCAAAAATCCAAAAAAAAAAAAAAAAAAAACTCAAGATAATCAAATCCAACACGATGAAAGACTCTTTTTGATCACTACAAATCCAAACCATGTTTTGATCAATGTCGACAAAATCACTTTTCTGTGCGAAAGATGGTGTAATGAGTAACGTTTATATATATACCTGAAAAGATCTTGATGATCAAAGTATTGAAACCAATCGAGGTCATCTATGGGGTTTTGGTGATCTGCAGGTGGATCCATTTGTGAGGGAGAAGTTAAAAGTCGCGATAAGAATGTGATGATTTATATAAGTGAAGTGGGAGAAGTAATTAATAGCAAGTTGTGGGAATGCAACAAAACAAGTTAAGCACTTCTGAAAAATTGATAAATGATTTCGGTAACACTCGCGGAATATAAACTAGTGAAAATTACAAACGAAAATTGAATATATATAGTCTATGATGTTATGGTTATTGTGTATCTAACAAATGAAGAAGAAAATGAATATATATATTCTTTGAGCCGTAACCTTCTTCTTCAATTCACACACATATCCGTATATGGTGCTGAAAATTATGACTTGTGTGCCTCATGCATTTAATGCATCACATGCCTACTGCATATTCTTGACTTTGAAGCTACGTACCAGTTTCCAATTTCCCCAGTAGCACACTTTTCATTAGAAAGTACTCCAAGTCTTCACGCATGCAAATTATGACTTGTGTGTCGCTATAGGTATGTCGTTGGCCCTT
The DNA here is from genome assembly GCF_052849685.1 of Lactuca virosa. Lineage (NCBI taxonomy): Eukaryota > Viridiplantae > Streptophyta > Magnoliopsida > Asterales > Asteraceae > Lactuca > Lactuca virosa. The sequence continues at coordinate 398,773,179 of NC_136430.1, read as the reverse complement.
GTTAAAAACCTATAGCGACAACAAGTCATCGTAATAGATTAAACCTGTGGTGACAACGAGTCGTCGCTATAGGTAACTAATAAAACTATATTTTAACCCCGAAGATATGATTGACAAAATCTATCCGACGAGACCCTCGTGATACCTCGTGACGAAATTGAAATCAACGAGAGTCTCCACTTCGTGGAAGAACCGGTAGAAATCATGGATCGAGAGATCAAAAGAACAAAGCAAAGTCATATTCCCATTGTGAAGGTCCGCTGGAACGCTAAACGAGGACCCGAATTCACCTGGGAACGCGAGGATCAGATGAAACAAAAGTATCCACATCTCTTCCCAAACTCTCGAAATCCCAGTCAAAATGAAAATTTCGGGACGAAATTCCTTCTAACGGGGGGATGATGTGACAACCGTTAAATTTCGGTCAAGGCAAAGTCAAACTAAGTCAACAAGTCAAACCGGTCAACTCCCTTAACCCTTGTATGTTAGGGTTTACGTTATGTAATAACTGTACAATTCGCTATTTTAATGAGAAAACATCATTTGGAAAATTCGTGTGTTTGATTTTCCTTAGCCTTTACAGTGCTAAACAACATTGTAAATTTAATAAACCCTACTCAAGATTACTTGACGCTAATAGGATCAAAACCCATACACTACGATATAAATTGACGTTAATAGCAACATAGTATAGTACAACGTTATAACTATAATCAAACATATTAAAATCAAATCAAAGTATAATGCTCTAATTAAATTAAAAGAATCAAACTTGAATGCTATAATTAAACTTCAAATGAAAGTAGATTGTTATAATCAAATAATAACCTATCTTTTATAAAACTCCATTTTTATAAACTTTACATTAAATTTTATAAAACTCTATTTTTATAAACTTTATATTAAATTTTATAAAACTCTTATATTATTTATGTAAAAGATGCTTGTGTTAGTGGGAAATTATGAAGACCACCAAAAGCACAAAGATTATTCCCATGGTCTCCCACTCACACCTCCCATCCACTTTCCTTTCCTTTTTCTCCCAACACATTATTCTCTTCACCACTTAAACCTTCTCTATTCTTTCTCTCACTCTCACTCTCGAAATTTCCTCCAAGAAATACTCATATTCCATCCAAGAACAATCTATTATACTCAAATCTTCATCCCTCTTGAAGCATTCATCAAGGTATGTTGTTAAAAGTTTCAAATTCATACAAATCCACCAAAATATCTAAAACTCATTTTATGTATAAACCTGATTTTTCTCAGAATACCATCAATAAAATAAGAAGTTCTGGAAATTTTCAGAAAATAACTTATTTTTATTGAATTATTATAATTATTGCAATAAAGTAGGGCAATAATTCACATAAAATACTTTTTGCATTCAATAAATTCTGAGAAAATTTTGGGATGACCTATATATTGATTAAACATGATATATGAAGTTTCATGCATTTATATTACTGTTTACTATTATTTATGATTTTATTGATTAATTAATAATGAAATATATAAAAAATACTTCCCATAGTCACAAATATCTGAAACTTATACACTGGGCTCTATATCATGTTATACAACTATGATTAATTTTACAGAATTTTTGGGAATAATTTACTATTTTTCCCGAATTTTGTGTTGTTTAATCATTAAAATATTAAATAAATACTAAAACAGTTCAGAAAAATATAAAAATTTTACAGTAATTCATATTGTATGAAATAATGATTTCCTAATAATTTCATATTTTTTCAACACTGTTTACTATTTAAAACCATTTTCCTAAGTATTTAAGAATGTAAAAATGCATTTTAATGATTATTTCATATAAATAATTGTTAAAATCTGTAAATAATTATAATTGGGTAAGTTATTATTTTAATAAGAAATTATTAAAATCTGGCCTAAATTGAAAATATAAATTAATTATGCAAAGTAATTAATTCAATTTAAAATTCATTTAACAAATGAATACCTTAATATTCTAATCAAAATGAATTATTGTTAATTCATCTAATATAAGAATATGTGTCTAATTATTTGTATTAATACTCTATTCTCGTTTAGCAGTTCCTAAACCAAAACTATTAATTATATTAGGTTCTACGCCATTTTGACCCGAACCGTCTATCGTACGACACATGCATTTCGTTTTGGGACTAAAGTGAGTAATCTACCCCATATTTTATAATTTTCAATACTTTTGGGGTGTATCATGTGGTTCTAATATGTTCCAACTTCATTTTATTGTTTTATCACAATTGAGACATTGTTGGGACATTTATACGTGAGTCATTAATTGTATAACTATTGTTTGTTTACGCTACATGTACTTGTAGTGCATTATCATTTTTAGTCTAATCTCCATGACTATGCCCGTATTCTTGAGGTACGTTATGGACAATAATAGCGCTATTGGGTTGACCAACCCGACTTGGGACGCTAAGGTGATTGATCGCACGTGGTTGAGTGTGTTTGATGATTAGATGCTCCATCCTATATATTATATATATATATATATATATATATATATATATATATATATACATATGTATATATATAGGGTGAGGACTTATTGTTGTTGTTATCATTTGTTAATCAATTTTTGATTTATAAACCGTTATCTCAAATACAATTGTTTGCCGACTTCAAAAGAAAACCAATTTCAAATTATAAATGTTTCAACTTCACAATTTTCTCTACTAAAATTAGATTACTCACCAACTCTCGTAGTTGACCTGTTTTTACCCATGATGCAAATTTGAAGAATGAAGTTGATGAAAAATAGGTTGTGCCTTAGAAATCCACAAGACTATTTAAATTTGATGTAATAAATGTTGTTCGTATTTGGATTTGTATTTGTATGTTGTGGATCTTGTTTGCTTACTTAGTACTTAATTGAATCTAATCATATTATAACATAGTTGTCATGAGACTTTGAACAATATATCACGCCTTGATCGATTCCGACAAGGATCGGGGTGTGACAGATTGGTATCAGAGCCCTTGACTATAGGGAATTAGGTTAATTGCCTTGACCTAGTCTATAGCCTCTAGGGTCCTCTCGTATACTAGTTTATAAAATGCACACACAACTGCATGCAATTCACACTTAGAAAAGCATAGGAATACCTTTGTGTGTTAATTGCTCCCTTAAGTGCATACGTATTACTCCTGACACTTATATGTGTGCATACACTGGTGAATATTCTCCTCTTTCTCTGGAAAAAAAAATCACACACATATTCAAGTGAAAAAAAAAGATATATATACATATATATTCCTTAAAGCTTATAGGAAATTCAAAGTCATCCACTCTAGTTGGGTAGGATCATAGTAATGGACGCGTAGTAACTGGAAGGGGGAGGTGCCGGTAGCCCGAAAGTCCTGACTAGGCAAGCATTCGTATACATCCCAATCAACCGAGGGACCAGTTTGCTTACCTGGGGACCAAAGGCGAGAGTTCCCAAACCTATAGGCCAAAGCGCGTCATTCGCATTACTTTTGAGCCATCAAAATACCCGACCTTATCAAACGTATCCGAAAGGATACACTCCAAAATGGCCAACTCATTGGACTATTAAGTTCCCTAATGGGCCTAGAAGTGGGAAAGACATGTGAAAACTTAGTTTTGTGGGGGCCCACGCAAGTGCTACATGTTTCACATTTAGTAACCATGGAAAGCCCAAAAGGTGCCCAACACTCCTAACCATGGCCCAACAAGTGTTTTACAATTATTTTACCCAACAATGTCTAAAAAACTTTATTTCCATAATCAATTTACAAATAACTCACAAGTCCATATGCGTGTTTCTCGTAGATGGCATTACGACCCCCATACGCTGCTCGCAACCACCGAAGGCTAGCTGCCCTTATCGCCAAGGAGGTAGCAAACGTCATCCCAACAATTGCAACCCAACTTCATTCTCTTCAGCCACAAGCTCCAGCAACCACTCCTCGTTGCTCGTTCAAGCACTTTCGTAACTGCAATCCGCCTTACTTCAAAGGCATCGATGGTGCCACCGCACTCCTCACATGGATTGAAGAAATGGAGAGTACTTTCATCCATAGCGAGTGTCCTGAGGACCTGATGGTCCGTCATGCTACAGGGTGCCTCCAAGGTCATGCTCTCACATGGTAGAACCTAGAAAAACGGGCAAAGGGAGAGGCTGTTGCCTTGGGAATGACCTGGTCAAAACTAAAGGAATGCATGATGGAGAAGTTCTGCCCTGACAGCGAATTGCAAACTCTCGAGGATGAATTCTGGAATCTGAAACAGGTGGGAGGCGACAACGCGACCTACACCAATAGATTCCATGATCTCTCGAGACTCCTACCTCACATGGTTCAACCTATGAAAACTGCAATACGCCGCTACATCAAAGGGTTACCACGCCAGATCCGTGATTCGGTGACCAGCAGCAGGCCATCTACCCTAGAATCCGCCATTGAAATAGCAGGTCAACTCAACGAGGACAATATGAACGATGGTGTCCTCCCACGCAAGGGTTCAAAGATGTCAACTGAAAAGCCGACCCCTGAGACCCCCCTAATTGTCAAGTCCGAGTCCTCCCACCGACATGACAAAAAGAAGCGGAAAAGTCATCACCACAACCATGCTGTTATTACCCCTGCTACTCCTATCACCCAAGTCACCCCACAAGCCCAACCGAATAAAAAGTCGTATACCGGACCTCACCCCCTTTGTAACCACTGTAACTATCACCATATGACCACCAGCCCGTGTCTTCTCTGTACGAATTGTGGTCGCTATGGCCACTTGGCGGACACCTGTCGTGCACCAAAAACTCAGCGACCACTCTATCTACCCTCAAATCAGCAAACACAAACCCGGTATCCAACTGGAACATGCTTCAACTGTGGTGACCCCACCCATTTCAGAAACGCGTGTCCTAGGCTAGTCAATATCATCAACACCCAAGCCCAGGCAAATCCAACAATGCAGGTTCCAGCTCCCAAAGGCCGAGCCTTTGTCATTACCGCAACCCAAGCAAAGACCGATAACAAGGTCGTAAATGGTACGTTTCTCATAAATGACTGCTACGCGTCAGTACTTTTTGATTCAGGTGTCGATAAAAGTTTTGTGTCTTTGGAATTTGAGCCCACACTTCACACATCTCGCACGATTCTTGATGAGTACTTTACCGTAGAAGTCGTCGATGGAAAATACGTTTCACTCAATGCAGTCATCCAAGATTGCACTTTCGATTTTTGCGGTCATAAATTTTCTGTCAATTTAGTTCCTATGGAAATTGGTAGCTTCGACATCATCGTAGGAATGTATTGGCTATCCCAAAACCATGCTGAAATAGTATGTTACGATAAGTTCATTCGTATTCCTCTCGCCGACGGTCAAAGTCTTCGTATTTATGGCGAGACTCATTCGAAAAAGCTTAGTCTTATGTCATGTACTCAAGCTCGATCATATCTACGAAAAGAATATGGCTAAATACATAATACAAACTATAATACCCAAATTATACAAAATTTTCTGCATTAAAAATCAATAGACTAACACAATGAAACTGAAAAGGGTATCAAACTATCAAGAGAAAAACACATACAATGTAGATTAAAATCCACTGATCATAACAAAATGACTAAAAAAAAACCCTTGATTACATCCAAAAATACGTTAAAGAGAAAAGGTAAGGACTAAGGATTGTTAAGTCCTCTCTTCTTATAAATAGCTTTGAAGCAAGCTTGCCTAAGCTTCTTTGTTCTTTCTGTCAATTCCATACCTGGCAATTTCTCCATCATCTTCTTGTGCCCTTCTAACGTCTCTATCTCCTCCTTTAATCCCAACTCCTAGTTTTTTTTTAAAAAAAAGGTAGATGCAATATATTTTTCGTGTGAGTTCACAAAATTTACAATGAGTTAAGTTTATATAAATATAAATCAGGAAATCGTAGTAAATCAATTGAATTGATGTGGAATATGCCTAGGGCCATTGTTTATGTTATAAAGAAACTAATAATTAAAATTTTAGAAAATACCAAAACTACTTTGGTTACCAAGTGCAGGCATGCATGCATGAGTAATGTATAGAAGGTTATTATCGTAATTTACCTTGGCATTTTGAATGAGGGATTGTAGGCTCGTAAGTTTTCTATGAGGCCATCTGTTTATGTTTAGCTCTCTGCATCTTTTCTTCAACAATGTTAACCCTATCCCTAGTTCCTTTTCCGCCATGATTATCGGCATCTCAAAGTACTTCGCTATCTCTTCAAACTCCAATGGTCTCAATCTCTTTGCCACCTTCCGGCCACCGTGATCAGTGGTGGCAGCACTAGAACTACATGTAGCCTCACCACCGGATTTACAGTCTTCACTGAAACTAACCAATGGTAAATTACCATCCTCCCAACAATCCCATAAGCTTATGTCTTTAAGGGGATCTAAATCGTGAAACTCATTTCTAGAAATGATGTTTTGATCTTTGTTAAGTACTGTGGAAACGTTCTGATCGAGCACTTCATGCAATTTTTCCGACAACTCGTAATCACAATGGTCGAGCATGTCACCACTGCAAAAATCCAAAAAAAAAAAAAAAAAAAACTCAAGATAATCAAATCCAACACGATGAAAGACTCTTTTTGATCACTACAAATCCAAACCATGTTTTGATCAATGTCGACAAAATCACTTTTCTGTGCGAAAGATGGTGTAATGAGTAACGTTTATATATATACCTGAAAAGATCTTGATGATCAAAGTATTGAATCGAGGTCATCTATGGGGTTTTGGTGATCTGCAGGTGGATCCATTTGTGAGGGAGAAGTTAAAAGTCGCGATAAGAATGTGATGATTTATATAAGTGAAGTGGGAGAAGTAATTAATAGCAAGTTGTGGGAATGCAACAAAACAAGTTAAGCACTTCTGAAAAATTGATAAATGATTTCGGTAACACTCGCGGAATATAAACTAGTGAAAATTACAAACGAAAATTGAATATATATATAGTCTATGATGTTATGGTTATTGTGTATCTAACAAATGAAGAAGAAAATGAATATATATATTCTTTGAGCCGTAACCTTCTTCTTCAATTCACACACATATCCGTATATGGTGCTGAAAATTATGACTTGTGTGCCTCATGCATTTAATGCATCACATGCCTACTGCATATTCTTGACTTTGAAGCTACGTACTTCCAATTTCCCCAGTAGCACACTTTTCATTAGAAAGTACTCCAAGTCTTCACGCATGCAAATTATGACTTGTGTGTCGCTATAGGTATGTCGTTGGCCCTTGTTAAAAACCTATAGCGACAACAAGTCATCGTAATAGATTAAACCTGTGGTGACAACGAGTCGTCGCTATAGGTAACTAATAAAACTATATTTTAACCCCGAAGATATGATTGACAAAATCTATCCGACGAGACCCTCGTGATACCTCGTGACGAAATTGAAATCAACGAGAGTCTCCACTTCGTGGAAGAACCGGTAGAAATCATGGATCGAGAGATCAAAAGAACAAAGCAAAGTCATATTCCCATTGTGAAGGTCTGCTGGAACGCTAAACGAGGACCCGAATTCACCTGGGAACGCGAGGATCAGATGAAACAAAAGTATCCACATCTCTTCCCAAACTCTCGAAATCCCAGTCAAAATGAAAATTTCGGGACGAAATTCCTTCTAACGGGGGGATGATGTGACAACCGTTAAATTTCGGTCAAGGCAAAGTCAAACTAAGTCAACAAGTCAAACCGGTCAACTCCCTTAACCCTTGTATGTTAGGGTTTACGTTATGTAATAACTGTACAATTCGCTACTTTAATGAGAAAACATCATTTGGAAAATTCGTGTGTTTGATTTTCCTTAGCCTTTACAGTGCTAAACAACATTGTAAATTTAATAAACCCTACTCAAGATTACTTGACGCTAATAGGATCAAAACCCAAACACTACGATATAAATTGACGTTAATAGCAACATAGTATAGTACAACGTTATAACTATAATCAAATTAAATTATGATACCATATTAAAATCAAATCAAAGTATAATGCTCTAATTAAATTAAAAGAATCAAACTTGAATGCTATAATTAAACTTCAAATGAAAGTAGATTGTTATAATCAAATAATAACCTATCTTTTATAAAACTCCCTTTTTATAAACTTTACATTAAATTTTATAAAACTCTATTTTTATAAACTTTACATTAAATTTTATAAAACTCTTATACTATTTATGTAAAAGATGCTTGTGTTAGTGGGAAATTATGAAGACCACCAAAAGCAAAAAGATTATTCCCATGGTCTCCCACTCACACCTCCCATCCACTTTCCTTTCCTTTTTCTCCCAACACATTATTCTCTTCACCACTTAAACCTTCTCTATTCTTTCTCTCACTCTCAATCTCGAAATTTCCTCCAAGAAATACTCATATTCCATCCAAGAACAATCTATTATACTCAAATCTTCATCCCTCTTGAAGCATTCATCAAGGTATGTTGTTAAAAGTTTCAAATTCATACAAATCCACCAAAATATCTAAAACTCATTTTATGTATAAACCTGATTTTTCTCAGAATACCATCAATAAAATAAGAAGTTCTGGAAATTTTCAGAAAATAACTTATTTTTATTGAATTATTATAATTATTGCAATAAAGTAGGGCAATAATTCACATAAAATACTTTTTGCATTCAATAAATTCTGAGAAAATTCTGGGATGACCTATATATTGATTAAACATGATATATGAAGTTTCATGCATTTATATTACTGTTTACTATTATTTATGATTTTATTGATTAATTAATAATGAAATATATAAAAAATACTTCCCATAGTCACAAATATCTGAAACTTATACACTGGGCTCTATATCATGTTATACAACTATGATTAATTTTACAGAATTTTTGGGAATAATTTACTATTTTTCCCGAATTTTGTGTTGTTTAATCATTAAAATATTAAATAAATACTAAAACAGTTCAGAAAAATATAAAAATTTTACAGTAATTCATATTGTATGAAATAATGATTTCCTAATAATTTCATATTTTTTCAACACTGTTTACTATTTAAAACCATTTTCCTAAGTATTTAAGAATGTAAAAATGCATTTTAATGATTATTTCATATAAATAATTGTTAAAATCTGTAAATAATTATAATTGGGTAAGTTATTATTTTAATAAGAAATTATTAAAATCTGGCCTAAATTGAAAATATAAATTAATTATGCAAAGTAATTAATTCAATTTAAAATTCATTTAACAAATGAATACCTTAATATTCTAATCAAAATGAATTATTGTTAATTCATCTAATATAAGAATATGTGTCTAATTATTTGTATTAATACTCTATTCTCGTTTAGCAGTTCCTAAACCAAAACTATTAATTATATTAGGTGTACGTCATTTTGACCCGAACCGTCTATCGTACGACACACGCATTTCGTTTTGGGACTAAAGTGAGTAATCTACCCCATATTTTATAATTTTCAATACTTTTGGGGTGTATCATGTGGTTCTAATATGTTCCAACTTCATTTTATTGTTTTATCACAATTGAGACATTGTTGTGACATTTATACGTGAGTCATTAATTGTATAACTATTGTTTGTTTACGCTACATGTACTTGTAGTGCATTATCATTTTTAGTCTAATCTCCATGACTATGCCCGTATTCTTGAGGTACGTTATGGACAATAATAGCGCTATTGGGTTGACCACCCCGCCTTGGGACGCTAAGGTGATTGATCGCACGTGGTTGAGTGTGTTTGATGATTAGATGCTCCATCCTATATATTATATATATATATATATATATATATATATATACATATGTATATATATAGGGTGAGGACTTATTGTTGTTGTTATCATTTGTTAATCAATTTTTGATTTATAAACCGTTATCTCAAATACAATTGTTTGCCGACTTCAAAAGAAAACCAATTTCAAATTATAAATGTTTCAACTTCACAATTTTCTCTACTAAAATTAGATTACTCACCAACTCTCGTAGTTGACCTGTTTTTACCCATGATGCAAATTTGAAGAATGAAGTTGATGAAAAATAGGTTGTGCCTTAGAAATCCACAAGACTATTTAAATTTGATGTAATAAATGTTGTTCGTATTTGGATTTGTATTTGTATGTTGTTGATCTTGTTTGCTTACTTAGTACTTAATTGAATCTAATCATATTATAACATAGTTGTCATGAGACTTTGAACAATATATCACGCCTTGATCGATTCCGACAAGGATCGGGGTGTGACATTGATCACTATTATTCATTATGTTATGATATTGTACATGAAGTCATCCACCCTCAGACGATTTCGCCATTCTGGTTTGGGGGTGTGACAGTCTTCGACCTTGTCACGTGTCAACTCGTGCCGGTGGCATGTGTCCGCTTCTCATAGTGCCACGCTGACTTGTCGGTGGAAGATTCGACCTCCTCTTCACCATGTGTTGCACTCCGGTGTCGCCACGTCATCATACATAAGTATTTTCTAAAATCTTCGAAAATCCATAGTTTTTGCATAGGAGCTCTATTTTTGATGTTCTTTATATCTACGCGTATGTATTTCCGATTACTACAACTTTCCTTTAGACCTCAACATCTAATTCTCACTCTATTTTAAATTCATATTTTTATAGAGATTACACTGTTAAAGTCTGTGCGAAAATCATAACTCTTTCATACGAACTCCGTTCTCATATGTCTTTATATCGATGGATTCGTATTTATGATAACATTAATTCTCGTTTACTTTGTTTTGACTAACAATCAACCGATCTTAATATCAATATCTGTACCGCATACTGTTGTACTATGTCGCGCCAGAATTTAAAAAAAATCATAACTTCCTCATACGAAGTCAGATTTAGGCGTTCTTTATATGCATGTTTTCGCTTTTATGATTACTACGACTTTTGTTTAGATTACTTAGGCTAATAAGCAACCTATCTCTGATTCATATTTTACGACACACGTTGTCGTATAGGGCTGAACGCGAAATTTCGAAAGATCATAACTTCTTCATATGAAGTCAGATTTGGGAATTCTTTATAGACACAGAATCATCATCGTGACTACTATAAATTTCATCAAGATTATTTATCCTAAATAATCTTCTATCAAAAATGTTATTTTTTATCGCTCAGTGATAAAAATGTCTATATAGTTTGCAACGCGTATGATTAATAATTAGTTATTCAATATAATGAATAATTATTTATTATAATCACTTAAATCATCTAGCCATAACTTATGGGCGTTATAGATCACAACACATGCATGAAAGACTGTGGTTGGATCACAACACCTGTATGAAAGACAATTGTTGGTTCGCAACACTTGTATAGTTAAGAATGGTTAGGGTAATGATAGTTTTGGATGGTTGTTGAGTGGATATACTAGGGGTTTTTGTGGTCCAACTTAGATATCCCATGATCTCTTGGTCCAAAGCCTTATTGCATGGTTCGTGTTTGATTTATTGTTTTGCGGGTGGACCACCTGTTCGATTATCTATCTAATCCCTGACTACATCTGACTTTATGTATCGTATGAAAGACCAGGGTTTGGCCCCTGACAGTTATATGTTGGTATGGGCCCGTTGTACACTTTGCGTTGTGCCTGTTATGTATGTTTGGGCTAGGTTCGGTATGTATGGCGTATGTTTGTGATTAGGAGAGCAAGTAGGTCGGTTTTAGAGCTGAGGACTTTGTGTGGATGAATTGTATATATGATGAAATATGTGGTATACTTGGGAACTCACTAAACTTTATGCTTACAGTTGTGGATAAAATGTTTTGCAGGTTGTTCGTGAGAAGAGCTCGGCGGGACTGTACACACGCATCGAAGATTTTGATTTCTGATGTCCTTGTAACTCGACTCTAATAACATTATGATTCTAAATAAATGAATGTCACTTATTGATTTTAAGTAAAATGTTATAATTGGTTAATCTATTTTAAAATGAAAATTCTCTTTGTAATTTTCGTGATGTTACTAAACCTAGATGCAAAAAGGAATACTAGCCAAATAAAAAAAACAAACCTTTTTGGGGGTCGGTTTGTGATTAAGTGAAGAAGGTGGTAAAGTGAAGGTGATTGAGCTGGAGTCATCATGTTCAACCGGGAGAAGACGCACAATGGAGAGAAAAACAAAAAAGGATGGGGAAGAGAAAGAGGGGGAGGGGAGGGTACAATTGGGGATGAGGGGGGGGGGGGGTACAATGGGTGAGTTGGTCCCGTCCTTTTGTTTTGTTTTTTTTTAATTATAAAATAATTATATTTGATATTAAAAAATGAAAATAAAAATTTTAAAGGGTAAAACAGTTTTTCAGTTTTTTCAAGAACCAAAATGGAACGAAGTCATGAGAATTTTATGATTTTGGACATTTTATGCAAGTTGAAAACTTTTTAGACCTTATCCATAGTTTTTGGAAAATTGCGATGACCAATTTTACAGTTTTATCTAGGGAAAATAACTTAAAAAGGTAACGAAGTTTTCAAAATATTCAAAAAATACCATTGTTGTTTTTTTAGTACAAAAAATATCATTAAAGCATATTTTTGTACACGGAATACCAATGAAGTATACATGTGTTCAAATAATACCTTGTGGTAACCGGTTACCTCAGGTAAACGGAAAAATGATCTAAAAGGGTAATAAAGTTTTCAAAATGTTCAAAAAATACCATTGTTTTTTTTTTTGTACAAAAAATACAATTGAAGTATACCATTTGTATACAAAATACCGACAAAGTACATATTTTAGTACAAAAAATACCATTGAAGTTTCCAAAATGTTCAAAAAATTATCATTGTTGTTTTTAGAGCACATTTTGTTAACTTCTGTAACGTCCATAAAAATTCAAGCCAATTTTTAAACTTTTTAAGTCATTCAAAAACCAATAATTATTACAAACATGTTTTCAAAATGGTTTAATGTCAGAGTTTCCCAGAATCAAATCACAAAAAAATAAGGAGGTGCACGATCACGCCTTTGCCTTCCCGCGATCATCAGAAGTACCTGAAACAATAATCGATAAATTTAAGCTCAAAGGCTTAGTGAGTTACCCCCAAAATACCAACGTCATACGATCATAATCATATCATATAAACAAACACAGCATGCATAATGACCCATCAGTCTGACCGGACCGCCTCTCAGGCCATCAGTCTATCTGGACCGCCTCTCAGGGCCTTGAGCCTATCCGGACCGCTCGTCGGGACTTTGGCCTGACTATATGCCCTCCCGGGTCTGCAGTCTATCCGGTCCGCTCTGGGTATCTTGGCCTACAGCACAAAGCAGGACTTGCCTCAACCCAATCCCCCAAACCAACAAACATGTGCACATAAATATCATACGCTAGCTAGCATGTACAAATAATCATACGGATCTAACATATCAATAACATGGCAACCATCTTATAATCAGGATACAAATCTAACCGATCACTAGCATAGCAACCATCCTATAACCAGGATACAGATCTAACAGATCACTAACATAGAATAGTCCTATAAACCAGGATACCGACCTACCCGGTCACAAAGAATATCACCATCCTAACTACCAGGATGTAAATCAATAAGCATATCATGCAATAACCCGGATACAAATCCGAATAAGGGTCGGCATTGGTGCCTTAGACCCTGTTGATATAGTGATGTAAATCAATAAGCATATCATCCAACACCTACATCCACCGATGATCCACTTCCATAAATTCCCAAATTACCAAAATACCCCCAGAAGTCAAATTGGTCAACCCTTGGTCAAAGTCAAAGTCAACGGTCAAAGTCAACAGTCCATGTTGACCCAACTCGTCGAGTGCAGCTAACAACTCATCGAGTTCCTTAAGAACTCAGAAAGTCATAAAACCCTAACTGACTCGTCGACTCCTCTTACTGACTCGCCGAGTTCATGCAGAATCAAATACGGGCAACCTTCATACGACTCGCCTAGTCGGCTAAGCGACTCGTCGAGTTCATGCAGTCCAATTCTAATACAGATGTTTTAAGCCACCCCAAAGCTCCATATTGCAGATCCAACCTCCTAAAGCATGGTTTTCACGTAAAGTTGCAAACTTTACGTACATGCATGGTCCTAAATGCCAAAACTAGACTAAGGGAAAGGTTAACTCAAAGGGAAAGGCCCAAGCTTGCCAAATCTCATAACTTTATGGCTATTGGGACCAAGGGGAGTCCAGATCTGAAGTTACAACTTCAGATCTTGCCCCAATACTCGACTGACTCCCAATGTGCTAAAGATAGCTCCAAACCCAAACATGAAGAGATTTAGCTAAAGATAAGCCAAGGTAACGGCTTGTTACCTTCAAAATGTTGCCAAGATGAAGTAGAGTCAGATCCACAGGCTCCTCTTTGCTCCAAGCTTCTTATACTTCACACCTTCTTCACAAAATGTACCAAAATCACTCTTTAAGCCTCACAAACACTCAAGCACAAGGTTAATGGCGATTAGGGTTTCTCTTATCCGTCAAGGAAGTGATAAGGGACTAGAGGAAGGGACTTAAGGTCCTTTAAATAGGGTGCAAACCCTAAAATTTAGGGTTTCATCTCCCAGCTCCTACTCGTCGATTCTGAGTCCTCCGACTCATCGAGTAGATCCAATAATCCACGCGGGCTAACCCGCCTCTACACGACGAGTTGGGGGCAACCAACTCTTCGAGTAGGTCCATAAATGTGTATATAATGCTTTAAAACTTGTACCTAGGAGTCGGGGTGTTACAATTCTCCCCCACTTGAACTAGACTTCGTCCTCGAATTTTGATGCGGCGAACAATCCTTGATAGTGCTCCCGTATCTCTGCCTCCGGCTCCCACGTCCACTCGGACCCCCTCCTGTGCTCCCATTGTACCTTTACCAAAGGTACGTCCTTGTTCCGTAGAACCTTCACCTTCCTCTCAAGAATAGCCACCGGTAGGGGTGTTCGTTTGGATGGATCGGTTTGATCCAATCCAATTAAGTACATCCAAATTGATTTCGGTTTTCCAAATATAGATCCGAATAGTCCAAACTAAATTCAAATCCGATCCGATCCGATCCAATTACAATTCGGTTGGATCGGTCTTCATAATTCGGTTTTCAAAAATCGAAACATTTTAAAATGACATATAATTATAATATTATCCAATTTTTACACAAGAAGTAAAAACCAATTATTTAGTTGTGATTTAAAATTTATAAACAACTACTAAGAAGGTATAGTTTAATATTTTATAGATAAAAAAACTTTTGAGAGAAAATGCATATTAATGTTTTTTATCAGGTAAAACTTTTTGAACTTATTTGAGAAAATAAATTATAAAATCAGTAAATAATTATAGATATATTAAAAATAAATAAATAATAAATTGTTATTCGGTTTTTTTGGACTATTCGGTTCTTTTTTTATAAACCAAAACCAATTCAAAATCCAAAATAATAATTCGGTTTTGTTGAAAACCAATCCAAAAATCCAAATATACGAACCAAATTGTCCAATCCAAATTGTCCAATTGGACAATTCAGTTTTATCCAAAAAGTGAACAGCCCTAGCCACCGGCCTCTCCACGTAATTCAGGCGTTCATCGACCTGAATATCATCTAATGACGCCACTGCCTCCTCGTCCAGAATGCACTTCCGCAACTGTGAAACATGGAAAGTGTTGTGGATCTGACTAAGCTCCTCAGAGAGATCCAATCTATACGCCACCTTGCCAACCCTGGCAGCGATCCTGAATGGCCAGATATATAGGGGACCCAATTTACCCCTCTTCCTGAAGCGGATCACACCCTTCCAGGGTGAGACCTTCAGGAGAACCATGTCACCGACCTGAAACTCCAACTCAAATCGATGCCGGTCGGCGTAGCTCTTTTGCCGACTCTGTACGGTTTGCAGTCACTGTCTGATCTGCTGAATCATTTCGGTAGTCTGCAGAACTACCTCGGTCCGACCCATCACCCTGTGACCAACCTCGCCCCAAGAGACCGGGGTGCGGCATCTCCGTCCATACAACAACTCATAAGGTGGTGCACTAATGCTGGAGTGAAAGTTGTTGTTATAGGATAACTCTGCAAGGGGCACCGAAGTCAATGATGCAGGCTCTCAGCATATCCTCGAGAGTTTGTATGGTCCGCTCACTCTGACCGTCCATCTGTGGATGATAGGCTGTGTTGAAGTGCAACTGCGTGCCCAGCTCCTCGTGGAACTTCTGCCAGAAACGGGAAGTGAAACGACCATCACGGTCTGACACGATAGAGACCGGAACCCCATGGCGAGCGACAATCTCGCGTATATACACATCGGCTAATTTCTCGGCCGATGAACTCTCCCGAATGGGCAGAAAATGAGCACTCGTGGTCAATCGATCCACGATGACCCATATAGCGTCGAACTCCTTTGTCGTGCTCGACAATTTGGTGATGAAGTCCATCGTGATCTGCTCCCACTTCCACATGGGAATCTCTAGAGGCTGCATCTTGTCATGCAGCCTCTGGTGCTCAGCCTTGACCATCCTACAGGTCAGGTACCTCTCAACATACCAAGAGATCTCTCGCTTCATGCATCGCCACCAGTAACTCAATCGCAAATCCCGGTACATCTTGGTGGCCCCCGGGTGAATAGAGAAACGAGACTTATGAGCCTCCTCCAATATAGTCTGTCTGACCCCACCAGACATCGGAACCCAGATCCGACCGCAACGGGTCAATAATCCCCGACTGTCCTGAACATACCGGGTGTTCTCACCCCTAATCCTCTCAAGCTTCCAGTTCTCCTGACGCATACCCTCAGCCTGGGCTTCCCTGAGCAAGCCCACAAGTGGAGAATCCACTGAAATCCGCATGCATGTCACTGGAGTAGAGGATCCAACTGACTTGCGGCTCAGAGCATCTGCAACCACGTTCGCTTTACCAGGATGGTAAAGGATCTCGCAGTCATAATCCTTGACTACGTCAAGCCACCTGCACTATCTCATGTTCAGGTTCAGCTGATCTATGATGTGCCTCAGACTCTTGTGGTCCATGTAAATGGTACAGCGAACCCCATAGAGGTAATGTCTCCAAATCTTGAGAGCGAATACCACCGCTCCCAACTCCAGATCATGAGTAGGGTATCTCGTCTCATGCGGCTTCAACTGTCGCGATGTGTAGGCTATCAACCGTCCTCTCTGCATGAGGACCTCTCCCAGTCCTATGATAGATGCATCACAGAATACCGCAAAATCCTCGACTCCTTCCGAAAGAGTCAAGACTGGAGCCTCGCATAGTCGATGTCTGAGGGTCTCAAACGCCCTCTGCTACTCGGGGACCCACCGGAAATCCACCCCTTCCTCTTCAGACGAGTGATGGGTACTGTAATCTTGGAGAAGTCCTATATGAACCTCCGATAATACCCTGCCAATCCCAAGAAGCTCCTGATGTCTGAGGGAGATTTCGGAACCTCCCACTGCATGACCGCCTCGATTTCGGTCGGGTCGACCAAAATCCCCTCCTGGTTAACGAGGTGTCCAAGGAATTGAACCTCTCGTAACCAAAACTCGCACTTCGAGAACTTGGCATACAACCGCTCTCGCCTCAAAACTCCCAATATCTCCCGAAGATGCTCCTCATGTTTCTCTCGGATCTTGGAGTACACCAAGATTTCGTCTATGAACACGATGACCGAGCGATCGAGCACCGGTCTGCAGACCCGATCCATCATGTCCATAAATATTGTTGGCATGTTGGTGAGCCCAAACGGCATCACCATGAACTCTTAGTGTCCATAGCGAGTCCGGAACGCGGTCTTCTCCACGTCCTCCTCCCTAACCCTGACCTGATGGTACCCGAACCTCAGGTCTATCTTGGAGAACCAAGATGTTCCCTGCAACTGATCGAAAAGATCATCTATCCTCGGGAGTGGATAACGGTTTTTCACCATCAACTTGTTAAACTCCTGGTATCAATGCACATCCGGTGCGAACCATCCTTCTTCCTGACGAAGAGAATCGGCATTTCCCATGGAGAACTGCTCGGACGAATAAATTGCTTCCCAGCAGTTCTTGTAACTGTGAAGACAACTCCTGCATCTCTAGTGGTGCCAACCGGTACGACGCCTTGGCGATAGGGCCCGCACCTGGCACTAGGTCGATCCTAAACTCGACCTGCCTCTCCGGAGGCACTCCGGGTAACTCCTCCGGGAACACGTCAGCAAACTCTCTGACCACTGGAACCTCTGATACTAAAACCTGATCCCTGACCCGCGTATCCACCACATACGCTAGATAACCCACACACCCGTGCTGAATGTGCTGCCGAGCCCTGGCACTCTGGCAACCGAACAAAACCCTGATCCCAATCTGGTGCCCTCGCTGTAAACAATTAGTTCTCCCCCACTTGGGGTTCGAACTACCACTCGTTGATCGCAGTCGATCATGGCACCGAAGCGACTAAGTCGGTCCATACCCACAATCACACATACATACCTCATGGGAATCGAGATCAGGTCTATCGGGAAAGATATCCCGAAGATCTCCAATACGCAACCCTGATAGACCGACGAAGCAGAAATCCCATGTTCGTTGGTGATAGAGACTCGCAACGGACACTCTAGCTCTCCCACTGGAAACCTGAACTCCCTACTGAAAGACTGAGAAACAAACGACCGACTCGCCCCCGAGTCAAATAATACCAAAGCAGGTAAGGAGTTCACTAAAAATGTACCTAATCACAGGTACAACATATAAGCATAAAACAGATAAAATTAGTAAGATAGGGGATAGAAACATTCCAGCAACCACATTTGGTGCTGCCCTAGCCTCCTCTGTCGTAAGCTGGAAAGTGTTTCCATGGGCCCTCGGGGGCGCTGCTCGAACCTGGCTCCCGTCAGTAATCCTCAGTGTAGCCGGCACTGGAGCCTGCGCCGGCCTGGCTACGATCTGTGGACAGATGGTCTTCATGTGACCAACCTGATGACAGTGGTAGCAGATCATGATATCCTGAACCGGGGCTAGCTGGCGACAATCCCTCGCAAAGCGCCCCTCCTTGCCGCACTTGCGGCACCCGCTACCAGATCTACAAACCCCCGAGTGACCCTTCCCACACTTGCCACAAGTGTGGCCATGCTGTCCCCCTTACCTGGAATCAGCGGTCTTAGACCGCTTTGGAGTCGGTTGTGACTGTGTTGGGGTCTGCCGCTGCTCCCTCAACTGCAGCTCAATCTCCAACTCACGCCGCCTAGTGGCCTCCTGTAAATCCAGAAATGTATCACAACGTTGGGTCGCCACAAACTGTCGAATATCAGTCTTAAGCATTCTCAGATAACGTGTCATCTGAGCCTGCTCATAAGCAAACTCCAGCAGAACATCGCCCTCTCTGTGAACATACGGGTGATCTTCGTCACCGTCTCACCATCCTGTCTCAAATCCAGAAACTCCTGAGCTAATCGTTCCCGCTCGACTTGTGGAATGTAGCGAGCGCGGAACATATCCCTGAACTACTCCCAATTAACCGCAGCTCTCTGATCATCCGAATATGATCCAGTCATCAATCTCCACCAGTCCTTTTCCCCATACCTCAGTAGGTTTAGGGCACATCTGACCTTCTGGTCAGTAGGACATGAACACGTGAAGAAACACCCATCCACGTCAGATAGCCATCTTATGGATTTGATGGGGTCTTGAGTCCCATCAAAAGTAGGGGGCTTCGTCTTGTCGAAGTCCCGATACTGAAAATCCCGACTGGCTCCTACCCTGCCGCCATTACAGCCGATGTGGCTGCTGCGGAAGCAGCCTCAGTGAGGACTACATAGCGATCATAGAAATACTCCACCATGGCGGTCTTGATAGACCCAAACATCTCTGGTAACTGAGCCCGAAACATCACAACAACCTCATCATGCAGGATCTCTCGGATCCTGGCGTCCATCTCGTCTGGCCCCATCTGGCTGATAATCTCGGGCACTGTCGGTGCCTCCTGTCCACCATCTCCCGATCCTGATCCGGATCCAGTCACAAATCGTCGAGTAACCACCATGCTGAAAAATATACCAGGAAGATATCAGATATCCCACATAACAATCTGGGAACCAACTCTCAAAAAAACCCTAGGGGTTGTGACTTCCTTGCTACGCGTATGGGTCCTGTGCTTTCAGTAGTACGGGCCCATACTACCTTCCACACCTACCCATATTTGTCTCAAGTATCATCACAACGCCCTAAAACTATATGTATGCATGGCATGCACTCAATCCTCACTCCTAGAGGAAGGCTAGATATCTCATAACTGGCGGACTCATCCCAAACAACCCATCCATGAAACTTCCACCAACCATGCACCACTCGTGTATGCTAGCCATACATAATGTTGGACCCTATAGACTTTCGAATACCTGATCCTACCCTAAGCCCTTCATCATACAAGAACAGGAAATAAGGCCAAACCAAACATTCTCAGGCTATAAGATCTTAATTATGTACAGCCGTGATGCATGCACTAAGCAACTATATTAATGATGTCAATTTATTATAAGGAAAACCCTACGCTACCAGGCATCATATAATCATGCAATTCTATCATGAAAATCCTGAAGATCCCTAGCCTAGTACTAGCATGCTGTTCTAACATATCACATAAATCAAATAATCCGTAAGGTATTTTGGGGTCTATCCACGAGCTCCAGCTGATCGTACACTTGCATCCTCCTTTATTATTTTGAAAACATTTTAAGAAAATCGTTTTAAAATCTTGTCCTCAGTTTGAGACTGGAGACACGCGAGTGTTTCCTCCAATACACTCAAACCAAGGCTCTGATACCAACTTGTAACGTCCATAAAAATTCAAGCCAATTTTAAACTTTTTAAGTCATTCAAAAACCAATAATTATTACAAACATGTTTTCAAAATGGTTTAATGTCAGAGTTTCCCGGAATCAAATCACAAAAACATAAGGAGGTGCACGATCACGCCTTCGCCTTCCCGAGATCATCAGAAGTACCTGAAACAATAATCGATAAATGTAAGCTCGAAGGCTTAGGGGCTGTTTGTTTTTTTTTGTGAAGATATGCGCAACCACTTTTGTCTGCGCTGCGCAGACAGCGCGCAGACATATGGTCTCGCAGAGTGTTTGTTTTTTGGAAGTACGCAGATCAAAAAACGTCTGTGCGAGGTCTTCATAGCGCAGACATGGACCACTGTCTTCAAAGGTCTTCTGACCCCATTTTAACCTAAACCAAAAAAAAAACATGGGCCACCGTGCAATTTTTTTTTCTTTCTTTTTTTGCTGAAAATGCATTTTTAATGTTTATGATATGAAATTAACTTTGAAAAATCAATTTATTTCAACAACTGCAGATGTTAAAAACAAACAGTCTTCTTATTGCAGACTGCAGACATTTGGTCCACCTCTTCTGCCACAGAGGCTTACAGATGTGGTCCGCAGACTGCATACATTTTGACTTCAAAAAAACAAACAACACCTTAGTGAGTTACCCCCAAAATACCAACGTCATACGATCATAATCATATCATATAAACAAACACAGCATGCATAATGATCCATCAGTCTGACTGGACCGCCTCACAGGCCTTCAGTCTATCTGGACCGCTCTCCGCGCCTTCGGCATGTCTGGACCGCCTCTCAGGGCCTTCAGCCTATCCAGACCGCTCTTAGGGCCTTCGGCCTGACTATATGCCCTCCCGGGTCTGCAGTCTATCCGGTCCGCCCTGGGTATCTTGGCCTACAGCACAAAGCAGGACCTGCCTCAACCCAATCCCCTAAACCAACAAACATGTGCACATAAATATCTTACGCTAGCTAGCATGTACAGATAATCATACGGATCTAACAGATCACTAACATGGCACCCATCCTAATTCCTAAGAACTTCTCATTCCTAAATACTCACAATCCTTATGAACATTCACCCCTTAGCTTATACGACACTCATTTTTGCAACCCTTCGAATCAATCCTCAGAAATCTCTCTTAACCTCAAGGTATTTTTGGTTAAGCAACCCAAGCATACATAATCTAGAAATTACAACTTTAGATACCGAATTGGAGCTCTTGGAATTCTTCATTTATTTGATATTTGATCTTTGATTTCTTTGAATTCACCACCTTCTTTTTTTTATTTTTGGTATCTTCAATTTTTGATTCTTTGGAATTTTGATCTTTTGATCTTCATACTTTGGTTGCTCCAAAAATTCTTCAACTTTTTGGTAATTTCTCTCTCTTTTTTTTCACATGTAACTCAGTTTTTTTTCTCTCAAAACCTACATGCTTAAGCAAGGGTGCTTAACTTCAACCTTTATTGGCTAAAGGTATTAGTCTATGTGCAATGACTACATAAGCTTTCCTGGATAGATTTCAGGTTTAGGCTGCAAAACATATTATGCCATATAAACTACCAGATTACCTTTCATATCTCATGACTTTTCACTAGGAAATGGGAAGCCACAAATACATTGTAACATGTGTTGGCTCAGGTAAACATTTAGGTTCTCATCGGATCATCCCATACAATATTAGCAAAAATTTAAATTCACTAGATTTTCCTAAATTAAACTATTATTTCAAGTTTATAAATTTTTAAATTTTCCTAATCTAGCTATTTTTAATTTTCCAATTTAAATTTCTTTTTCGACCCCCTACCCCACACTTATTTCATACAATGCCCTCATTGTATGCATAAAACTACTTAAACACATAAAAATATAAAAAATGAGAAAAAGGAACAGACTCCCCTGGGGTAGTAGTGGCGAGATCGAATGGGCTTGCTAAAAGTTGCTCCATAAGCTGCTGGAAGACTGGAAACTGGAACTGCTGCTTCTGAATGTGCCAGAAAATAAAATCAAGAACGTCGACTTCTGAAATGTGGTGCAAAGAATTGCAAACTAATGCAATGTGTAGTAACCATGACGTGGGAAAGTGTCGACCACGTTGTGATATCGAGAATGGCAACCTCCTCTCGCGATGAAAAACTCCCCCACAACATAGGAAAGTGTCAACTATGTCGTGGTAGCCGGGATGATACTTCAGTTTCGTGTCGAAATAAAACTTTATGGTGTGGGAACAGCTCATCCATACCATAGGAAGCAATATATGGTAGAAACGCCACTCTTCTATATAATAAGCTCTTACAATATCGACACGCACCCCACACTTATGGAAAATCGTAGGTCTTGATTATAAACTTCTAACTCTCGCATGGCTTTCTCTCTTGTGATAAAACAATAGTCGGACCTAGCTGCTGAACTTACTACCAGCTTTCTAAGGGAGAAAAATACTAAGTCACTCGTCATCCTCGTTATTGTGATGTTGTGTCCCAGATGTGTCGGCTCCATCCTGTCACTGCTGGAATGATTGGGGAAAGGGGATTGGATGATGATATCCCTGTGAAGCACAAAACCCAGTCAATACTCCCTCAAACCATTGTTGTCTACTCTCTACTATATCAAAACGCTCGTCAATGCACCGAGCAAGGTAACGTATATCGATCTCTGGCTCAGGTCCCTGTTGCGCTCCTCGAGAAGCAGGTCGACGCCTACCCCGTCTCTCAGGGGCTAGCTCATCTGCCCCCTCCTCGTCGGCCACGTCATCTGGTCGTATCCGGATAATACCATCCTCTCCTCCGGCAACGGTGCCAAAAACTTGATGTGAATATTTAATGCACGAGTTTTTTATTTATAATTCCTAATTTATCGCATCTAAACCACACCTTACAGGCAGTGAACCTGATCGAGTATAGTATAGCTTTTATAAGCAAGGGTGTCAAACACAAGGGGAATGGTAGTGAATTAATATTAGAATGTTTGATTATAGGTTATATAAAAACGCACAAAAGTAATAAAAAAAGTTTTATTAAATTAAATCTCAACCAAACAATTAAATAGTAAATCTCGATAAACTGACAGGAAGACAAATCTCTTTAGGTACTTTGGTTTAGACAAATTACATCTTAAAATTATAGACAATTGCACACACAGATTTGTTCATTCATGTTCACCGATTTCTAAAATGATTAGGTTCATGTTCACTGTTACTAATCCTTTAGCAAATAAGTTAATTCAAACAGTGATCAGTTGATTAAAATAACAGGTTTCCTAGTGTTCAGTTCGTATCAAGCAAGACTTGTAATAATAGTTAATTAAATTGGTTGGTTCAATTAACTCATATGTGGTTGGTCATCACATATGCTCACACATTAATTTACTTATTTTCCAAGTTAACCCTAGTTTCATGTTCACTGTTCCTAGGCATATAATCTTGATGGTCATCAAGATCATAAGAGGCAAGCAATCAAGCAGATGTTCATACAACTCAATATACTTAATAATTAACAGAAAATAATTGTCATTAACACATGAGGATCTTTTAACCAGCTTATCAAGATAAATTAAACACGAATAAAGCAATCCAAATAACAATTAATCCACAAATCAAGGTTTCATCTAATCATAAACACAAAGCAAATGGTTTTAACACCAAAATCAGAAAGTAAATACATAGTGGCATCACAATGGAATGCTAAACATGGTCACGATAACAAACCACATGATTACCGGCACGAATCCGCTCTCTAATCCTTCAGATCTTCGCTCCTGTCAGCTTAACGACCTTCCGGCCGCCTTTTAGACCCTCAAAACGGCCAAATATAAGTTACTTGTCGACTAAGGATCGATGGTAGTCGAATTCCCCCTTCTGGTTGGCCGAGATTCGCTATTTATAAACTTTGGAACCGACTTACGTACGTTGGGCGTAAGTCAGTGTACGCGGGGGGTACTAAGAAAATCATAGCGATCCATTCTTCGGACCCAAGCCCAGTACGTTGGGCGTACTTGTATCTACGATGGGCGTAGTCGTCATCTCAGCAGTATGCTTGGCGTACTTCACACTACGTTGGGCGTACTGGCTGCCTTCAACAATTTTCTTTCTTTTTGCTTCTAAGCCCGATTTCTGTTCCAATCCTTTCTTTTCCGCTCTATCGACAACTAATAGCTGTAAATTATAATTCAAAGCATTATAAGTACCTTTTAGTTCTAAATAAGAATAATAAAGGTTAAAATATTAAGATATGATATATAAAAATATGTATAAAAATACACATATCACATCCTATAACCAGGATACAGATCTAACCGATCACTAACATAGCAACCATCCTATAACCAGGATACAGATCTAACAGATCACTAACATAGCATAATCCTATAAACCAGGATACCGACCTACCCAATCACTAAGCATATCACCATCCTAACTACCAGGATGTAAATCAATAAGCATATCATGCCATAACCCGGATACAAATCCGAATAAGGGTCGGCATTGGTGCCTTAGACCCTGTTGATATAGTGATGAGAACTCACCTCACAAGTAGCTCGAAGTGATAAAGTCAAACTCCACCAAATGCAGTTCCAAATCCACTTCCATAAATTCCCAAATTACCAAAATACCCCCAAAAGTCAAACTGGTCAACCCTTGGTCAAAGTCAAAGTCAACGGTCAAAGTCAACAGTCCATGTTGACCCAACTCGTCGAGTGCAGCTAGCAACTCGTCGAGTTCCTTAAGAACTCAGAAAGTCATAAAACCCTAACTGACTTGTCGAGTCCTCTTACTGACTCGCCGAGTTCATGAAGAATCAAATACGGGCAACCTTCATCCGATTCGCCGAGTCGGCTAAGCAACTCATCGAGTTCATGCAGTCCAACTCTTATACAAATGTTTTAAGCCACCCCAAAGCTCCATATTGCACATCCAACCTCCTAGAGCATGGTTTCCACGTAAAGTTGCAAACTTTACGTACATGCATGGTCCTAAATGCCAAAACTAGACTAAGGGAAAGGTTAACTCAAAGGGAAAGGCCCAAGCTTGCCAAATCTCATAACTTTATGGCTATAGGGACCAAGGGGAGTCCAGATCTGAAGTTACAACTTCAGATCTTGCCCCAATACTCGAATGATTCCCAAATGTGCTAAATATAGACCTAAACCCAAACATGAAGAGATTTAGCTAAAGATAAGCCAAGATAACGACTTGTTACCTTCAAAATGTTGCCAATATGAAGTAGAGTTAGATCCACAGCCTCCTCTTTGCTCCAAGCTTCTTATACTTCACACCTTCTTCACAAAATGTACCAAAATCACTCTTTAAGCCTCACAAACACTCAAGCACAAGGTTAATGGCGATTAGGGTTTCTCTTAGCCGTCAAGGGGGTGATAAGGGACTAGAGGAAGGGACTTAAGGTCTTTTAAATAGGGTGAAAACCCTACAATTTTGGGTTTCATCTCCCAACTCCTACTCGTCGAGTCTAAGTCTTCCGACTCGTCGAGTAGATCCAATAATCCACGCGGGCTAACCCGCCTCTACACGAAGAGTTGGGGGCAACCAAGTCGTCGAGTAGGTCCATAAATGTGTATATAATGCTTTAAAACTTGTACCTGGGAGTCGGGGTGTTACAACTTTGTTGTTTCCGGATTATGTAGAACACGGTTATCGGAGATCATTCACCGTCGTACCAGTTTACACCAGTTGTGCACTCTCTTTCATTCCCTCACTCGATCAGTTTGTATCTAAATACAATCACAGAAAAACACATAACTAAGACTCCATCAATTAGGATGCAAGTCGTTCAAGCGCTCCAACATATATTCTTCTCTCTTTATGTTGACTACAAATCGTCATCAAATCAGCCACATGATACTGAGTGTACCTAATCATTCATCTCTCACTGGTTACGAAGAATTAAACGCAACTCCTACTCTCTACATCCACATTTAGGAGTTCTCAAGACATAACGTCACACTCGTTTCTCCTTTGTGTCTCTCTTGTGCCAACACTAATGAACGGCTAACATTGATGTATAATACGTGTATCTATGTAACATGTGTATATATATATATATATATATATATATATATATATATATATATATATATATATATATATAGGCTTAGGTTATTCTATTTACACTAATTATTGTGTTATTGTATGCATAAATGTGGGCCAATCATTTTACTTAATTTAATAAAGTGATTAATATATATTATTAAATTAAAGATAATTGAAAAATATCATCTAATTTCATTCTAAGGGTATTTTAGACAATTGAGATAAATTTAAAAAAAGAAAATTCCATATTTTTGGGGATAATTAACTCTCTTGATTTTAAAATTCTAATTTTTTTAATTACTTTAATTTTAATTATAACGTAATTTTTATAATTAAACCCGATTTTATTCTGTTAGAATCAGATTCTCTACAAATTTCAGGATACATGTTTCTATTATAATGATATTCTATGCGAATGCCAACACCGACTAATAAACACATTTTTTGATACAACTTCAATTTTTTCATTACATTCTTAAAAAAGTAAAAACTTTATATAATAGTCTATGACAATGAAATACTCACTAATAACAAATAAAATTATGTATATTATTCGACCTTAATATTCTAGCAGAATATATTATTACATATACTCCTATCATTCTATTGTAGATTATTCTATCAGAAGAATAGCTCTTTCCTTGATCATCCATGAAATTATACATTTAACGAAAATAACTGTCATGAATCAAATCATGTAAGAATAATATTCTCTGAGAATGCTTAGAATCACTTTCAAATTTGCGGTCCGTTCTTCAAGCATCAACTTCTGTCAAAACAAAACCAAATTGTAGTTTAGATTCCAACAGAATTAGAATTCATGATTCCATTCCAACATAATTGGAATTCATGATTCCATTTCAGAAACATTGACGAGCTCTTGAGAAAACAAAGCAAAAATCTTTGCAACGCTTTTCATTTGTAGAAGAAAAATTGACACAACATTAACATGCAACATACAAAAAAATTATGAGTTTATTACCATCCATACTTGGCTTGTGTTTCTGCTTTTGTGAGAAAGCCTTTTGAGCGCCTTTCTGCCAATTCCATCTCTTTAGATCTCATATCAAAGTATAAAGATCCAATCTGATGTTTCCTCTTGTGCAGCTTCATTGGCTTCCCCTTCCCTGAAGAAGCCGACTGAAAATAATCTAGAATAGGAGACTATAAGTACAATTCTAGAACATCAAAAACATTTTCAATCTTACAAATTGAAACAGGGTTCTTACTTCTTACTATGAGACCAAGAAAATATAACCAATTACCTGATATGAGGGCCCAAAAGCTATTCCAGTTGATTTGACTTGGTCTTCTCGTGGTCGATTCTTCATCAGTTCATCCTGACTAACCTCAATTATCTCATGCGGAATCTCATTCCTACCTCTCTTGCCAGGAACCCTTGTCATATTTTGTATAGCGGCTGCTTCTGAAATTTATGGCTGCATATTTCTGTCAATCCAAATTTCTGAAAACCCTAATTCCCAAAATTCAATTGAATCCCCACCTGTCGTCGGACCCTCTTCTGGTCTCACCCCTCGCTGTTAGAATCAGAAGAGAGTAAGCGGAGAGTTGCTAATCAACCCTTGCTGCCCTCGCTTCACCCTCCTCTCCATCTGATTCAGTCGATTAAACCACCTAAAACACCCCCTTGGAGATCATCGATCTTCTTTGCCTTCCCCATTCGTGTGGCTGCTGATCGGGCCAGAAAGAAAAGAAAGAAAACGCTGGTGATAGTCGGTTTTGTAGTCCATGATTTAAATTGGAGAGATTAGGTCAATACCATGATTATAGGGATTACTTTGGAAGTTACTAAACAAATTACTAAATTACCCTTATTTATTTATTTAATTATTTAATTTTGATTGGCCCACATTTATGCATACGATAACACAATACTTAGTTTAAACAAATGAACCTAGCTATATATATATATATATATATATATATATATATATATATATATATATATATATATATATATATATATGTTTTAGGTTTAAGTCATATCATGCGATCTGCAAGCAAGAACGTTTAACTAAGGTTATTACCCACTTACTTCTCATGTTACTATAAGAACGATCGAGTGAGGGAATGAAAGAGATTGCACAACTGTTGTGAACTGATATGACGGTGCATGATCTCCGGTGACTGTGTTATACATAATCCGATAACAACGAAGTAAAAAAAAAGCGTGATACTTTTTGAACATTTTGGAAACTCCGTTATACTTTTAAGTCATTTTTCTGTTTACCTGAAGTAACCAGTTACTACCACGTTTTATTTGAACACATGAGTACTACTTTGGTATTCTGTGTACAAATAGTAACTTTAATGATATTTTTTGTACTAAAAAACAACAATTTTATATATTGAACATTTAATAACCGGATAGTCTGATAGTTATCTATAATAACCAGTTCAATGGTATTTTGTGTACTAAAAAAACAACAATGATCTTCTTTGTACATTTTCGAAACTTCATTACATTTTTAAGTCATTCTCCCTTTTATCTATAGTTAGTTTTTATAAATCTTTTCTTTAATCACAAAAATTAAATTTTTGTAATATTTTTTTTTCTTATATTTTTACCATATCAAATTGGATGTCACTTTAATAACTTTATACTATGAATCTAATATACTAACATGAAAGATTTATATATTGTTTTTAAAGGTCGGTAATTAAGAAAAGATTATTAATCGCGCGTAGAACAGTTACGTGATTAACTAGATTACCAATCGACAAAGTATCACTAAAAAACTTATTAACATTCAAAAGTTATTAAAACATCGAAAAATGCTCCGTTAATTACGTAAATGATTAACATTCCAAACGGATTAGTAATATTATCATATCAAAAAATAGCGAATCAATGACTTAAGTAAGTTGCGGTGCAACTACGGAGTGAGTTACTCGGCACCGCAATTGTGGTGCTCGATATATGGGCCACATTAGTAGGTTGTGGTGCAAATGCGTGTTTTTGATGGCTATAGTGCTCGATAAATGGTCACGTTAAAATCTCGATCGAGTAAATCACTTTAAATCTTCGTGTTTTTTATTTGTTTCTTCGAATCTCTATCATCGTGTTTGTGTTGGGTATAGGTCCTTACTTCCTAAGAGTAATATTAGAAAGTAATATATAAATAATATAATAATATTGGTAATATACCATACAAAAAGTAGTTACGATCTTAAAACTTTTATTCTGTTTAGTTAAATCGTATATACCAAAGTATTTTACATTGTTATTAAAGTAGAGATTGCCAATACAAAGAAAATTGTATTAAATTAACATAAAACTTTGATGTGGTAACATGTTAATATTCATAATTGATTTTTTTTTTTCTTTAAATAGCTAGATATGATAATCCAGAACAAGATGTAATAACTTAAGTGATAGTGCTAACGTAAACATAAAACATAATATGAGGAGTAAGTTATAACAACTTTATCAATAAATCTAAAAAATATATATTCAAAAGGAGATGTGTTTAATTGAAAAAATGGTAAAAATATGAACCAAAAGTCCTGGTAATACACTGATATGTAGCTCCCAAAGTATTAAATAAAAATTAACTGAATTTAAAGATCTAGCTTTTATACTCAATTCCTCATATAGTGATTCCGATTTGAAGATTTATTTAATTTTAGTAGATTATCTTTATGGTAGTTTTGAAGCTTTAGAACAATAGATCGTATTCTAAATTAGTTTTAAAGATTTAATACACTATACTTTAAGAAATTAGATTGATATCAATTTTGAAGTTATAAAAAAATTAGTGTTTAGTTTGTTACTTTATATTCTATTTTTGTTATTAGAATATTTATTTTTTATTTTTTTGTAAAGATTTATTTATTTATTTATTTATTTTTGTCATTATTAATTGTTAGTTATTGTTAAAGGTTTTTGTGACTAATCGAGCTTAATGGCATAGACTCGAGCTCGAGCTCGTTTAATAAACGAGCTTAAAATTAAGTTCGAGCTCGGCTTGGGCTCGTTTAAAATCGGTTTCGAGTCGAACTTTTAACGATCCGATCTCGAGTAGCTCACGAGTAGCATGGCTCGTTTGCACCCCTAGTGACAATGATCTCACAATCCCATTAATTGCCCAAAACGATCCTAGTTTGATGTATCGAGATCCCGATGTCGAATTATTTTTTCGAAAGTGTCGTTTGATAGAGCCGAGTTCAAGGATTCCAAAAACCCGAACGGATTAATTTTTCGAGTTGTAGAACTCTGGGAAATCGCGTTTAAAGTTTCGCGTCTAAATGGCCTGAAACGCTCGATTTTTCGACTTTTGCAAATATTTTTCGCTAAAAATATTTCGAATATAAAATTAAATATTAGATCATAGCCTGAGTCCAAAAATGCTCTCATAATGGTCTGAACGGATCGATTCAGTTTTAACTGTTTAAAGAAAATTAGTGCTTTACTGGTTGGTTTCCTTATAACTGCCGTAACTTTTGCATAGGAACTCCGTTTTTGACGTTCTTTATATCTTTGGAAACAGATGAACATGTACTATGAGATTAAAATGTTTGCTTCACTCACAACTACTTAATACAAATTTTCAGTTTTACAAACGCATTAACTAGGGTTGCAGTTTAAGTTGTTTGATTCGTTTGCCAGTTTAAACATTTAGAAGTAAGATACCACCTGGTATCTTATAATAGTTGCAATGAACTCATTTATTTTACAAAAGATACACTAAGACTGAATGAGTCAAATTACAAAGAGATTTACTGTGAATCGATCGTCCATAGTCTTTGACTTAAATTCCAAGATGTCACAAAAATCGGGTGTCACGACGTGACCAAGGGTGGTCACAACGTGACAAGATAAGTAAGAAACGCGTATTCGGGTCGGTGCTCATGACGTGACCCATAGGTGGTCACAACGTGAGGAAGGCTGCAGCCCAAGCTCATGATCTTTTACGGTTTTCCTCGTATTTAAGCCCCATTATCTCGAATCTAGGGTTCATTATCAGCCTCCATCACCCTCAAACCTCAGAAAAACCATAACCCTAATCTCTTTTGGTGGTTCTTGGCCTTTTGGTGCATTTGGGAGCTTGGAGAAGGAGAAAAAAAAATGAGAAAAATGTGTTCTAGTTGTGGATCTAGCAAGGAAACCTCATCATCATCATCTTGTGCTCATTGTGGACCTTTGTAAGTGTCCAAGATTTAACCTTTATGCTTTTATGTTTCTAGATCTAGGTTTTGTCCCCTTTTCTTCATGGTTGAGCAAGCTTGATTGCAAAGGATCCATAAAGTTAGCAACTTTATAGATTCTAAGGGTCCTGTGAGTATTATAAGGTTCAGATCTAGCAATGAATTTATCACGAGTAATTCTGAGACGATATTATCTTATAATCTTTAAATGGAGATATATTAGTTGTTGTTTACAAGTTGGTTGTGCATTGATGATACATAAACGCATCAATAACTTGATGTTATAAAATATATTGTTGTGCATGATTTGGTGAGTAAATAGTACAAACATATAAGTCAAAGTTTATCTATTCCTTTTTGCCCTTAGGTGGAAAAGGCGATATCTTTGCGGCCCTCGATGATTTTGTGTTGACTTATAGTGTCGGGCCCGGCCAGGACTAAATTGATGTGTTCGATTAGTCGTTCATTTTCATTACAAATCAGAAATCGGTAAAAAAGTATTGGACAATGAGATTGATTATGTTCCATGTCTCATATCCGCATGATATCTTGTAGAACGGAGGATTATATGATCACTTATCTTAGGACACGTAACTGACTAGGTTAGAGTTCGACAACAGCTTTGAGAGCTACAATTTGCTAATCACTTTAGAAGAATATACTGGCAATTATAGTTATTAGACTTATCCAAGTGGAAGACTATTGGATTAGGTGTCTAAGTCCATAACCATAATTGGTATATACTTAAATTGATAGTATCACGATCCTTTTGGGTTGCCCTCAAGACTAGCAACTAGACATGATGTTTTTGGAGAAAGATGTTGATTTATTATTTGATTAATGAATTGAAATAAATAATTTTTTAATATATTATGAGAATAATATATTAATTAGAAATAGTAATATTTGATTAATATTTAATCAGAAATTAATTGGAATTAATTTTGGGATTAAAAGAATTAATTAAAAGTGCAGGGACTGAATTGTAATTGTTTAATGGTTGAGCAAGAGGTAATCTAGAACCATCCATAAGCTATGGACGGTTTCTTAAGGGTTAAGGGATTCTAGAATAATCCATAATGGATAATCAGGAAAGTGGATAATTACCCGGTTTAAGATAATCTTAGATTTGGGCTTATCTAGGGTTTCCTATCTACACTATAAATAGGGTCATAACCCTATAATTTTCGGCCACTTGTTTTCCAAGAGATCCAGCCGAAAATTTGAATCCTTCCTCCTCCTTCTCAATCATCTTGCACTCCTAGTGTTTGGTGTGAACCACTAGAGACGTGACAACTGTGACGCTTGCTCTCAGAGCTTCAACAACACTAAGGATTTGCATTGTTATTGCTATAGAACAATCAAGGTATGTTTCAATAGACCTAATTGTGTATTTTGATTATATACTAGTGTTCTAGGGTTTCTACATTGTTGTTCATATTGTATGTTCAATTAGAGAAAACGTAGATCAAAATTATTTACGGTTGCATGCACACAAAGGATTATATGTTTTGCATAATACCCATCGCATATCGGATTAAAAAGGAGAGACTGTACACATACATCAACAGATTTACGATCAGAGATTCGGCATTATCTTCTTATAAACTCTGATTTTTGAATAATGGTTTATGAACAAATGGGTTGCCCTGAATGTAATTTTGTTAAAATGGATGTTTTATTTACTTTAAAAATGAAAAACTTAGCCATGGTTTTTGGGCTGCTACATTTATTTACTTTATTTCACAGTCATTTCTAGTTTTAATTAATAATCAAAAATCCCTTTTTTTTTACATTTTTTGTTTTATGAGTAGTATGTGTCTTACGCAAAGAGGCATCTACCATTAGGTGTGTCCTTGAAGATTCAACATTGCTTCCCTGTGCTACCTATTAGTGAAACCAAGTAGTGATATTTTATTTGTTTAAGACGTCTGCGATAACATCCTAACAAGCCCTACCCAATTACACACACTATTTATTTCCGATGATAGTCTTTTAAAAAGTTCTCTATTTGGAAAAGAAGACTTTTCCTACATGTTACTCCAAACATTTATTATCTGCTAACCTTTTAATATTTTTTCATATGTGTTGGCACATTTGATCCTTAAATTAATTAACATTATATTTTATACCTCAGTGATATTAAGATATTTATATTTTTTTTATTAATTAATCAGGTGATTTAATATAAAAATAAAAATGAATATACTTTACAAAAAAATTATATAACTTAAAAGTAGTTGTCAAAATTTTCAAAATTAAAAAGTATCAAATATTATAAAACATACCAATTACATAATATTTTATGGTTTTGTAGTTTTATAATCTTCTATAGTTTCAGAAAAAAAATATCTGACATTGATAAATTATAAATTATGAGGGGAATTAATAAAACATCTAATAAAAGATAAATTAGTTAAATTGAGAAAAAAAAACTTCTAAAAAAGTTAACCATTCGAGAATGTATTTACTAAAAGTTTTTCATCAAATAAAAGTTAGTGGATAGATGATTTGACAAAACTAATAGGTCTTTGTGAGGTTAACAATTGGAGATGCTCTTAATTGTTTAGCTTATAAGTTAGCTTATTAATAAGCTATTTTAAGCTAGCTTATCAATAGCATATTTTAAGTTGGCTTATAACCTATTTTATAAACTACGATAAAGTACTTTTATGGGTCTATCAAACGTTAAATTAGAATAAACTAGCTTATTTTTTTCGCAAACAAGGCCTTAGACTTGTCATCATAAATACCCATATATTAGATGATTGTAGAGAGGCTGAGAGTATGGTAACTTTGAGTGACCGAAATAGAGATATAGTAGAGTGCATACCTTGACTATGACGGAGTGAAGAGTACAAACAACAAAGGCAATATTATTGCCGACAGTTTTCCCCGACGGCCGAGTCAAGAGAGAGGGAGCAAGAAGGTGGTAGAGTGGAGACGAGTGAAGCTAAAGAGGAGAGAGCAAGAAGCCTGTTGAGTTTCATGGCTGTAGAAAAGTTATGTTTTCAAATCCCATAATATCATACAAGAATCTTCTTGTTAAGTCATATTAAAACACTGAATAATATATGACCATAATCTTTTTTGTTCAGTTCAATTAAAACTCTAGCGTGTTACATGGCGGTGGTGTAACACCCTGTTTCGGGTTGTTTCATAATTTAGGGTCGTGACCCGAGGATCAAGTATCATAAGGCTTCGAGCCTTGGGAGAGAGAGGTTTAGACCCTTTTGGTAATGGATAATGTAGGTGGTTGGTACTGAGTGTTCGGTTTGTGTTTTAGAGCCCAAGGGTATAACGGTAAAGTGATGGTGCAGGCCTTTCATGAATTTTGGATCTAAGTTCAGAAAGTTTTAAAGCAAAGGAGAGTTGATAGAATTGTAGAGATTCTCACTACCTTTCTGTGTATACAAGGATCGTCAGAATCGGAGTTAGAACGAAGAAGCTATGACCACTACAAGAAAAAGGGGCTTTTGTGACTAAGATATCAGAGACTGATTAATCAGTCTTGCATACCATGTATCTGGGACTGATGAATTAGTCTCAGATACTATTTAGGACTGATTGTAATGTGTGAATCATCAGAGATTGAAAAAACTTATTCGAGACTAAAATTCAGTCCCTAATCTGTTTGCGTTGGTTTAGGTTTGGTGTGAAACACATTGGGGTTGAATTTTAGTCTCGAATGGTCTAGCGCCAACTTTGACTTTGGAGGGAAAGTTATATGTGGGAATGAATATTAGTCTATGATAGACTTGTGCCAATTTTGTTTGTCTAAGAAACTTATTAGGGATTGAATTTCAATCATTGACACCAATTTATCCCACGGACGTGAAACTTTTTAAGAGCCAACCTACAATTTCTCAACTTGAAGATTAACGACAAGAACATATCATAACTCACCAAATTCTTTGGTGTACATTCTCATCTTAAAATACATACTAAATACGTACATAAATATTAAAAATTTGAACCCAACGAGTAAGAAAATTTGATGTACTTAATAAAGTGTGATACAAAACGAAGCTAATACATAATGGTTTACTTCCATTAACATTGCAGCCCTATTCTCCCAACTGATGAGTATTCATATAATCATATCTTACAAATTCAATCCAACCAACATCTAAAAGCATTAAAATGGCATCTATATAAATATATTTGTTGGTGACATTTTTTGTATAACATCAAATTATTCTTTTTGGAATAAAAAGGAAATATACTTTTTTTGGAATAAAAAGGAAATATACGTAATATTAAATATAATATTAAAACTATTTGGAATAAAGTAATTAAATATTTAATGGTGATAAAATATTAAAGTGCATTTGAAAGAAAAAAAGTTCAAAAAAGCCGTTTTCCAAGTGGCGTTTTTATTTTTATTTATTTATTTATTTTTTGTGAAACTATCCCACATCATGCAAATAACAAAGGAGGGGTTGGGTCTCTACTTATAAGTATGTATGATCCATTCACAACTAACTCATTAAAAAATCATGGGTTTTTGTGACCGGATTTTGATCGGTTAAAATATAAAGTCTGATACACTTCGGTTTAAAGTTATTGGTTTTTGCAAAATCGGTTTGGTCTGTATGCAATTTTTCTGATTAATTGGTTTTATGATATGAGTTTGTACTAGTTGTACTTAGTTAGGCTAAGTTTGATAAGTTTTATGTATATTTGATATTTTATTAGACATATTGGAATGACATACTATAAATGAGTGATTATTAGTCCCTAAAAGATAATATCCAGGACTATGACATGAAATCGAGGATTTGAAGAAAATATATTAGAGACACTGATTTTCTGTCGTTGACACTTTGATGTATTAAGGGCTGATTTTCAGTCCCAGATACATAAAAAATCGACTATCTAGGACTAGGTTTCGGCGACTAGCTAAATCAGTCCCTGATTTTCATCAGAGACTGATTATTTACCATCAAAGACTGATTATGTTAGTCTCTGATACCCTTTTTTCTTGTAGTGGGCCTTCGGAATTTTGGAGGTTTTAGGGCTAGGTCTAGTACGTATAGCGTACAGGGAGTACGCCGGGCGTACTAGGTTGGGTGATCGTGGAAGCAGCATGGAGTACGTTGGCGTACCAAGAGTACGTATGGTGTACTCCAGTCGGGTGCTGTGACATCCCTAATTTCAAGGCCAGAAAAGACCGATTTAATTTATGCTTTTAAAATAATTTCAGAGTAATCATTTGATTAAAAGTGTTGCGGAATTTGTTCCCAGATAAACATGATAACTATGTTATCAAATCATTTCCGAAGAAATGTATTTTATTCACTTAAACCATTGGGATGTCATTGTCAATACAAAAACATAAGCATAAACAAAACTTACATTCATTTACACTAGTGATCTACTTCTCTTTTAATCTCTCAGTGTAAAGCAACTTCGTATCGATACCTGTGATACAAATAAACTGAGTGGGTCAGGCTTGGGATCCTGGTGAGCATATAGGGTTTTCAACCCACAATAAATAATAAACTTATTAAGTTCTCAATCAACAATAAATTTATTAATTCCATCAACCAAAATAACCCTAATTACCCATTCCCACTATCCTCACTTTACGTCCCTAAAACAACTATCATAAGGGACCTAGCCTAAGGATTATCACTAGGGGTGACAACATTGCTTTGGGGGTTCCTCAGCAAGTTATGTCAAATAAAACAAACATCGGGGTGACAACATTGCTTTCCCTCAGCAAGTTATGTCAAACAAGACATCCTAACATAAAACAACCAACAAGGTGACAACATTGCTTTCCTTCAGCAATTTATGTCAAATAGGCACGAAGTCACATCATCGCCATGTGCTAGTCCATAGCTCTTATTCATCGACGGTATTTCCCACGGGAGTTCCCCCACCCCACCCCCCGCAATACATGTCAATGGGTTTTCCATATACTAAGTCCATAGGTCTTATTTATCGACGGTATTTCCCACGGGAGTTCCCCCCCCTCCCCCCCTCCCCCCCCCCCCCCCCCCCCCGCAATACATGTCAATGGGTTTTCCATACAGCTGATGAACATACTTAAGGGGTTTCCCCAGCCTTACATGCCCTAAAGGCACTCATGAGGGGAATAGAGTACAACGAATGAACACTTAAGTCCATTAACACCTACAGGTTACGAGCCTGCTAGTGTTCCACAGACCGTCAAAACAGTCCATGGTTGTCATCCATACTCTGCTGAATGACGGGGGTTTTAGAGTACAGCGAATGAACACTCAAGTCCATTAACACCTACAGGTTGCGAGCCTGCTAGTGTTCCGCAGACCGTCTAGAACAGTCCATGGTTGTCATCCCTACTCTGCTGAATGACGGGGGTCAACGTTGGGTAAGGGCTTTTCTCATATTGCACCACTCACGCCAACATCTGGGTAAAAGCTTTTCCCATATTTCACTACTCACTCTCAACTCATGATCTATATCACTGATCATCTCATCTATCCAACTCACCTTTGATCACACACCCACTATTTAACTCATGATCTATATCACTAACTCATGAAGCTTGTCCAATCACTTCATAAAAGAACAAAGACTCCAAAGCTCTTCCAAATAAAAGTATAGGGAAAATATTGATATAGTACTCCCGTACGCTCCCGTACCCCGACACGTAATAGTGTCAAAAGGAAGAACTAATGGATGAACACATAGTTCAAAAATATCTAATGAACATATAGTTCAAACATACGTACCGATTACAAGTCTACTAACGTTCCACTGGGCTATCTAAAATAGTCTATGGCCGTTGTCTATACTCTGCTTAAACATCAATACCTCTTATCACTTTTATTTCATCACACATCATCTAATTCATCTACTCATGTTTTACCCAACATATTTGTAGATAAAAATATATATACAGTTTAAAACTTGTATAAAACATCAATTTAACAGTCACCTCAAATAAACAATTAATATATTTACACATAGCACATATTTTAAGGTAAATACTTCATATCTATGTGTAAGGTGAAAGTGACTATACACTCACCTGATTTAATGAAAATCGGGCAGCAATTCGTTTCCTAAAACGATCGTTTCTAATAAAACCGGGAGTTTTATTGAGAAACCGGGCTCTGCGAAAGGTCGGGCTTCAAAACCGAAAAGATAAATTTTCCGGGCCTTCGGGCACTCCGGGACGTGTTCCGGGCGTTGGAAATGATCTCGGGGCATCGGGGGAGGTCAAAATGCTAAAAATATGAGTTTAGAGGTGAAAAAGGGCAAAATCCCAAAATTGCCCGGGAAGTCTCGCAATCCTCTATTTATAGGGGGAAGCTTCTGATCGGACGGCTGAGAAGCCTCCAGGTGGCAAAGATCCGAAGCTCACAGGACATAGGCTCGCATGTGGCTGCGCATGCGAGGCCCTCGCTGGCATGATCTGATTGGACCGAAGTCCGGGTCCGATGAGGGAAGCTCGTGGCTTCTGCGAGGGTTCAGACACAAGGAAAAGAGGGCACGCGTCGGATGACTCAGCAACATTCCGGACAGATGGCACATGCGAGGCGAAGACACGTGGCCGAAGTCCACGTGTGCGAAAATTCCCGGTTTTGGCATTATTCCTCGATTTTCGCGCCAAAACTTCTAAAATCCATAACTTTCGCATACGAGCTTCGTTTTTGACGTTCTTTATATGCACGCGTAGGTAAAATTACGCTCTACAACTTTCGTTTAGACTTTGTCGGCTGATTTTGACTTTAATTTTTATATTATTATTTTTAACAGACCGGGACAGGAAATCCGTTAAAAATTCATAACTTCTTCATCCGACGTCCGTTTTCGTCAGACTTTTTACCGTTGAGCTACTAATGACGAGACCTTCGATTCTCGTTT
The DNA here is from genome assembly GCF_052849685.1 of Lactuca virosa. NCBI lineage: Eukaryota > Viridiplantae > Streptophyta > Magnoliopsida > Asterales > Asteraceae > Lactuca > Lactuca virosa. Next base: position 398,733,258 of record NC_136430.1, on the reverse strand, counting down.
AGGTCGTGTCGGCTAAAAATCACTCGATCTAAAATTCGAGTTTTTAGCTGTCTATTACTAAGCTGAAACTTCGAAAAATCATAACTTCGTCATACGAAGTCAGATTTGGGCGTTCTTTTTATACTTACTCTCGGTTTAACAAACTCTACGAGTTTTGTTTAGATCACTAAGGCCAAAAAGTAGTTTATCGAAAACTCACTTTTTACGACATTCGGCCCCGTGCCGGTTTTGTCGCGAAACTTCGACAGGTCATAACTTCTTCGTTATAACTCGGATTTCGGCATTCTTTATATATCCGTAATCCTTGTCACGCCCACTACAAGTTTCTTAATAGATATCGGCTTTATCTAAAATTTAATTTTTGACGCTCATTTTTATTCTTAATTAATTAAACCCTAATAATTAAGCATAAAACACATAATTCACATAATATTCACATAATTAATTTTCATTTCTTCTAAATGAGTTACAAAGGTTAACCTAGACCATTATGTCAATATTAATGTCTAGCCTAGAAACACGGGCATTACAGGTGCAAACCCTAATTTAGGTTCTTGGACCCTATTTAATGGTCTTAACTCATCTTCAAACCCTTTTATCTTCAGCCTCCATTAAACCCTAAATACAAAACCCTAGCTTGTTCTTGAGTGTTCTTAAGCTTTGGTGGTTAACCTTTGGTGTTTTTGCTCACTTTGAGGAAGAAGGAGCTTGGTGTTCAAGCATTGGTTGGGGTGGAGCACATAGATCCAGCGTCTTCATCCATTTTGCTACCATTTGAAGGTATAAAGTTTCTATCTTGGTAACTTTATATGTTAGATCTAGTCTAAGGATTGTTTTGGGTTTATTATGGTCCCTAGAGTCATCCTTGTGAGTATGAGCTACTCCAAGAGCTTAGAATGTTGGATCTTAGCCTTTCGGAAGTTGTTAGTACATAAAAATGTCATCTTGATGGGTTTGGATGAACTATGTGAGACTTGGTGTTCATATTATGGATTTAGTTGAATTGAAACGGTTTTGGGTCCCATTAAGACATACAAAGGGTAAAGTCGCCAACTTTACGTGTTAAGACCTTAAAATGAAGTTAGATTTGAAGTTTGGACGTTTGGTCTTAAGTATTAAGTGCTTAATGAGTGATTTTGGTCACCTGGTGAGTACGTTGGGCGTACGTATGAGTACCCTCAACTAATGCATGAAGTCTCCGATTTCAAGCTTAGGCAAGTTGTACTTTGTGCTTCATTGGGCTGTACGTAGGGCGTACAAGTTTGGTACGCAGGGTGTACGCTACATGGGCTTTTCTTGATTTTGGGCCAACTTTTGGACTCTAGGGTTTTGGGCTTTTGTTGGGCCACAAGTATTGCTAAGTTGGGTCATTGTTAGGCGTTGGGCCTTTATGGAATTGGGCCCATATTGGACCTTAAGTGTCTTGTGGATTTGGTCCAATTGAGGGGGAAGGTTAAATTAGTCTTTTACCCTAGGAGTCGGGATTAGTGAGTTAAGTCCCGATTATGGTTATGACATGATTATTGATTAAGGTTGTAATTGTTTGGTTAGCGCGGGGATTCTCCGGTCCAGTAGCCCCAACATTAGCTGGTTTGTTAGCGGACTGAGGTGAATCTCCTCACTATATCCATGGGTCGAAGGCACCAATGTCGGCCCATTACTTTGTTATGTAGAATGCTAGTTGTCTGTGTGATACTTGCATGAAAGACCATGATCTGGCCCCTGGCAATTGTATGAAAGACCATGATCTGGCCCTTGACACTTGTATGTAAGACCGGGATTTGGCCCTCGGCATTGCTAGGAAAGACCATGATTTGGTCCATGACAGGAAATGATTGTAAGACTATGATTTGGCCCATAACATTCACTTTCTTATATATGGTATGCAGTATTTTGGGGAGCTCATTAAGCTTTATGCTTACGGTTTATGTTTAAAATGTTTTCAGGTACTTCCGGTTCGAGAGGGAAGGATCCGGCTTGATCGCAGCGCATCCACCTATATTTCCGCACTTTATGATTTTGGAATTGTACTCTGATAACTATTTTTACTCTGATATATACTTTGGAATTATTGAATTGATTAAATAGTGTTTATGGTTGAATTAAAAATGAAATTTTTACCTTATAATTTTTGTGACGTTACAGGTGGGGATAACGTTTAGGGTTTTTCATGTTTTTAAGATTTGAGTTAATGACTCTTTCATAAAAAAATAAAATAAAATAAAATAAAATAAAAAGATTTGAGTTAATGATTGGGTTTTTGATATTTTTTATAGAGTTAATGACTGGACCACTCCTCGCCTGTTCTATGTTCCACCACTGATGGACACCGGATCGGTCCCAAAAAAATCAAACTGTTTCGAGACCAACCTGAGACCGGTCCGGAACCGCCAATGTGGATCATTAATCTCAACTAGTATTTCCGCATACTCAATTGACACAAAACTCAACACCGATTATTACACCCCAAATAATTATTGTTTCTTTGCATTTGGGTTTATCATTTTCCAACAACAAATCAAGATTAATAAAGAAACAAACTTACAAAAATTTGTCATTATCGAAAACCACAGTGTTGAAGGTGAAATTCACACTGATTCTAGTGTTAGCTCCCCAAGTTCTACATCGAACATTCAAACTCCAAGTTGAAGATTTGAAACGTGTAGAATCGTATTACTCAGAAAAACAGAAAACTAAGAAATAAAGAGACCTCAAAAACATCAAAAAATCAAAACCCAAAACTCACTAACAGTGTTCATTATTGATGTAAAATGGTTTGTATTGCATATTTTACAACAATGAATGATGAAACAGAGCAAAAAAAAAAAATACTAATCACTTCTGTCATTGAACATAAAGATCATTCCAACATCTATCAATAGCAGCTCGAATCCTCTTCGGTTTACAAACATCTTGAATAACAATTTCCCATGTCGATTCTTTTGGCAAAAAATATTTTCCAATCATCACTTCAATAATCTTCGTGGCCCCCACAACCCTCTTTTTCTTATGAAGCCTAACCACAAGTTCTTCAAGAAACTCACTCCCATCTTCAACATTATCCATCCCATCTTTTAACATTTTCAAGAATATGTTACAAGTAACCAAATCCGGATCACACCCTTGATCAATCATACAATTTAGCAAATCAATAGCACGTGAAACAAAACCATTCTTACACAAACAATCAAAAAGAATGTTGTAAGTCACTACATCTGGTTGAATCCCAGACCCTTCACAAATCATCTCATTAAAAAGTTTCAAACTTTCTTCAAGACACTTATTGTTACATAGTCCATGAATCAGAGAAGTGTAAAGAACAACATCAGGTTTATACCCTTTTGACAACATATTCTCCCAAAATGTTGTAGCTTCTTTCACCTTCCCATTGTTACATAGTCCATGAATGATTACACTACAACAAACTTCATTTTGACCACAATCTTGACTTTCAGCCTCTTTCCAAATCTCAAGAGCTTTATCAGTGTCACCTTTTTTGAAAAAACCCTTCATCAAGGAGCTGTATATGAATGCATTCGCCTCACAACCTATTTTTTTCATTTCCTCAAGAACATCCATAGCTTCATCTGGTTTCATTTCTCTACATAAACCATCTATCAGAGTACTGTAAACCACAGTATTTGGTTTGCACCCTTTATTTATCATCTGTTTCCATAAATTCATCGCCTTTTCGGGTTTTCCCTCTTTGAATAAACCACTTATAAGTGTTGAATAAACATAATGATTTGCAGGAAGTCCTCTTTCTTCAAGAGAGATTGACATAGATGCAGCATCACTAGCTCTTCCTTGCTTCACTAACCCATTGATGATTGTAGAGCATGTAATATCATTAGGGACACATTTAGCCTTAACCATTCTGTCCAAAAGAGTAACAGCTTTGTCTAATTTACCCTTTAAGCAGAGACCATGTATAAGGGTGTTGTAGGTTACTTCATTTGGGACACACCCTTTGAGAAACATGTTATCTACAACCTTAGAAGCACGTGATAAGTCACCTTTCTTGCACAAACCATTAATCAAGACATTGAAGGTTGCAGCATTTGGGAAGCAACCTTCGACTTGCATTTCATCCAAGAGACACACAGCTTCGTTGATTCTATCTTCTTTGCATAATCCATCCATTAAAGTGCAATATGTAAACACATCTGGGGTGCATTTTTTAAGTGGCATCTCCCTGAAGGTCTGGATAGCTCTATCAATGAGGTCTAATCTACATAATACTTTAAGGATTAGATTGTATGTTAGCACGTTTGGTGAAACCCGTTTCTCGTGAAGAACAATGGAAGAATAAAACTCTAGAGCCTTATTGAACAAACCCTCTTGTATGACTACATTAATCACTGAGTTAAATGATCGAACACTTGGTCTGCATTGGTACTCGACCCACATTTTATCAAACAAGTCTATGGCTTTCATCGCTTTTTTTGCTTTCCCGTAAGCTTTGAATACTAATATAAAATTCTTCTCTATAAACACTCTTCTTTCACGCTTCATTTGGCTAAAAACCTTGTCCAACGATATGAAGTCTCCTGTTTTTGCGAAGTTTTCAATGAGGGTGTAAAATGTGGAATCACCCACTCTAAAGGAACCCAATTTCTGACCGGATTTGAAAATGTCTTCATGAATTGGTGGTTCAATCGCTGACTCCTGCTCGCTTTCGGGTGCTTTTCTTGAGTTGATAACTGAAAAGTATCGAATTTGGGAGAACCCTTTTGAACTCAGTCGTTTCCTGATTAAAGTAACGATAGTAACGCTGCTGGGCATGCCTTTATCAGCTGGGATTTTGAATAATTGTGCACGAAATACTGAGCATCTTCGTGCGAAACGAAATTTGATTCAACGCCTGATTGATTATGATCAGAGGTACAAACGAACCAGCGTATGAAACGGGGAAACGAGAAGCAACAAGGTATGGGCCTATGATCCGAGCTTATAGAAAGGGATTGATTTAAGAGAAATTAAATATTATCTTCCTCACGTTTAAAACTAGGCATGAGCAAACGGACCGACCCGGACCCGACCCAGGAACCGGCTTCGGCCAAAATCAAGAACCGAACCGGCCCGGCGGTTCTACTGGTTTCGGTTCCGGGTCCGGTTTTTGCCTGGTTTTTGATTTTGGAACCGGTTTGATTTGAAACGCTTTGTTGCGGGGCTTGTAACTCATTCAATTTTAACCAAATCAAGCGTTTTTATAGTGTAAACTTAACTACAAAACCTAAACTACGTGTAGGAAAAAGATTCAGGTAAAAAAAACTAAAATTGAGTGAGTTATACACATTTGAACAACAAAGTCAGATTACGTTTAATTGTTGTAACGTAAATTTTTTTTGATTTGACACCCTTCCTTGCGGGGCTTGTAACTCATTCAATTTTTAACAAAATCAAGCGTTTGTATAGTCTAAACTTAACTACAAATCCTAATATACATGTAGGAAAAAGATTCAGGTCAAAACAAGTTCAAGTGAGTGAGTTATGCACATTTGAACAACAAAGTCAGATTACATTTAATTGCTGAAACATAAAAAAAATTCTGATTTGACACCTTTTCTTGCGAGGCTTGTAACTCATTCAATTTTTAACCAAATCAAACGTTTTTATAGTCTAAACTTAACTACAAATCCTAATCTACATGTAGGAAAAAAATTCAGGTCAAAACAAGTTAAATTGAGTGAGTTATGCATATTTAAACAACAAAGTCAGATTACATTTAATTGCTGAAACATAAAAAAAATTCTGATTTGACACCCTTCCTTGCGGGGCTTGTAAGTCATTCAATTTGTAACAAAATCAAGCGTTTTTATAGTCTAAACTTAACTACAAATCATAATCTACATGTAGGAAAAAGATTCAGGTAAAAAAAAAGATAAATTGAGTGAGTTATGCAACTTACAAAATTTGAGTGAGTTATCCGGTCCGGTTCCCGGTTTTGGGCCGGTTCCAACGATCGGTTCTTACCGGGTCCCGGTTCCAAAAATTGACGAAATTATAGTATCGGTCCTGACCCGACCGGTTCCATCGGGTTCCGGTTTCAGTACCGGTTTCGGTTTCGGGACCGGTTCCGGCCGGTTCTCCGGTCCATATGTTCATCCCTATTTAAAACATACCATTTCACATATACTATTTCATATGAATAGAAATAAAAATAGAAATATATTTAATTTTTCTTGTTTTAAAAAGTTATAAATACTTATATGACATGTTTTATTAAAATTTGTAATTTTGATATAAAATATAGTGTTATAAATATTGAGACATCATAAAATTTTGTTTGTTTGATAGGTTTTGATTTAGTTAAAATCTAATTGAATTTGATACAACCTCTTATCAAACCAAATAAGATGCATATCAGAGATTATAAGATAGAATCGGGGGATTTTAATAGTATTATCAAATACTTTTAGAATCTGATTAAATTGGACTCAATCTCTTACTAAACCCAATAAAAAAATATCAAATAACACTTAAACTTATATTTAATAAAAAAATGCAGAATTGTAATTTACATATACAAGAAATATAATTCCGATCAAGTTTTTTTAGATGGTTTATGTCTTGTTAATGATCGAAACAACTTGATTTTTAACATCAAATCGAAGCATCGGTTTTTATATCTCTTTCATTAATAATGATAATTTTCTCTTTATAAAAATACATGGGTTGTGCGAAATGAGGAAAAGGACAAACAAAATATCGGGAGAAAAGTATAACTTTTATTAGGGTTTATTAATATTTAACCAAAATCATGCCTTGGATTTATATTTGTCTCTCAAAGTGATCTTGTTTTAATTTGTAATTATCCGATAAAAAAGTAATTGTTTTTTTGTTAAAAAAAATCTTGGTTTTAACTTGGAAATGTGTTGTAACTTGTAAGTTATCATCTATGTTGATGATTTTGGTTTCTTTGAAAATTATAAAATTGGAATAAATAGTTTTGCATATAACTGGAATCATCTTTCTTTGACATCAAATTTAACAAAAATAGAAAAAGAGATACTACTACTAAAAAGAACTAGATTATGACCCGCGTTAAACGTGGGGAACGCATAAAAAAAATTCATATAAAGTTATAAAAAGCCGGCACAATAAAAAAATAATATAAAGTAACATGAAAAATTAATATCATGAAAGTACTTCAATCGTATTTCCTTTAAAAAAAATTAAGGAGATTGTTTCGATAATCCTACCATTCATGTGCATCGGCATTGTAATTACTAACATTTATTTTAACCCATCGATTCTGAATGAAAACCCAAATACCCTACAAACGATATGTACCTATAGAAAAAATATCTCAATTTTCCATCAAACTTGATAAGCATCATGCACACGAGTTGAAATCATTAATAATAGAAGGTGCATATATCACTAAATATTATTCTGAATATACATCGAATCGCAAAATGTCATTGTTAGACAATAAAATGTAAACCACATACGATGGATGGGTGATCTTGTACATCATTACTTTTATTGCCCGAAGTGTACTACATTATTGATTTGATGAATTGAAGTGATCTGATAAGTCGAATTAACAATTAATAAGCAAAACAAGAGGTAATAGTCGTCTTTCAATGTGTGTCAAGTAAAAAAATTGATATTGTATACATAAAAAGAATGGAATCACTAACCTTGTGTATTTCTCGGTATCCTGATTCCGATGTTAGAGAGCCTTGATGTTTACAGTGAATAAAAGTAATCGTTAAGGAAGTCACATACAATATATATACAGAAGAAATTTAAAGACAATTTTCGAAATTATTACCCATATATTATAACTGTCAACAAAATCGTTTCTATACTTAATTTCAAATGATGCATAAATAGATTATATATTATTTACTATTAAATCAATCTAAAAGTGTAATAAGATCATACCAAAATATTTTAAAATCATACCAAAATTAATCGATTCTTATGACATCATAATTAAAAAAATCATAATCATCTCTAATATATAAAAATGACATTTTCATAATTAGTATCAATTCCAAAGATAGTTAATTTCTATTTTGTTAAAATTATTTTGTTAAAACTAATTAAAGTTATAATATAATATACATCTAATAACATCATACCAAAATTAATAAGGTTTTTACAATATTTTCATTAAAATAAAAAATTTATATCGTATTTAATTAGAATCTTAACAAATCTCTCGAAATATAATTAAATAGTATCTACAAAATAAAAGTTAAATCATTCGTTCATCTTTTTTAAATGTTAATAAAATATTAAATTAACCAACATATATTAAACGTAATTTCATCTTTATTATAACTAATTGTAATAACTAATCGTAATAATTAATCGTATTAACTAATCAATGTTTCGCAAAAAACTATTAATTTAAAAAGATAGATGTTTTATCATAATTGTTAGTTAAAACTAATATATACATTGTTATGATATTTTCAAATTCAATTTCTCAAGCATAAACTTTTCAGCATAATATTTTCAAAACATAATATGCAAGTTTAGATTGAAACTTTGTCAAATTACTAAAGTGTACCTCAATATGTTTTGTATTTTTAAACCTAAACGTTGCCAAATAGCTAAAAAGGCCTCTAATCATATTTTTATAATTTTAGATTAAAACATTTTGCTATTTCAGTTTAACAAAAATAATTACTTTAAGACCGAATCTCGCACAAACCAAAAAATAAAACTTTTTTGTTTTATAAAGACGTATACGCAAATAGCAAAGTACTTTGCTATAAATAAAAAAATGAAAAAAAAATTATAAACAATACTATGTATTGCCACTGTTGTGTGTCATTTCACCTTCTGTAAAGAGAAATACAAAACTATTAGAGATAACTATCAGACTAAGAAAAAATAGATATTATTTAAATAAAATCTTAGTTAAGTTGTTTTCTTAATAACTATTTTACTACTATTTGATAAGAAGATAAAATACAATTTTTATGGCCGTGAGATTCTATTGCTGTCAAGACACCGTGTAAAACAATAAATTCCAATATTCCATTATTGAAATTAGAAGAGAAACAGAAAGAATAATTATTCAAAGTAAAAGAAAAGACCTCACACTTTGGTTGTTAAGTTTGCATGCAAAAGTATCAAAGTGAATAATAAGTTTGCATGCAAAAGTATCAAAGTGAGTAACCCATGTTGTTAACAATATATATTTTAATTTATGCAGTTGGCAATGAACGGATTCATCGAGAACATTTAAAAATAGTTAGTTAACACATATAAGAGGTACCAACAAAGAGAAACACAACACATACACATGTTAATTTGAATTTGCATGATGCGGATTAGCTATTTTTGCTTGATTTATATCAGGTTTGAAAGATTAGAAAATTCATAGATGGATCTCATAACAAAACAAATGATTATACGAATTCTAAATGTTTATAAAAATCTGAATATATTCATGTACCTATGATTTTCTATATTTTACTTATATTGGGTCTGACCCTATCTATAAGAGTCAATATAAATGTGTGCAGATGCAGAAATTCGACACTTTGCTTTATATAGAGAAAACGAAGTTGTTCATATTCTTATGAACTTGTAAATCTTTTTATGCAGGTTTCTTTGAGAATAGTTACAAATAATTAGTTAACACATATAAGAGGTACCAACAAAGGGAAACACAACACACACTCACACACACATATGTTAAAAAAGCACACACAGAGAAGGACATACCTTGAAGATTCGTAATAAAACTGATGTTAAGGTTGATGTATTGTTTTGTTCAATTTATGTAGTGCATTGATATAAGAACATGCATGTGAAGGAGAAAATGAGAAATGTGAGAATTATTTATAATTTTCAAAACGCGGACAATGAGAAACAAAATCGTTTAAAATCTACTTTAAATTGTAGACAATATATTTATCTATTATTTAGTATTCCAAAGATTGGAATTAAATGATATTGGTGAAGATAATAAGGAATGAGAGCTGATTAACGATTTTCAAGAGATAACTGGAAACAGGAGGCGTGATTTTATATTAAATTCAAATAATTGTAAAAAATAGATGAATTATTTAATGAGATTTGATTAAATGATGGTTTTGAACTTTATAAGGGTCAACGATTTTGAATGATTTAAAAATATTATTTCCTTAACTAACAGTTTAATCATAAATGTCGGAATCCGAAAAAATAATTATTTCCTTAATCAATATTCTAAAAGGATTTAAAAAATTATATTAACATTTTGAGAATGACATCATCAAATTGATCAAAGGATGGAAAACTATAAAGAAAAATCAATCAATAGACATGATTGTCGAAGATAATGTAATCAGGTTTCTGTTTTAATATATATGTTTTAATATATATAAAGATAATATAAGAGTGACATACATAATGTTAATTATTTCAATTTTCAATTATAACTTCTAAAACGAAAATCGTTTTTGCTATCTTCCAACAAGATTCGAAAACCCATTATTTACAGTAAAAAGCTACAAAAATCTCTCACATTTCAAACTTCAAAGTGTGAAGAACTCCATCAATCTACACTTGAAAGTCAGACATGGAGAAGCATATCAACTACCTGTCTCATTGAGGGTCTTGCCTCTCTGTCTTCCTCAACACACTGTAATGCAATTTTAACAAGATTCTCCATCACAGTCTCATTAAATTGGTCCCTTATCCAAGGATCCACAATCTCATCAAACCCTTGAATCTTATCTCTCACCCTATCAATTAGGGCACGCTTAATCTCGTCATTTTCATTCATGCTTTTTGGACTTCTTCCTGTTATCATCTCCAATATCACCACCCCATAGCTAAACACATCAACTTTTGAGGTAATCGGAAGGTTTAAAACCCATTCAGGAGCCATATAACCTCGAGTCCCTCGCATCATGGAGAAGTTCCATTCGCTGATACCACTTCTTCTGTCCAACAATCTGGAAAGACCAAAATCTGCGACTTTAGGGTTGTAATTCGCATCCAACAATATGTTATGGGGTTTTACATCACAATGTAGAACCCATTCCAAGCATTCTTCATGTAAGTAAGCTAACCCTTTTGCAATACCTGTCGCTATATCAAACCTAGTCGCCCAATCAAGTTTATGACCAGAGCTTAAATTTTCAGCCAATGATCCTTTCTCCATATACTCATATACCACAAGCCTATGCTTTCCTTCAGCACAATAACCCCATGTCTGTATCAAATTCATGTGATTCAGTCTCCCAATCGTGCTTATTTCAGCTTGAAACTCAGCTTCTCCTTGGCGATTAGTGTTCGTGAGCCTTTTAATTGCTGCGATCCTGTTGTCTGCTAACCTCCCTTTATACACGATTGAAGCTCCACCTCTCCCAATCTCCTCACTGAAATTGCGTGATGCCTTCTTCAATTCGTTGTATGTGAATTTCCGAAACTCTGTAGCAGCTGGAAAATAAGTTTTCTCTGTTGCGGATAAGTGTTTACTGCTACAATACAAGAACATCACTACACAAACGATCTCAATGAACCCTAACATGCATCCGAACACTAGCACGAATTCAAGCAACTTCGAATTCATATCATGTTTTGTCTTGTAAGTCCTCATGATGGGGGAGAGCACAGCGTCTGGACAAATGAAGCTTGATTGGATGATGGTTTTCTGAGTAAAAGATGATACTAATCTCTTCGGTAGTTTGATATACATCAAAGCATCGACTCCCATTTGGTACCCATTATGCAAAGAAGTTTTTATGAAGCAATAGGGGATGTCATTCCTCCATCCAAGCTGAAACCCCCTGCAAGTGTCATCCTTTAAGCAATCCTTCTTGCAAGCATCAAGAGTACAGTTGATGATCAATCGAATATCATAGCCATAGAATTCTACATGACGAAGCTCAATGAAATCACACCCATCTTGCGTGCATAGCTGGAATTCAGGTTCGCACCCATAACTCCAATCTTGAGAATCCAGCTTCTTGTATCCGCGTAAACAAGCGCATGTTCTTCCGAAATCTGGAGAATAAGAACAGAGACTGTTTGGACCACAGGCACCATGAATCTGGCAAGGGTGAGAAAGAGCTTGCCATTGAACTTCCCATCTCAATCTTCTTTCATCGAAGCTGTAAACTCTTAAGTTACCATCTATGTCGATCTTCATAATTCTTTGCGTTCTCATTCCAAAATCAGAAGATCTGAAACTAAAACCATCAGATGAGTTGAATTCACCATCGGAGTCAAGGCTTGCTCTTCGAATATCCATATACTGGAATCTCCCAACTTCCCAAGTTCTTAAACTCGGATGAGGCCAGAAAACAGTAGTTGTTTCTACGCCATCATAAAGAAGTCGAAGAATGCTATCGTTATCAAAAAAGAGCTTATAGAAGCCTGAAGAGTAATTAGTGAAACTTCTTGAAGAAACAAGTTGGGTTTTCTTAGTGAAGAGTTGATTTGGAAGAAGGGTATCTGTGGGATGATCAAAGCTTTGCCAAAGAGGGTTTTCTTCTCCTCCATGGAGCACAAGGTTACCTGTGTTATGGAGTTGCAGTTGCACTAAAGAAGATGTTGACTTCGTCTGTGTTGACCAAATGACGTTTCTATTATCACCAGCATCTGTCAAAACAAGATTCCCATCTTCCGATATGAACAGCGTCGAGTGTTTTCCGTTTACGGGTGCATCTCGGTTAGCCATCCAGACCACTGTACGACTCCGGGATGCGGGTTGCTCCGAGAACCAGACAGCAAAGCCATAAGCATTCTCTCCGACTTGATGGAAACCGGCGGTGAAAATTCCGTCGGGTGAAACTAAAATGTCATCGTCGTTATCAACAGATAGAGATGATCCTCGAGTTAAAAAAGAAGTGCAAGAAGATGATGATGATGATGATATTGGTATCTGGGAAAGCGTTGATATTGTAAGAACAAGAACAAGAACATGAAAATGAAAAGGTACAGCCATGATTTCAGCTGTTAGAATAAGTAGAAGCAAATGTTCTAACTTGATAAATTTTCAAAAAGATATTGGGTTTTTATACTATAAATAAAATAAAATATTTTGTTGACGCAAATAATGACTTTAGACATGATTTCAATTTTCAACTATTAGAATAACACTTTTACATATTTGTTTACAGGGATAATGACTTAATAGGGTAATATATTTTTTGATTTGTACACATTTGTTCACTGAGTTTTTTTTTCGTTCACATTACCCCTTCAACTTGTTAAACTGTATACATTCAGTCCTTATGACCGGCTACTCCAGGTTACCCGGTAAAAATGACTTAATAGGTTAATATATTTATCATTTTTTACACATTTAGTCCTTAATATTTTTGTACACATTTAGTTTTTTTTTTTTTTTTGGAAAATAAGTCATTTTTTTGTACTCATTCAGTACTTATGAATGATTTTTTAGTTTTTTTCTCACGAAATCTTACGTGAGACATTCAGTATGAGGTGTATGGAGCTTTTGATGCTTATATCCATCGTGATCTCGACTACTTGGTTGCTTAGGTCATGTGTTCTGAACGTCATATCTTCTTCATATGATCTCGGATTTTAATGATATTTATATTCATGCGTTCGCATTTTAGTCTACTACATCTTTCATTTAGATTACTCTCATTAAAAAATAATATATTTTTACTTACGATTTTTATATCCATACGCGGTGGCGGATTTAGTATGGTCCCGGTGTTGCACCGACAACACCTGTTTTTTCTATTTGCAGTGTAAAATTTTTCGCTTTATTTTTTACGTTTATACCTATTTTCCATGTATCGGCAACACCTACTATGTATTACTGCGTCTTCCTCTGTCCATACGTTTTTTATGAATGCATGTATGTATGTTTTTTTATAAAATCGTTAGTAAAAATATATTACATTTTAACGGGAGTAATCTTAATGAAAGTTGTAGTAGACTCAAAAAATGAAAATGTGGATAAAGATCCTTAAAATCTGATATCGTATGAAGAAGTTACGATGTTCATAATACAAGACCTAAGCCAAACCACAAGACTTATGCAACCAAGCAGTCGAGATCGCATTATACATAAACATCAACAACCCCAAGCACCTCATCAATGATTGTCTCACGTAAGATGTCGTGAAAAAATTTTAAAGAAATCATTCATAAGTACTGAATGAGTACAAAAAAAGGACTTATTTTGAAACAAAAAAAAATGTTAAGGACTAAATATGTACAAAAATATTAAGGACTAAATGTGTACAAAATGAAAAATATATTACCCTATCAAGTCATTTTTCCCGGCTAACCTGGAGTAACAGGTTATAAGGACTGAATGTGTACAGTTTAACAAGTTTAAGGGGTAAATGTGGACGAAAAAAAAACTCAGTGACCAAATGTGTACAAATCGAATAATATGTTACCCTTTTAAGTCATCATCCCTTGTTTATAACGTGGTCAACTAATTTCTATATAAGAAAATAAGTGGCTCTAAATTATTGGTATTAATTGTTTTTTTTTCTGATTATATTTCGAACGGGGACTACATTTGTCGTTGCTATAGGTTCAAATGTTGTCGCCACAGGTGGCTGCAACAAAACGTCATGGGAAAATGACTTACAAGGGTAACCATCTTTGTCGCTTTGTTTACATTTAGGCAACTTCTTTATTTTTGTACACATTTGAGCACTTAACTTGTTATATGTGTTCACATATTGTCATTGTCACCGGCTATAGCAGGTGACAATGGCAATATGTGAACAAATTAACAAGTTAAACGGTTAAATGTGTACAAAAAAAATTGCCTAAATGTGAACAAAATGAAAAGTTAATTACCCAGATAAGTCATTTTCCCCACCTTTAATAGCGATTTAATTTTTCATATTTGTTTGTATTATTTTTTTCAAACGTTATTTTTAAAATATCCATAATTTCCTAAATACTAATTAAATATTTATCAATTTTAAACTTTACTTTTTAATTAATAAATATGTTTTTGTTTTGTGAAATGTTTTATATAGCCTCTTATATTTTTTTTTCTTTTGTTTTGAAGTATATACAATATTTTTAAAGTAAATAGCATCTAACAATAAAATTAAATAAATTAAATATGTAACAATAAGTATGGAGGGTCTTTTAAAAAATTAAAAAGAAAATATTACTTACCAAATAAAAAAACAAAAAAATCAATATAATGTTAATATTTTAAAATTATTCTAATTTTTTAATAATTTTTACTTAGAAGTTTATAAACTTTTAATTTTTTTAATTCAACGTTTTAAACTAATATTTAGCGAAAGTATTTTAAAATGTTATAAAAAAAATATTAAATTGTCATACAAAATCTGTGAAACACTTTAAAAATATTGTAAAGAAAGTTTAGAAATAAATATATGAAAGTTATAGAAAAATTGTATGAAAATGTAAAAAAACCAAGTAAAAAACTTGTAAGAGAATTTTAAAACATTTATAAAATATTTGGTTTAAAATCACTTGTAGTAAAATTATATGAAAGTATAAAAAAAGTTGAAGAAAAAATTATAAGCAAAGTTTAAAACATTGTATTAGAAAAACCTATAAGAAAAAAATATCATAAAAATGTTGTAAGAAATTATAAAATTTTTTAAGAAATTTGTAAAAAAAATGTGAAAAAATATCATAAAAATGTTGTTAGAAATTATAAAAAAATTTAAGAAATTTGTAAAAAGCGATTGTTCACATTTATACAACTTTTTTTTGTATATATTTGACCATTTAACTTGTTAAATATGTTCATATATAACCATTGTCACCTGCTATAACATAGGGCTGTGCATGGGTCGGTTTGGGTCGGTTTTGGACCCCAACCCAACCCAACCCGTTAATGGTCGGTTTCTGGTTTTTAGAACCTAATAGGATCGGTTTCTGGTTGGTTCGGTTTCTCGGGTTCTGATATCGGTTTGGGCGGTTTCTCGGTTTCTTGGGTTCAACCCATACACTTATGGGTTCTGGGTTTAAACCCATGGGTTTTGGGTTTAAACCCATTTTTCAGAAATGGAGCAATAAGTTAAATAATTCAAAAAACACCAAATTGAAGTTAAATACTTCAAAAAACATGAGTTTTACATCCAAATTGTCTATTACAAGTTACAAACAAAGTTTGAAATAGTCTATTACAACCAAAACACAATCAATGTAAAACACAAAGTCCGGAATTGTCGATTAGACGATTACAACCAAACACACAATCAATGTAAAACACAAAGTCCGGAATTGTCGATTAGACGATTACAACCAAACACATAATCAAACTAAAACACAAAGTCCGGAATAGTCAAATAGTCGATTACAACCAAAACATGCAAACATGAATCTTCGGTCCACATCCATGTAACTCTCTTCACCAATTCCCAATTCATCTACAAACCAAAAAACATTAGTATTGATCAATGATTATTGAGTAATAAACTTGTGTAAAAGTATAAAATTATAATTATTGAGTTATAAACCTTTAAAATGTTTCAGCATCAGAATGACAAAATTCATAATCAAACAACCAATATTTCAACATTATAATTCATAAGAAAATTCCAAAACCAAACCATCAACTTTGTGTTAAGAGTCGGAATAAGAAATTGAACATTAGTGTGTAAGATGGTTTCGTGAATCAGAAGAATTAAGAGTCTCTAAGTGTCGCTGTAAAAGAGTCGGCAGTTTCCTGCCATTCCAAAATCGGTGTACTAATTTCATAAATTGAACCCAGAATTGCATTTTGAAACTATTGGATTACTGAATCAAACTCGTTCCAGGTACCGATTTGGAACTATCTCGACTCTGTACCGATTTACTATGGGATGAACAAATATTTCAGCAAACAAAAATTTCAACAAGTTTGACTGTTTGGGGATGAACATGTAATCCAATAGCAGCAAAGCAACACACAAATTGGAAATTGCAACCAAGAAGTGAGAAATTGAAAAGAAAGAAGGGAGAAATTTGAAGACGAACCTTATAACTTGATAAGTGAGAATCGAGAAGGAAGCGTCAGAGGCGTAGCAGGCTAGCAGCTTTGGAATGGTGGCGCCGGCGGTTTGGGAACGGGGTTGAGCTCGTCGGAGCTCTTGCTACTGGAGCGTTGCGTCGCCGGCTTCGATCGGGGGGAGGGGAGATGAGCAATATTAAGAACGGCGCTAAGTGAGAAAGTGAGACCTGATTTCGATTTACAGATTACGCCATTTAGGGTTGTAATATTAAATATTTTGTTTTTTTTAATATATACATGGTCGGTTTCTTGTTTTTAGATATGGGTCGGTTTTACGGGTTTAGTAGGTCGGTTTCTATGTAAAAACCAAAACCGAACCTGATTTTTCGGTTTTTAAAAAATTTAAACTCTAACCGTCGGTTTTGCTTCGGTTTCTGTTTTTTCGATTTCGGTTTTGTCGGTTTTAGTCGGTTTCTTGGTTTGGGTTTGCTCACCCCTACTATAGCAGGTGACAATGGTAATATATAAACATATTTAACAAGTTAAATGGTCAAATATGTACAAAAAAAAAAAATGAAGTTAACTAAACGTGAATAAGACGAAAATGTAATTACCCTCGCAGGTCATTATCCCAAAAGTCATCCCTAAAGTCTTCGTCTCCATAGCCTAGTCACAATGAATACTTTTGTCGTTATATAGCCTAGTCACAATGAATACTTTTGTCGTTATATGTAATCTTTTAGGTTGAACGGTGACATAATGGTTTTACTATCGACATTCCTAGGTGGCATATATTACCAGCCCCTTGGTCCATTTTTTCCGGTGGCAATATGTTATGGTCAGAATATTTTTGCCGATGAAAACAATGCGTGTGCATTATGAAGCCGCATCAAAGTGTTGTAAATGTATACCTTACAAAAAAAATATAAGAGTTGTATATGGTTATGGTTTGGAAAGAATTTTATAGGGAAAAATATTACCACATCCTATCATATGCAAAGGTTGGTAAGAAAAACAAATACTTATGTAACGCTTATGTGGCACATTTTTACTATTGGCAAAAAAATATCACACCCTTTAGCCTTAGAGACAATATATCGTCGTTGTTGGTTTGTGGCTATATATCTTTAAAAAATTAAAAGAATATTAAATAAAGTATACATGTCGTTCCCATAGTCAGACCTATAGCAATGAAATATCCTTCCTATAAATGTATAAAATTTACATTGTGTTCCTATTTTTTTTCTAGTTTTCTCGAACAAAAAAGCAAAAACAATAACTTTAACTACAAAAACATTAAAACATCATACAATTTCAAAACATTTACAACATCTTATCTTATAAAGTTGTTTACCAGAACATACTACATAATTTAAAATTGTTTAAAAGTTTTGTACAAATTATACATTCATTCACACTCACAAGTTGCCACCAAACATGTTCTCACTTCCTCCTAACACGGTTAAGATCTTGTCGGATGACACTCTCAATGGATATTAGGTAGGTATCCACGTCATGATCATGCTGAATTCTTTCCTCTAAACCATATGTGCACCGGTCTCTCATAAATTCTTGAGGGTGTGTAGCATTAAAGAAAACAGATTGTGCAGCCATGGTTTGCTTGTTTGCATCATCACCTTCCCACCTCAAAACATATGATACACATCAAGTTAGAAGAAGCTCATGACTTGGAGAAACTTTTGCATCTGACTACGGGTCAAAAACTCTACCATTAGAGCATAAAACAAAGAAACAAAAAACAAAAATTGCATGTTACAAAACAACCAAGTTAATTAAGTTTAAGAATAAGATAACATGGTGTGCCTAACCAACATCACCCATATATACATCTATGGACAATTACATCATGGCGTTGAAAGTGTTGATCGACGTGAGGCAACAGTTGTTCATAAACCACATTTATTGCCTCGTATATACCTATATGGACAAATACACCATGTGTCTAATTAACACCTTATTTAGCTAAATATATACCACAAACCACACTAATATAAATTCAATAATATAATTTTGACAATTAATAAAGAAAAATACATGTACATAACATACATCAACCTACTACAACAAATCGATGGAATAAATCATATCATTTTATGTTTAAAATGATATGATTTTTAAAGGCTGAATGTCATAAAAACACTTTAAGTTTGGTAGAAATATTCGATTTTACTATTTTGTGTATTTCTGGTTGGTTCATTAAATCTGAATATGTTTTGGTAAGTTTTTGCATTTATACCCTTTTAAAAGGTTTACCAAGTTATCTGTTACCTATACAGGTGACGGGCCACGTCAGCACTGATTGTGAATATTGGGTTGATGTAGGGATGAGTGCTCCCTTTACTTAAGATGGGTCTTATAATAGAAGAAGAAATGGGTAAGCACAAATCAAATTAAACATCTCCTCCGGTACGCAAACCAACCACCTTACCACTAAGCTCAAACTACTTGTGTGTATGTGCGTATATATACAGAGAGGGAGAAGGAGAGAAAAGAGAGAGAGAGAGAGAGAGAGAGAGAGAGAGAGAGAGAGAGAGAGGGAGAACACGGACGGTTAGTGGTTAGATGTTAAATTCACCAAGTTAGTCGATTCGTCTATGTCCTGGTTTGAATATAATGTATAATCTTGATTACTAGTATATGCCTCAACCTTTAAATATAATGTATAATCTTGATTACTACTACTATTATTTTGATTTTGATTTTGATCTTCATTTTGATCTTGATCTTGATCTTGATTTTGATTATTATTATTATTATTATTATTATTATTATTATATATGTTATATATATTTTTTAAATGTATAACAATATTTTTAAAGCTAAAAAGTATGTTTTCAAATGTATAAATATATTTTTAAGGTATTTATTTGTTTTAAAAAAGTATTCATACATTTAAAAAATATTGTATTCATACATTTAAAAAATATTCATACATTTATATTTTATATATTTGAAAGCATAAGTATGTAATCATACTCATACTTTTAAAAAATCTTATTTATTTGTATTTAATAGGTATGAATATGTATTTATTTTATATAAAAAAAAAATATTGTATTCATATAAATATGAAAAACACCTATTAATATGGTTTATATAGTATAAAAAAATATTTGTATGTGTACAATACTTATTTATACATAAATATTTGTATGATAAAATATATGTAAAACTTATGTGGTTTAAACAATATAAATCATATTAATAAGTATTTTCATATCTATAATTATACGATATATTTTATTCGATATATATATATATATATATATATATATATATATATATATATATATATATTAGTTACAAATAAATACAATTTTTAACATAAAAATAAGCTTTGTAAATACGTTTTTAGTGGTATACATATGTTTTCAAATATATAAATATGTAGTTAAATATATAAATATGTTTTTTAAACATATAAATACCTTTAAAATATATTTGTACATTTAAAAAGTATTTTTAGTTTTAAAATATATATTTATACATTTAAAAATATATGCAATACATTCATAAAATATATAATAAGAAAAACAAATAATAATAATAATAATAATAATAATAATAATAATAATAATTATTATTATTATTATTATTATTATATGTATATATATTAAAGTTATGAAAGATTTTAACAATAAAGTGACACCTTTTTTGTCAATTTTGGTCCTCCAACTTACAACATTGACCATTCATCTTTATGCTTTTGTTCACAAACAACCCTTTCACTTTGGTTTGAATTTTTCATAACTCTCGCCTTTTATTATATAATTTTGGTCCTCCAACTTACAACATTGACCCTTCATCTTTATGCTTTTGTTCACAAACAACCCTTTCATTTTGGTTTGAATTTTTCATAACCCTCGCCTTTTATTACATATTATTAGTATTTAGTCTTTTGGCAGAAATGGTCCCTCATCATTATTATTATTATTGTTAGACAAAATTACACGATTGGTCCTGTGGTTTACCAGATTTAACATTCTCTTTTTGGTTTTAAATTAATGTTTTATTTATTAGAAAATACTCACCCAATACCATAAACCCACCCACCATCTGTCATCATCACCACCACCACCACCGCCAAAATTACATAAATGGTCCATATGGTTTACCCATGGTGACAAATTCAGTCCCTACTACTTGAAAAGACCAAATTATCCTCACATTAACGGATAAAAAGCAACCAACATGCTACTTTACTTTACAAAGCAATACCTTCCGACCCCAGCAACGCCGGAGAATCTTTTCTAGTTATTATTATTATTATTATTATAACAATAATAATAATAATAATAATAATAATAATAATATTCCAGTGTTATAGACATCATATATTAAAGTCCATGAATGTATACAACAAACTCTTTTTAGCTTAGCGATAAAGTTTTTGCTTTGTGTATCGGAGGCAAGGGTTTTGAATCCCGCCACTCCCTTTTGACCTTTTTTAAGTAAAGAAAAAAAAACATTTGTCATGTCAGCGGCTGTAACATCCTAAAATTCTAGACTAGGTTCTTAAATTAATAAATTAAATAATTGAAATATGATTTATATAATTTAATAATTATGGGTTAGTCATATCATTAATTGATATGAAGTTTAGAAATTCAAAAGTGAAAATGATAACATATTAAAAGTTTAAGGGCCAAAATTGTCAAATTGGCAAAGTGAGTTGACCAAATGGTTGACTCAATTAGTGGAAAGGACTACCAAAGTTATAAAAATGGATGAAAGAGGACTCTACATGTCAAAACTAAAGTTAAAAACACCATATATGAGTTTAGGGTGGAAATGGACAAAATAAGCAAACTTGAGGGGCCAAAGGTGAAAGAGTTAGGAAATAAGATGCACATGATCCTCTCTATTCTCTTCAAATCGTGTTTTGCATCCAATGGACTTATTCAATGGCGATCCTTCATCTTCTTCCCATCTAGGGTTTGATTCATGAGGGGAATTGAGCAACCAAGTAAAGAAGAGAAGGAAAAAATGCTTACAAGTTAGAATCTCTTCTCACTTAACCTAGACATTCGAATTTGTGAAATGGGTTTAACCCCAATATCGATTTTAGCTTGTCATGAATGTTAGGATTTGGTTTTCTAACCTCCCTTAAGTAGTTTTGATGATTCTAACCTCAAACCAGTCACTATATTGGTGGATTAGATGATTTTGGTGAAAACCCTCATGAACCCTAGAAAACCTACATTGGGGATATTGCAATAGATGATGAAATTAGATTGGATTCTATGACCTAGATGATATTTGATAGCAACAAATCCAAGTGGAATGCTCAAATTCATCCACGATGGTATAATCAAGCATAAGCATTGGTTTTGATGGTTTTGGGGGAAATTCGTGATGAAAACAATAGAATCCTTTGTATATGAGCATTTAATGAGTATATGATACTCATAAACATGAGTTGATACTAATGATATGATTTGAATGCAATACCATGAATGTTTGAGTGATATATAGTTAAATTAAGGGAATAATTGGCCATAAGAGCATTATGGGAAATCTAGGGATAACTAAATGATGATTGACATATTATAAGTAAACGACATTCATGAATATGAATTGATACTCTAGAGATGATATTAGAACATACACATGAAGGAATGCTAGTGAAGTTATAACTCTAGTGATTTTTTTAACCCAAAGGGCAATTTGGGAAATATAGAATGGAATTGAGGATTCCATAGTTGGATTAAGTATTTACAATAAGATTAATTATGGTTTTATGTACTTGACAACACCCAATAATATATTAAATGATTTGGGAATAAGTCATATTGGTTAAAGAGTGTTTTTTAGTAACTTGAGCTCTTAACCCTTTCATTTGAGTATTTGCAAGCATTATGAACTTAGCATTTTGATTCAGGACTTAATGAATTAAGTTGAATGTTTTGACATGATAAAACATCCTCTAGTAGTGCTTGGAAACCTTTAAAAGTGTTACAATTGGTTACCTAAAAGACCAAAATCATCCAAACAAGTTTAAGACTAAAAGAATGCGTTTTGGGGGTATTTGGGCTGCTACGGGATACGATCCGTGTGGTCAGGCATGCGACACATGCACAAACATCAAAGTGCCCAGTTAGACCAAAAATCTGAACTATAGTATTTTCCTGATAACTTTTGCATACGTACTCGGATTTACATGCAGTTTTCGCCTAAGTTTATAGTTTTTCATAAGGAATGAGTTAAAGTAATAAAATTTAGTAATGGAATCTTTGATGGGTATTTTGGTCATTTTGATTGACCTTTACTTACGTGTTATGTAACACCCCGAAGTTGAGGTCATTTCAATTTTAGCCCTTCTTATGAATAAATATTGCATTTTAGTACGTGAGTATAAGAAAGAGTGCAAAATGACCCATGGTGGAATTTTGGTGATTTTGGGCAATGGGGTAGTACGCTGAGCGTACTAGGGCGAACCTTAGTACATTGGGCGTACACCTCGTACGCATGGAGTACGTGGAGAAACTCCAAACCCTAATTTTTAGGGTTTGGTCCATATAAAAGCATCATTATGGCCTCATTTATCATTCCTTCATCAGCCTCCATCTGAGGAAAACTGTCACACCCTCGGCCGCCGCCGGAAACGCCGAGGTGCGCGACGTAAATCAGTGAGCATAGTTATTGAACATACATTAAACAGTGCAAATATAATCTTCTGTTATTACCAAAATAGAAATTACGTTGAAAATAACTATCGCTAAATCGCGACACACGCCTAACAACCGACGTTTACAAAGGTGTAGTAAAACAATGGAAAGTATTCTATGAAAATCCTTCCAACTTGCTAATAAACCTGAGAACACATGCATTAAGATACGTCAACAAAATTGTTGGTGAGTTCTACAGGTTTTGACACAAAGTATTTTTATAACCAAAAGTGTTTTATAAAATTATTTTGATGACCCAGCTTTTATAAATACGTACTTTTCTATCAAAATTATAAAATAATTGAGTTATAAAAATGTATTTGGACTCATTTATAAATACCATTTGTTCAAGTCTAAAAGTACAAAGTTTGACAAAATACACATAAGTAAAACAAACTCATATCAAACTTTACGGTTCCCATTACCAAAATGTATTTTAGATAAGGATTTTGAATAATTTATATAAAGTAAAGTCATATCACCCATTGTGAAATCATAAAATGTCAAATTTTACTCCTGAACCCTTGTACAAGCGTTCATATAGTTTGTAGGTAAAACTCATAAGTTTCGAATTTATAAACTTTGTAAAATCGTATGTAGTATTAATTGAGTGTTATCTACTTAACTTGTGAACCGACACTTAACCAGTGGGGCGAACTCCTCCCACATAACTATGGTGTTTTCATATAAAAACAAAGGGTTTATATAAATAACTTCTTAATTGTAAGTTATTAAACCTTAATCAATCGTGTCATGATATTAATTAAGTGTTATACAACTTAATTTCTGGTATTGACACTTATTGTTTTGAGTCACGATCTATCCAACTACATACAGTCTCTTTCAATGAGTATAAGGGAACACAAACCTCGTGTAATCCCAATATCAATTCTATACGGTAACAAGGCAATTCCGGGATCTATAATGAGCTCATAATCGAACTGTGACGAACACCTCTGCACCAACACTGAAAGACTGTGTTGAAAGCCCACACCACGTTTTTGATGACGTGATGAAATAATTAGTGAAGGAAACGCCAATTCCCATGCTCGACTCTTCAATCGATAATTGTAGCTAGCAACCGATAGCGGGATGTCAACTCGTATAAGTATGTGATCTAGAACTTATACCTGACGTTCCTCGTTCTATACGAATTAACGGTTATGATACGTAGGGATTTTTGCTAAGATGTACGGTCTTAGTGTGATTACAAACATAGCCCATGGAGCATAGGAAATGAACCTAACTCATAAAGCTTTTAGAAACAAACGTAGCTCATATAGAACGTCATGTGGGTGTGATGGATCCTAACAATATGTCTAGGCATCCTAATCCTAAACTTTCCGATACAAGACTCTTGAATACTTATAATTCTTTGATGTTTAGGAATGATTTTTGATTTAAGTCTTTTAGTATTTGGGATTCATAAGACTTAATGGATTTCCAAATTTCTTATTGTCTGTTATGACGAAATTTGGGCAGCATAACGGTTGCTTATATAATATTTTCCAAGTTTCAACAAACGTGAAACCAACAATTCTCATAATATTCAATAAGTTTCATAACTGATACGATATATAAATTTATTTGGTAACGTTCTCAAAATTCGAGAATCAATTATGTTATCATATATGACGGATTTCATATTGTAGTAAAAATTATTTATATTTTTATAATAATTATAAAATAAAATAAATCATTTATTTAAAATCATTTCTACGTGATGATCGAGAGTAACATAATAACAATTGATTTTTGGTATGTTTTCAATTAATTGTTATGAATTTGTTCAAACGTCGTTTATCAACCTTTTAAGTTAATGTACATTTGTTTTGTACATAATTAAGTTGAATAGCGTATTTGTTTGTATTATAATGTCTATTCACGCTTTCCTAACATATTTGAGCATATATACAACAAGACCTTCAATTTAAGATTCATCAAATATACTTATATCTTTACCACAATCTACTTAAAATCATGTGGTTTTTATTAATATTAACCAATATTTCACAACAAAGTAAAAACATATTATATATTAGCAATCTACTTTAACTTGATGAATTTATTAATGATATATAACATTTTAGATGGCTATTTCGTAAACATTTGACCAATAACAAGTATGATGCATTTTAACGTATAAAAATTTGTAAATCATCAAAACTTAATTAGACACGCATATATTCTTTCCAAATATTAAAGTAGGGACCATATGTAAATTTTTCTAATTTTTTTTTTCATACACTATATGGTTATGGTGGTACACCCTTTTAAGTAGGGCAATGCACCCCAATAAAAGTGGTTGCATCCGCAACTGACACTGACAGAAAAGCACAACCAATTATATATGTATATGCAGAAAAACTCTTATATTATTTTTATATTCAGAAAAACTTATATTAATAGTTACCATTCAAAAAAGACCAAAATACAAGTTTTTAAGAGAAATTGAGAACTAAAAATCTAATGTCGCTCACATTTTTGTTTTTTAATACGACATTGATTTTATTTAGGATAAAAAAATTAGTAAAGGATAGAAAAATCAATTGTATAGAGAATACAATCGAGTGAAAGTAATCGAAATGTATTTCAGTTTGACATGTTTTCACATATAATCGAAGAAATATAAGGGATATTTATATCATGTTATATTTTTAGTTGGTCATTTCTCTTAAAAATTCACAATTTGGTTTTATTTGAAAGGTAAATAATATAAGTGTTTTTCTAAACATAAAAATAATATAAAGGGGTTTCTGCATATACATGTATAATTGATTGGGCTTTTCCGCATTTGTCCCTTTCAAAATATACAAATTAAATTAAGTATATAATATGTTAAAAGTTAAAAATTATAATAGTAAAAGATGTTATTTTAATATTAAAGTTTAGTTAATTTAGAGTTATAATTTAGGTTTTAGATTTATTCAATATCATTAACCAATTTATAATCATTATTTGAAAGAAATTAAAAAGTCATGGAGTTTCAAATGCATATGGTGAAAGGAAAAATATTTCTTTTATAATATAGTATAGTATAGATAGATAGATAGATTAGATAAAGACCATTTCTATAATTTTATCTTAAACATTGACTATTTTGTAATTTTATCATACTTAAGGACCATTAAGACCACTCCTTACCGGCAATAGGAGTGGGCGTTTTTCTGATTTCACAACGAAAAAACGACGTCATAACGCCGGAAACACCGCCTCTGGATGGCGTTTTTTTTAGTGTTATGTCATTAACCGTGTTTGTGGTAACGGGAGGGAACGTAGACAATTTCTCTTGCAATTTTCTCAAACGGTAATATTTTAGACCGTTTAAAAATGGCAACAAACCCCCCCAAAAAATCCCATTTATATCTACTGTAAATACACATATTTTATCTCAATTTTACCTACAAAATTCATCAAGTTCTCTCGATCACACATTTCTTTCAATTGCCTTTTCTTTTTTATTTTCCATCCATACAATGATGATAACGACGACGATGATATCTTCGTGAGTATGATATACTGATATTTTACGGACATGCTACCACTAGAACCAGCTCCACTATTAATAATGTGTGCGGCGTCAGACAAAGATCGTGCAGAAGGGCATAGACGTCTAGTACACGATTATTTTGCGGATAATTGTGTCTACCAACCTAGCGATTTCAAAAGAATGTTTTGTTTGCGAAAAAAATATGTTTCAATGGATAGCCAATGCATTGGAAAGGAGGTATCATAAATACACTTTTTAGATAATTGTTTTTTAGATAACATATATTCACACTTTTATACAAATTAAATATATGTTTAGGTATGAAATTTTCCAAATGAGGTATGATGCGAGAGGCAAACGAGGTATTACAGGGTTGCAAAAATGTGTTGCTGCAAAAATGTGTCGCCTGATTTTATTGATGACTATATGAGAATGTCAGAGCGAACTGTACGAGAAAGTTTGTATAGATTGGCGAGAGGTGTTGTCGAAACCTTCGGTGACAAATACTTCCTCAAACCTTCATTGAATGACATGCAACAACTATATGTGGCATTTGAAGAATGACATGGTTTTTCGGGTATGCTTGGAAGCATTGATTGCACAAAGTGGATATGGACAAATTGTCCTGTAGCGTGGAAAGGTCAATACACAAGTAGTCATCTTGGATCGCCTTTGTTGGTATTAGAGGCTGTTGCTTCACAATACTTATGGATTTGACATATTTTTTCGGAGTTGCGGGTTCTAATAACGACGTAAACGTTCTTGATCAGTCAACAATATTTTAGGACCTTTTGTCAGGAAAGGCATTGGATGCTCCTTTCACAGTGAATGTAAATGTTTTACCTCACGGATAGAATATATCCACCATATTCCATGTTTGTGAAGGCGTTTCGACACTCGATAAAACCAATAGACAAATTTTTCAAGAGAAGACAAGAAGGAGCACGTAAGAACGTGGAACGTGCTTTCGGAGTTCTGAAAACAAAATGACACATAGTTGAACATGCGGCACAACCATATCACTTGGACACTCTACAAGATATTATGTATGCATGTATCATAATGCATAACATGGTGATTGAAGATAAATGACGAAACATTACGGAGTATTCGCCTACGGAACCTAGACACATTCAATTTCAACTAGGGACATCGGAATACTTACATAGAGTCGTTGATATTCAAGACCAACGAAAACACAAACAACTTCAAGAGTACTTGACAGATCATATCTATAATGGTACTGAAGATAAATAATTTAGGGGAAAAAACGTAATTTTTCTCATCTTTTATTGTTTTTTAGGCTTTGTCCTTTGTTGTAATTTTTTTAATGTTATTTTTATTTTAGGATTTATTAAAATTTTATTTTTAGTTTTTAAATGTTATCTTTAATTTATGATTTAATTTATATGATAATTATAAATATTATGACACAAAATAAAAATAAAACAAATTGGAAAAATAGAAATTAAAAACATCAAAATAAATAAATAAATAAAAATAATGGGTGTTATCACATGTTATTTGGGGTTGTCAATTTCCACAATGTGTATTATAACACCAATATATGTGTAAGATGATGACCGACACTTTTTGGATGTGATAAAAATAACATATTGTTTGCACCAAATAGCCTAAAGTATTTTTACATAAATATCATTTGTATAACTTTTTCATATTCAAGGAGTCAGGACCATTACTTAATTACACATAAACTATTTTTATAAGTGTGTTATGTTTAAAGACGATCATGTAATTTGTTTTTAAATAGGACCCATTTATGTAAAAACAGTATACAAACCAAAATTATAAATCATGCAAATTAAAACTATAAGAACCAAAAATCTCATTTATACAAAATTTTGGAATTAGAAGGATATATAATTAGATTTTTCATTTTGAATAAACTATGAAAATATATTTTTTGTTGTTGTGAATGTGAACACAAAAGTAGTTTTTTACAGGCGAACATAACGACTTTTCTGTGGGAGAAGTCATATAATTACTACATATATCACCACCTACAAGTCTTTTTATATTATAAGATAAATGACCATACTATTCATCAAAATAACCATATATTAAACTAATATATTTCTATAAAATCATTTTTTTCTCAAGATATAAGGAAATAACCATGAAAGCTGTAGTTTTCACTTCGCTAATCTCATGTTATAGCTTATTTTTAACAAAAGTTTAATAACTCCTAGACCTGGAAATCACTTCCTTCACTAGGTTTTATTCCTTCTACATTTTCATATGGTAACAACATCAATGTAATGGGGCCTCGCTAAAGAGTTATGGTATGCATTTGTTACACCCGAGATATCAAGTTTACCGTATTCCGCGTATTCCCCAAGTTACGGAATTCAAAAATAAAAGACATTGCTATTGACTATCAGCCTTCTTGACTATTCGCGGGTGTTGAACTAACATCTATTTAAGTTCCAAAATTAATCGTGATATTCTCATATTTAGATAACCTCGATAAAAAGGAAGATAATGTGATTCTAACTTTCTTAAAGGAGAATGGTATTAACTCAAGAAATAGGTACTACTCTAGAAATGACTGCTACTCAACGTTACCAAGTATAAGTATCACTCGTGGTGATCAGACGAAGCAATGTTGTTGAGAACAATGATTCAGACTTAATTGCTCGATTTAACCATTTTCAAGACAGTTTGTATTCATTAGTGGTTATTTTGAATGACATAGAATCAGAACAATCCGAATGCTAGGAACTTGAACACTCACAATGGTCCGTCGTAAATGCTAGGAGATGATGATGAGACTTGCAAGTTGGATCATGCACCAATGATGTTTCATTCTCCTTCAAGACACCAAAAGCCTAAGAACTCAACATTGGAGGCTAGGGTTTCGTTGAAAGGGTTGGAGGCTAAAGAGAATGCCCTAAACCTTGATTTTAGGGGCTTAAATATGGAATAGACCCTAAAAGATTATGGGCATGAGTTGCAGCTACTATCACGTCGTGACCCTCCCATTGGCACGTCGTGACAGCCATCAGAAGCACATGTTCTTCATTTGGCATACCACGTCGTGACACCATGTGTCACGTCGTGGCATTTGGTTTTCTTCAAAAACGTCGTGACCCTCTCTCTCTCTCTCAATTTGTTTATATTTTTAGTTTGTGTCATGTAATATTTTTTTAATATGATTGCTACTATTTGTTTTACAATATTTTTATTTCGTAATTTAGTAAAATGTATCTATAAATTATCCTAATAATAATTTAATTCAATTTGTATTTAAAAAATGTTGTTGTATCTAATTATAAAATAAAAGTATAATCTAATACTTTTATTATTATTTATTCATAGTTTATGATTATAATCTATATAAAAAGAATATTAGTTTAAATCATTTCAAACACAGATCTATTTTGCACATTACAATTCTCCTGAAAACAATCTCACACCAAATACATCTTTATTCTTTTCTTTCTTTTTTTTTTAAAAAAAAACTTATCGAATATTATAAAAATAAAACCTAAAAATTATTTTTTTCTTCGTAAAATAGTCCTATTGAAGGAAGTAAAAATAAAATAAATTAGATCAATACATGTTTTCAATCATATGTTATATAAGATGATATGGGTAATATTTAATTAAATATGTTATATATGATTGTTTGTTTTGTGTTGTTTCAAAGAAATAATCAATCAAAAGTCATAATATGTCATATTTCCTATACAAGTCTCTTTTAAAATGCAAATTGTTTATTTTTTCACGTTATATTTTAGTATATATTAAAATTTTAATAATAATAATAATAATAATAATAATAATAACAATAATAATAGTAATAATAAGTGGGTTTTAAAAGTCTTTTTGAACTTATTAATAATAATAAGTGATTATAAAATTAACAAACATTAATTATAAATAATGATAACATCAAATTATAAATTACATAACGTTACATAAAAATGAATTGTATTTTAAATAAACACCATGATTGAAATTAAAAGATGGTCATATAAGTAAATCTTAATGTAATCCTTCATAACAATTGATAAAAATAACACTGAATTGAAAATTATATTTAGTTTATTTATGCATAAGCAACATGTAGCGGTCATTGAATAATATTGTTCAAAATAGTTGAGATTTTTTATATAAAATTAGTTTAAAAATTATTATGTCAAAGTTTAATAATATATTCATTTTAAACATATATTTGTCAATAGAGAAATTAAATATCCTTCTACCTTTTCTTCCTACTTATCTTCCTACCCATGTAAAATTGTGGCAAGTGTTATATTTTGATAAAATTAATAATGTTTTAAAACACTTGTCATCATTTCATATGAGTAGGAAGATAAGTAGGAAGAAAATTATGAGAATATTTAATTTCTCTTTTCAATATTTTAACAAGATTTTGTTAACCTGCACAACGCACAATCATTTACCTAGTAACAAAATAAAAAACACATATCGATAACATATAGAAAAACCATTCCAGGTACATTCTTCGGATTTCAAACTAATGTTTTCATTTCGGACAACTATTTATACTACGATACCTAGCTACTTTAATAATTATGACCAATGAACCAGAACTACAAAGGAAAATCCATCTTCAAGTTTTAGGTTTTGATTCTCTTTTACTTACATTATATGTTTTTTGAATATATATATATATATATATATATATATATATATATATATATGTGTGTGTGTGTGTGTGTGTTTTGGAAGAGTTACTGTAAGATTGGGTTGGAGGTTTTTTTATACTTGGGTTTTGTGGAATAGAATTTCGCTCTATGTTAAGATTTTGTATGTCATTGTTGTGCATTATACTCTCGTCCCGACACAATTGAAGGGTTTTAATAGTAATCTTTTCTACTCTAGCAGTCCAGTTAGGTGATATGTGGATTTTTTACTCAGTTTTAGGTTAAATGCACAAAATAAGCAACACATGTTTTTTTATGTGTATAAAAATCACTAGCTACAAACAGAAGACTAAGAGTCTTTAGAAGACTAAATCCAATTGCTGTTACCTTTTGAGTGTTTGTGTGCCCTTTATCTTTTGTATGCTTATCTTTTGTTCTGGTTCATGTCTCCAACTCTTTTGACGTGATTGTTCCTTTTAATCGATGGGTCCAACTGTTTTCATGTTGTCAGTTTTTAGAATATAATCAAGTTTGTATCCATGTGTACATTCCACCATGTAATCACCCTCATTAAAAATAAATTGTTTTCCATCATCATTCTTTGATACCAACACCGACACATAAACACATAAAAAACAGAGACCCCACAAAAAAATTATGTCCCGTGGTTCACCACCAGATCACACACTAGTTATAATTAACTTTTAAAATATTTTTTTAAGAAACTATCATGTAAGTCGGTTAAAGAGAGTAAAATGAAATGTTAAAAAATTATTATCTAAAATTAAACAAAAATAAATTAGTAATTAAAAATGGACAAATAGAATAATTTGTTGATCATTTAAATTATTTTCTCTAGAATTTAACAAATATTTTCTATGATATCTATTTATAAATAGGACTAAAAGCAAGGATGGGATTTTAAGAAGTTCATTGGACTAACAAAAGTTGAGTTAATAAAAATAAACAGTTATTACTGATTTATACATAATAGTTTATAGTCATACATAGTAATTTATGCATTAGATGATTGTATTGTATCATATATATTATAAAGGAATCATTTTTTCTTTCACCACATCAATTTGAAACTCTCATGAATTTTTTCTTTCACCACATTCATTTGAAACTCCCATGACTTTTCAATTTATTTCTAATAATAATTATAAGTTGGTTAATAAGGTTAAATAAATATCAAACCTAAAGTGTAATCATATATAAACTAATTTTCAATAGTAAAATAATATCTTTACTTCTACTTATAAAGTTATGTTTTTTAACTTTTAACATATTATACTTAATTTATTAGTTTCAATATATTGTTGGATGTAAACCATTATCATTTTAAAGATACAATTTTGGAAAAATTTGTATAAAATACTTAAATTATTAATTTAAATATAACATTAAAGGGTCAGCTTAAATATAAATTTTATTTTAACTTAAACAACCCAAAAAAATATTTTGTAAATAGTTAAAAGTGATAAATTGTAGTGTCTTTCTAATAATGATTATAAGTTAGTTAATAAGGTTAAATAAATATCAAACCTAAAGTGTAATTATAAATAAACTAAATTTCAATTTTAAAATAGTATCTTTACTTCTACTTATAAAGTTATGTCTTTAACTTTTAACATATTATACTTAATTTATTAGATTTAAAATGTTGTTGTATTTAAACTATTATCAGTTTAAAGCTACAACTTTTGAACAGTTTTGATAAAATACTTAAATCGTTAATTTAAATATAACATTACAATGTCAATTTAAATATAAATTTCAGTTCCACTTAAAAAACCAAAGAATATTTTGTAAAGAGGTAAAAGTGATAAATTGTAGTGATAAATGCAAAACTAAATCGTAATCTCAATTTAACTAAAATATTTCCTAAATATATTTTTATAATCGTTAAAAGTTTTCAAATAAGTAGCTTAAAATAACTTACAATAACAATAGTTAAAAATAACTTTATATAAATGATTATATTGTTACCTTTAAAATCAAAAATATAAAGTTTGATGTTTTAAATATTTATAATGATAGAAATTAAAACATTAAGCAGATAAATTTTAAAAATTTAATTAACAATAACAACAATTATAAATAACATTAAACCATATATTATATTTAATTTTATTCATGTGTAACATACGGGTATAAATAATTCAAACGATTGAGATTATGCAATTATAATAAATGTATATATTATCAAATAATTCAAAATAATCAATATATTATATCAATTTAGTATACGAATTATTATATCAAATTTAACAAAAACGTTATTGTTATATTAAAAAAACCATATATTTGTAAATACTTCAACTATATAGGTGTTTGGTTAATATGGTTAAATAAATATCAAACCTAAAGTGTAATCATATATAAACTAATTTTCAATATTAAAATAATATCTTTATTTCTACTAATAAAGTTATGTTTCTTAATTTTTAACATATTATACTTAATTTATTAGTTTTAATATATTGTTGGATATAAACCATTATCTTTTTAAAGATACAATTTTGGAACAATTTGTATAAAATACTTAAATTATTAATTTAAATATAACATTACAGCGTAAACTTAAATATAAATTTTTGTTTAACTTAAACAACCCAAAAAATATTTTATAAATAGTTAAAAGTGATAAATTGTAATGTCTTTCTAATAATGATTATAAGTTGGTTAATAAGGTTAAATAAATATCAAACCTAAAGTGTAAATATAAATAAACTAAATTTCAATTTTAAAATAGTATTTTTACTTCTACTTATAAAGTTATGTCTTTAACTTTTAACATATTATACTTAATTTATTAGATTTAAAATGTTGTTGTATTTAAACGATTATCAGTTTAAAACTACAACTTTTGAACAGTTTTGATAAAATACTTAAATCGTTAATTTAAATATAACATTACAATGTCAATTTAAATATAAATTTCAGTTCCACTTAAAAAATCAAAGAATATTTTGTAAAGAGGTAAAAGTGATAAATTGTAGTGATAAATGCAAAAACTAAATTGTAATCTCAATTTAACTAAAATATTTCTAAAGATATTTTTATAATCGTTAAAAGTATTCAAATAAGTAGTTTAAAATAACTTACAATAATAATAACTAAAAATAACTCTATATAAATGATTATATTGTTACCTTTAAAATCAAAAAACAATGTTTGATGTTTTAAATAATTATAATGATAGAAATTAAAACATTAAGCAAATAAATTTTAAAAATTTAATTAACAATAACAACAACTATAAATAACATTAAACCATATATCATATTTAATTTTATTCATGTGTAACTCGAGGGTAGAAGTCATTCAAACGATTGAGATTATGCAGTTATAATAGATGTATATATTATCATATAATTCAAAATAATTAATATATTATATCAATTTAGTATATGAATTATTATATCAAATTTAACAACAACGTTATTGTTATATTTAAAAAAAACAAATATTTGTAAAGACTTCAACTATATGGGTGTTTCTGCACAACGCGCGGGCATTCGCCTAGTAATTATATAAAAGATACATTGTTGTATGATCTCCCTCCTCTAATAAACAAAACCAAATTATGCAACTTGTCCATTTTCTATACCACTATTTTGACACGTAGCATTAACATCTCAGAAATTACTTCCCGCATATTCCTTCTAAATTTCATTCCTGATAATCAGCAATTTAAACTAGAAACAATGATATTATCCCTAGGAATCAGCAAAAAGTTAATCTAATAATTTGCAATTGACCAATATTAGGCAATAAATCAGCAAAACTAATCTTATCAATATATTAGAAACGATGCCCAATAACTTCCTTTCTAATATACCTTAATCATCCCCTGATTTTAACATTCTTCTCGGTTCGCTTTTCTTGCATCGCTAAGATAGCAGCCTTCGTTGACTTGTTGCCATCTGTTTCAAGCTTTTTTTTTCTGCGACATCTGAAGATTTCTGCCATCAGGTAATTATTAAACACCGCGCTAAGAATGAAATCAGTAAAAAGAAACTGTTGGTTCATTCCATTTCATTCTTCATTGATTCCTCAATACAAACAAAGTAAACAAATCAGAAAAATGCAGATAAAAAAAACTCAATTTTGGTAGAAATAAAAGGAAATATATGGTATTTTCCTTTCATACGAATACAGATACAGAGGAAGTTTTACATTCTTTTCTTTTTATCGGTTTTGTGGCACACCTGAAACACACCCTATATTGATGTTGGACAAGAGAGTATGCCCAACGTACTCTGATGTTGACCAAAAGCATGGCACTGACCGCGTACGCATAACTTACCACCAGGTACGCCCAACGTATGCAGCCCAATCCTAAAACTCCATTAAGAGCTTATTTCATTAAGCCCTTACGTCCAAAACTCATATCCAAGCCCAAAATGATGTCCTAAGTCATAAAGTTACCAACTTTATGACTTTGCAGGGCTATAAAGTGTTTAATGTCCAAAACCCTAAGCTCTTAACCTAATAAGACATCACAACTCTTGCATGGAAGGGATAGAAGGGCCAAGATCACATTTTGATGGTTCATAATAGCTCCATAATGGATAAAGTTTCCAAATTTATCCATTAGAATGGTCTCAACAAACAAGATCTAGTCTTTAAGTCTCAAAGGGATCCAAAAGTGCATCTTTTTCAACTTAATCCATTAAGTACAAGTCTCCAACCTTCATATCTGAATCAAAATGATGTTTAGATGGATAAAGTTTCCAATCCATAACAAGGACACAAACTTTCAAGATCTAAACTTTATGCAATTAAAGTGACCAAAAGCTCGTAACACCCAAAACTAACCAGATCTAACAATTTCATCATAAAGATCCAAACTTTATACCTCTAGAAGAAAGATCAAAGTGAACAAAGTCTGTATCTACAAGCTCCAATGCAACCAAAACTTCTTCAATGAGTTCCTTATTCTCCAAGTTGCACCAAGAGCACTCCAAAGCACTTAAAAACACCTTCTTTTTTGCTCAAAAGGCTAAATCTAGGGTTAGGGTTACAAGAGAGGGTGTTGGAGAGGTAGAGGCTGAGAATGGAATGGGTTTGGGGGAGATAAAGAGCTTAAATACGGCTCAAACCACGAAAATAGGGTTTGGGCACTAATCGCGTACGCCCAACGTACTAGGAATGCCCTAGTATGTCCAGCATACACATTGAGTACGCCCAGCGTACGGGGCTCAACCCAAAACCACTCTAACTACAAAAGGTTATAACTTCTTCGTTCCAACTCCGTTTTCGACGATCTTTATATCCACGGAAAGGTATTGAAGAGCTCTACAATATTATGTAAATATATTGGACCAAAAACTACTCGAACAAAAATCCATATTTCATGCAAGAACCCAACCTATGACTTTTCCCGTTTTACCCTTTGACTCCAAAACACAATTCAAAGGTTTAGATCTCGTAACCATCATTACCTCATTCCAAAAGGTCTAAACATCGCCTCCTTAAGGCTCAAGGCCTTTACACAATCGACTTCTGACCCACGGCCCTGGATCACAGAATGATAAAGATAAAAGATTAAAAGATAAAAGACAAAAGCCTAGGGTTAATGCGTTAGTGAGTTGGTTATTCATCCAAAAGCCTTTATTAAATTCAGAATATCCCCAATACGTATAATCGTTAATCTTGCGAGAGCTAGGAAGTTATGTATAGATCTATACGGGGCCATGACAACCCCACCTGTGATTGCTAGCTATAATCCCCGCATGATACCTTCCATATAAGTTACTATTCGACGTCCGATGAAACGTAGTGATTAGGGGTACATTTACGGTCGTAGCGTCGATTATAAGGGATCACGTTAATACATTAAAATTTGCCTTAAAGCTTATATTACCATTAGGGACACCTGGTATGGTAATTAAAATACGTTAGGATCGTTAGAAATCCTTAAAAGATAGTAAATTAGGGTTAACAAAAGATAATCCTAATTAAATTACGTTAGGGTCGTTAGATATCCTGAAAAGATAGTTATCTAAGAATAATAAAAGATACCCTGAAAGATAGAAGGCTAGATAAATAAATAAGAAATGTTTTCACAAAAGAAAAGTATTCTTAAAGGAATTCAAAAATAAAAACTTGTGCACTCACCAACATTATGTTGACTTTCAAAATACTGGTATTCTCAGGAAGATGAGTGTGGAAGAGTGTCCCCCAAGTATGAAGGAAGTTTGCAAGGAAGCTGTTAAAATTTAGTATAGTTATTTTAGGAGTTTGTGTCAGTCCCTGAAACAATGTAATCCTTAAAAAATCAATAATAAATAAATGTTTAAAATAGACCTTTGTGTTTAATTGTACCTGTTGTCGAGATCCAATTATCCCTACATCGCACTGCCCGTTGTCTCCGCTAACAGCTGGCAGGGTGTGACGGTCACTCCGCCTTCTTCTCGACCACCACCACCTAACAAAAGTTGAATCCAACATATATACGTCATTTGTTTCTACCTAATCGACTCCAACAATTTGCTTTCTCTCTATCTCTCTATTAAAATCCGCTCTCATTTGGAATCAATAATTTTTCTTTCTAGAACACGCTATACTGTCTCTCCTATAACTAAGAACTCAGAACCTTAAACGTAGCTCTCACTCGACCACCATCATTAAACCGCCACGGTCTCCACTTCCACTGAACTGACCCACCACCGCCACCAATCACATCACCATTGTTCACTTCACCAACATTCAATTAACCACCTTTATAGTTCACACCAATGCTTTTTTTCTAAAAAAAAAACTAGCTACCACCGCAAACACCACTAAGAGCATTGTGCCACTTTCAACCCACATGCAAATTTTCCCTCAAAAATCATTGATGGATTTGTATATCAAAAGAAAAGCGATGGCCTTCACCACCGTTACACTCACTGGCCTTCACCCCTAATCTCTCTCTCTCTCTCTCATGCTCTCCGGCCTTCAACTACCCGACTTACTTAACGTCGTCGATGCAGGTTACGAGTTGGATGAATAAGCAACTTCTGGAAACACCCCAAGTAAAAAAAAGGTAAATGATTCAAATTATTTGGTGAAAGCAATTAATTAACAACATCAAATTCCCTGTTTCTATCGTCTAACATTTTGGATTAGGTATTAAAATTATTTTGATAAGTGTATGATTTTGGAGGGTATTAAATGGATTTGGGAAGGTATTAGATGACTGACATAGTATCAAGGTAATAACTATTTATTCCTTCCTTATGGACTAAATTGGAATCGACACCTCAGTTGTCTTACAAATGTTTCTGTTTTTTGTGTTTGCTTTATGGATTTACTGTGTATCTCCACTTTCAACTAAACTTATGTATGAGCTATAAATGTGTAAGTTGTTGATACATTTTCTGGAGTGACGAAAAAGATGGTTACAGTGGGTGACAAATGCAGGGGTGGTTAAAAAGATACCTATATTTTGGTATAATGCATAATTCTATTTATTGACTTTTATGCTTAATGGAGGTTATTGCAAATCTTAAAGGAACACTTGTGAGTAAAAGTAAATATTATGCTCAATGGTTGTTAGTTGCCTAAGTTGGCATGTAAATATTATATGTCAAAGGTAATATGGTCAATTAGGTAATGACATTGTTTTTTTTTTTTTGCGCAAGGTGAGATGTAACGCCCCATTCCTGGTACGAAAGTAATTCTCTAAATGTTCATTTTATAAGAGCTACTCGACGAGTTGGTA
Organism: Lactuca virosa; assembly: GCF_052849685.1. Lineage (NCBI taxonomy): Eukaryota > Viridiplantae > Streptophyta > Magnoliopsida > Asterales > Asteraceae > Lactuca > Lactuca virosa. The sequence continues at coordinate 398,693,846 of NC_136430.1, read as the reverse complement.
TCCCTAACTCGTCGAGTATATGCGATCTGGACCGCGGGGTTTAAGTGGACTACTCGACGAGTCAGAAATGGACTCGGCGAGTAGGTCCATCAGGAGGAAACCCTAATCCTTAGGGTTTGCACCCTATTTAAGCAACATTATGGACCTCCACCCCAACCTCCATCACCTCCACAGTCCATTCTCGAAACCCTAGCAACCATTGAGTGTCTTAAAGCCTTTCTTGCCATTTTTGTGTGATTTGAAGTTAGGAGAAGGAAGAGATCTTTTGGTGATTCAAGAAGAAGCAGGAGATCTAGAGTTTTTGTTGCATTTCAGAGCTCTTGAAGGTATAAAGTTTATACCTTGGCTTATTTTCACTTAGATCTTCATGAAAGCTTGTTTGTTGCCACTTTTGGGTCCTTTCCAAGCTAGTTTCGGGTAGAGATCTTTTGGGACTGTAAGGACTTTATATCTAGGCACTCTTGAGCTCCAGAAGCTCAAAGTTGTCACCTTTATTCAGCCAAGATCCCATTCTATGCCCTAGACTCTCATTTCTAGCTTGTTTTGGGTGATTTAGCTTCATAACATCATGCATGCATGTAAAGTTAGCAACTTTACGTGTTATTCTAGCCTAAGGAGTCCAGATCTATGAATTAGAGGCAGTGGAATCACCTAGGATCAACTGTATAATCTGAGCTTGCAATGGACTCGCCGAGTTGTTCTTGGGACTCGACGAGTCGGATCGATGTCCCCAAACCCTTCTTTGATTATGAGTGAAACCACTGAGTTAAAGAGATGACTCGGCAAGTTGGACATGAGTGAGACTCGGAAACAAAAGAACTCGATGAGTCCAATGAGAGAATCGACGAGTAGAATCGAGATGTTCCGATGTTATGACCGTTTGAACTCGACGAGTCGGTAGAGGGACTCGGCGAGTTGGGTTGACTGAGAGTTGACTTTGACCTTGGCGTTGACTTTGACAGGAGGGTAAAATGGTCATTTTACCCTAAGAGGGATTATCAATTTTTGATTAAGTGTTGTTATGGAATTATAGTCGGAGAGTCGTCGGAGCAGCAGATGGGGATCCCTCACCCAGTTTTTCAGCAGTCAGCCATACGAGGTGAGTTTCCTTCCAGTAGGAACGGGTCTACGGCCACAATGTCGGCCCGTTTAAGTTGTAAAGTATGCCGGACAGGAGCCCGATGCCGGGATTAGCCCGATGCAGTTTATATGTTTCCGGACTTCCGTCCGATGCCGGGGCGGTCCCGAGAAGTAGTTATGTATGTCTGATGTCTTTGTGATTCATGCATGTTTATATGTTATTTGTTATGTGTTCTGGGGTAAGCCCGATGCCAGGGAAAGCCCGATGTATGTTAATTATTATGCCATGAGTTTTATATTCCGGGGCAAGCCCGATGTATGCTAGTTTATATGTTACGATTATGTGTTCCAGGCTTCGGTCCGATGTCGGGGCAATCTCGATGCAGATTATATGTTTATGATATATGTTATGTTGTGTATGTGCAGGGGTAAGCCCGATGCCGGGGTGAGCCCGATGCCCGATGCGGTCGGATGTCGGGGTGAGCCCGATGTCGGATAGGAGTTCGATGTCGGGTAAGCCGATGCCAGGATTCGTTCCGATGCAGTTGGGGGTAGTCCCAGAGTTATGTTATTGGCTATACGTGATTTGTATGGTATGTGGTAGTTTGGGGGAGCTCACTAAGCTTCGTGCTTACAGTTTCAGTTTTGGTTTCAGGTACTTCAGCTAGCAAGGGAAAGGGCTCGGGATGATGGCATGGCACACACCATAGTTTTCTTAGCCTAGGAGTTTACTCTGATATGTTATATGAGATTATGATATGATGACATATTTTATGAGATTTTGAGATACACGTTTTATGATTTTATACTATGGCAATGATATTTATGTTTGTTAAATGATTTTGAAAACGAAATTTTTGGCTAGTATTTTTGGGATGTTGCAAGTTGGTATCAGAGCCTTGGTTTGAGGGATTCGGGCACACTTTCGGGTGTGTCTGAACTCAAACTAAGGAAGTGGTATGAAATTTTCAAAAAGAAAATCATTTTTTTACAAAAGGATTTTGAAAACAGAAAAGAACTTTGAAAAGAGAAAAGGGTGTGGTCCATGCAATCAGCCGAGCTCAATTTAGTACTCCCAAATTACCCATACAAGTTTATGATATGTTATGATTATCAGCTTTATTAGAAAAGCATGCTAGATTAGGACTAAGGATCTAGGAAGGATGCCTTGTGTGCCTGTTATATGTGTTCAGCTTTATGAGAATTGCATGCTAGTATAGATTAGTCAGTATGATAGCCAGAGTAGTAGATGCGTGATTATGTGTACTCGATGCTCGAATGCTGCTTGCTTTGTGCTTTTAGGAGTCTTAGTTATCTTTCACTAAGTAGTAAACGAATATGTCACGTTGCATATTGCAAGGACTAAATAATTTCAGAAGGTTAAGTCTAGCTCTATTTCGCAGCTCTTGTTTGAGTCCAACCGTTGTAGAGTAGGATCTCTCATTCGAAGAATTATCTAGTCCGAGTAATATGAAATAGTATTTGCGAGCTAGTTAGTGAAAGAAAGTAGGGACTTCTTATGCAGCTGATGACGGAGAGTGGGTTGGTGATTACCCTAGGGCAAGCCTAGGAAGAGTTTAGTATGAGATCAGCAGTAGTAGTAGTAGAAGGGACTTGGTGGAGTCGAGGTAGTTCTTGAGGAAATTACGGATAGATGTGGAAGGTAGTATGGGCTCGTACTACTGAAAGCAGAGGATCCGTACTCGAATCAAGGAAGGATGAGATAATACCAGGGAACTAGTAATGTATGTGATCCCTCCAGTTATATTGGTATTCTGATATTTGTTATGATGTGTTTCAGAATGGTGGTTTTGTGCTCTAGACCAGCAGTGGGTAGCTCAGGTGCAGGAGAGGGATCGGGCTCAGGCTCTGGAGCCGGGCAGTTAGATGAGCAGACCAGGGAGTTCATCTCCTCGGAGGTCACACGTAGCATACTAGACCAGACTCCTGTGATCTTTGGATCGGTCAAGGAGGGTATCTTAGAGCTTCGGGATGAGAAATTGAGCGCGTTCCGTATTGAGATAGCGGCCATGATGGGATCGCACACATTGACTTTCAGGGAGTTCAGAGCTTGTGGAGCTCCCGACTACCATGGGGCTCGGGACCCCATTGCGAGTACCAGATGGTTGGCAGATGTCGCTAACGCGTTCCGTACCAGCAAATGTCCCGAGGGGGACAAGGTCAGATTAGCATCCTGTCTTCTGAAGGACAGGGCACGAGATTGGTGGGAGGAGGTCGGGAGAGCCATTGGAGATGACATCGTGTTGGATGCTATGACCTGGAGTGATTTCACGACCAGGTTCAGAGCTGCGTTCGCACCTGTTATCGAGGTGCATCAGCTTGCTAGGGAGTTTTACGACCTCCAGCAGACTACGGAGACTGTGTCGGAGATTACCGCCAAGTTTAGGGAGAGGGCTCTTCTTGTTCCGCAGTATGTAGCGGACGAGGAGATGAAAAAGGCCCGATATCATGAGATGTTGTGGAGTGATATCCGCCAGTTTGTGAGCCGATCCAGCTGTAAGACGTTGGAGGATATGATAGCGAGGGCTCGAGAGAGAGAGAGAGAGAGAGAGAGAGAGAGAGAGAGAGAGTTGGATTTAGAGACGGAGAGGAAGAGGAAGCCAGAAGGGGTTCAGTCAGGAGGTTCGGGCAAGAAGCCCAAGGTATCAGATCACAGATCTCGGAGCCAGCAGAGCCACGGTCGTTGTGGCAAATACGGTAGGATGCACGAGGGGGCGTGCAAGGCAGGGAGTTCGGGATGCTACAAGTGCGGTCGAACGGGTCACATGAGCCGAGATTGTACAGCTACTACCACCACCACACCAGCATCAGACCTGATTTGCTTTCAGTGCAATCAGAGGGGACACAAGCGGTCCCAGTGCCCGAGTTTAGCAGCAGCAGGGAAGGTGGCAGCACCTTCTCCTGCCACCTTGAGGATTACAGATGGCCGTCAGGGCCGGGCTGAGGCGCCTATGGCGCGGAGCAGGGCTTTTCAGCTTACTGCAGAGGAGGCACGAGCAGCTCCTGACGTGGTGACGGGTATGTATTTTTTTTCTTTTCTCTTACCTCTGTATTTGATATTATTTGTTTCTCATGATTATGTGTTTGTGTATAGGGTCGTTCTTAGTGAACGACATTTCAGCTATGGTATTATTTGATTCGGGGGCTACCCGATCATTTGTGTCCCTCGCACTTAGCAAGCGATTTAGCAGAGATCCAGGGGAGCTGGATTGTCCACTCGACATCGAGATAGCTGATGACAGGACCGTCAGAGTCATGAGAGTTCATAGAGGATGTACTTTGCGACTATTTGATGAGCAGTTCTCAGTGGATTTGGTTCCTATTCCCCTACGAGGGAAGAAGGTTATAGTAGGTATGGACTGGTTGAGCCCCAATGGGCAGTGATAGATTGTGAGCAGCAATTGGTTAGAGTTCGCACTCTCAGTGGGGGAGAGTTAGTGATTCAGGGCGAGAGGCCACAGCGCGGACCAGTTTTCTGTTCTGCAGCGAGAGCGAGACATCACATTCAACAGGGCTGTGCAGGATATGTCGCGTATGTTATGGATACCCGAGATAAGGGTAAGACGACAGTCGATGATGTACTAGTGGTACGAGAGTATCCGGACGTATTCCCGGAGGATTTGCCTGGGATACCTCCGGAGAGACAGGTTGAATTCTGGATTGACCTGATCCCTGGTGCGGCTCTGATAGCCAAGGCACCATATCGGTTGGCTCCTCCCGAGATGCAGGAGTTGTCTACGCAGCTGCAGGAGCTTCTAGACAAGGGTTTTATCATGCCGAGCAGTTCACTATGGGGAGCCCCGATCCTGTTTGTGAAGAAGAAGGATGGGTCGCACCGTATGTGCATTGATTATCGGGAGCTGAATAAGGTAACGGTGAAGAACCGTTACCCACTCCCGAGGATAGATGATTTGTTCGACCAACTTCAGGGAGCATCTTGGTTTTCCAAGATTGATCTACGGTCTGAATATCACCAGATGCGAGTCAGAGATGATGATGTGCAGAAGACCGCTTTTAGGACCCGCTATGGTCATTATGAGTTTGTGGTGATGCCGTTTGGGCTCACCAATGCTCCAGCCGTGTTCATGGATCTCATGAACCACGTGTGCAGACCGATGCTGGGTCGGTCTATCATAGTATTCATTGATGATATCTTGGTTTATTCCAAGACTGAGGAGCAGCACGAGGAACACCTGAGGGAGGTGCTTGAGACCTTGAGGAGGGAGAGACTTTTCGCAAAGTTCTCCAAGTGCGAGTTCTGGTTGCGCGAGGTGCAGTTTCTGGGGCACCTCGTCAACCAGAAGGGTATATTAGTATATCCGGCCAAGATTGAGGTCGTGATGCAGTGGGAGGTCCCGAGGTCTCCATCCGAGATTCGGAGCTTCCTGGGTTTGGCAGGGTACTACAGGAGATTCATCTAGGATTTCTCCAAGATAGCAGTTCCGCTGACCCGACTGACCAAGAAGTCGGTGGTGTTTCGTTGGGGTCCTAAGCAGCAGACAGCCTTTGAGACGCTCAGGCAGCGACTGTGCGAGGCGCAGATTCTTACCCTGCCAGAGGGAGTAGATGACTTTGTAGTCTACTGTGATGCTACGATCACAGGTATAGGAGCAGTGTTGATGCAGCGGGGACATGTGATAGCTTATGCCTCGAGACAGTTGAAGCCTCATGAGGCTAACTACCCGACGCATGATTTGGAGTTAGGGGCGGTGGTGTTCGCCCTCAAGATTTGGCGGCATTACCTCTACGGGGTCCGGTGTACTATCTACACAGACCACAAGAGTTTGAGGTACCTCATGGATCAGCCGAATCTGAACATGAGGCAGCGTCGGTGGTTACACATGGTAAGGGATTACGACTGTGAGATCCTTTATCACCCGGGCAAGGCCAATGTAGTGGCCGACGCCCTGAGCCGCAAGGCGGTAGCGACTCTGATTCGGGATATTTGTCTGAGGATGATAGTGATTACTCCATTGATGGAGAAGATTAGAGAGGCGCAGGTTGAGGGCCTGAAGGAGGAGCGCCAAAAGTGCGAGAGGATTGTGGGCCGAGTAGCTTCGTTTGATTACGATAGTCGAGGACTGTTGACCCTGCATGGGAGGGTCTGGGTACCGTACTGGGGCGGAGTTCGGCAGGTGTTGATGGATGAGGCCCACAAGTCTTGGTTCTCCATACACCCTGGAGCGACGAAGATGTACAGAGATCTTCGACCCGACTACTGGTGGCCCTGCATGAAGCGGGACGTAGCTTGGTATGTGGAGAGATGCCTGACCTGCAGGAAGGTCAAGGCAGAGCACCAGAGGCCCCACGGCAAGATGCAGCCGTTAGACATTCCCGTGTGGATATGGGATGATATCACTATGGACTTCATTACTAAGCTTCCCAGGACCGCATGTGGGGTAGATTCGATATGGGTTATTGTGGATCGGTTGACCAAGAGAGCGCTCATTTTATACCGATCCAGGAGAGTATCTCGGCCGAGAAGTTGGCCGAGATTTATGTGCAAGAGGTAGTGGCACATCATGGAGTGCCTGTCTCAGTGGTGTCAGACCGAGATGTCCGGTTTACTTCCAGATTTTGGAAGCGGTTTCACGACGAGATGGGTACTCGTCTCCATTTCAGCACCACTTTCCACCCTTAGACGGACGGACAGAGCGAGAGAACCATTCAGACTCTCGAGGACATGTTTCGGGCATGTGTGTTAGATTTCGGTGGCAGTTGGGATACGTATCTTCCGTTAGCGGAATTTTCGTATAACAACAGCTATCACTCCAGTATAGACTGGCCTCCCTTCGAGATGCTTTACGGGAGGAAGTGTAGGACCCCAAGCTGTTGGGGTGAGGTCGGTCAAAGAGTCATGGGGAGTACGGAGGTAGTACTCAAGACCACGGAGCGGATTCAGTAAGTCCGGAGCAGGCTCCAGACTGCTCAGAGTCGGCAGAAGAGTTACGCCGACAAGCGGCGTTCGGACTTGGAGTTCCAGGTGAGCGATATGGTCCTCCTAAAAGTGTCACCCTGGAAGGGTGTTATCAGGTTTCGGAAGCGGGGCAAACTGGGACCCAGGTTCATAGGTCCATTCAGGGTTTTGGCCCGGGTAGGTCGGGTTGCTTATCGGTTAGATCTTCCAGTAGAGCTCAGCCAGATCCACAACACGTTCCATGTTTCTCAGTTGCGGAAGTGCTTAGTGGATGATTCAGCAGTGGTACTGTGACAACCCGCAACTTTTTCCGTTTCCGTTACGCGAGTTTCGTTAATAAAATCTCGAATTTGTTAACTTTTCCATCAAACTTCTTGGTTTTGAAAATAATCTAGTTATGTATACAATTAAATTATTTTATTTACGAGTTGGAACCAAAAATCGCGCGGAAACCCGAATATCTCGAAAAATCAAGCATTTGCGGTCTAAATGAGATTACGACCGTAAACGTGTTTACGGTCAGTGAAGAGTGGACCCCCACAACACCCCTATAAATACGATACCCCCACCTTCATTAGAACATTTCTGGCCAAAAACTTGTTGGATATAGTGTCTAAGTCCATAACTATATTTGGTATGTACTTGACCCGACCCGGCATGGTCCATTTGGGTTGCACTTCACCCGAACAATTTATGGATAATCGTTTGAGAATAGTATAAGTTATGATTTATTAATATATTATAAGTCCTAATATATTAATATAAAATCATATTATTTAATTAGTATTGATCTATAATTAATTTAGAATTAATTTAGAGATCAAAAGTATGACTAATTAAATATGGGCTCTTGTATTTATATAGTGTGGGCTAATGCTTATTTGGAATGGGCTAGGCTTGCATGGAAAGTCCATGGATACTCCATGGAGCTTTAACCCATGGATCTCATGGAAATGAAAAGACATGGGTATTAGGGTTTACATGGATGTAACCCTAATCCACCACACTATATAAAGGAAGCTTTGGTTCTTGAAATTGCACTAGTTGATGTGTCTAAACTAAGAGGGCCGATTTCAAGAAGTTTGTGACTATTCTCTCAAGTTTCCAAGTTTGTGGTGATTTGTGACTTCCATTTGAGGCATCCACATTATTGGTGCTAGGCTCTCAAACTCCAATCAATCAACTTCTACTACAAGGTAAGTAATTTTACTAGTTTTATTTGATTCAAGTACCCCATGCCATGCTAGTTAGGATAAGAACCTTGGAAAAATAATTATTTGCATGTATCTTAGTCAAACATAGATCCAAGGTTTCTAGGGTTGCATGTACACCATAGGAGTGTTAGAATGCTGAAAACCCATCAGTGGTATCAGAGCCTGGTTTGTTTATTTGATACTTGATGAAAAAAAAAAAAAAAAAAACTTGAAAATCGAAGTTTTGTTCAAAAGTTCGTATCAAAATTTCAAGTTTTGTATATGTACTTACGATTCTTGAAATTTTTGATATGAACATTCATAAACATATGAGTTTAGAAGATCATAGAAATTATGTGCTAATAATTGATTAGATTAATTCTTGATCTTTATGTGTTTTAATGGAGTCCATAACTAGTTCTTAAGTTATGGATAACCAAAAGTCACATTTATAAATAACCATTAAAAGAACACATAGGTTACAAAAAATGAAGAGTCTTCATTTTTAATAACCATTAACTCATAAGTTATGAGAAATGAAAAGTTTTGAAAGTTTACAAAACTTGCCCTCAAGTTTTGGAACATGTAAAGTCATATTAAAAACTTTAGCTCCAACCCCTAGAATTTTAAAAGTTAAAATTCAACCCTTATACTTTATAATATTATAAGTTTAATAATATTTATATATGTATAAGATCAAGTCGTCTTACCGCTAGTACGCCTCATTCACGAAGTCGGTCTATAAGGGGGGTATAAGGTTGTTGCCTATAAAATGGCAACTTAATGGGTGTCCACTCTCACCCACCGCTTCCTTGATCGGTGGAGGGTCGTTAGCCGAACGGGTAGGACAAGGACTTATAAATTCTCATTAAAAGTATAATGATAATACTAAAGTAACTAAACTTTATTGAATTCTCAATCTTAGTTATTTTAGGAAAATGTGAATAAGGTGTTAATCCATGAAATTACACTTTACACTTTGTTTAAGTCGTTAGTGGAGCGTGTGTGGTTAACCGACACACTAACTTGAACTTAACAAGGTAGGTAAAGGGTGACTTATTGTTTATCATAGTATCGATGGAGCGTGTGTGGTTAACCGGCACATCGATTGAGGGGTAATACATTAAGGGTACCAAGTAATTTGCATGGTTACTTCACACCTTGTTTTGTGATCCTCGGCATCCCAGTCACAAAACTTGAAGGGCACACTCGAGATTGAAACATGACATTGAAGAAAGTTCAATGAATCTCAAAGAATCTAGGAGTTTCTAAACCAATTAAAACCTAATTAAATATTTCGTTTTTCATGGTGGAAATTGGTGAATCGTCATTCACCTACCTTCAAATATCTTATAGCTTAGATTACGGCATCCATCTTCTAAGTTATAAAATATTGTGTTGGGTCCTAGCCTTAATATTACATTTGGGTGTTTTGTTAAGAACTATCTCTATATCTAATCTAATCCATTCCCTCTTCTTTTCAGATGTCTTCCAATAACAATGCTTCTAGCTCAAACCCTACTAGCTCCTTCTCTCTCATGAATCTTTGTGGGAGAGTCATCTTTGATGGGTCCAACTTTACAGATTGGATCAGAAACATCAGGATGGTCACTCGGTATGAGAACAAAAAATATGTTCTCGACAAGGAGCTGAAGGTACCCGAGCCAACTGCTACTCCTGAAGAGCTTGGTGAATATGAGGTACATGAAAGAGATGCTACAAAAGTGGCATGCATCATGATGGCCACCATGACAGCCGAGCTCCAAAAGTCCTATGAGGACTATTATCCTTTTGAGATGCACCAGGACTTGATGGACCGCTACCATCAAAGTGCTCGTCAAGAGCGATATGAAATAATCTCCTCCATGATAACAACCCGAATGAAGGATGGTGAACCCATCACGGGCCACATGCAGAAAATGCAAAGGTATGTGGACCGTTTACTGAAGCTGAATGTGAACTTCCCTGAGGAGTTAGCAATCGGGCATGGCAAAGGGAAGAAGAGAAAGAACCCTTCTAAGGGTACCAAGGGTAAGACCCTTGAAGGCTCCTCTTCAAGCAAAACCAAGAAAGGTTTTGTCACTCCTTCTGCTAACCCTAATGAGGCTGAATGTTTCTATTGCCATGAAAAGTCGCACTGGAAGCGAAACTGCCCAAAGTACCAGCAAGATTTGAAGGATGGGAAAGTAAAACCCAACCATGCAGGTATATACACTATATTGTCTAATAACTCACCTCGTTCTAAGTCTTGGGTCCTTGATACAGGTTGTGGTATTCACATATGTTGTGATTTGCAGGGACTAAAAAGAAGTGAGAATGTGGAGCAGGGAAAGATAAACTTGATCATGGGAAACAGGAAAGCTTAACCTGTCACCAAGATAGGAGTTTATTCCTTAGTGCTAAATAGTGGGTTTACATTATATTTGAATAAATGCTATTATTCGCCAGAAATGGCAAGAAATTGTATTTCCTTTCATGCATTGTATAAACAAGGTTTTACCTTTTATTTTGATAATAATAATGGTAGTATTGATGCTTTCTTTAATAATGTTCTTTATTTTAAAGCATTACCTTGTGATGGCGTGTATGAAACTGTATCTGTTGTAGATAATCTAGGAAATAATGTATTGTGTATTAACTCTTCCACTAGCTTAGATAAAACATCCTTATGCCATTGTCGTCTTGGACATGTAAGCAAGAAACGCATAGGCCAACTCCAAAAGGATGGAGTCTTGGAGTCATTTGACCTAAAGTCAGATGATAGTTGTGAATCTTGTTTGCTTGGTAAAATGACAAAGTCACCTTTTATTGGCACTTATGCTAGGGGTGAAGGTTTGTTGGACCTCATACACACGGATGTGTGTGGACCCTTCAGAACCGCCACAAGAGATGCTAATCGGTTCTATGTGACTTTTACTGATGATTTTAGTAGATATGGATATGTCTACCTAATCAAGCATAAGTCAGAAACCTTTGAGAAATTCAAAGAGTTTAAGCAAGAAGTGGAGAATCAGTTGGGCAGGAACATTAAGATGCTTCGATCCCATCGTGGTGGTGAGTATCTTAGTACTAAGTTCCTTGACTATCTTAAGGAATGTGGGATTGTCTCACAATTGACACCTCCTAGGACACCACAGTTGAATGGTGTAGCTGAGAGGCGCAATCGGACCTTGTTGGACATGGTTCGTTCCATGATGAGTCGAGCTTCGCTACCAATCTCATTTTGGGGGTATGCCTTAGAGACTGCCGCCCATATCCTCAATCTAGTCCCTACAAAGAAGGTTGCCAAAACACCTCACGAGGTGTGGACTGGAAAAGTTCCCAATCTAGACCACATCAAGATTTGGGGTTGCGAGGCTTTCGTGAGACGCGAGACTCACGATAAGCTCGAACCCCGAAGCGAAAGGTGTATTTTCATCGGCTACCCACAGAAATCCTTTGGTTACATCTTCTACAAACCCAATGATAATGTGGTCTTTGTAGCAAGAAGAGGATTCTTTCGAGAGAGAGAATTCATGAGCCAAGGAGATAGTGGGAGGAAAATTGACCTTGAGTAAATTCAAGAGTCAAGTGGTGAAGGAACCTCAAACCCTAGCCATCAACCTGAGGAGAAAACTCCTGTTGAGCCGACTGAAGAATCTATACCTCAGAGGCGTTCCACCAGAGTTAGGAATGCACCTGAGCATTATTATGGTTTTCATATTACTGCAGAAGGTGAGACACTTATCAGTGATAACACACTGGCAAATCTGGATGAGCCTAACAGCTACACGGAAGCCATGGCAGGCCCTGAGGCTGCTAAATGGAAAGAGGCTATGGATAGCGAGATACAGTCCATGTATGACAATCAAGTTTGGAACTTGGTCGACAATGTACCTGATCGTAAGATAGTTGGGTGCAAATGGATCTTCAAGAAGAAGACCGACATGGATGGTAATGTACACACTTATAAGGCACGACTGGTTGCAAAAGGGTTATTCTCAAACTCCGGGAGTTGATTATGATGAGACCTTTTCACCAGTGGCCAAGATTAAGTCTATTAGGGTTCTGTTAGCCATTATTATGAAATATGGCAAATGGATGTCAAAACCGCTTTCCTTAATGGAAAGTTGGCTGAAGATGTTTACATGGTTCAGCCAGAGGGTTTTGTCAGTACAGAGTACCCCAGTAGAGTGTGTAAGCTCGAGAAATCCATTTATGGATTAAAACAGGCACCTCGCAGATGGAATCTTTGCTTTGATGAGAAAATCAAAGAATTTGGCTTTTCAAGGAGTGAAGATGAATCTTGTGTCTATATCAAGGCTAGTGGGAGTATAGTCAGCTTTTTGGTACTGTATGTGGATGACATACTACTCATAGGAAATGACATCCCAACCCTGCAGGAAGTAAAGTCCTGGCTTGGGAAGTGTTTCGCTATGAAGGACCTTGGAGAAGCTGCCTATATCCTAGGGATAAGGATTTTGAGAAACGGGAGTAAAAGACTAATTGGACTTAGTCAAAGCACCTATGTGGACAAAGTGTTGAAAAGGTTCAACATGCATAACTCCAAGAAAGGAGAGTTACCCATCCAGAGTAACGCCAGATTGAGTAAGACACAAAGCCCTAGTACTGAGGCTGAGATAGCAGAAATGAGTCGAATACCTTATGCTTCAGCTGTAGGATCGATCATGTATGCTATGACGTGTACTCGACCTGATGTAGCCTTTGCTTTGAGCATGGTTAGCAGGTATCAGGGGAACCCTGGCAAGGCACACTGGACTGCGGTAAAGAATATCCTCAAGTACCTACGGAGGACTAAGGACTGGGTCCTTACCCTCGGTGGCAGTGAGGACTTGAGAGTTGTAGGGTACAGTGATGCTAGCTTTCAGACTGACAGGGATAATTTCCGCTCTCAGTCGGGCTGGGTCTTTACTCTAAACAGAGGGGCAATTACTTGGAAAAGTTCCAAGCAGGAGACAGTGGCTGATTCCACTTGTGAATCAGAGTATATAGCAGCAAGCGAGGCAGCAAAGGAGGCTATATGGCTAAAGAACTTCATCGGAGACCTTGGAGTTGTACCAGCTATAAAGGAGCCAATGGAGATTTTCTGTGACAGCAATAGTGCGGTTGCCTTAGCCAAGGAACCAAGAGATCATGGGAGATCCAGACACATTGACAGAAAATATCACTTCATTAGACATCGAATAGAAGAAGGAATCCTCGTGGCAAAGAGGGTATCATCGGATGAGAACCCAGCAGATCCCCTCACGAAGGGACTGACTCGGGCTAAGCATCTCCAGCATGCTCGGAGCATAGGGCTGAAGGATGATATTAGTTTTAGTAGTTAGATAATCTTGAAATTTGTAAAATGTAATTGACATTTGATGATAAATAAAAGCTGTTATTTATGAGTAAAGTGTTGCTATCTCTTGTCAATCGTTTACTATTATTTCTTTTTGCATGTTTTGACTTCCAGAATAATTATGTTATGGTTTATATCATATTATTCAAACTCTCCACAGTTGGTCATATGTTGGAAGTATATATGAATCAAGACTGTCATGGGTTGGCTTGTAGAGGTCTAAGATGTTAGACAAAGCGGGGCTACAGCACTCATGAGTGCTCATAAGTTCTGAGTATTGGATTCAAGCCACGCTCACTTGTATCACTTCATGGAATTTATCTCGAGTGATCGTGAGACGGTAATATCATATAAGTCTTCAAACCTAGAGATATGATTTGTTGCCTATGAGTTGGTTATGCATTGATTGCACGAAAACGCATTGGTAACTCGATGTTATAAACCGTGCTTTTGTGTGTAATTCAACAAGTAGTAGAGCAAACATATGAGTCGAAGTTTATCTGTTCCTTCTAGGATTAGAAGCGATATCTGGGCCCCTCGATGATTTTGTTTTGACCTATGTACCGGGCCCGGTCAGAACTAAATTGATGTGTTCAGTTAAGTTCTATGTCAAACAAATCGGAAATCGGGAAACAAATGTTGGACAATAAGCAAGACCATGTTCCATGTATTTGTCCGGCTGATATCTAGAACAGAGGATTATATGATCACTTATCTAAAATGGCGCTTCATAGTTCAACAGAGTTTAAAGAGCTACGATTGCTGATCGGTTCCTAAAGTGATACTTGCAACTATAGTTATTAGACTTATCCAAGTGGGAGACTGTTGGATATAGTGTCTAAGTCCATAACTATATTTGGTATGTACTTGACCCGACCCGGCATGGTCCATTTGGGTTGCACTTCACCCGAACAATTTATGGATAATCGTTTGAGAATAGTATAAGTTATGATTTATTAATATATTATAAGTCCTAATATATTAATATAAAATCATATTATTTAATTAGTATTGATCTATAATTAATTTAGAATTAATTTAGAGATCAAAAGTATGACTAATTAAATATGGGCTCTTGTATTTATATAGTGTGGGCTAATGCTTATTTGGAATGGGCTAGGCTTGCATGGAAAGTCCATGGATACTCCATGGAGCTTTAACCCATGGATCTCATGGAAATGAAAAGACATGGGTATTAAGGTTTACATGGATGTAACCCTAATCCACCACACTATATAAAGGAAGCTTTGGTTCTTGAAATTGCACTAGTTGATGTGTCTAAACTAAGAGGGCCGATTTCAAGAAGTTTGTGACTATTCTCTCAAGTTTCCAAGTTTGTGGTGATTTGTGACTTCCATTTGAGGCATCCACATTACTGGTGCTAGGCTCTCAAACTCCAAGCAATCAACTTCTACTACAAGGTAAGTAATTCTACTAGTTTTATTTGATTCAAGTACCCCATGCCATGCTAGTTAGGATAAGAACCTTGGAAAAATAATTATTTGCATGTATCTTAGTCAAACATATATCCAAGGTTTCTAGGGTTGCATGTACACCATAGGAGTGTTAGAATGCTGAAAACCCATCAAAACTCTCTCCTTCTCTCTCTAAGAACCTTAACCGTAAACACTCAAAACGCCTTCAAACTTCGGAAATCATCGAGAAACCACGTTTGGGTCGCTTTGGAACGTCTCAGGGCACTCACCTCTTCGAAATCAGCACCCAGCTCTAGTGTTCTTGAGTTTACGGTCAACCTTCAGAAACCGTAAACTCTGTTCTTGAGTTTACGGTCCGAACTTCAGAAACCGTAAACTCTGTTCTTGAGTTTACGGTCCAAGCCTTCAAGAACCGTAAACTCCTCTTCGACCGTAAACACCTTTTAAGTGGTGTTTTTGGCTGAAAACTCATCTTCTTCGATTCGATCAAGTCCCGGTAACATTCCTCAACCGAATTCAAGTGTATCTCTAACACGTTATCTAACGAAATCGCTAATTTAGATACATATACGTATTTATTTGATAATAGGATTCCGTTAAGTGTCGCGTGTAACAACTCGAGGATTTTCATTTTCAGTCAACGTTTTCACGCAACAACTGTGAGTTCATACCCCTACATTTTTCCATATTTTCAATGTTTTCAGGGGGGGGGGGAAAATACAATCTAAACATAAATGTTTTCAAAACTTATGCAAATCTCATACTTTAATCCTTTTGTACTGTGTTGAGCATAAGGGACGTTTTCACAAAAATTTGCATAGTTTTTCGGTCACGCTATTCACTATTCATGCAAACTATAATCGGTATAGTTTGGGATTTTCTAAACATCACGAGTACAGAAACTTTCACTATTAAACATATGCACGAAGACAAAATTAGTTTACAGTTACATCACCACTTTATCATGGTTTTTCATAACTGTAATTATCATTATATACGGTATACATATGGATTTTCACTACGGTAGAACGCTACTACACTACATGTAAACTAGATTGTACGATACTGTGAGGCGCTACTTCACTACTGTACCCTTAGGTGTACAGGGATAAATCCTACCACTGTATAACCAGAGTCTCCTGGAGGGAGAGCGTGAGATTTGTGAATAGATCTATTCGGGACTGACAATCCCACATCTGGACTGCTAGCTACAGTTAGGCAGGCACGCCTGAGATGTACAAATGTCATTTAACTCGACGCCTGAAGAACGTTGGAAAGGTCACTAGTCATATCAAGCATGGTTATACGACTCACATTATGTATAAATCACCTTTAGTTTACAAATCTGACACTCTTCAATGGTTTTATTTTTACTAAATAGAACTAAAACACACTACGTATACTGGCCAGGCCAGGCCAGGGTTTTCAAACAAAACCATTTACGCTATGGCTAAGCATTCAAAATATACTTCATAATTAGCTTTAGCTAGTCTCATGAGGTAGTATATTCGCTTATCACTACAGTTTTCAGTAACGAACATTCATGGTTTTATACGAAATCGATAACGCTACCTTTTCACTAAAGAAAATATCGGATTTTCTTGGAAACATACAGATATTCATGGTTTATTACAGAACTGGTAACACAACATTTTTCGCTAAGGAAAATATCGGATTTTCTTGAAACTATACAAATGTTTTCCGAACTCATCAACGATTTTCACTACAAACCACCGCTTATGAACTCACCAGCTTTATGCTGATACTCTTTTAAACTGCTTATATTCTCAGGAAGTCAGTAGACAGGTACCTGCTGGGTTTTTGAAGAGTTGAAGCAATAAGAGTTTAATGTTTATATTCATACAAGTTATATGATGTAATTCAAACAAGTTTCAGAACTGATGTAAACATTTTTATTTTAGTATGCACTGTACTGGTTGTGTTGCTATGATTGCTATTATTCATTGGTTGTGATGCTACACATGACGTCCTCCGCCCAGGAACGTTTCCGCCATCGGTTTCGGGGTGTGACAGGTACCCCTGGACGACATTCAGGTTGACGATAGCCTGAACTATATCGACAGACCAGTGGTGATTTTAGATCGCAAGGTGAAAGAGCTGAGGAACAAGAGAGTAGAGTTAGTGAAGGTGCAGTGGCATCACCGGAAAGGTTCAGAGTGGACATTGTAACGCCCCATTCCTGGTACGAAAGTAATTCTCTAAATGTTCATTTTATAAGAGCTACTCAACGAGTTGGTAGCCCTAACTCGTCGAGTAGATGCGAGTTGGACCGCGGGGTTTAAGTGGACTACTCGACGAGTCAGAAATGGACTCGGCGAGTAGGTCCATCAGGAGGAAACCCTAATCCTTAGGGTTTGCACCCTAGTTAAGCAACATTATGGACCTCCACCCCAGCCTCCATCACCTCCACAGTCTATTCTCGAAACCCTAGCAACCATTGAGTGTCTTAAAGCCTTTCTTGCCATTTTTGTGTGACTTGAAGTTAGGAGAAGGAAGAGATCTTTTGGTGATTCAAGAAGAAGCAGGAGATCCAGAGTTTTTGTTGCATTTCAGAGCTCTTGAAGGTATAAAGTTTATACCTTGGCTTATTTTCACTTAGATCTTCATGAAAGCTTGTTTGTTGCCACTTTTGGGTCCTTTCCAAGCTAGTTTCAGGTAGAGAGCTTTTGGGACTATAAGGACTTTAGATCTAGGCACTCTTGAGCTCCAGAAGCTCAAAGTTGCCACCTTTATTCAGCCAAGATCCCATTCTATGCCCTAGACACTCATTTCTAGCTTGTTTTGGGTGATTTAGCTTCATACCATCATGCATGCACGTAAAGTTAGCAACTTTACGTGTTATTCTAGCCTAAGGAGTCCAGATCTATGAATTAGGGTCAGTGGAATCACCTAGGATCAACTGTATAATCTGAGCTTGCAATGGACTCGCCGAGTTGTTCTTATGACCGTTTGAACTCGACGAGTCGGTAGAGGGACTCGGCGAGTTGGGTTGACTGAGAGTTGACTTTGACCTTGGCGTTGACTTTGACCAGGAGGGTAAAATGGTCATTTTACCCTAAGAGGGATTATCAGTTTTTGATTAAGTGTTGTTATGGAATTATAGTCGGAGAGTCGTCGGAGCAGCAGATAGGGATCCCTCACCCAGTTTTTCAGCAGTCAGCCATACGAGGTGAGTTTCCTTCCAGTAGGAACGGGTCTACGGCCATGATGCCGGCCCGTTTAAGTTGTAAAGTATGCCGGACAGGAGCCCGATGTCGGGATTAGCCCGATGCAGTTTATATGTTTCCGGACTTCGGTCCGATGCCGGGGCGGTCCCGAGAAGTAGTTATGTATGCCTGATGTCTTTGTGATTCATGCATGTTTATATGTATGTGTTATGTGTTCTGGGGTAAGCCCGATACCGGGGAAAGCCCGATGTATGTTAATTATTATGCCATGAGTTTTATGTTCCGGGGCAAGCCCGATGTATGCTAGTTTATATGTTACGATTATGTGTTCCGAGCTTCGGTCCGATGCCGGGGTAATCCCAATGCAGATTATATGTTTATGATATATGTTATGTTGTGTATGTGCCGGGGTAAGCCCGATACCGGGGCAAGCCCAATGCCGGGGTGAGCCCGATACCCGATGCGGTCGGATGTCGGGGTGAGCCCGATGTCGGACAGGAGTTCGATGTCGGGTAAGCTGATGTCGGGATTTGTTCCGATGCAGTAGGGGGTAGTCCTAGAGTTATGTTATTGGCTATACGTGATTTGTATGGTATGTGGTAGTTTGGGGGAGCTCACTAAGCTTCGTGCTTACAGTTTCAGTTTTGGTTTCAGGTACTTCAGCTAGCAAGGGAAAGGGCTCAGGATGATGGCATGGCACACACCACAGTTTTCTTAGCCTGGGAGTTTACTCTGATATGTTATATGAGATTGTGATATGATGACAGATTTTATGAGATTTTGAGATACACGTTTTATGATTTTATACTATCGAAATGATATTTATGTTTGTTAAATGATTTTGAAAACGAAATTTTTGGCTAGTATTTTTGGGATGTTGCATGAGATTTCTGTTAAGATCATGAAATGAATATGGACCTGCACCTACAACTTAAGAATCTCACATAAATTAGGTGTGCAATCTTGAATGCTCCAACGGTACTTCTTCTTTGTGTTTTCTTGATGAAAAGCAGTGAATATATGTTTATGTTTGATTTAAGTGGCTTTGTTTTTGGTTGCTTGGAAACGTTGCATACATGCTTTAATATTTTTGGTTTTATGTTCTAGGCCTTGCCGAATCAACAATGCATTGATTACCCGAGTTACAGATGTTTCCAAATTTTTGTATGGGTGAGCATAGGTGCTTACCTGAATCAGTTGGTTAGAACCTCGTACCACCCATTCCTGAAATTTTGGAATCGGAACCAGAATGGAATCGTTTACACCGGTTCTCAAGATTTTGGAAGCGGTATTGGAACCCCTTTGAATGGTTCTGGGTACCCAATTGCTAAGTTTTTTTTTAAATTTCTTCATAAAATTTTAAATAAATTAATCTTGATTTAATATAACTATACGAATATGTTGTTTTGCGTTGGAATTAATTACATGTTTGTGCTACCATTACAATTTAATATAACACTACAAGAAAAACGCGATTTTGCTAGGAAAGGTTACTATGGAACGTATTTTCATTGTTAATCTGCAATGGATCGTGCTATAGAATGTCGTTCCATAGCAATGTTGCTACCACATTGTCTACGGATTTTATTTCTGGTAGCGAGAGTGGGAGTTGCTAGGGAAAATGCTACTGACTCCATATCTGTTGGTATTATGCTACCGATAGTGCTATGGAACAAAAATCTGTACCAATTTTCCAACGACATTTGTTACCAAATCACTTTCCGTTGTACTGCTGCTATGGAATTCATCATCGTGGTTACTATGCAACGGAGTTTGTGACGGAAAACAATTCCATAGTTGAATTGCTACGGAGGTACCATTCGTAGGTATTTGCTAGGGAATTTTGCTATGGAATATGATTTCGTTTGCTTGTTTTGCTATGGAACAAAACACGTCGCTAATTTGTGATGGCATTTGTTGGGATGTTGTATGCTTAATTAATCTTCTTATACTATGGATGAATTATTATTATGATCAATGGAATTTGTAAGATATGGTTTGAATGAAATGTTTTTGAATTGGTAATATGTGGCATAAACTAATGGATAAAAAATGTAAAAATGAATTATAAAGTAGATATTGCTGGCAAGCAGACTCGAACTTAAGCTTATGCTAGAAAAGGGCGCGGTTAAGCCAGTTGTGCTAATCAAGTTGTGTATAATTTCTTGAAAACATAGTATATAATGAATAATTAACAACGAATTCATTACAAAGTTATTTTTAATTACATTAACCGGGCATGTTAAAGTATATATAATCTATGTAGATTAATTTTCCTTAATAACGAATTCATTACAAACTTATTTTTAATTACATTAACTATACTTCATCACAAAAATAACATAGGTTTTACGTATACTTCATCCTACTAAAACAACAAAGCAAGCAAAAATGACTAAAATGCCCTTTTAACAGAACGATGTAAACACAAAATCAAAATAAAATTATAGTAGTACTATACAACTTCATATACAATACAATAAGAACACTAATATTCAATGTCCATTCTATTATCAACCATTAATATTTTTAAGAAATATACAAAACCTACCATACTCTACATACCAACGACAAACCGTGTAATATCTTTGTCGATCCTCATCCTCTTCATGGCCTATGACCACTGCACCTTTAACAGAATGACGCGGGTCTTCACATTGGAAAGTGATGTTATTCGTTGTAAGTCTATGAACAACATCAATAGCCCGCAACAACTCTTTGGCACTATCAACAACACCCGTGTACTCCCCATCACCCGGAACTGCCCATCCAAAATAGGCATCAAGTAATTGTAAACCTATACATTAAAATATCCATCAATTAATCCAATGTACCCTTTTCAATAAAACAGTAAATATTATACAACACAACACAACTAAATACTAACCCTAAACTTCAAACATGCCTTAATTAACTATATATATAATTTAATTTACATATATACCATATATACATACCTTCATCACATTGATGAGGCCCTCTTGAAATGTAGCTCATTCCAAACAAATAAATTGCCTCAAGATGATATTCATCTGCTGCTTGTCTCAACAAAGTCATTCCTAAATCAAAATTGCCATAATAAAAGTACTCATCCTGTTGACAGAATAACAATATCAATATATAACATCAATTACACTAAATATTAATAAATGGTATAGATTACATATAATTACTGAAACTACACATACAATTCCTTGTTTGAACATGGCTTCAATGTTATTATGCAATGCACATGTGCGTATAAATAAATCAGCTTTCAGATTTTTGGGACCCATTCCTTCAAACATGTCAATGCATGCTATTCTGTACACTTGAGGATCACCCCCTTCTTCATACATCTTTTTTGAACTTCAAAAATTTAAATACACAGTAAATAACAAACAAATAAAATTTTATTTCATCAAATATACATTCATTAGTTGATGTTTATTGAGAATTACCAAAGTCTTGCAGAGACGATGTCTTTCACAGATTCTGACCCTAATATTACAAATATCCGACTCAAAAGCTCTAGTGGGAGATCATCTAACGAACGACAACTTCTAGTATTCGACATTCTACTTACAAAATACACATTGGAGTAGTTGATTTCAATTTTTTTTTTAAAAATTAAGCGTAACTATGAAAGACAGTGTAACAGGGTATGGAAAAAAACTTACTTTATGCTGATCTGGTCGAGAGGAGTACATGAGTCTCTATTATCGGAGAAAATCGTTTTTTAGAGCGATTATCCTTCGACGATTTGGGGGTTTTAGTGTTTGTATGCAGATTTATCGTCCGGAAAAGTTGAGATGTTCCGAATGGTTGAAGAACTGGAACGCCGGCGTGACGTCAGAGGTATGATGGCGCCTTAACAATTTAGAGTGCAAAAAGACCAAATTGTCCCTGAAAATCATTCCAAATATTTGAATACTAAGGGTATTTGTGTCAAAACACATATTCAAATATTATAGCCTTTTATAGCTAGGTAATATTGGACTTTTGATTATTGAAATGAAAAAGACAAAAATAACATATATATCATAATCCATAATGTAATACATTTATATTAACATTTCACCAAATTACTAGTATATATTCATGTAGTAATATACACATTAAAAGTGGAACAAGATTTTAACAGTAAACTTATTTACTTTAGATTTTAGACACAATAGCTTTCTTTTGTTGCCACTTTTAGTACCAATCCATTCCTTAATAGAATATTTGGGTTTCTCATCTCTATGCATTTATTGACAACTGCATGTTTCTGGTCAGAATAAACACGAAATCGTAATCCATCTAACTCCATATCTTTATATACTTCATCCATTTTTCCTGCCTCGTTGAAGAATCTGCAACTGCAAACGAAACACAATATTCGCTCCATAATGTAAAGACAACTCAAATACACTTGTGAAATAGAATGATCAAAGGCAAAACTTACACACTCTTCATCCTGAAAGCCTCGATTGCTGAAATTTTGGCCAAGTCGACTATTATTTTCTCCATCACTTCAAATGGCATGTCTGTTAGCGATTTCGTTTGATTTCTTGATTGATTCTTAGAAGAAGTACTGGCTTCCATAATAATAAACATTCACTAAGATAACGATTCTGCGAAAATCATTTTAGGGTTTTTTTACTGTCGGAATTTTGAAATTGGGGTTGTTTGCAAGTGACTGAAATAAGAGTGAAAAACTGAAACAACGTGTTTCGTCGGAAAACATTATGGCGCCTAGAAGATGTTCCATTATAAAATGACCAAATTGTCCTAATACATACAATGACTCGTATTTAATTAGTAAGGGTAGTTTTGTAAAAAGTCATATTTAAAAGAAAAATCAATTTCTATTTTAATCAAGGTTGTAAAAATCGCTCGTCCGTCGCTCGGCGGTCGACTGACGATAAGCGATTAATCAGGCTCAGCGGGGATTAATCGGGGACACTAAATTATTAATAAAATTATTTAAAAAATTAATATTTCCTACAAAATTAAGTATTTGAAAATTTTAAATTTTAATACACAACCATCACAAATGATATATGTTGACCAATGACTCGTATGTAATCCATGGACACCACAAGCAACTACCATCTTGACCAATGGTCCATATGTCATCCATGGACACCATAAGCCATTACCATGTGGACCAATGGCCCATATGTCATCCATATGTCACCCATGGACATCATAAGTCATTACCATGTGGACCAATCAACCATATGTCATTCATGGACACAATAAGCCACTACCATGTCGACCAATGGTCCATATATCATCCATATATCATCCATGGACACCATAAGCAACTACCATGTTGACCAATGACCTGTATTTCATCCATGGACACCATAAGCCATTACCATGTGGACCAATGGCCCATATGTCACCCATGGACACCATAAGCCATTACCATGTGGACCAATCAACTATATGTCATCCATGGACACAATAAGCCATTACCATGTCGACCAATGGCCCATATGTCATCCATATGTCATTCATGGACACCATAAGCAACTACCATGTTGACCAATGACCCGTATTTCATCCATGGAGACCATAAGCCATTACCATGTGGACCAATGGCCCATATGTCATCCATATGTCACCCATGGACACCATAAGCCATTACCATGTGGACCAATCAACCATATGTCATCCATGGACACAATAAGCCACTACCATGTCGACCAATGGCCCTTATGTCATCCATATGTCATCCATGGACACCATAAGTAACTACCATGTTGACCAATGACCCATATTTCATCCATGGACACCATAAGCCATTACCATGTGGACCAATCAACCATATGTCATCCATATGTCACCCATGGACACCATAAGCCATTACAATGTGGACCAATCAACCATATGTCATCCATGGACACAATAAACCACTACCATGTCGACCAATGGCCCTTATGTCATTCATATGTCATCCATGGACACCATAAGCAACTACCATGTTGACCAATGACCCGTATTTCATCCATGGACACCATAAGCCATTACCATGTGGACCAATGGCCCGTATGCCATCCATATGTCACCCATGGACACCATAAGCCATTACCATGTGGACCAATCAACCATATGTCATCCATGAACACAATAAGCCACTACCATGTCGACCAATGACCCTTATGTCATCCATGGACACCATAAGCCACTATCATATATATTGACATGACCCGTACGTCTTTTGTATATAAATTTCGGTTTAAACAGAAAAACATAAAGATGTATAGTTTATTAATGTTTAGTCCTCGTATATAATTTTAAGTTAAAATTATACTATGAACACATCGTTACTCTATGTTCTTTCTTGACGTTATTTATGTGTATATACCCTATTTATCAATCTGTAACTACTTTAAATAAATTCAAATTACTAAATATTTAGCGGTAATTAGCACAGTTCGAATTTTATATTAGCAGAGGTTCAAAGTATTTCACAATTCGTTTCCCTCCAACCTACACACGTTTATGCTGCATATTAGGGTAATTAAGTTTACCGATTAGAAATAGGGTTTAAATTTTCTGTAATCATCATCTCCGACGGCTTATTGATCGAAATATTTGTTCATTATACGTTTGTGCACTGACTTTAGCGATATAGGTTGTCACTCGTCTAAAATTTATATTTATTTAATTTACTGTTGTTGTGATGATCAATCGTTTTTTGTTCTCTGATCATCTTCATGTAAATTGGTTTTGATTGTATTCAATAGATTGCATGCAAAGTAATGCCTTCATATATAATTTATTTTTATTGTTTGTGTCAGAAAGATGTCGACCCCGAAACCAAAAGGAGCATCCGGTGTGAAGCCAACTAAATTTATTGCACCACAAGTTATTAAAATGCAACAGGATTTCTGCTGCAAAACTCCTAAACAGACAGTTACAAGATGAAGAAATCGACTTGCCAATACCAACAACCACATCCAAAGCACCTATAACATCTACCAACAAAACCCCTAAACCTATATCATTAACATCACCCATGACTACCACTTCCTCGGCATCACTTAAAACATCCACACCCTCCTTAGAAAAAATATTTAAAACTTCGGAAACTGGAACAATACAATCGTCAACACGAACATCAATAACAAAAACTTCAGAACCTACATTATCTAAACCATCCTCAACACCAACACCCACTACCACATCATCAACACCTATATCTACTACCACAACCTCAAAACCTGCATCTACACTACCATCCTCCACAACTACAATAACTACCACACCCTCCTTAAGTAAAGGAACTACCACATCCTCAACATATACATCTATCCCAACACCTACCCCAAAATATACCCCATCAAGAACACCTATCCCAGAATCTACCCCATCACCAACACAACCACCCATGAATGGATCTGTAGTGGAAAGTGTAGAAGGTGAAAAATACGTGAGTTACCAATTCAAATCTTAATTACAACTTTTTTTTATGTATTAAATTTTGGTTTACACCTACATATCAATTCATAACTTAACACATCACATGATTACTTGCAGGCTAATGCTACCAGGCCCTTGTGTACACGTTATTAGTCAGTCCTTTAAACAAAGAGTAGATCCAGAAGGGTACGCTTGGGCACAAGTAAGCAAAGAACTGCACGAATTATATTGGGAGGAGTTTCAGGTAACTATAAGTCATAAATTGTTGGTAAACATTTACACTTCAATTTATGTTTATATTGTTAATGTGTAGAAAAAATATTGTTGGGATGAGACAATAGACTCGCTGGTGAGGCAAGCTTGGGCAAGGAAAGCGGCACAAAGTTATGGTCAATATCTCTTCAACATGAGGAGCCCAAAAAGAAACAAACATGGCTTTAAACCAGCTCATATTCCACAGGAAGTCTGGAACTCCTGGCAATTAAAATGGAATACAAGCTAAAATCTGAGCAGAACAAGAAGAATAGGCGTAACGGTGTGGCTGATGGAGTAGCAAAACCCACACATAACGCTGGATCCGCATGTCATTTGAAGATAACTTCTTATTTGGTAATAAATGGTACATCGTATCAATGTTTGCATATGTTTATCTGTATATTTGACTTTTTATATGGTATTTATGCAGAAGAGGAAATTAGGACATGAGCCACCCCATAGTGAATTGTTCCTGTATACACACACTAAGAATCATGATGGAGTCACTTTCACAAATGAAAAAGATAGACAAATTCATGTAATATTCATTTCAGTTTAAATTAACTTTTATATTGTAGCTACTCCATAATATCATTCCTAAATTTGATATCTTTTAACTTATAATAATTTTATTTTGTAGGCGGCCTATACAGAAAAACGGGAAGAGTTGGAAGCTGAAGGTGTTGAATTTGAGGAGGACAAGCTATTTTATGCTGTTGTAGGTGGTCATGATAAAAAAAAGACTTTATTGATTAGGCTCTTTTGCAAGGGCGGTTCCCAATAGGAATGGTAAAACGGATGTAACTTACATTCCGGAAAAAATGATGAAATAGAAGAAATGAGGGAGCTTGTTGCTAAACAACAACAGCAAAACGAAGAGCTTAAAGAAATGATGAACGCCCAACAAGAGGAAAACAAAGCAAGGGTCGGGCATCTTGAAAAACAACTTCAAACGGCATTGGATCTTATTAATGGCTTTACAAAACAACAAGAGTAGTAGGTTGATATATGTTTATTGAAAATTATGTATTTTAGAGTAGCAACTTTCTTTTTTCAATGTAATAAATAATTATTTTGTTATTTTATGATATGATGGTTATGATTTTTTTTGTTTTTTTTTTGTTTTTCATATATTACTACAAAATTATTTGGATATAATTTATAAATCAATTATCCATCAGTCCATATTGAATCTGGTATATAATATATACACCACTAAAATTGCTAGGGATTCATGACCATGAAATTTGCTAGGAAGTGATCAAACGGAATTTGCTAGGGATTCATGACCATAGAATTTGCTAGGGATTCATCACCACAGATTTTGCTAGGGATTCATCACCACTGATTTTGCTAGGGATTAACTACAACGGAATTTGTGACGGAAGAACTACCACGAAATTTGTGACGGAAACCTACTACGGCATACACAACGGAATACCATCTACCATGGATTTCATTACGTTGTCACAATTGCGACAAAATTATCGTTTCCGTTGCAAACTCCTCGCTACGGAGTTTTTAGGGACGGAAATAGGTCGTTGCAAATTCCGTCGCTATTCGTCTTTTGCAACGGAATTTCAGCTTTTCGCAACGGATTCCTTCCGTAGCAAAATCGCGTTTTTCTTATAGTGTAAGTATTTTAAATAGGCTAACCATTACTATCAGAGTGTCATTTGCTTTATAAACCAATTGATAATCTGATATGTTGTTTTAACGTCTAATCATAATAGATATGGAAAATTTTGTATGGTATTCCAATTTCTTATTAGTATATATTTTTGTATAGATTTTCGAAGTACATAAAACAAGTTGTCCCTTAAGCTATTTTTTTCTATTCAAAAAGCCACGTTAATGGTACTTTAGTGGTCTTGAATCCTAGGGAGTTACCTCTTTGTAACGTGTATTTTGGCTTATTTGTAAAAAAAAAAAAAAGGGGGAAAGGAAGAAATACGAGTTTAATGTTATTGTTTTTATTTGCTACAGGTCCAAAACAGTATCATTATAATCAAGAAATGCAATCTTTCTACAAATTAATGTCTATATGCTATTAAGGTTGTTCCAAAGCGAAGAATTTACATTGCCTGAAATTCTACTGCTGAGTAAGTAAAAGCTAAGTATGAAACAAAGAGCAAACAAAGGCTTTCAGAAAAGGTGAGCACATGGTTAATTTGTTAAACTTATAAAAATTGATCTATTTATTTAATTTTCATAAGCAACATATTCTCCTTCCTATGTTTCATATAAAATCCTACTGTCATTTCTTCTTATCACACAAATACCACATCCAACTAACATATACATACACTGTGTGTAGTGTGTGACTATTGTGTATGTATGTGTAGTGTGTGATAAAAATATATGAAAGTAGGATGTTATAAGAAACAAACCAAGGAAAGTACGTTGCTATAGTTGGATAGATTTTCCTGTTTTAGAGGCCAGGATAATTATTTTTTATTGTTTATAGATTAGCTAGGTATGTAATGGTTGCAAACTGTTTATGAAATGGTTATAGTTTCTAGAAATTGAAGTACATGACTATTTCTTGTAATTTTCTTGAAATACATAACTCAATCCTATCTGGAAAGTATAATGTATTAGTTAGAATTGTTTTTGAGAGAAGTATGTATCCTACCTATAGTATATGAATACATGGTAAGGATTGTAAAAATCATGTTATTTAGAGTTTTAATTTTAATTTATTGATGCTTTTTTTTATGTTTAATTTTTCCTTATCTTTATGTTTACCCTTTGCATTAAAGCACATAAAGCATTATACTTTTAAGCCATTTGAGGAAGTTCTAAAAGTCGTTAAACATTATGTATTTTTGCATATTTTATTATCCAATTTAGGGCAATTTGCACAAAATAACAACATACTTGGCTCTTCATGTAAATATAGATGATATACTTTACTTTCTCTGTAACAACACTTAAATATTTCTGCTATTATTAATGTTCGTTCTTTTAAATGAATTGTATTTGTTAGAAACTAATCTACAATCCGTGTCTGTTCTTTGTATGTTCTTGCGGCATAGATTTTTTCGCAAGATACATGGAATTTTTATGCATTTTCTTGAAGTTTTGTCATCATACTTCAAGGCGACATTATAGTTAACAACTAACATGATATAGCTATGGGTTGAAATGAAAATTAAAGAAGAAAAAATCATTTATATATTTTGTATAGAATATATCGAGTTAATAAATCAAGAAAAGACCTCTTGATGTCTATGTGTTTTTTGACAGAGTATTATTTATGTGTTTTTTGACAGAGTATTTGTATCATTTAAAATAAATAAATGATACTTATTTATTCATAACTCATTATATCTTTAATCTTTTATTAATTTTTGTTTTTCAAATGCTAATAAATTTGTTTGGCAATGTTATTACATTAAAAACTAAATGCCATTTTTATTTTGGTAAAAAAATAAGTTTTCAAATGTGAAAAATTAAGAAAAATGGTTTTTGCTATATAACTTTTGAATTGATTTATTAAAAATGTAAATGACAAGAATAAATTAAGAATAAGATTATATGATTATGTGTTTTTATAATTACATTTTAACAAGTTTCAAAATGACAAGAATTAATGGAAAAAATACAAATTAAGACATTATGTTTATATTGTTCTTATATTTGATTTCCATATATTTCGAAAGACATATTTAACTACTTATAAAATGTTTTTCAAATTATTCATGCCCTCAAAATATGGAATTGATAAATGAAATATAGATATTTTATGGGTGTTACCATCAAACTTAATTTTGTAGTTTGGTTATCTCTTACAGAAGCGACAAACGGACAAAGTGCACCTCCACCCTAAAATTAGAACCTCTAACCCTAAATCTTAACCATAAACATTATACCCAAGTTCTAAACCTAAACTATCATCATAAACCCTAACAGTTGATACAAAAGTGATCATCGAAAGAAAAAAATTTCTCATCGTCCCCTAAAAGAAAATTATCGTAACGTGCAAAAAAACCAAATTTAAAAAGGATTTTTGTTTTGTTTAACCTAAGAATCAGTATGATTCATTGTTTTTTGTTGGGTATAGTTAACCTAAAACTATATGTTGTCTGTCAAAACGAAACCAATATGCCAAAGGAAAGTCCTAGAACATATGAAATAATTCTACGAAGAAAACTATTCATTCAAAACGATACCATTCACCCTTTGCCAAAATGAAATTGTTCGTCGAAAAAAACTACATGTGTTCTTCACCACATTACTCTTATTGATAAATGTTTTTATGTAGTATTAAAATGAAAAAAAATAGTCTAACATTTCAAAATACTTAAATATAAATTTTTTTAATATAGATAACTACATAAATAAACATAACTTGTGCCCACTAAACATTTAATTCCCTGTGTATTGTGAGGGCTATAATTATTCGCCGTCCGTTGCATTGCGCGGTTAACCTAGTTATATAAAAGATACATTGTTTTGTTAGACGATTGGAATGTATAATTATGTAAAATGGTTGTACAATTATATAAAAGATACATGCTTGTATATGGGCTAATGGTTGCTTATTTTCAACTATTTGAAGGGAAGTTTTAAAAAAGTAGGAGGATATTTAATTTCTCGTTACTAAAATAATACAGAAATCCAACCATCACTGAACAAAGCTTATTTTCTGTTACACACCACTCATTGTGTATATGCTGATCGTTGAAGAATGATGATAACATGATAATTTCTCACAAACCCTTTCTTCTGTGATTGCTAAATACTACAGCACCTGGAACTGGAAAGAAGCAATATTTAGTTTTCTACTCTCACAGAAATCATCGACGGAGAGGAATGTCGAACGCCGTCGTGAATGGCCTTGCCGGAGCCGGCGGAGGTATCATTGCTCAAATCATCACCTATCCTCTTCAATCGGTACTTATTCCTTCCCTTTTACCCTCTCTGTCTACTTCCTATTTGATAGACACTAGTAACCAACAACCACAGTTTGTAATTTCAAGGTCAACACGCGCCAACAAACAGAGAGAGTCGCAAAGAAATCTCAGTCTCAAGGATCGTCTGGTGGCACACTTGTTCAAATGCTTCAGGTTTATCTTTTGCTTTTCATCATAACCTGTTCTTCCTTCTATGGTCACAATCCAATAATGAAGTAATTTTCGTTTTATGCCCAATTACTACCAGAGTAGCCTATCAATTCAATTTTCTTGCCTTGAATACCAAATTCCATAAGATGTTGTTCGAGCGATATATGAAAGGATCCTGTTGTTTAGTTAAACAATTGCATGAACTTTGTTAGAAGACAAACTGCATATGCCAATTCAGGTCTTGTATGAGTGAGATCATGTCCTCTACATTCAAACTTATTAACATAATCGTTTCAACCCCTTTGTCTTTTCACATAAAACCTCTGCACCTAACTTTGAACTGCTGACTTGACTTATTCTTCAACAATAACAATGGTTGTGTCATGTATGACAACAGGTTATCAGAAGTGAAGGTCTTGGAGGACTATACAGTGGCCTTAAGCCTTCTCTTCTTGGAACTGCTACATCACAGGTTACACTTCAATTCATTTGGCATGGATTCAAAAACACTTCAAGTGCTTAATGCTTGTTATTTCTCTCCAATGTCATTTGTTACATCTTACATGAACATAACAATCTTTTGTTTCTTTTCAGGGGATTTATTACTATTTTTACCAGGTATTTAAAAACAAAGCTGAATCTATTGCAGCTGCCAATAAAAGAAAGGGTCATGGGGATGGGACAGTTGGCATGTTGTCATGGCTTGTTGTGGCAGCTTTAGCAGGGTAACATTTTCTTTAGTATCATTTTATACAAATTCTATTATCAGTGTGTTTGATATGTTATTTAAATCTACAAGTTATAGTTTCTATAGTAACAAATTCCTTTTATTTCAGGGCGTTGAATGTATTGTTTACAAACCCAATATGGGTTCTTGTGACACGTATGCAGGTACTTTTACAAAATAACAACTTACTCAAATGTTATAGTTAACCTTTCAACGTGTCTTTTAGACACATACTCAAGCAGAACAGAAGATTCTAGAAGCAAAGAAGGAAGCTCTGATTAGAGAAAGTGGATTCATAGGTTCTTCATTGCATGATAAGTTGCGTGAACTTGATTCTGTGAAGCCTAATCCCTATGGGACATTTCAAGCGGTTGTTATTCTTAAATCTTAAATCTTAACATATCCATGTTTTAATGTTTTTAATCAACATCATGTCTCCTTAAGTCAAAGGTTTGACTTTCTGCCATTTGTAGGCATATGAGGTTTATAATGAAGCTGGAATAAGAGGATTTTGGAAAGGCATCATCCCAACTATGATCATGGTTAGGTTAATTAATCATTTAATCCTCAAAGCATATTAGTATTGGAATAAACTTGTATTTTTGCTAAAAAAAAAGGATGAAAATTACATGCCAGGTGTGCAATCCCTCAATCCAGTTCATGATCTATGAAAGCTCTATAAAGCACTTGAAAAAGAAACGAGCTGATAAAAAACAGAGTTCAGTTAAAGTTTCTGCTCTCGAGGTAAAACAACAATCTTATTTAATTAATTGATTATTCCAATTTATGTTGTTTCAAAATTCTCTTTTTTTGGTGTGTGTGAACAGGTGTTCTTAGTAGGTGCAATTGCAAAACTTGGAGCAACTGTGACAACATACCCCTTGTTAGTTGTCAAGGTAATCCCATATTTTTATTATTTAAATTTTGATTTAATTTTAAATATATAAATGAAAGTACATTGCTATTTCTTGAATAATTTCAGTCGAGACTTCAAGCAAAGCAAGAAATCAGTACAAACAATTCGTTGAGATATTCGGGTATGTTCTTATTAAGTTGTTGGTTTAAAGTTTAAAATACAAAATAATAAAAAGAAAATTAAAAGTAGAATGATGGTATAATTGGGTATATAAATTGTATTTGCAACATAGGTACGATGGATGCAATTGTAAAGATGATTCATTATGAAGGATTTTCAAGCTTCTATAAAGGAATGAGCACAAAGATTGTACAGAGTGTATTTGCAGCCTCTGTGCTTTTCATGATTAAGGAGGAGCTTGTTAAGCTTTATGCATTATTAGCAAACAAGATTTTATTATTAAAATTGTCAAAATAGTACAAATAGTGATCTTGTGATCTAGTAGGTTACTTACTTACTACCTTTGTATGTACATATTTTTTTCCATTATAAAGGTTTTTAGTTAGGAATATGAAACTACATGTGAGTGAGAACACACGTATAATAATAAGTAATAACATAAAACATAACTTGTCCCACAAAGACCTTGTTATAAAATTCCGTTTACTATATAAAACACAACTCTTGTTCCATTCCTTTTTCAAATACCTGTATAAACATTGGCATTTATTTTATAAATATGCTGCAATATTCTCCAAGTCATAATATGGATGAATCCACTGCTCGTGAATCATGCTAATGCAAATGTAAGTCCTATCCTCAACGAACACTTGTAGCCATGGTAGACATCATGTGTTCGACTTTAGGGAATCACCGATTGGGATACTACTTTGTACAATAAGCATGTTAGAATTAACATAGTTGGATGATCAGTGTTCGCCGTTAAGATTTTAAAATTTTCAACCATTCAGGCTTCATTTTGTGAATAGATTTTTCCTTTACATGCTTTTTTTTTTCCTTTATACGGTTTTTTTTCGAAGTGTTGGTAATAACTCAAAATAAATTTGTCCAACTTATCTACGGATCGATCTATTTTTTCATTATGAATAGATAAAACATTGTATACAAAAAAATATCTATTTCTTCTTTAGACTACTAATCTATATGAAGTAAATAAATGACTACTTTATCTTTTTATTTAAAATTATTGTCAATAAAGAAATGCTTATCGGTTTAAAAAATTAAATCAAAGTTTAATTTATCGTGTGATCACAAGGACCGTTTGAAAAGTCAAACTCCATATTTTCTATTAGGGTTAATGACCTAAGAGGTAACGAACTGTAGTTTTTGTCCATATTTGAGTAACCATGTTTTTTTCATACACGTTTAACCAATAAATTTGTTTGACCGGTTTAAAATAGAGTAATATTTTTTTTTGAAAAAGTAATATTACCGGTAATTACCCTATTACTGGTCAAACATGCATGGAAAAAACATGGTTATCTAAATATCGATAAAAACCAAACTCTATATGTTAAGTGCAAGTAGTCATAAAACCCACTGATGTGACATGGAATCAGGGTCATCGGGTCTTGGTGTCGGATTTGGATCATAGATATGGAGCACGACACGACAACACTGTATGACAGCACCGCCCGATAACATTATGTGGCAGCACAACCTAGCCCCCAACTAGTTAGGGCAGAACTGGGTTGACCCAATGTTTAACCTAAATGTCCCTTGACCTAACTCTATAAATATAATCCTCCTCCTCCCATGATGATGATCACTCATTCTAAAAAATGAGCCTCCAATGTACATACAATCTAGCCACCAAGACGGTTCTCTCCATCCTAGAGAAACCATCCACTCATACATCGATCTAACTTAATCGACGTAGCCTACTCCCAATGCACATTTAATGGGGCAGTTTTAACAGTTTTGTTCTTTAATGGCAACTATAAATCAAGTAGGGAACTCGCTAACAACACATACTCCAAATCTATGATCCAAATTTGATGACCCGATTTCATGTCAAATAGAGGGTCTTATGACTATTTGTATTTAGTATAAACAACCCGATGTTACCAAAATGGGTAACAAAACTTTGGTTTTTGTTCATATTTAGATAATCATGTTTTTTTGGTATATGTTTGACTTGTTCATAATAAGATAAAATCACCAGTAATTATTAGAAAAATATTATCCTAAACAAGTCAAATAAAATTGGTTACAAGGCCTTTCTAATATATATATATTTTTTTTATAGAAATAAATAATTTACTAGAAATATAGTATATTTTAGTTTTTATTATTCTCGACACATAATGTGGTGGGTGGGCCTTAGGGCTCTAACGAAATATTACACGTATTTCTTATTTATATTTTTCCGCCGCATTCTGAGTTTGACAATGTTTTTTTTTTTTCACACCACCTGTATTGGATCGAGGAGATGGTAAATCGATTTGGTCGATTCTGTAAGGAGGCTGCGACGGCAGCAGGTGGTGAGGACAGCCATGGTGGCCGGAGGTGAGTATGAGGGAGGCTGGCGGTGGTGAAAACAATGAAGACGATGGGCATCGGAGAGTATGGAGGAGCTGCGACGACTATGTGAGGAAGAGACGAGGCATTAGGTCGTGTTGGCAGTTGGTAGCGATGGTAGAAAGCGGTAGACGAGCGGAGTTGGTCGACGGTGGTTGGAGATAGTTTCTCAACCTTGAAAAACAGACTGTTAATGACGGATCTAGTTGAACAGGTAACCTTCGATTTTGATATCAATGAGAAATCAGTATTTACATTCATTGAAAAGGAGATGGAAAAACATATTTAAATACAAATAAAATCAACAATAACAAATACAGTTCATAGGCTATATAAATACAATAATGCTAATAATGTCTTGCTATAAAAGTTGTTTCTTCATTTGATTTTTGATGTGTTATTTTACATTTTTACTATTCTATTTGGTTGCCTGATATTTCCTCCTGTCTACCATTATTGATGATAGTAAATACGATGATATGAAAATACTATTGTTGATTTAAGGTATTATGTATATGATGGCCTATCTAGATTTCTCTTTGTGCATGTTCAAGACATCATGCGATGAAGCTGTATTTTGTTTTGTAGGTATCATAAGATGACATAATCAGAGGATATTCATCCGCTAGTGTGCCACAATGGATCTGAAATGTTTAAGGTACTTGTAACATACATATATCAATTATTTCTATTCTGTTCATATACTTCATTTTATAGTATTTTGTTGATGTTTTGACTATTTTTGTGCTTAACCCTTTTTGATATGACAATTATGCTCTTTGAAATTATGTGCATGTTCAAGACAACTAGAGATGAAGTTGTATTTTGTTTTGTAGGTATCATAAGATGACATAATCAGAGGATATTCATGCCAAATTGATTAGTGGGCATGTTAGAAATATTTTGTATTCTATGTGCTTATGAGGCACGTGACCAACTTATCTTGATAGTTTTATATAAATCTTTGTATGGGCTTTCGTATATTAATCGTGACCAACTTATGAGTCTTTGTTCAAGGCCCAATAGCTCAATGCACCCGAAATGAGAACATGAGTACAATACAATACAACCTTGAAGTCACTTTAGTTGAAGTTGGTATAGAAAATTGTTTTAAAAAAAATATAAAGTTGTTTTTACAAGGATGGGACTCGAATTTTCTTGAGCCTGATGTGTGTATTATTTATACTTATAAGTCAAAGATGTATTATTGAACATGGTTTTGTAGATATTTTTAGAATCATGTTTATTCTCTTCTATTAATAAAAGATAGCTTTAGCTATTCTAGTTTGTATCATATTTTATTATTTACTAAGCTTTTGATCGAATCAAATCCAAATACATTGACCTAACTTGTTCATGACATCATGACGCAATGATAAACACAACACACCTCATTCTTAATCAATCTTGTTAATTTACAGGAAATTGTAGCCGACACATTTACACAAATCATATGGACTTACTTGGCTAAATAAAGCTATTTTGAGGCAGTAAAAGTCTAGTTATTGTTTCGTTATTCTAATAGGAAAGTGATTTAATTTGCAGAGCATCAAAATTTTTCATATCAAATCATTATCTTTTCGTTTGTACTTTTACCAATGTCTTCATATTATTCACATCAGAAATCAAATCGTCTAATACATTTTTATTCATACTCCTAAAAATCTCTAACTCCGTTTCACTTTTTTTACTTGGCATAATTTAGATATGCGTCTCTATCTTTGTAAATTAAATATCCCATGTAATATTATATTCATCGAGTGTATTTATTGAACATTTACATTATTTTAATATTATGTAAAAAAGAGTAGTATGAATAAAAAGAATAGGTGAAAGTGATAAATGTGACGTGACGAAGGCTAAAAGCCAAAAGACATGTAACTTTTGCACGCAAACGTTCTGCCCCGGCCCCACCGCCCCAGCCCCTCTGCTCCTCTGCCCTGCTCATCCTCCCTCTCTTTCTCTGAACACTAAATTCTAAAATAAGTATGAACTCATTCCTGACATCTTTCCAAACCTTTTTTGCATTTTTTTTCTTAATTTTATTTTTTGTTTTATTTTCAATATATTAAACTCATATTAATCACATACACATATATTTAAGGTTTTTAATTGTAGTATCCAACTTATTACCAAACTAAATCAGAGACATATTAAACAGCCATTAAGTTTCTTATGCTTAGTGTCATACTCTCATTAAGGGAGGAGAGAGTCGTTCCCTCCCAACCCACCGAACCCACTGTCACATCACTTTTTCTCTTTTATTTTTCTTCATCTTTCCGAACCCACAACACACGGAAATCTTATCTTTTTGAACCCACTCAATTAAAAAAAATACAAAACAACTAAGATACAAGTTTTAAAACACATGGTACAAGAGAAAATAAAAAAGAGAAAGTAGAGAGAGATAATGAAGTGGGTTAGTGAAACCAATCAACCTACTCGTTGAAGCGGGAGTGGTACCGCCGATAACTCTATTGCTAATTAAGATTTTACATTTGATTGTTTTGTATTTTTTTTTAATTAAGTAGGTTGAGTGGGTTCAAAAAGATATGATTTCCGTGTGTTGTGGGTTCAGAAAGATGAAGAAAAACAAAAGAGAAAAAGTGATGTGGCAGTGGGTTCAGTGGGTTGGGAGGGAATGACTCCCTCCTCCCTTAATAGTATATAATCCTAACAATAGGCTGTTTAAGCAAAATTTATCATTCTTAAGACTGGAAGGAGTGGGAGGGAAGCTTCCCTCACTTTTGGTGGGTCATACCCCTCTTTCCCTCACTCTCCTTTCCCTCACCTAAAAGCCAAGGAATGGATGGGAAACCCTTCCCTCACTCTTTTTTTTTTATTAAATAAAATTAATTTTTTTGTTGTGGTGGTGTTGGTTGAGTTTCGGGAACCATGTCTTCTTCTTCCGCGTCATCCGATTCATCGACAAGTTGGTGGTGGTGTTGGGTTTGGGTTTGAGTTTCAGTTTGACTTTGGGGTTGAGGTTGATTTGACGATTGTTGATCCGGAAACACAACAAAGTTTGAAAACATTTGCGACGGAACATTTGGAACTTACATCGGGTAATATTGGCCAACATTTTGGTATTGGAATTGTAGTGGGGATTGAATGGGAGCATCGAGTTGGGGGCGGTAAACTCCTTGCGGGGATGAATCGATAGCAAAAATGTTGCGATGAGGGATGTTTATACTCGAACCATGGCTTTTTTTCCTTCGATCGGAAGTTGGGATTTGCTTGTCGGGATTCATTTTTTTTTTGTTGATATAAAGTAGAGAGAATAGATGATAGTGTGATGTTTTTAAGTTATATGTATGTATTTATAGTAGTGGTAAAAGGATTAAAAAAAACAAAAAAAAAAAAAAAAAAAAAAACAAAACTAGCCGCCAAAAAAAATTTACATTTTTTACCGTTATTCAACGGTTGTTTTCAACAAAAAAAAAAAAAAAAAAAGGGTCGGCCAATCGCAGCAAGAGAGAGAGAGCGGGAGAGGCTCCCCTCTCCGTTTCCCGCACAACCCTTTCCCGCACCGACGGTGTGGTGTTCCGCCGGGCGGGAAGCTCCCCGCTTCCGTTCCCCGCGCCCGCTCCATCCGGCCTAATAAATTGAAATACAAGAACATGGTATTATAAAAGATTAAAAGGTAAAGAATCTTTGATAATAAATGGTGCCGATAAAATGCATTTTTGTTACCGATTTAAATAAGACAAAGTTTTGTTTTCCTTAGATTTAAATATTATATTAGAGAGTGGGACACTTTTCCATGTTGGGGTAAATACAAAGTCTATAAAGGAAAACAGTAATCTGCTCTAAAACCCTGTGCCTATCACCTCGTTTTCCTACTATATATCCCATACTAAAACAAAACCTATGTTCGATATTTTCATTTTTACCTTCTACGGGTTTTGGTTTTAAATAACATCTAATTTCTTTTAAATGTTTCTGCCTGGTGTATGCCTTTTATTGGACTAGAGACTATTTTGTCTTGTTGCTATTTAAAGGATTTTGATTTTTACAAAGAAAAAAGAAGAAAAAAAT
Organism: Lactuca virosa; assembly: GCF_052849685.1. Classification (NCBI taxonomy): domain Eukaryota; kingdom Viridiplantae; phylum Streptophyta; class Magnoliopsida; order Asterales; family Asteraceae; genus Lactuca; species Lactuca virosa. The sequence continues at coordinate 398,654,789 of NC_136430.1, read as the reverse complement.
CCTTAAATGGGGTCTAGGTTCACATGATATCTTTGATGGTTCGTAATGTCATTTTCTTTAAAGCATTTCGTTCTTGGTAGGTTGATGGTTGTATACCATTTCCTCTTATTGTTACTTTAAATCGAATGAGACTTTTGGGTGTTTTAATGGAGTTTTAAGTTCAAATTTGACAAAACTCATGTATACATAGAATTTTGTAATTTATCATGTAATTAAAGTCTTAAGATGTTTTATGAGTTGATATTTAACATCATTTATGCAAAAGCATGCATAGAAACTCTATCTAGTGATTATCGAGATTTAAAACATAAAAATAGAGTTTATGATGTGATCCATGAATTGATAAATTTAATGATTTTATAGTTATGTTATTTCATATTTAACGATTATGCTCATCAATTTTCTACAAATTCACCATGTGATGGCAATGGTGCCAATTGCAAATGAGCCCCTCTCCAAATGTTGATCACGTAAGTATATTTTCAAATTAATTAATTTTATTATATCAATTAAGAATTCAAATTACAATTGTACGTCATTATATGGGAGCTTGGAGTGAAAAAGTCTAACCACATGTGAAAGCTAAGCAATGTTCACTTCTTTTGAGCTAATCTCCATAAGTTTTTAGAATACATAAGTGATCGTTTTATTATATCATCTGAAAACATGATTACTTCGTGATATATGCTTTGTATTTTTGATTATTTTAATGAATAACTCTTCAACAACATTGGGTACATGTCCAAATGGAAAAGATACATGGACCAGATCGAGGAGGTGAAGTTAAATTTGAGACATGACATGATCGAATTGTAAAGCTGTTGTTATTTAACAAAAAAAATTCTAATAAGTGTTTTGGATTAATAATTAATTGGGAATTGGGACTGAGGTGAGTGATGTTTGGTAGAGGTGCATGTCCCCATGACGAAGGCTAGTGTTTGACATTTTGTTTTCAACGGGGTATCCATGCAGCTTTCCACTTCATTATTTTATGTACTTGTATCTCATCTTTTGACTATTACCTCTTGCCTTTTCTCATATTCTTTTATTTTTTTAATAATTGTTTACCTTTTATTTAAGAACATTATAAAAGTTAGCTAGGGTTAATGTCCTTCAATAAACCTATCCCTTATTTCCTCGTTTATATGATCCGTTATATCTTTATCCTTCGAAGTGGTACCTTTGATTATCATCATAATCTTTGAACTTTTTGCCTTTTGTTTTACCAAATTAAAACGCTATTTTAAACTTTAACCGACTACCAAAATGATGGGTTATATTGAAACGTGTATCTGGGTGATTAATAAGTTGATACAAGATGACGTGTATTGCTTGTTTAAAACATGCATATTTTTCATACGCGTTTTTTTAGTTATCTTTCATTTTTGGGATAATGACTTAAGAGGGTAATAACGTTTCCCGTTTGTCCATATTAGGTCTCTAACGTATTTTTTGTGCGTATTACACCATTAAGGTTATTCTAATCGTTTACAAATAGTCATTTTAACAGGAAACGTTATTACCGGTAAAATGGATTATTTCTAAACGGTTATAACTAGGGATGAGCATATGGACCGGGGAACCGGCCGGAACCGGAACCGGCACCGGAACCGGAACCCGATGGAACCAGTCGGGCCGGGACCGGGACATTATTTTTGTGGATTTTTGGAACCGGGAACCGGTAGGAACCGGAACCGATATAACCGGAACCGTATGATGTTATTTTTCGAGGACCGGTTCCAACATTTGAAGACACGACAAGAACCGGTAGGAACCGGGAACCGGTAGAACCGTCGGGCCGGTTCGGTTCTTGATTTTGGCCGAAGCCGGTTCCCGGGTCGGGTCCGGTTCCGGCCGGTTCGGTCCTTTTGCTCATCCCTAGTTATAACAACCTTAATGGTGTAATACGCACAAAAAATACGTAGGGACCTAAAATGGACAAACAGTAAACGTTATTACCCTCCTAAGATTTTTAGTATTTATTATTTTGAATATATATTTTTAAGATTTTTAGTATTTATTTTTATATGTGTATTTCATATAAAGTTGTTGAAATTAAAAAGAATAAAAAGTAGAAAAGTTTGAATTTGATTGGATTGGATTTTGTAACCACATCATCATGAACACCATAAACACCGGCTCAACAATCGGGCGTTCCATATGTATCGTCGGTCTAGAATCCACCCAATCCACCACATCACAGATAGATGAAAACACAAGAAGGTCCAAATGAAGCGAATGTCAAACCTGATCAGCAACCGAAAACTGCAGCAACAAATGCTTCACACTTTCTTGAGAATTATGACACACATGACACAATAAGGAATCTATCATCACCCCCCATAAAAAATGTGATATCACCCCCCATAAAAAATGTTAATTTTAAAAGGGACAAAACGGTTCCACCTAGTAGGCATACTACCCATAGGAAGAGTCATATCATTAACTTAATTTTGTGCTGATTTAACAGTAAAGATACCCGACGATTCAATTTCCCCTATGCGAATAGGATTTAATATCTCCACAAGATAATCAAATTGGGTCGATTCAGCCACTCCTCTAATCCCCCGACGCCAATGAAAATTCCATCCCCCCGAATCCCATTATTCACTTACTCGAGCATTTTGATTAAAGGCAAAAGCAAAGAGCCTCCCGAACCGCTCCCTAAGAGGAATATCCAAGCGCCAAACATCCTTCTAGAACCTCGTTTGAGTCTCATCCCCCACCACTCTATACATGGAATTAGAAGGAATACAACCATTCTCATGGAGATGATTAATGGATCCTACAATCTTTTGCCAAACACCCCCTCCAGTTCCTATTCTGGAATCGTCCGAAAACCACCACCTTCCCCATGACAAAATTTGACAATTTTAACCCAAAGAGCTCCCTTGTCATTAAGAAACCGCCACTTCCATTTATAAAGAAGGCCGAGGTTAAAAGCATCCAAACTACCAACCCCAAGACCTACAAGTTTCTTATTTAAAAAGTAAAAATTTACTATAGGGGTTTATAGTTTCATACGGGGATAATGACTTAGGAGCGTAATAACGTTTCCCGTTTGTCCATATTAGGTCCCTAACGTATTTTTTGTGTGCATTACACCATTAAGGTTGTTATAACCGTTTAGAAATCATCCCTTTGACCGGTTTCTTCCTGTTAAAAGGACTATTTGTAAACGGTTATAATAAACTTAATGGTGTAATACACACAAAAAATATGTTAGGGACCTAAAATGGACAAACAAGAAACGTTATTACCCTCCTAAGTCATTATCCATTCATTTTTTAGGGTTAGAATCTAAAATTTTTGTTCTTAGAAAACAACCGATTATTGGTATAATGTGAAACAAAAATTTACATGTACGATAACATATTTATATATTGTTATATAGAAACTAGAGGAAGTATCCTGCGAGATGCTACGAAGAGTTCATGTATGCATGATGAACAATACATAACTTAAAAGTAACATTAGATTTAATTATATAAGATGTATTTTTTAAAAGACGTACTCACATGATTTGTTTACTCTTGAATTTTAAAAGACATAGGGTGTGTTCGGCACGGAGCGTTTGACAGCTTCTAGCTTCTAGCGTTTGACAAAAAGTTCTGTTTTGTACAGAAAGCCTCGTTCGGCACTACAAGCTTCTAGTGTTTAGTTTAAACAAAACACTCCAAATCCAAATGCTACAAGCTACAAGCTACCCGGTACCAGCTAATTTTGCCGAAACGCCCATATGAATCTATAGTCTCATTGCTTAGCTATCTCACTCCAATAGTAACAAAACATTTTTGGTTATCAATGGCATAAAAAACATTCAATACCTGATTTACAGATAAGTTTTTGGTTAATTTAAATTAACAGTTATATTCACAGGTGAGTATATCATCTATTCACACATAAATATAATAAGAAAACTATAGCGCCCTATTCTGCAAGTATTCGTTTATGGATTTCAGAGCCCGAGGCTAGGGGCGTTTCGGACTTTTATGGGTCTTGAAGTTTTTTATTTGAAAAGTTTTGGGCCGAGGTGTGTCTCTAGAAGCGTAGGGCTTCTTGCCACCTTTTCGTGGATATAAAGAACGTCAGAATCGAACTTAGAATGAAGGAGTTATAGCACTTTGAAGTTATTGACATTAATGGTCCCTTAATGGAAGAAGTGGGCAAGAAGGACCATGCATGCAAAGTGGAAGGTGCGTGGGTACGCCCAGCGTAAGCTGGGTTGTGACAACCCGGAACTCCTATCTTGTACATCTAGTCAATTCAATCAATGTTAAACTCGTTTCTGTTGTCTTTTAGCATTGTCTAAGGGTTCGTTTAAGTGTTCTAAGCTTAAGTACAACCAATGTTGAGATTAGGGATGAGTTATCAAGTCGTAAAGTAGCAAAATCGGGCCATACACTCTCTTAGGAGGAGTGTACGGCCGTACACCCCACCCCATGGCCGCACACTCAAGGTGGTGGGTCACCCACCCCTATATATATGAGTACACCCCTTTCCTTCATTCCTTTCTCCCCTTGGCTACACATTACTTCTTTCTCTCTCAAGCTTACTCAACCGTGAACGCTCCAAGGCTTCAAAAACGTGAGTATTCCATCCTCTAGCTTGTTATACTTGAAAGATGTCTTGATCTAAGCCTTGATTCATAAAGTTTCATCATGTTCTTCATCCTTTGAAGGAGTACGGTCGCACACCTTCATAAGAGTGGTCGTACACCCCTTAAAGGCTCTCCAAAGTGAGAGTTTGACCCCTATCTTCTAGTTGGACATGACCCTAGCCTTGTTTCGCCTTAAAGTCGAAAAATTAGGCATGAACATGAAGGGTGTACGGCCGCACACCCCTTTGTACGGCCGCACACACCCCATAGGGCCGTAAACTCACTTATTGGCCTCAAACTTGCATTTCAACTAAGCATGGGACCTAGAACACTTCTTGGATGCTAGTTAGAACCTTGGAAACACCTCAAAAGCACATCTCATCATGAGTGTACGGCCGTACACTCATGGGCCGTACACCCATGGCCGTACACACCTTTAGGGTGGCCGTACACCTCCCTCACTCAATCACATATGGTTTTAACACTTAGTTCAAGTGTTTCCAAGTCCCTAGAGTGGTTTCCTATCGTGTCTAGTAGTGAAATACCCTAATTTGACACCTATATGTGTTATTACATGTTAAATAGGATCCAATCGTGTTCGAGGCTTCACTTGACACTCAGCATCCCATATCGATCCTTCATTCAAACCACTCACTCGAGGTGAGTTCATACCCCTACATTTTTCCGAGTTTTTAATGTTTTCAAGGGGGAATACAAGTAAAAGCACAAGTAATCTTGTGTTCAAATATATTATTTTGATCAATATATTTCCATTATCAATATACATCGAATATAGAAATCAGTTTTACAAAACGTGTTAGGATACAAACCTTGCAAAAGCAGTTTTCAAAACTAAGGAAATGAACTTATGAATCATGAAACAAAAGATATTATTCTATAAAGGATTCATGTTAATAACAAAAAGGGTTTTCCTGTATTATTATTCGTAAAGTCGTTAATCTAATTAGAGACACGTCCTTGGGCGCTTACAAACTTAACTAAGTGGAGGACTACCCCTTATGAACCAGAGTCTCCTGGAGGGAGAGCGTGATTTTTATGTATAGATCTATACGGGACTGACTATCCCGCACCTTACTGCTAGCTACAGTAGGACCGGCAGGTCTACGGGTGACAAAGTCATAAAGGATACTGGTGCCCGATTCACGCCATATCAAGTTAATGTATGGTCATAAAGCTCGCAATGTAGATAACAACGATGTATTTACGTAATAATAGATTGAACGAACTAACTTTAGAGTTAATAACTCAGTGATCACAGGAGGGTATTAATAATACTTTTCGGATTCAGATCACCGCATTTTCAATTAGTTTTATTTATGTAATAAGACTAATATACATCACTGGAAGTAGCCAGTGTTTTCAAAAGGAACAATGCTATAACAATATAAGTATGGTAGATACTTGTACTTTCTGATTTAGAACGGGTAATTCAATAACTTGTACATAGGGGAAATGTAGGATTTCCCAGGGTAAACATCAATATTTTATAAAAAGATGGTTTATTAATCAACTAACGAATATTCATATTTCTTCCATAACTTCTTGGTTTATGCGTGACTAGTATGAACTTAGAAGTCATAGAAGAAATGGGTTTAATCATGCTTTTCATAAGAAAATATGGGATTTTCTTGAAGAACACTTTCAACAGATATCAAAGAATCATTTTACTTAAGGTTTATACATTTATTACACCAGATAGTATAAAGTTTTATGGGAAAGATATAGCACCTTTCAAAACAACCGAGAACTGTCTTTCTAAAACAAAATGCTTATGAACTCACCAGCTTTATGTTGATACTCTTTCAAAACTTACTTGTATTCTCAGGGCTCTAGTAGACAGGTACACCCCCGAAGCTTTTGAGAAGACTGCCTAGTACCGTACTGTGACTCCTTTCGTCTTCTGTATCTACTTTGATGTTTGAATTTGATACGTTAAATTACTTATGTAAAACTTATACTTATTAATGCAATGGTTGGTTGTACTTTGATTACTATAATACATGTTTTGTGATACTTACATAACGTCATCCGCCCCCGAACGTTTCCGCCGTTCTGGTTTGGGGGTGTGACATGGGTTACGTCCAGCGTAAAAAGGGAAATGGTCGCGGGTGCTTTTGGCGTACGCCCAACGTACATCCAAAGTCCAGAAACCCTAAATTTAGGGTGTGCCACTATATAAGGAACATTATATCCTCAAGGTTCAGCCTCCATTCCACCCTAATGAGCTGCTACGAAACCCTAAACCATCTTGAGTGTTCTTAGAGCTTGTAAGACCATTTTGGAGTGCATTTTAGTGTTTCTTCGAGAGGAGTGATCATCTTGGAGTCTCATTGATCAAGGAAGAGCTTTTAGATCCAAATTCTCCAGTTCATTTACAAACCCCATAACGTATAAAGCTTCCAACTTTCCTCATAGAAGCTTAGATCTAGGTTTATGGAGCTTTGGACCTTTTTAGGTCCAAAGAATGGACCTTTTTGGTGCAACTTCGTTTTTGAGCTTGGGGTTGCCACCCTCAGAGCTAAAAGTGTCCCATAAGTAGTAAAGTTTCAATCTTGATGGTCCTAATGAGTCCATGCATGATATCTAGCCCTTGTTATGGAAGTATGTTCTCACCTTTTGAGTTTGGGCTTATTTGGTGGGTTGCAAGTCACCAAGTAAGTGACTTTATGGATTAAGACGTGGAAAAGGACCTGGATCTGAGTTGGTAGCCTCTGGAGTGGAGTATTAAGCACTTAATAGGAAAGTGTCTTAACAGGCTCATCGTACATTCAGGTACGCCCAGCGTACACACCATTTGGCTAGTACGCTTCGCGTACATAAGAGTACGCCCAACGTAATCATCAGTTTGGGTTTGGCATGTGTTGGGCCTCGGCTTGGGTCATGTTTTTGGTCTTTGGGCCTTTTGGGCCATCATAAGTCAGATATTATGGGCCAAGGATATATTTGGGCTTAGGGTAAGGCCCATTAAATGGATTGGGCCCAGTTTAGCAAATTGGGCCATTAGTGGGTCACTAGTGGGCTTGGGAAGCTTACCTAGTGTTGGGCCTTTTATATTATGGTGTGGGCCTTGGTTATGGACCAATATGACCTAGGGGTAGAATGGTCATTCTACCCTATGAAGGATTATTGTATTGGACTAAGTGTTAATTTGGTGTTGTTAGCTTGGGGAGCCGAAGGAGCAGCAGTTCGGGAATTGGCAGATAGCAGCCATAGGGATATCAACAAGGTTTTAGCAGTGCAAGGTGAGTCTCCTCACTGTGTGAATGGGTCTAAGGCCACAATGCCGGCCCATGTAGTTTATGAGTAGGAAGACCCGGGGGATAGCCCTAGGCATTGTATGCTAGTATGATATTCCATCCCAAGGTCTGATGCCGGGCGGGAGCCCGAGGTATGTTTGTATGATAGATTAAACTTGTTGTCTGTGTGATACTTGTATGTGCCTGGTAGGGAGGTGAGTGTGGGCGAGGTCCCGTATCTCGTCATTAGCAGAGTGTGGACGAGGTTCCATATCTCATTAGAAGTAGAGTAGGGGCGAGGCCCGAATGAGGAAACGAGTGAGTGTGGGCGGGGGCCCGTATGTCACTATCAGCAGGAGTGTGGACGGCGTTCCATGACTCACCAGTAGCAGGTCAGGGGTGGGGCCCAAGATAGGCGAGGCCTTTGTACAGGGATACAGTAGAATATGACTAGCTTATGTGTTACGTGTTATATTATATGTTTGGATATGTTTAGCGGGCGGGGCCGGGTGACAGGCGGGGCCTAAGAGAAACATATCTGTATACCGAACGGGGCTCGATGCCAGGCGGGGCCTGATGCTGGGCGGGGCCCGATACCGGAGTTAGTCTGATGTCGGGCAAGTCCCGATGCAGCGGGCGAGGCCCAGTATGCGGTTATGTATGTGGTATGTGGTAGATTGGGGAACTCACTAAGCTTCATGCTTACGATTTTCTGTTTTGGTTTCAGGTACTTCCGGTAGCGGGGGGAAGAGCTCGGGATGATCGAATGGCACACACCAAGAAGTTTTTAGCCTGGGATGTTTACTCTGATATGATATGTTTAGACATGATACTCTGATTAAATATGTTTTGAATGAATGGTTTGACAACTATGGTTTTATTATGGTTTTAAAATGAAATTTGTGGTCATGATTTTTGGGATGTTAGAAGTTGGTATCAGAGCCTTGGTTTGAGGGATTCGGATACACTCTCGGGTGTGTCTGAACTCAAACTGAGGACTTGGTATGAAAATTTTCAAAGAAAATCATGTTTATAAAAAGGAGCTTTGAGAAAAAAGTAAGAATTTTGGAAAAAAGGATAAGAAAAAGGAACTTTGAGAAAATATAAGAATTTTGAGAAAAGATAAGAATTTTGAAAAAGAGAAAAGGGTGTGGTGCATGCAATCAGCCGAGCTCAAGTAAGTTCTCCCAGAGTACCCATACAAGTTATGTTATGATATGCTTATTAGAACTGCATGCTAGATTAGGGCTAAGGATCTAGGAGGATGCCTTATGTGCCTGTTATATGTGTATGAGTTTTATGAGTTGCATGCTAGTACAGATTCCTGGGTAGAGGATAGAGCAGTATGATTGGATTATGTGGTTAGGTTTCCCTTTCGTCTGAATGCTACTTGCTTTGTGCTTTGAGGGCTCTGAGTGATGGGAGTTAGCCATTAGGTGAATACGTTAAGTCACATGTGATCAGGGTTGAATAATCTCAGAGTTCTAGATTTGGCCCTATCGTGCAACTCTCGTTTGAGTCTAACTGTTGTAGGGACGAGTCCTTTACTCGAAGGATTATTTGAGCCTCGTCACATGTGATGGTATTCAGGTAATCGCAATTTGGCATTACGAGGATACCTTCAGTAGCTGAGGACTGAGTTCGGGTTGGAGGTTACCCTAGGGCAAGCCTAATATGAGAATAGTGCTGGGAGCGGTAGTAGTAGTAAGGGACTTGGTGGAGTCGAGGCAATCCTTGAGGAAAGTACGGATAGATGTGGAAGGTAGTAGGGGCCCATACTACTGAAATCATAGGATCCATACTCGATTCAAGAAGGGTCGAAATAAAACCAGGGAACTTGTAGTGCGTGTGTGGTCCCTCGGTAGTGATGTGTATTCTGATGGTTGTTATGACATGTTTTCAGAATGGTGACGTTGCGTGAGAGACCAGTAGGCGGATCAGGCGCCGGAAAGGGATCAGGATCGGGTTCAGGAGCCAATCAGCTCGAGGAGCGGATGAGGGAGTTTATTTCACCTGAGGTTACGCGCAATGTTCTAGACCAGACTCCTGTGATCTTTGGTTCGGTCAAGGAAGGTATTTTGGAGCTTCTGAATGAGAAGCTGAGAGTTTTTCGTACTGAGATAATGGCCATGATGGGGGCGCGATTGTTGACATTCCGAGCGTTCAGAGCTTGTGGAGCACCGGATTATCATGGGGCTAGGGACCCCATTGCTAGCAGCAGGTGGTTGGCTGATGTCGCCAACGCTTTCCGTACGAGTCGGTGCCCTGAGGGGGACAAGGTCTGACTTGCCTCCTGTCTTCTGAAAGACAGAGCACGGGATTGGTGGTAGGAGGTTGGTCATGTCATTGGGGATGATGCCGCGTTGGACGCGATAACATGGAGTGATTTCTCGACCAGGTTCAGGGCCAAGTTTGCACCAGTAATTGAGGTGCAACAGTTAGCACGGGAGTTTCACGATTTGCAGCAGACTATAGAGACAGTGGCGGAGATCACCGCCAAGTTCAGGGAGAGGGATCTTCTTGTTCCATACTATGTCGCGGACGAGGAGATGAAGAAGGCCCGATATCACAAGCTGCTGAGGAGTGACATCAGGGAGTTTGTAAGCAGGTCCAGCTGCAAGACGCTGGAGGATATGATTGCTCGGGCCAGGGAGAGGGAGATCGATCTGGAGAACCTCAGGAAGAGGAAGCCGGAGGAGGTTTAGGTAGCTGCAGGTTCAGGTAAGAGACCCAAGGGGTCGGATGTGAGATCGCGAGATTATCAGGGACGCAGTCGTTGTGGCAAGTGTGGAAGGACGCACGAGGGTGCGTGCAGGGGTGGTAGTGGTGGTGATTCTGGCTGCTTCAAGTGCGGCTGGACTGGTCATTTCAGCAGGGATTGCACTGCTACCACCACTCAGGGATCAGACCTGATATGTTTCCACTGCACTCAGAGGGGCCACAAGAAGGCCCAGTGACCGAGTTTGTTTCCAGCAGGACAGGTGATGGCACCTGCCCCTGCAACCATGAGGATCACCGACGGCCGTCACGGACGAGCAGAGGCGCCTGCGGTGGGGAGCAGAGCTTTCCAGTTGTCTACAGTAGAGGCGCGAGCAGCACCAGACGTTGCAGGTGTGTACCTTTTTCCTTCCTGTCAATTTTTATTCATGATTATATCGTTATGGTACTGCATCTATGTTAGTGAATGTATGTAATAATTTTATTTCTGTTCGTGTTCAGATCATATGCCATCTACATACCATGGATTTTAGGGCGATAGATCATAGTGGTACCCCTTTTGAACTGGTTCTCAGGATGCAGTCACTGTAGCAGGTGTGAGTGGGGTTCAGGAAGTATTCTGTTAGTCTTCAAGAGCGGTTCGGATTTGATACTAGTGAGTTTTGGATCACTAGCGACAGTAAGCTTTGGATTATTTGAAGATTTCTCATGGGATAATATGAAGGATCGGGAATCCTTTCCAAGCTATGAGCTGTAAGGATTTAGCAGGATCAAAGTGGGGGAGAACCCTCCAAGTATTCAGGAGCAGTAGCATGCTAAATCTGGAGGAGTTAGTGACCTTCGAGAAGGAAGGGAAAACAGTCTGAGGGGCTGTGTAGGTAGAGGAGTGCATGAGTTGGGAGTTTGGGAAACTTCCCAACGTTGAGTTTGTATAATCATGTTAGCTGAGGGCTGGTTTGGGAAACCAGGTCGGAAGATCGCCAGCATGACTCGAGTGAGTCGGGCTGTAGATTATGCGAACATCCGACATGGGATGCTTCCGGATTAGTAGTCAGTGGCAGAGACAACATGGAGAGTGTGGTAAGATTACGGGATAGCCGTAACATTCGTTAGTAGCCAGTTAGAGGTGTATGGGCGAGGGCCCGTATCTCCTAAGTCGGAGGAGTGTGGGCGAGGGCCCGTATCTCTTAGTTAACGGAGTTTGGGCGAGGCCCGTGTCTCCTAGTTAGCAGGATAGAATCAGGAAAGGATAGCTCGTTGAGATTTAGTATGGAGTTGGCCTGCATAGCCCTAGAGAGGTGAGACCTTCGGAGAGGCCGCTCCAAGATATAGTGGGTGAGACCCGTGGGCGAGGCCCGTATGTTGGTAGCAGTGTAGGTGGGAAATGGTAGAGACCTTAGGGTCAATATAGGGGATCGAGGATCTCAGGACGTGTAGAGCCAGAGCGGCAGGTTAGATGGAACAATTTAGATAGCCGAAGTTTCCTTCGGGAGTCGCTGAGAGCGACTGAGCGATTGAGCTTGGGTTCAGTAACCGGTGGGAGTCCGGTAACCCATTTAATGGCAGATTAGTTGGGACCAGGGTGGTCTCGGTTCATCCGAAAGGCAAATAAGAGACAACTAAATCTCCATTCAGGGACGGTAATGATAAGAGAAGTTTGGTGTGGGGCAGCTAGTTGACCGAGGAGTGCTACGCCTCTCACAGCAGGGTTAAATAATCTCAGAGGGAAGGGTTTGACCCTGTTGCGCAGCTCTCGTATGAGTCTAACCGTTGCAGGGATAAATCTTTTACTCGAAGGATTATCTGACCCATTCGCTGGGATGGGTTTTCAGCATCAGGATATAGTAAGAGGAAGCATTCAGTGAGTATCAGTGGTAGTGACCAGCACTGGGAGTGGCTGGAGAAGTGGATACATCGAAGGGTATATCCTTCACAGAGATAAAGGAGGGTGTTGTTTATGGAAAGTTGCCTTGGGAAGGCCAATAAATGCGCAAGGAAATGAGGCGGACCCCTAGAATGTTCAGCATAAGTACTCGGGGAGTACCGGAAGGATTGTAGGTTGGGTAAGAGCCGTGTTCTCAGGAGTGTTGGTGATTAGAGTGCTCTCGAGGTCCTTATCTTCGGGGATCGGACCCAACAGGTGATGTATGCATCAGGCAGGAATGTGGTGAGCAGATTGCAGGATAGTTGGTTGCAGCGGACTTCGACGACAAAGTCAAGTTTAAGTGGGGGAGGGTTGTAACGCCCTATTCTGCAAGTATTCGTTTATGGATTTCAGAGCCCGAGGCTAGGGGCGTTTCAGACTTTTATGGGTCTTGAAGTTTTTTATTTGAAAAGTTTTGGGCCGAGGTGTGTCTCTAAAAGCGTAGGGCTTCTCGCCACCTTTTCGTGGATATAAAGATCGTCGGAATCAGACTTAGAATGAAGGAGTTATAGCACTTTGAAGTTATTGACATTAATGGTCCCTTAATGGAATAAGTGGGCAAGAAGGACCATGCATGCAAAGTGGAAGGCGCGTGGGTACGCCCAGCGTAAGCTGGGTTACACCCAACGTATAAAGGGAAATGGTCGCGGGTGCTTTTGGCGTACGCCCAGCGTACAGGATGTACGCCCAGCGTACATCCAGAGTCCAGAAACCCTAAATTTATGGTGTGCCACTATATAAGGAACATTATACCCTCAAGTTTCAACCTCCATTCCACCCTAAAGAGCTGCTACGAAACCCTAAACCCTCTTGAGTGTTCTTAGAGCTTGTAAGGCCATTTTGGAGTGCATTTTAGTGTTCTTAGAGAGGAGTGATCATCTTGGAGTCTCATTGATCAAGGAAGAGCTTTTAGATCCAAGTTCTCCAGCTCATTTACAAACCCCAGAAGGTATAAAGCTTCCAACTTTCCTCATAGAAGCTTAGATCTAGGTTTATGGAGCTTTGGACCTTTTTAGGTCCAAAGAATGGACCTTTTTGGTGCAACTTCGTTTTTTAGCTTGGGGTTGCCACCCTCAGAGCTAAAAGTGTCCCATAAGTAGTAAAGTTTCAATCTTGATGGTCCTAATGAGTCCATGCATGATATCTAGCCCTTGTTATGGAATTATGTTGTCACCTTTTGAGTTTGGGCTTATTTGGTGGGTTGCAAGTCACCAAGTTAGTGACTTTATGGATTAAGACGTGGAAAAGGACCTGGATCTGAGTTGGTAGCCTCTGGAGTGGAGTATTAAGCACTTAATAGGAAAGTGTCTTAACAGGCTCAGCGTACATTCAGGTACGCCCAACGTACACACCATTTGGCTAGTACGCTTCGCGTACATAAGAGTACGCCTAGCGTAATCATCAGTTTGGGTTTGGCATGTGTTGGGCCTCGGCTTGGTTCATGCTTTTGGTCTTTGGGCCTTTTGGGCCATCAGAAGTCAGATATTATGGGCCAAGGATATATTTGGGCTTAGGGTAAGGCCCATTAGATGGATTGGGCCCAGTTTAGCAAATTGGGCCATTAGTGGGCCACTAGTGGGCTTGGGAAGCTTACCTAGTGTTGGGCCTTTTATATTATGGTGTGGGCCTTAGTTATGGACCAAGTTGGCCTAGGGGTAGAATGGTCATTCTACCCTATGAAGGATTATTGTATTGGACTAAGTGTTAATTTGGTGTTGGTAGCTCGGGGAGCCGAAGGAGCAGCAGTTCGGGAATTGGCAGATAGCAGCCAAAGGGATATCAACAAGGTTTCAGCAGTGCAAGGTGAGTCTCCTCACTGTGTGAATGGGTCTAAGGCCACAATTCCGACCCATGTAGTTTATGAGTATGAAGACCCGGGGGATAGCCCTAGACACTATATGCTAGTATGATATTCCAGACCAAGGTCTGATGTCGAGCGGGAGCCCGAGGTATGTTTGTATGATAGATTAAACTTGTTGTCTGTGTGATACCTGTATGTGTCTGGTAGGGAGGTGAGTGTGGGCGAGGTCCCGTATCTCACCATTAGCAAATTGTGGACGAGGTTCCATATCCCATTAGAAGTAGAGCAGGGGCGAGGCCCGAGTGAGGAAATGAGTGAGTATGGGCGGGGGCCCGTATGTCACTGTCAGCAGGAGTGTGGACGGGGTTCCATGACTCACCAGTAGCAGGTCAGGGGCGGGGCCCAAGATAGGCGAGGCCTTAGTACAGGGATACAGTAGAATATGACTAGCTTATGTGTTACGTGTTATATTATATGTTTGGATATGTTTAGCGGGCGGGGCCCGGTGACAGGCGGGGCCTAAGAGAAACCGATTTGTATACCGAGCGGGGCTCGATGCGGGGGCCCGATGTTAGGCAAGTCCGGATGCAGCGGGCGGGGCCCAGTATGCGGTTATGTATGTGGTAGATTGGGGAACTCACTAAGCTTCGTGCTTACGATTTTCAGTTTTGGTTTCAGGTACTTCCGGTAGCGGAAGGAAGAACTCGGGATGATCGCATGGCACACACCAAGAAGTTTTTAGCCTGGGATGTTTACTCTGATATGATATGTTTAGACATGATACTCTGATTAAATATGTTTTGAATGAATGGTTTGACAACTATGGTTTTATTATGGTTTTAAAATGAAATTTTTGTTCATGATTTTTGGGATGTTACAAGATGGGTAATTAACTCTTGAAAATGGGTATGGACTATCTATATTGAAGCTTGAAGATGATTGGTTCATTTTGAATCATGTGAGGTGTAAAGAGGACCGAGGGAATCTAAGGTAGTAGGATGAAGTAGTGGAAAAAAGGAGACAATAGTATTTCAGCATCATCTACGAGGGTGGGGAGCTCATTCGCGCAATTTTGTGCGGCCACCCACGCAACTACCATTATGAGGGCATTTTGGTTATTTCACTCATCATTTACCTTGGGGGTTAGGTTTGACAGCCATCACTTCAAATTTTCCACCATTAAAGCATCTTGGAGGCGTTTTTGGAGAGCTAGAGCTATCATCTTCTCATTCTTCTAGTAATTGCTAATTTCTTGATGTTAAAACACTTGTATGATTATTGTCTTGTTGCCATGAATGGCTAATCTCTTTATTTTGGTTGACTTGGGATAAAACCCTTGGCTATTTGTGGGTTTTTTGAAGGATTCATGTTTGATTGTCATTTATCTCATGTTATTGCTTCTTAGTTTATAATTCTTATGCTTGTTTAGTACTTTGATCATGAGCTTGGTACTTGCATGAACAATTGTTGGTTTACTTATTTGATTTAGCAACGAATCATTGAATTTGCTTAGAACAATGGTTTTATGGTGGTAAAATTTATCTTTAGCTTATGGAACATGACTCCTTTATGGATGTATAAGCATTGACATCCTCTTGGAATAGGGAATTCCTTCATTCTTTAAGGCTAATAAATTTTCTCGAGTTCAATTGTTTCAATTGAGTTCTTAATTTATATATATATATATATATATATATATATATATATATATATATATATATATATATATATATAAACTAAGCCGCTCCTTAGTTATGATTAAAAAGGTGTGTTATGGGCTTTTCAACCTCCATACTATATTTGAGGAATTTTGTCATATCATGATTCATAATTGTTATAACTAAATTTGGTTAGATGATAAGCTTACATATTGAATCCTAATGATAAACACACAAATGTTCATTGTGTTGAACTACCTTAGTTGACCAACTTTCTCCAATATTTGAGCATCTCATCATCTTGCTTAATTGTAAACATTTTAATTCTTCAACTCTTTTAGTTTTCAACCAATTCCCCCCCCCCCCCCTCATCTCCCATTCATCCCCATTAGTTTAAGTGTAGTTAGTTAGTTTTATTCCACTTGTTCAAATAGATTATTATATTAGTGATTGAATACAACAATTTCCCCATGGATTGATCCCCTTTTTGCTACTATATTATGTTTTATTTGCAAACAAAATAGTGTAATTTGTTTGGTAGACTTGACATCCCGTCAGATCTCATGGTGTTGACTTGGAGCTACGATCGTGGCCTCATGTTGTTTATACCACAAAAGACCACAACCAATCAATTTGGTCTATTTCTCCGTTACCATGATCGTGAACTCATATTGTAGGTACACCAACGATGGTGTGGAAGGAGATGATGGTTAAGTGGAGGGAAACTACGTTGTTTGGTTGGTCCCCTTTTTCCTTATGTCTTTGCCGATAAATTATTCCTTTCTAAATTTTATTAATGTTATTATTATTATTATTATATTTATGCAAAAAAAAAAAATGTTAATAATACGAAGATATATAAATTAAAAGGAAGAAGAAAAAATGTAAAGTATATGAAGAGAAGAGTCGTAGGGAAAAGGGTTGATAGGTGTAAGAATCGAGGATTCATAGTAAACAACGCTTAAACATACGAATACGGTGCAAGCAAGTCAAACACTGGAAGACGAGACGATGAATGAACAAATGCATCTCACCAAAACCCTCCGCATACCTCCAACACACGACTCGACAATTTCCCCCCCCAACTCCCCAACATTACCATCGCCCTTCTCCAACCACTCCCACCACCACCACCTCCTCCTCCTCCTCCTCCTTCTCCGGCTCCGCCCCAGCCACAGCTAAGCAACGCCACGACTCTATTTAATCCTTTAAACCAAGTCAAATTTTTATCATATCCTTTTCTGTATAAATTAAAAGATAAAAAATGCGAAGCGAAGAAGAAACAAACAACACAAGTGGGATGGGGTTGTGTGGTGGGGTGTCACGCAGAATCCCGATGCTCCCTCTCCCTCTCTTCTGTTCTAGTGCTTATGGCCGTTATCTCCTTGGACCTTTTTCTCGGATTCATGTTAATTGAATTCATCTCATTTCTTCGAGACTTGTATCCTATTCCTATTCCTATTCCTCCCCACATGCTTCCTCTTCCTGCTTTTAAGCGTTAACCACACCACCATCGTTTCCATCTATCCGGAACTACTAACAATGGTGAGAAAGAGGGCCGCTTCCGATATGGAACTCCAAACTCCCACCGGAGGACATGAACACCACAGGATGTTACGTCGACCACCCTCAACAAATCCCCTCGACGTTGTCGGTTTTGGAGGATTATCGCCGTCGTCCACCGCCACCTCCGTTGGCCACCAGCACCAGGAAAGGCAAAATTTTAACAATGAGAACAACAGTAATAGTGATGCACCTGCTCATCATCTTCTTTCGGGCGTACCTGTAACTCCAGCTGCCGGTAATATAAACAACATTGGTGGTCATCTCCCCAACTACTCCACTATGACGCTACCATCATCATCTTCCACAAATACGGCTCATGTGATGTCACTTCCGACAAATCGCTCTACCGCCACCTGCTCAACTAATTACATGGATACTATTCCGTCAGCAAACAAAAACCCTCCTCCTCCTCCGTTATGCGTCTTCTCGGGTCTTCCTTTGTTTCCCCCCGACAGAAATTACTACCATTTGTCAAATATAACTAGTACTACTTGTCCGACGCCCACCGGAGTTGTAGCGGCGGGTTCTCTTGCTCCTCCACCATCAACTAATAATACCAACACCACCGGGATGTCTTTCTTGACAGGCGGAGGCGGTGCTAACAACAACACTATCATGCCGGCGGATGACAGCATATCGGCGACGGCGTGGATTGATAGCATCATAAAAGACCTTATTCACAGTTCGACAGACGTCTCCATACCCCATCTGATTCACAACGTACGAGAAATCATCCATCCTTGCAACCCTAATCTCGCCACCCTCCTCGAGTATAGGCTTCGGTCTTTGACAGATCCTCCTCCGAATCTAGTAGATCAGCAATTGACTCATGAACCGGCTGATAATTTTAACGCGAGAGTGATGATGATGAGAGGGAAAGACGCACAAGCCTCATCGTCGACTGTGAGGCAACAGCAGCAGCATTCGCGTAGTACGATTCAGTCTACTATTTCGGCCTCGGGACTTGAAAGTATGTTCCCACTCCCCCTTCCAGATTCACAGCAGCAGTTGAATAATCAATCCCATCTTGATTGGGGTGGAGTAAACAACAGCGGCAATGACGATTACAACGCCGGTGGGGCTCCTCCTCCTCCTCCTCCTCCTGGTCCTGCACTTATGTCTTCCTCCGGCAACCAGGAACAACAGCAGCAGGACTCTCCGCCATCACAACCATCACCACAAGCCGATCAAAACGCAGTAGCTGCGTCGGCACAAGCGGCGGCAATGGTGTTGAGAGAGAAGAAGAGGGAGGAGATGCGGCAGCAGAAAAGAGACGAACAAGGTCTACACCTGCTTACCTTACTCTTACAATGTGCGGAGGCAGTTTCAGCCGACAAATTCGAAGATGCCAACAAGATGCTATTGGAGATCTCGGAGCTATCAACACCCTACGGGACTTCCGCTCAGCGTGTTGCCGCTTACTTCTCAGAAGCCATGTCTGCTAGACTAATGAGCTCTTGCCTTGGGATCTACACCACCCTTCCGCCCAATATAGCAGTTCATCAAGGGCTGAAGAAGATGACATCCGCCTTCCAAGTGTTCAACGGCATCAGCCCTTTCGTCAAGTTCTCACATTTCACAGCCAACCAAGCAATACAAGAAGCATTCGAGAGAGAAGACAGGGTGCACATTATCGACCTCGACATCATGCAAGGCCTGCAATGGCCTGGTCTTTTTCACATATTGGCATCCAGACCCGGCGGTCCACCGTTCGTCCGACTCACCGGATTAGGCAACTCGCTCGACGCGCTGGAAGCCACCGGAAAACGTTTGTCGGACTTTGCAGACAAACTTGGACTCCCGTTTGAGTTCTCGGCGGTGGCTGACAAGGTCGGAAATTTAAACCCAGAAAGGTTGAAGGTGAGCAAGAGGGAGGCCGTCGCCGTTCACTGGTTGCAGCATTCTCTTTATGATGTCACCGGCTCCGACACCAACACTTTATGGTTCCTTCAAAGGTAAAAAAAACTCTGATCCCACTCATTTTCTCTATCTAAACTCAAGGAGAAAGTTGATACGTTGGTGGGTATAAAATCTAAATGATTAATTTGCGTCTCAGATTGGCTCCGAAAGTGGTGACAGTGGTAGAACAGGACCTGAGTCATGCTGGGTCGTTCTTGGGGAGGTTCGTGGAGGCGATTCATTATTACTCGGCGTTGTTTGACTCACTGGGATCAAGCTACGGGGAAGAAAGCGAGGAGAGACACGTGGTGGAACAACAGCTGCTATCGAAGGAGATCAGGAATGTTTTGGCCATTGGAGGTCCTTCAAGAAGTGGTGAACAGAAGTTCAATAACTGGAGGGAGAAGCTGGAGCAATGTGGGTTCAAGGGTATATCTCTCGCCGGAAATGCAGCTGCTCAGGCGACTCTCCTCCTTGGGATGTTCCCGTCGAATGGTTACACTTTGGTGGAGGACAAGGGTACGCTCAAGCTTGGCTGGAAAGACCTATGTTTGCTTACTGCTTCTGCCTGGAGACCTTAATAGGGCCACCTATAAATGGATCGAAACCCCAACCACGCTTGATTTGATTCAATGTGATGGGTGAAAAAAGGAGATGGATCAATCTATTTGGGGTATTATAGGGAAAAAAAAAAAAAGAGAATCAAGCAAGTACAACAATTTTTGAAGGATGGCAGCCTTATGAACACTGTTGTTAATCGAGTTATGTTCATAATCCATTGTTATAAATTTTTGGTTCCTACAATAATACGTCATTCTTATTACTTGCTATATTCTTCCATGCTCTTCATGTTTAATGCCATTAGTGTCGTCTGAAAAAGGGTAATACGGAAGCGATAAAATCAATATGAGCATTATGGAAGACGATGTCTGAATCTGAGACATGTATTATGGATTGTAATCTCTAGGAATTTCTTCAAAGGTCATATACACAAAGAAACGTCTTTTACATGCAGCTATCTGCGTATCTTTATATACGTATTGCCTAAAGGTATGTTGCATGTAAGTTCCTCTTGATTAGTATAGAAATTATGTTTTCGTTTGGCGAATGAAGTGTGATTAATTTGTCTTCTATGAAGACCTTTTCTCATATACTGGCAGTCTTGGTGATTGTATTTTGTCTTGGAATGAACAACTATATTAGATGGTATATCTTAGATTTGGTTGTTTCGCCGAGAACAATGTTTTGGAATTAATACAGCATGCATGGTCTAAAGAACTCTTTCAAACCTTTATTTAGCTGTTTCGTAGAGACCAATGTTTTGGTTACCGATAGGCAATATTTGATGTACATCGGATGACCGGCTTTCTAACTCTTGTTCGATTACATACATGACTTTCGATCTCAATATTGATAATGGAGCCATTGTAACACTCCAAATAATTTTATAATAATATCTATGATAAAAAAAATAATCTTCCAATATAAATACATATTTTTTTTAATGGTAGACAAGTCCAAGTTTTAAGTGAGATTCGAATTCGAGTCTTAGCTAAATTTTAAAATGTCTTATTGCAAATGATTAATTCTATGACACCTTGACGATGAGATAAAAATACATAAATTATCTAAGAAAAAGAATCCTGATGTAATAACGGAAAAGATACCATACCATACCCAAAAAAAAAATTAAAAATTAAACTAAAAATTTTTAAAAATTAAACTAAATAAATTGATAAGTCCTCTCGTTCGTCCAAGACTCTTATGTCTCTTCATTTCACTTCATCGTCCCCTATGTTGTATGTTGTCGAGACATTTTGTTTGGAAAAAACAAAGTAAACATCTATGTGTTTTGTTCACATTTAGATAATTTTATTAATATATAATTAACTAACGAATATGTTAAAAGTGTTCAAATATTCACATTGTGACCGGTTATATTAAGCTACAACTTATTTTCCATATAATTGCATCCAAATGGCAAATTAAAGTGGAAAAATGACTCAAATCTAACGGTGATGCCTGACGGCCAAATTTTAAATGAAAGCAAGGGGGTAATTGCCATTATGGGGAGAAAGAGTATTCCGTGCATCTTTTACTAGACAAGGTTACTAGGCAATGGAATTGTTATTAGAATAGTAAGGGAGCGTTTGTTTCGCAGAATGTTTTTTGAAGGAATGGAATCTGTCAAAAGAATTGGAATTTAAAGGAATTGGAATCTGAATGTACTAGAAGCTAAAATACGTTTGAAGGACAAGGAATGAAATTTGTTTTCTGTTTGGTTTGCTGATTTTACAAAGGAATTGGAAAATAAATTTTATAATATGAGAACAATACCCTTTATATATTTTAATAAACAAGACAAAGTTTTATTTAATTACAACATCTTTTTATTGAACTATACTACAAAATATAAATTAAAAAAATAACTAACCTGCATTTTGTTGAACACTTACAAATAATAAATATATTTTTAAATTGAAACAAAATGATTATATATCCGTCTCTAACAAAAGCACCTTGGAAATCCATAGGTATATTTACTATGAAAAACGGAATCAATTAGACTTGTAAAATGATGTATGAAGCATGAAAACAACCTAATCTGTGAACTTATTTATCAAGTGAGTGGTTGGTAACTATAGCTTTTAAAATAATGTTTTGGACTTGTATCTCATCTTCTCCAATAAAATAATCTTTATTAGTAATAGGAGTAAAAATCAAAAGAAAATCAAAGCTCATACCAGCAAATATAAAAAATACCACATAGGCAATAATACAAACACTTGGTACGCATAGTTAAAAAAGGAGTAGCTGCACTTCCCAAATAATAAATCTAAATCAAAAACCTTACACGTACATAGCATGTAAAGAAAATTGTTCATACTTCACACAAAGAAACTAAAGATGTAGTAAGCAGCACAAATGTTAAGAAATTATGCTATTTTCTATCATTCAAAGATGAATCACAGATTACAAATATATAAAAAAAAATGGTTGAACACAGTTAGTTGCAGAAAAATAGAACATGAGATGTTTACCTGTAAACGAAAGAAGATGATAGATACACCAAAGCAGTAGAAAAATGACGAACCAGAGGTGAAATACGGTAGCACAATGGCAGCACAATAGCTATGATCGATAGATGATTTTTTTTTGACAAATACCGATTGGAGATATATATAATCGATAGAAGAAGGTAATCGTAGAAAATATATGAAAAATCACATAGATGATTTTGTTTTACCAGGATCGCATATATATGGGAGGTTAAAAAAAAGATAAGCTAACAGAATGTGGATTCCTTATACACAGGGAATGAATGGGAAATCTTTCATACACGGAATTAAAAACTAATTATGGAAATCATATTCCATTACTTCTGTAAGCCAAACACGTTTTGTATTGGATTTTAGTTTCCAATTCCTTTCAATTCCTTAGGAATCAAACGACCCCTAACTATTTATTTGTTTTGTTCATATTTAATCAATTTTTCTTTACACGATTGAATATCTAACTTTTTAAAAACTGTTCAAATGTTATCATTTGCAATTAATGTTCATATTTTATGATTAATTAAATTTGTAATATATCTTCTAAAATTTTATGTTACTTCTAATTTATTTTTACTGCATTTTTTATGTATTTTTACGAATAAATTCAATTTTTTGAATCTTTCTATAACTATGAATTTGCCATGGAACAAACAGCTACAAAATTCGTTACGAAAAAATAGTTATGCGATTTGTTACAAAACTATAGCTATGAAATTTGCGATAGAAATATTGTTACATAATTTGCTACGGAAAAATGGCTACGAAATTTACTATGAAATTATGACTATGAGATTTGCTATAGAAAGATGGCCACACAAAATAACATTAAATAAATCCTATAAAGATTATAAACATTTTTAATTAAAAGAGGAAGTTCGAAAGCTATCAAAAACCTCAAGCAAAATAAAACATTGCTTAAAAGTTATACGATGGATAATCACAATGGATACCACAACACTTATTCATCCAACAAGTCTCTAAGTTATTTCAACCCTGATTAATGACATACTCTTTATGTTCGTTACTTCGTGTGACTATCTTTTTTTCTCAATCTGCACCATTATGTATTTTTCTCGTATGTGTATATGTCAAACGAAAACGTCCGTGCGGAAAACTTAGTAAGTCATATAAGGATTAGACATCATAAAATCAAATCTAAAAGGATATCAAAAATGTATTAGATATAAATATTTTCCGTTGTAAACCATCTAGAGGAAAACATTTATATTCATACGTCTTTATGGAGAAATATATATATATATATATATATATATATATATATATACACACGAGTATGAATGAATGCAAGATGATCATGTTTTATGCAGCACTATATATGTCTTCAAACTTTTTTTATCTCAAAATTGTTATATTTATAAAATACATGAATACTACATATTGTGACAAATAATTGATGATATACACCGCTACAAATCACATTGTAGTTATTGAATGTATTCATCGACATAAGCATTTAGAATGAAAGTAAAATGAGTATCAAAAGAAAAAAATGAATAATTTTTTTTGCTATTATTATGTCACATCCCCAAATTTCATGGTCAGAAAAGACCGATTTGTTTATGCTTTATTTGAAAATCAGAGTATATTTTTAAATAAATATATTACGGAATTTGTTTCCAGAAAAACATGATAAATATATTATCAAAGCATTTCCGAAGAAATGTATTTTGTTCATATTAAAACTTTGGGATGTCATCGTCAATACTGAAACATAAGTATAAACAGACCTTACATTTATTTACACTAGTGATCTACATCTTCTTTAATCTCTCAGTGTAAAGTAACTTCGTATCGATACCTGTGATACAAATAGACTGGGTGGGTCAGGTTGGGAAACCTGGTGAGTACATAGGGTTTTCAACCCACAATAATATAATTATTACATTTAATCATCAAACAATCAACTCAATTACCCATCCCCATTATCTTCTTTAATCTTAAGGATCTACCCTAAGAATCATCTATCCTTCATTCCTAAGGATTGACCTAAGGAATAGGCACGAAGTCCATCGCTGCCCGAGGTTTATACAACAAGTACTAAATCCATAGATGCCAAGGTATTAAGTCCATAGCTACCATTGTTCATCTATACGGTACTAAATCCATAACTACCAACGTACATATATAAGGCACTAAGTCCATAGCTGTGAGGGTTCTTAAATTACAACTGGTGAACACATAGTTCAAAACATCTTGTAAACACGTAGTTCAAATATACCTGGTAAACACATAGTTCAAAACATCTAGTGAACACACAGTTCAAAATTACTTAATGAACACCTAGTTCTAAAATGCCTAGTGAACACTTAGTTCAAAAATACTTAATCCATACTTCCGGATCTAAAACTAACCTCTTTACCTGATCCATACTCCCGGATCTGGTATGTCTGATCCATACTCCCGGATTAATAACTGTGCCCATTCCATCCTCTCGGACTAGGGACAATTAACTATGTCTTAATCCGTACTCCCGAATCAATAACAAAGAACTATGTCTATACTCTGCTAGATGACTAGATCATTATTAACATCGAGACCTCTCATCAATTTTTATTTCATCACACATCATCTAATTCATCTACTCATGTTTTACCCAACATATTTGTAGATATAAAATACATATACAGTTTAAATCAATAAAAACATGTATAAAATTATTCATCCATCATAGATAGCAAGTATACATATAATATGCACACATAGCACGTAATTTATATAAAATACTTAAATTTATGTGTAAGATGAAAATAATATGCACTCACCTTAGTAGCGTGAGTTGATAGAATCTAACTAGAAACGGTCAGCGGTTCGTGATTGTCGGGCTCGGGACGTGGAACGCCTTCAGCAAACGAGGGAGAGAGAAAAGAAATGGTGTAAGGAATGAAAGCGCTGAACTTGCTATTTATAGGGTGTTCTGGGCCCATTCACGTCGTGAACATGATAGGTTCACGTCGTGAACTTCCATGAGTCATCCTGTAGCTTTAACACGTGTTTTCTAGCCCCGATTAGTGTCCCTGACACGTTTCACGTCGTGAACTTCATGTTCACGTCGTGACTTCAGGCGGCTAGGGTTTCTGCCACGTGTCATGCCTATTCACGTCGTGAACATGATAGGTTCACGTCGTGAACTTCCATGAGTCATCCCGTAGCTTTAACATGTGTTTTCTAGCCCCGATTAATGTCCCTAACACGTTTCACGTCGTGAACTTCATGTTCACGTCGTGACTTCAGGCGGCTAGGGTTTCTGCCACGTGTCATGCCCTCAGACAGCTACATCTTCGGAAGGTCATAACTTTTGAATACGAACTCCGTTTTCGACGTTCTTTATATCCACACGTAGGTGGAGACGTACTATACAACTTTCTATTACATCACTAGGGCTAAAAAATACTCTATCATAAACTCACTTTTTATGATTCCCGGTGTCGTGCCGGTTTTGTCACGAAACTTCGACAGGTTATAACTTCTTCGTTATAACTCGGATTTCAACGTTCTTTATATGCACGGAAACCTTGTGACATATACTACAACTTAGTTAAGATTATTTATTTTAAATACTCATCTATCAAAAAATCATTTTTTTATGCTTATCGTCTCTAAATTGACTAGCCCGAATCTGCGGGCGTTACATATTAGATAATTCATAATCGATTATAATTGGTTTATCAAAATAAAAAAAATAAAAAAAAAACTCACGATTCGTCATAAATGGCATTGAAAACTTCTAACAAGTTCTTTGTGTATAAAAAGGTTGCTTAAATTTAAACAAAACAAACAGATAACTACACTCCTAAGTCATTTTCTCGTTTTAATTTGCCACATATACAATAGGTAAGTTCTGATCTAAGAAAGCCGGTTACACTGATAATATTTGAAAACTTTTAACAAGTTCATTGATAATCATTTACCAAAAATAATATTTGAAAACTTTTAACAAGTTCATTAATATTCATATCATGTACCAAAAAGTTGTTTAAATGCATGTGAACCAAATAAATATATAATTACCTTTCTAAGTTATTTTATCTTTGTTTGTTTGTATTAATTAATTGCAACAATTTATAGGGTTGTATATTTTAAAATTTAAGTTTAATAATCTTAGAGTGTAGACGGTGGAGAGATAAGGTTTTATGCATGTGGATGCAGTGGCGGACGCAGACTATTTTAGTAGGGGTGTCACACGTACTTCAAGCGGGTGCACCTAATAGAAAAAAAAAAAAAAAAAAATTACATTGCCTGCCGGAAATTAAGCAGTGGCCCGGGACCCCAAATGCCCCACTAAGGTCCGCCACTGTGTGGATGCCTAACATCATAAAATATTGCAATAAACATATATTCGACTATATATGTGCCTTTTTAATTTTTTATCAAACTTGATACTCATATTAAGGTAACTGAAATACTCAACGGAATAAAAAGATGACAAAACTTCAAAAATGGACCCTGTGGTTTCCGAAAATCTGAAGTTTAGTCCTTAATTTACAAAAACCTCACGGATCGTCCTTGTGGTTTCAAAACTTTTAACATATGGTCCTCTTCGCTAACTCCGTTACCAGTTAGCCGTTAAGTAAGGGGCATTTTTGTCATTTCACTGCCCAGGGACCATTTATAAGGTTTTGTATTACTTTTTAAAAAAAAATAATAAATAAATAAAATTTAATATGCAAGGGGACTCTCTCTTTCTCTCTCTCTCTCTCTCTCTCTCTCTCTCTTAGTTCGTCTCCTCCCCTTTCTCTCTTCTTCCCCATTCTTCTTCTTCCTCCAAAAAAAAATCCCCCTGCTTCCCTATTGTCTGCAAGCAAACAACTGCAACAGTAGCTGGTTGATCATCGAACCCAACAGAAGCTTGAGGGATTCGAAGACCATTAGAAGACGATACCCATTTGTTCCTTCAAGTTTGAACGGTACCGTCTCCTGCTTGACTTACAGGTTACGAGTATGGGAGACGATACCCATTTGTTCCTTCGATCTCGGCTGACTTACAAACAAGGGAAACAATCTACTAAAAAAACAAAAATGGTGGTGACCGATTTACTCACAGTGGCAGCAAAATGGTGGTGGTCGGACTTTCAACAGCGATGACGACAATGGAATGGGTCGGCGATGGAAGGAGGATGACGGTGGTGGTAGTGGCGACTCCGGCTGCCTCGTCTCTCTTCTATCCGGCAACACATAGTGGGAGGAAACAAAAGGGAAAGCAACAACGATTTCAGGATGTCTGGTGGTGGTGGGTTACGACAGGAGGAGGCGAAGAGGTTGCCACCATCGGCTGTGGTGGTCCTCTTCACCAGTGAAGTGAGATACGAGGAAAGGTGGTGTTGGGTGGTGTCTGACAGCTTGCTCCGATCAGTGGCAAGAGAGGGAGAAATACGGTGGTTCTCAGTGGTTACAACAACAGCAACACCACCCTTGGGGGTGATGGTGTTTCTTGGTAGTGAAGGAAAAGGGGGTGATGGGTGGATGGGTTGTGGTTTCCGGTGGAAGATGGGTGGCTGGGTTGTGGTTTCCGGTGGGGAAGGAGGTGATGGCAGTGGTGGTTGTAACAACCAAAATTTTCCAACCAATTTAAACTTTTCAAAAACAACCCAAATCCATTAATTATTACGAAAAGGTTTTCAATTACTTTATTATCAGAGTATCCCGGAAACATCAAGATAAAAATGAGGAGCGGTACGATCACGCCTTCGCCTTGCCACGATCTCCTGAAGTACCTGAAACAAAACACTGAAACTGTAAGCCCGAAAGCTTAGTGAGTTACCCCCAAAATACCAACCACATAACCATACACATATCAAATCATATCATAATACATAACAGCCATGCATATCGAGTCTACAGTGTGACTGGTCCGCCCGCACCGGGCCTTCAGTCCACCTGGTCCACTCCCTGAGTCTACAATATGACTGGTCCGCCCGCACCGGGCCTTCAGTCGGTCTGGTCCACTCCTCGAGCCTCGGCACGTCTGGACCACCCTCCTGGGGCCTTCAGCCTATCCGGACCGCTCGCTGGGCCTACGGTCTATCCGGTCCGCCCTGTGTATGTTGGCCTACAACACAAAGCAGGACCCGCCTCAACCCAACCTCAGTCAAACAACCATGTGCACATAAAACAGTCAATCACATAACAATCCCCAGACAAACCGATCTATCAGATCAAACAACATAACAACATCCTAACCAGGATATCGACCTAACCGGTCACTAACATAGCATTACCCTATATACCAGGATACCGACCTTAACCAGGTCACTAACATAATACCATCCTAATTACCAGGATGCAGACATAGCAAATCAATACATATCAAATAAATACCCGGATTCCCATCCGATAAAAGGCCGGCGTTGGTGCCGTAGACCCTGTTGATATAGTGAGGATAACTCACCTTGCAACTGTCGAACCGAATCACGAAAGCACAAACCCGAAGCACTGCCTCCAATTTCAACACCTATCATCATCAATGATCCAAGGACATAAATATCCAAAAATTACCATAATACCCCTGAAGTTCAAACTGGTCAAAGTCCACCTTCCTGATTGACCCTACTCGCCGAGTCAACCCATTGACTCGCCGAGTTCCTAACTCAGGAAACTCTCATAACACGACTCAACTCGCCGAGTCACCCCATGACTCGTCGAGTTCAACAATCTCCGAGTCCTATCCTGTCCAACTCACTGAGTCACCACTCAACTCACTGATCTGAATCTAACCAGAAGAGGTTGGGGGGTTTCTGCGTCGTGACTCGCCGAGTCCAAGAACAGACTCGCCGAGTCCAAGAACAGACTCGCCGAGTCCACGGCAACCTTCATCAGACTCGCCGAGTTGTTCTTCCAACTCGTCGAGTCTAAGATCATCATCATATGACTCGCCAAGTCACCCATGCGACTCGCCGAGTCACTACGCGACTCAATGCCTGAAACCCTGGCCCAACTCGCCGAGTTCATACGTGCATTCCCATATTCGAGAGATACAGAGCTACTCCTTTGCTCCAAACAATAGATCTGGGTCCCTAGAGTGCATTGGCAACATAAAGTTGCTACCTTTACGTGCTTCATGCCCCATAATTCCAAAAACCATGCTAGAAAGGAACTTAACTCATGGGGAAAGGCTTTTGCATAGCAACTAAAAGAGCTTTCTGCCTGTTTGATCCAAATAGAACTCAGATCTGGAGTTTCAACTCCAGATCTAACTCATGCACCAAAATCTCATCATATTATCTCCAAACAAACCCTAGACTCCATGAAAGAGGGATCTAGAAAGGAGAAGGCCAAGGATAATGATTCATTACCTCCAAAACGACCTCCCACTGAAGAATAAACCGAATCTCCACAAATCTCCTTGATCCAAGCTCCTTGATCTTCAAGACCTCTTCACAAATTACTTATCCAAGCTCCAATTTGCTTCCCAAGGACTCTCACACACGAATTTAGGGTTTCTGGATCTCAAAGGGTGCTAAGGGGGCTGAGGGGAGGACATTAAGTCCTTTAAATAGGGTGCAAATCCTAAGATTAGGGTTTTCCTCTTCCAGCACTGACTCGTCGAGTCCAGCCGCCGACTCGGCGAGTCAGGCCACCTAATCACGTGCCCGACACTCGCTTCGACCCGACGAGTCAAGAGACCTACTCGTCAAGTCCCTTCCTTAATTTTCACATAACACCCTTCAACTTCTTGCTTCTGAACTTGGGATGTTACAGTGGTTTTATAGTGGAAGGTGGTGCCACCGTGTGGAATCGTAAGTTCTTGAGAGAGAGAGAGAGAGAGAGAGAGAGAGAGAGAGAGAGAGACCAATAATATTAAATAGACAAAATTTCACAATTGGTCCCTGTGGTTTACAGAATATCGCACTTTGAGGACTTCCTAGCAAAAAGTCACGCGGCTGGTCCCTATAGTTTGTAAAATTACATGAAAGGTCCTACTGCCGTTAAATCTAACTTTTCAGCAGTTAGATTTTAATGTAAAAGACTATTTTTCCCTTGTACCAATAATGCAATACATTACAAACCTCAAGGACCATTCGTGTAATTTTATAAATTTGAAATTTTATGTATATATATAAATTATAAATTTTGCATTTTTTATTTATATAAATTATAAATATAAATTTTATATATATGTGTATATATAATTTCAACAATTTGATAAATTTTTTAAACTTTTTGACATTTTGTTTTCTATTTTTATTTTATAGTTTTAGTTATTTATGGTTTTTTTGTTATATTTTTATTTATTTTGAATCACGTAAATAAACTTAAATTCGATAAACCATATCGAAATTATTTTTTCTTTAATTTTTATTATTTGTGAATTGAAGCGTTAATGTTTTTTTTACTTTTTTTTATTTTTTTTTAATTTTATGCCGTTACTGTTCATGTTTTTTTTGGATGCTTCATAGTTAATATCGTTAACAACTTTACATTTGCATTTATCATTATCATTATTTGACATTTTGTTTTCTATTTTTGTTATAATTTTAATTATTTATTATTCTTCTATTGTTTTTATTTATTTTGATTCAAGTAATGAAAAATAGAAAAACAAAAAACAAAAACTCAAACACCAAATTCTAATATACTCTAATATATTAATACATTTTACATTTTCATCTTTTTTTTAGTTTTTTCGTATTTGTTTAAATTTTTTAGTATTATTTTGTAAATTTTTTTTCATATTATTTTTTAATTATTTCCTATTTTTTTTAATTATTTCATATTTTTAATTCTTTTTCATTGTTTCGTTTTATTTTTCATCAACTTGATAACTTTTTTTTGACCTTTTCCAAAAAGTGTAAAATGTATGAATATATTAGAGTATATTACAATTTTGGTGTTTGAGTTTTTTTGGTTTTTTATAATTTTGGTTATTTATGGTTTTTGTAAATTTTTTATTTTGATTCGCGTAAATAAAATAGTTATATTTATAAATATAAATAAAGAAAATAAACATAACTTTTTTATTTACACAAATCAAAATAAAAAAAAAAGTTACGAAAACATTAATAACCAAAATTAATAAAAAAAATGCGAAAAAAACCAAAAAATATGAAAAGTGTAAAATGTATTAATATATTAGAGTATTTTACAACTTTTGGGGTTTGAGTTTTTGGTTTTTTGTTTTTCTATTTTTCATTACTTGAATCAAAATAAATAAAAACAATAGAAGAATAATAAATAACTAAATATATATAAAAAACAACAAAAAGTAAAGTAATGATAATGATAAATGCAAACATAAAGTTGCTAATGATATTAACTATAGAACATCAAAGTAAAAAATAAATAAATAAATAAATAAAATAAACCGTAACAACAAAAAATTTAAAAAAAAACATTAACGTTTCATTTCATAATTAAGAAAAAAAAAGTTTTGATATGGTTTATCAAACTTAAGTTTATTTACTTGAATCAAAATAAATAAAAACATAAATAACCATAAATAACTAAAATTATAAAATAAAAATAGAAAATAAAAATGTCAAAAAGATAAAAAAGAAAATTTATCAACTTGTTGAAAATATATATATACATATATATAAAATTTATATTTATAATTTATATATATACGGAATTTATATTTATAATTTATATATACATAAAATTTCAAATTTATAAAATTACACGAATGGTCCTTGAGGTTTGTAGTGTATTGCAATACTAGTACAAGGGCAAAATAGTCTTTTCCATTAAAATCTAACAGCTGAAAAGTTAGATTTAACGACAGGAGGACCTTTCATGTAATTTTACAAACTACAGGACCAGTCACATGACTTTTTGCTAGGAAGTCCTCAAAGTGCGATATTCTGTAAACCACAGGGACCAATTGTGAAATTTTGTCTATTAAATAATAATAATTATTTTTTTTTAAAATAAGGCAAAACTTCATAAATGGTCCATGTGGTAGTGAAAAGACAGAAATGTCCTTTACTTAACGGCTAACTGGTAACGGAGTTAGCGAAAATGATCATATGTTAAAGTTTTGAAACCACAGGGACGATCCGTGAGGTTTTTGTAAATTAAAGACTAAACTTCAGATTTTCGGAAACACAGGGACCATTTTTGAAGTTTTGTCTAAAAAGATTAATCAATTCTCCATGTATGACAAAAGTCACAAAACGCTTGCTTATGGCTAATAAAACCCGAAGTAAGAAGGGAGATGCACGATCATCTAGTCAATTTACATTGCATTAAATTCCACAAAGTTTAATAGATTAGTATATAAACACAAAAATTAAAAGAGTTTGTCTTTCACATCAAACATCAAATTTATTGGATATCGACTTGTCATTCCAGATAATTCAATCATTTTATTAAACTATATATTATGAATGCTTCAACGGTCGAATTTCGAAAAGGGGAAGGAGAGAGACTTGGCACAAATATACCGAGCTCAACATCATTTTGCTCGATACCATGGACGAGGACGAGTGTTCCCCTAGGCAAAAAGAAAAGGCCATAGGCATACCAACCATTCCCACTAAAATTGACATCACAAAATGTGTATGTATGTCATATTATATATATATATATATATATATATATATATATATATATATATATATATATATTTATTGACAACCTATTCATTTATAAGATCGATTCAGTTGTATACATTAAACTATCGTTTGAATAGACTAAAACATTGCATGATAATACCTCTGCATGCAAGCAAATCACATGAAACTCATTTAGTAAATTAGGCCGTAAAAAACGTTCAAACCGCTAACGAGAAATCAATAAAATTAAGATAATCAACTGAAATTACTGCAAAGCCATAAATGAAAGGAAAATATGTTATATTGAAATGATTTCTTTTTTAAATATCATAAAATGTCATACATTTTGTAAATAGATTAATATCTCACATTACCATTGCATTCCATTTGTTGTTCATGTCGCAAATAATATGTATTTTCATCAAATATGAGTAATTTGATAAATATTTTTGATCAAATGAATTTGTTAGAATAATAATAAAATAAATAAATTTTCAAAATAAAAGTATCATTTTTGACATTGCAATTGCATCTTCTTTTCTGGTATGGTACGTTGGGAGTATCCTTAAAATAAAACATAATAATAGTGATCACGTGGCTGTATTTCATCCATTTGGATTTGATATAAAATAATAAGTTAATAACCTTTGTAAATTCAATTCAGAAATCAAGTAAATAAAGACACATGATTCTTTTGATTTTACAAGAAGATGGATACAAATCATACAATGTTGCAGATGCGCCCAGCAGTGGGCTGTACTATTACTGGGATTTGGCTTGCTTTTTGCCTCTTGGCAGTTGGCGACTTGGCTCTCAAGTCTGAACTATTTCAGTCAATACTTTATACTAATTCAAATAGTACCGACTGTTTTATTTAAGCCATTCAATTATTAAATTTCAATTATCAGATCCCATTTCTTCCTTCTATACCTGAAATTAAAGCTGCCATATTTCTGATTTATAAACTAAGTAAATTTGTTAAAAAAAGTTTACAAATACGCCATCTCGTATTATTATTATTATTATTATTATTATTATTATTATTCCTAACCATAATTATCAACAACAAATTTCTTTTATCTAACAAAAAGATTATGGGATTTCATCACATTTGAATTACAGAACTCTATCAAATTAATTAGGTTTTCATTCGATTTTGCAACCAAGCAATTAATAAACATCATACAAAGTTATAAAATCCAAAATCAAACCTAAGAAATCGAGTTTGAGCCCTCATACCTTCAACAAAGTGATTGAAGTATCATCGGTCCTCTATAGCCGTGTCGAAGAACGATACATAGATCCACCATCAGCCATGGTCACCCCTGTATTCTCCCTCCTCCTTCACCTTCTACCTCCTCCTTTCAAATGTCATTTCTACATTCTCCCTCCTCTGTATTTTGTGTTAGGTTAAAACCCAAATCAGAAATAACACAAACCAAAATTATTAAGTCGAAATCGTTTCAAGCCCTAATCGGATGAGAGAGTACCGGTGAGATTGTGCATCTGCTGCAAACATGGGGGTTTTCTTGAAAACATCATGCATACGTTTAGGTTAGATTTTCTACATATTTCTTTCTCTTTGATTTTCTGCAAATTTCTGGGTTTGTAAACTCACAACCAGATCTTCAATTGTGTGGTATTTATGTGTGTGTGTTTTTATCTTGACGTTATAGAAATCTTCAGTCAGATTGATAGGTTTCATATGCAATTACAGGTTCCCATTCTCGATGGATCAGCGAGGGAAAGGGTGGAAGCTATCGAGCAAGTTGGGATTGCAGTTGCTATGGATTCCAATGGCAGAAATTGTGAGAAACTAGCACCATATCTTACTCAACCTGTTCATGTGTCAAAAGGAGATTCTGTAATATCAGTATTCCCTTCTAAGCAAATTAGTCTCAGTTACAGAATAAATTTCCCATAGGTAAACCTAAATCCCTTTATTTCCCTTTTATAAATCAATGTCTCAGATGCTGCCTTCCGACGAACAGGTTCTGTGAGATATCAAGCTCAACCAGCTTCGACGGAGGTGAGGAAGATGATAAGTTTATAGTGTTGATTCTCCAATTACATAATAAGGTGCGAATGTTATCATGGGAGGCCCTGCATCATCTACACATCTTTATTTTCATACTAGCCGTTGTACACATGATGTTTTCTGTTCTCACTTTTGTATTTGGAGGGGTTAAGGTTAGTAAATGATTTCCTGAAATTGTTTTCTTTTCACTTGATTGATAAGTTTATCTTTTGTAACATCTATTAATTAATAGATATGCTAATGGAAACATTGGGAAACGTCTATCAGAGAAGAAAATATCAACACTTCACAAGGTGGTTCAAGTTCGATCATTATAAAAGTATAAATATATAGCTACTATGAATATGATCTACTTCACTTTCATTTTATGGATCTCAACTGTGATTTAGCTTAATTAGATTAGAAGTAGAAAATAGTATCAGTAAGATTTCAATGCTTTTTTTTTTTGTTCTAATATTGCATGCCAAGTGTTTGTGATATTGCATCAATGAATAGACCCAATTTCTTTTATTGAATCCTAGAAGATATAAAAAGAGAGAGATATTATTACAATATAGTGCCCTATCCTAGAAGATATGAAAAGAGATATATGCTTTACCATAAGGTTCCCTCAAGACCAGGTACATACTTATTTTTTATTTTTTTGACATTGACTATCCTTTAAAGATCAATATTCCAAATGACATCATCTCCTTCTAGAGAGATTTAATTTTAAGGCTTTTCAAAGCAGTTGATTGTTTTTTATGTTTCTTTGAGTTGCTTTTAAAGATTCAGTTAAAATGATCACTTTGTTCTGTTTCTATCTTGCTTTCCTTCTAAATTGACTATTTTTTTTTTCAGTTTTACAATAACTCAAAAAAAAAAAAAATTCAAATTATTTGTATGAATGGCCTTTTATTATGTTTTCCAATTTTTATTTTTATTTTTTTTATACTTGATTTACATTATATAATATATAAAGTCCAAATTATGTGTGTGAATTCAATAAGAATAAATTACATCAAAATCATTAAATTTTTAAAAATATATGTTTGTAAATTTATTATTTAAGACCAGTGTTGCAAAACTCGGCCAACTCGGCCGATTACTTGGAATCGGCCCTCCACCGAGGCGAGTAATGTGAACTCGGCAAAAAAACTCAGATTAAGTCAAACTCGGTCAAAAATCGGTCAACATCTCTCTAACTCGGGCCTACTCGATATTACTCGGTCTTACTCGGGCCTACTCGGTCAAACTCGGCCAACTCGGTCAAAATTGGTCAAACTCGGTCAAAGGGTCAAATTGTCATAAAAAGAGAAAAAAGTCAAGAATTTCAAGATTAATATGTATAATACACTTAATGATTTATTATTTAACACACACATGTGATTATTACTATATATATATCTTAAATTTTCAGTAATTATTTATGAAGTGAGACATTTGTGTGTATTTCAGTTTTTATGTATTCACATGTATCTAATTTTGTTATATATTTCAATCAAATTATGATTTTAACTTATGATTTTGACATATATAATTTTCCTAAAAATATTTCTACATGAATTACCGAATCCGAGTATTCCCCGAGTACTCGCTACTCCCCAGTCGGCCAAGCAGGTACCAAGTAGCAAGTTCTACAACCTTGTTTAAGACTATAGTTATTATTATTATCCATGTTACTTATTATCAAAAAGGTCTGGACTAGCGCCAGTGGTCCAAAAAGGTCTGGACTACCACCCTCGACCACCCACTGCCACCGTGACCCACCACCATCCAACATCCCCTGACCTGTAATCTATTTCCCCCTCCTTCTTCGTTTTTTTACTGAATTGAGAAAACCACCAATGAAGGTGGAGACTTTCCGGCAAGGAAGACAACCCGCAACCACAGATTTCGGCCACCACCGGGCCCCACTCCACACCCATTTACTTTCTCCGCCGATTCCGACCCAATACATAGTAACCGGAGCCGCTGGAACGGACTCCAACCACCACAGTAGATCGCCGCCGCCGCCTTGCTGCTCGTTGCCGATTCCGACCAGATAGAGAGGGGTGTAGGGCACTTCAAATTAACCCCTTCTTTTTGCAAGGCGAAGAACAACAACACACCATGAACGTCGTCCCTGCATCCAACGTCGCCGATTAGAAAAAGCCATATCAAATTTCTATGCAAGCCTTGCGAGATTCATCATCCCTACAACTAGGGTTCCGACGAGTTGAGTTGTGAACATATATCGAGGTGGGATCTTCATGTGGTGTCAAGAGGTTGGTGGTGTCCGATGGGATTCCACAGCAGCAGCGACGGAGGGCTGCAAGCCCTGCTGCTTTTGCTTTCCTGTTCCGATGGGTTTGACGAGAGAGAGAGAGAAAGAGAGAGAGAGAGAGAGAGGTGGGGTGGGGTTTGGTGGGTTATTAGCTGTATATTTATTTTTGATTTTTTTTAATCTGAAAATCAGAAAAGCAAATAAGAAAAAAAGAAAATCATATTAATAGGGGCAAATCCATCATTTTGAAAAAATACATAATAGATTGGACCAAAAACGCAACAAAGTGAGTTTTATACCTCTGGTGCTAGTCCAAACTTTTTTGGACCAACGTGACAATTTTGAGTAATCCACAGGGACTATTTGTGCAGTTTAGTCTTTATCTATCATAATTGTTGTCACTATGCTTTATAACTTTTCACATTTGTTATAAAGAATCACTACTTTTTCTATTATCATAATTGTTGTATAAAAAAGTTTGATTTATAAATACTTTTTACAATTTTATTATTTATATTCATTTTTATTTATTATTCATATATGTCTATTACTTCCCCATTTGAATATATAATTGTTTTCTTCTATGTACTTATTTCTCTTATTTTCCAATATAGTTTAAATTTCATATAATATCATTTCTATGAATATTTCCATTTTTTAAAACTATATTCATAATTTTATTGCATTATACAAAATCATAATTTTTTTTAACATTTCTACAAAACAAATTATTGATCGGATATTCAAACCATTATGATTTCGTAGTTTTAACCTATCACTATATCATTATCAAATTACAGACAAAACAAATATATTTATAAATTATTTTAATTTTTTATTATTATTGGTCAATAATTAACTTATAATTTAATTAAAATTAAATTTATCTTTTTCATCCGTGGTGGTGAGGTGTTATAACCTACTGAAATAATAAAACAACAATAATTTTTGAGTTGCAATATGCTCCAATAAGTAGTTTGACAAGTTGACATATTTTCTTGCAAAAACTTAAGGCAAGTATTTGGCAAACACCCCAATAAACCTTTTTGTAATTCAACCATTCCCGTTTGAACCGCAAAACACTTCCCTTTCCCCCCACCTACGGCCCGGCCGCCGCCGCCGATTATAACAAAATCCAGCGATTTTTCTGGAAGATATATTTTGGCTCCTTCAAATTCGGTAAGTTCCGTTTATTGTTTTAATTTCAGACTCGAGTTTGAATTTCTAGTTACCGATGATTTTCATCAAAACCTTGAACCTTTTGTCAACGTCAAGATTGATATCGAACCAGATTGACCTTCTTGGAAGTAGTTTATTTACTCTATAATGGACTCTGAATCTCACTCTATCCTCTTCGTACGCTGTATGAATTCGAGAATATCTTGTGTGGAAACGCCACCACCGCGTCATCCATTGGAAACATGCTTATGCAAATTGCCAAATTCTATTATTCTTGACCCGAAAATGAGATTTTGTAATTCGTGTAGATCCTTATAAACTGTTTTTTGCGCCCGTGATTTGAAATAGGCAACGTTACGTGTTTATATCGGTTTCCATGTGGTTTTGTTTCCTCGCAAGCTTTTCTCTTGAATGCATAAGCTGCAACATTGATTCAATGTTATGCTGCTCTTGATTAGCCTCGTGGAGATAACTCAAGACTCCATAGAAGAAGATGATGATGATGGCCAGCCATCTACAGTAGTATCTAAAAAGAAACAAAACAATGGCATTGAAAAATAAAGTGCAAAGTATCGTAGTTTCCTGGTGGAGAAAGAATCCCCTATTGCTATCCACCTCAAGGACGCTAAATACCTCTGCAACTGGTTATGATAACCAAATCCTCAAGTCTCCTCCTCTTGTTTCCCTAGATTTCCCTGATGTATGGACTTCTAGTTCTACCAATTATAACCCTCCATCGATCCACAAACTCGGTAAACAGATTATTTGATAAACTTATCTGCTTGTCAAATTCAAATTTCATTCATATTTTTTGTGTTTGTTACATCTTACAAGCATAGCGTGACTGATATTTGAAAACAGGTAGTGATGAGAAGGAGATTGCTAGAGTGATCGATGGAAAACAAATTGCAGAGGAAATTATATCAGCAGTGGGTGTTGAGGTAAGAAGAATGAAGAACACAATTGGTGAGGTTCCTGGATTGGGTGTGATTTTGGTAGGGGAGAGGAGGGATTCCCTAACATATGTTCGTAACAAGATGAAAGCATGTGAGGAGGCTGGATTCAAGTTTGACTTGACTCAATTTTCAGATAAGTGTAATGAAGATGAAGTGATTGATGCTATAATGAGGTTTAACACAGATCCATCTTTTCATGGTATCCTCGTGCAGCTTCCTCTTCCTCAGGTAATTCGGAAAGAAATATGAATTTACTTTCTTTGAGTTGTTGAGACTTGAAACTTGAAACTTGAAACAGCATCTAAAGGAAGAGAAGATTTTGGGTGTGTTGAGACTGGAAAAGGATGTGGATGGTTTTCATCCAATGAACATGGGACACCTGGCGATGAGGGGAAGGGAACCGTTATTCATCCCATGCACTCCGAAGGGTTGTGTTGAGCTATTGATCAGATCAGGTGTGGAGATAATGGGAAAGAATGCTGTCGTCATTGGTAGAAGCAACATTGTAGGTTTACCCGTGTCCTTGCTGTTACAGGTGATTCTCTCTCTATCTCTCATGGTATATACAGATATTATTATTATTTTTTTTAATTTGGAAATTTTAATTAATTGTGGGGTCAGAGGCATAATGCAACTGTTAGTGTTGTTAATGAATCAACATCAAACCCTGAAGAAATAACACGAGAGGCTGACATTGTGGTGAGTGCGGTTGGAATACCTAATTTGGTGCGTGGAGACTGGATCAAACCTGGTGCTGTTGTTGTTGATGTTGGAACTCATCCTGTTGAGGTACTTATAAATTATAATTCCTTAATTATTTATATAAATATCAATTGAAAACATTTGAAAAAAACTTAGTTTGAAAAGAATAGTGTGCAAAACAAAGCCTTAATGCTTAAATTGGGTGTGTAGGAGGAGGGGGGTTGTGAGGAAGGAGGTTATCGGTTAATAGGAGATGTGTGCTTTGAGGAAGCATCAAGGGTAGCTTCGTCAATTACTCCTGTGCC
The DNA here is from genome assembly GCF_052849685.1 of Lactuca virosa. Lineage (NCBI taxonomy): Eukaryota > Viridiplantae > Streptophyta > Magnoliopsida > Asterales > Asteraceae > Lactuca > Lactuca virosa. Next base: position 398,614,374 of record NC_136430.1, on the reverse strand, counting down.
AGGTGGAGTGGGCCCCATGACTGTTGCCATGTTGCTTTGCAATACCCTTCAGTCAGCTGCACGTAAATACAATTTTGTTTGACGAGTTGGTGTTTGGGTTCACATTTTAGGGGCTTAAGATAAAAAAGGTTTATGTATGTTGTTTAATTATTGCAAAATGTATATTCCATAATGGTTTTGGTTTAAATTAGGGAAGATTAGAATTTGTTTTAATGGTTAGTGCATTTTGCTATTACTATATGTTTTGGACTTTTTGATGTCTATTCAGTTCAAGACCTGTAAAGTTTTTATATATGCTTATTTAAAACACATATAGGTCAAAAAGTCTTACATTTTCCACCAATCAAGGCAATTTTTAGGTCTATCTATTACCTTTTGATGCCACTTATATCTATTTAGGACCAACTGATATAACTTTAGGTCAATCTAAAATATTTTTTTGACATCTACCTATATCTATTTAGGTACTCTATTGAAACCAAAAGTGTTTGTAGCTCTGTTAAGATTTGTTTGTATTTTATGTTATTTCAGAACATACAAAGGTCAATTTGGGAAATTAAGTTTTATATAAAATTATTTAAGAATATTTAGGGGACAGAATCAATTAAAGTCTTAAGTCTACACATGGCCTACTAAGATATACAGCGGACCAATTTGACACAATTTAGGACTCAATTAAGACAAGTTAGGACCTACGAAGATCTACTTAGGTCCTACTAAGTGTATTTAAATATATTTAAGTCATTTTAGATGTACTTAGATTTATTATAGGCCTACTTATATTTTTTTTTAAATTATTAAGGTCTATTTATGTATATCCAAAACCTTTAAAGTATATATTTGTGTCCAATTATCAAAACTTTTTCCAATGGTTGAACTCTTTAATATATAGTATTTTTTTAAACAAGCTAATTCTTTTTAACCTGTCTAAAATGTTATATAAAACCGTCTTATTTAATTTGTCATTTTTAAACACACATCATACTTCAATACTAGATTTTACAAAAAAAATAAAATATTAATAGATATTAATATTTAAATAATTAAATATACCATTCAAAAAGAATATGAAAAAATTTATTGTTATGAATTTAATGTCTGATAAGTAAAATATGAATTAATATCTAATAAAATAAATTAGTTAGTGAAGAAATAATAAAGATTTGAAATTATTATAGTGTAATTAGTTTTATGCAGGACTTATTGAGGTCCGTACTCCGTACTAGGGTCTTTTTAATCTATTCAAGTCGTATATTAAGATCTATCTAACCATATTCACGTCTATTTGGATATATTTATGAAAAATAAAATTAGTTAAAAGTACTTTAAGAGGTATTAAAGTGAATTACTACCCAATATGTTGTTTAAAACATGTGCACAATCCCTTATAGTTTTTACAGATACAACTTGTTAAATTGCAAGATACATAATTACATATATAGATAGATCATCATGTGATACAGACAAACACCTTGCATTAATTGTATTATTGGTTACCAAGCAATCTCACATTTCTTCATCTGTTGATTCCACAACTGGTGCTATACAGTCCACCTTGTATCGAAGGGCCTGTTAATTTAACATGTTTAAAGTCACCTATTTTATTCTTACTATTTATTTAAGTAAAACTCTATCGTTAAATTTCAATCAATCGTTAAGGTTTACTGCTTAAATTATGAAACACCAACCTTTTTAAAGAACGTTGAAAAAGAATTATCCCAAATCAGTTTATACTTGCCACCCATGATTGTACAAAAGTTACCCTGCAACACAATTCATCAAATCCTTCCATTTCATTTCCAATGCTATTTATTAAAATAATGTTAAATTCATAAGAGCCATTGCCATTTTTAATTCTGAAAATGCATTGCAGGGATAATTTAAGTTTTATTTATTTTTTCAAAAAAAAAAAAAGTTACTTACTTGGTCAGACTCATACCGCCTATAAGGCAAGATTAGCTATATAACATGAAACACATTAAAAAACCAATTAATAAAAAAAATACAAGTGAGAACATATAATAAAAAAAATTAAGTGTAATATGTGCATGGCTTAACTTACTGTTTTTTGTCCCGAAGAATTTGTGTACTCTATGCTGAATCCAATATCCTGTGCAACATTTCACATATCAACATCTGAATAATGAATAATTTCATTGCTTACTTACAATGGAAAAAGGACTTATAAAAATTATTTAATTATTTTCAACTACAAAACGCTGAAAATATATAGTAGATATGTACCATGCTAATTCTCCTTTGTGCTATGGAGAAATCCCAAGCAATGTATGAATTTACTGATTCCACCTCCAATGAAACCTTAACGGAAAAAGCATGCAATTTAAGTGATAAAGTTTTAAATACAGTGATAATATAATGTCAAGTAGAAAATAAAGTAAACAATTTGAAGTGAAAATGACTAATAAACCAATAACAAAAGTGAAACATTTGATATTGGCTAAAGAAATACCTCAAAAGTTGTCCCTGCGAGGACACTTGTTTCTCTATAGTCATCATTTTTACTACAAAAAAAAAAAAATAATAATAATAATATAAGATAATAAATCATTTCAATAATTCATAATACAAGGTATATAAAGGACGATTTAAGTTTTAACACTTACTTTGCTTCTATTGCGCCAGCTTCCTCAGCTGTAACAAAGAAAGGAGAATTTGCAAAAACTTCCCTGTAAAAACATATATAAGACACTTTTCATCATGTACAAAGTACAAACCAATACCAATATGCCATGTGTCCTTCAATCAACACAAACAAATAAGTAACAACAGAGAATCATTCATTACCCAATGAAACTCAAGAATCTTTCCAACTCAGACGCATAGACATTAATCGCTTCTTCTAACATAGATATTTGATGCTTTTCCCTGGTTATTATAATAATTTGTAAATGAAAATCAAATCACTTGTTGTACAACTTAAAAACTAATAAAGAAAAAGAATGATGAAGCTCACAATTTAATATCTTGAAAGCGTAACCATGACAAAGAAATGAAAAGGTGAATATTAAGCACCAAATTTGTAAGGGCATACATAGGGGGCCCATAGCGATACCTCTGTTCCTCCATTGGCCTAAATATGTAACAATTTAGCAACTCAAGACCAAATTTTTATAGTTTTTTTTTTTAAATATTTTTATAGAAAAGAACATATATACCCTTGATCATCATTTATCTGCTTTACAAAATCCAGTAGAACCTGTGGCACACCTACTAAGTATTTCACAACCGTCTTATACACACCTGCAGCTGAACCCAGTTGAGCTAACTGTCTTCTCCTGGACACAGATACTTTTATTATATATAATAATAATAATAATAATAATAATAATTACCTTTCCATTTGTTGGTGCCATAGGAGAGCATATTTATCGCGTATGGATCCACCAGATGTTACAATTGCATCCACTTGAGCTTTTTTATTCCTCTCAGAGCGCTCTCTTTGTTGTCTAATTAGTGCACCTCGAAAGTCTTGAGGCATATATGTCATAACTGTTGGCATTTATTTAAAAAAAAAAAACATCAAGACTTGAATATCACCCCATAATTGGAAAACAAAAAAGGCTCTGAGAATACTAACCTGTGTTGAACACGTTTTCAGAACTCTTGGATTGAAAGGATTCCAAAACCTTCAATATACCTTTACATTTATCTTTTAGCTTTTTAAGAAGATGACCAAGTTCAACATCTTCGGGTGTGGACTGATCTTGAAGCTGATTTTTAAACAAACAGGAAAACTTCTTTAAAACTCTTTTGCTAAATGGAACTAAATTCAAGATGTAGTCTACAAGAATTTAAAAAACTTTGATTCTCACAGATTTTGGCCAATGAGAGCGTTCTAGCAAGAAAATGATTTCTTCAATCTGCTCTCGATTTTTCCACATATTCTCATCAATTTTATGTGGTGGCTGCATCTCCACTTCTTTTATCAACAATCTTTCTCCTGAACTCAATGGACATTAGGGTTTTATGCACAACCAAAAGGGGCACAAAGCCTAAATAGTACTTATAGCATCTCAAGAAAAAAAATCCTAATTGATCTTCTAACAAGAGAAATATCCTTGTTGATCTTCTATCAAAAGCCATTTTACAGTATTACGAGTAAGGAATTGTGGAATTACACGACAGAAAACGAAAATAAGCGAGGGAAATAAATAATCGAACCTTCTGGAAGCGGAAGGGAAGTCTTCCGCAGATGGTCGGAACAGGTGTGAAGCTGTTGGGAAAGGCGGGAAACGTCGTCGGAAATGGGAGGAAATTGGTGTTTATCATAGTAAGAAGAAAGAAAAGCTCTGGTTATGGGAAGCATACCACCTTTGGAAGGCATTCTAATTGATAATTGATTGATCACTCAGATCAGGCTCTGCTCTGTATAACTAACTAGTGCTGCTGCATTGATTCACTTTGTAGTATGCAAAATTCATCGATCTTCTTCTTCATCCAGAAAGGTATAATTATCTGTTGGGGACTATAAAGTAATGAAATTTGAGGATAGAGAAAAGAGAATATCCTGAGTTTAGAAGAAGATCCTGCTCGGTGGCGGTGGGTGACGAAGGAAGAAAAGGAACCACCAACTTTACCGTTACGATTCGGTGTTTCCATTCATTTATGTTTCTTTCGAAGTTGGTTAACTCCATCACCATTTATTTTCAAAATTTCACTTTTTCCGTTTTATTAATATTATTGGTACAAACTACAAACTAAAAAACATTCAAAATACAAAATAATGTTCCTTCAAAATTTAGGGAAAATACAAAAAAAAGCAGTATATTTTGCCAAAAATTCGGTTTAACCATCAGTTTTTAATAATTTATGAGAAAACCACCAATTTTTAGTAAAATGTTTCACTGAGACCACTGGTACCTATTATAGCCGGTTTTGCAAGTTAATTACGAAAAAACTACTATATTTTATCACTATTTACGATTTAACCACTTTTTTTTTATATTTTTTCTATTAAAATGAAAAGTTTTGAGGTTATATTTCATCATTATTTATGGTGCATCAACAAGTCCATAACAACATATTTTTAACGCTATAAATACATAATAAGTGGTCAATTGAACAATATCATAACACCAACCATATGATATATTGTTTAACAAAAGCTAATGCATCACAAAAGTGGGGTTGGTTTCTCAAAAATAGGCCAATTAACAAATCATGTAAGGCCAAACAAAACACATCAAAAAGAGCAATCTATCATCTGCCCACCTAACCTATCAACCCACTATACAACTCCCAAAATCTATTCAATTGCTAAAGGATTTTCTGATGCAGACCCTAATCCATCAATTTTCTTTCCAAGTTTGGCTATCCTCTCAGATGGCCTTCGTTTTTTTATTGTAACTTGTGGTTGTGTTTCGTCTATTCCTTCCTCTTCATCATCTTCAGTATGCTCAGCTGCAACACATCTAGCAATCTCATCTTCGGTGTATCCACTTTCCCTTAAATCTTTGATGCTTTGAGTCTCATGTACCATTTCAGCATCAACATCAGCTTGTGTCTCAAGAACTTGTTCCTACAGTACAGAAATAAATTAGTTACATTTCACTTCCAAAACAACCCTAAACACAATCCCAAAACAGCCCTAAGACACTCCCAAAACATCCCCAAAACTGTCTATAATAGCCATAAAAAACAGCCCTAAAACACCCTAAAACATCCTAAAAACACCCAGAAAAACAGTCTAAAAACAACCCTAAAAACACCGTAAAATACCCAAAAAATAACCTAAAACAATTCAATAGCTAGATGGAATAAGACATACCATGGTTTCTTTAGTTTGTTGCATTTCTTGCACAAGCATTTGTTGTGTTTCTTCTTGCACGTTGTTTCCAAGACTTCCTCTTGCCCTTCCTATCCCCCCTCCTTTTGCCCCTCTACTTGACCTACTTTTCCTTGAACGTCTCTCAGATTCATCAACAGTCCTTGGCCTACCCTTTCTCTTTGTTTCTTGTGGTGGGAGTACCTGTTTCGGATTTTTACATGATCTGATATTGTGTCCAATTTCAAAACAATTTTTACATGTTATCACTCGACTAGTGGCATACTTATCATTCTTCTCGGACACGTGCCTCTTCCGTTTCACACTAGGCCTTCCAGGCATTTTTCTATCCTTTGGAGGTAATGGCTTCGTATAACTAGTCACCTCCCACATATTACTACCATTGAGAGGTAGAATGTTATCTTTGTAAGCTTCAACAAACATTGACTTTTTAAAGTAAAAAGAGACTTTGCTTTCTGGACTTATATGAAATGAGTAAAATGTGGCACAAGCATGCAAACACGGGTATCCACATAGCTCCCATGACCTACATGTGCAAGATTGGTTTTCAATGTCTACCTTATACGCTTCAAAACCACTCCTAACTTCAAAATAGTTTCCCCCACTTGGAAAGACATTCCAATACCTAATATTAATGAAACATCAGTTAGTAAACACACCAGTTACTTACAATCATAAGTAAAAATAGTCTAATACCTTAAACTCTTTTTGAAAATTGCCATTTTAAGCGGAACTGATGGGCAAAATGTCCCCTTCCCATGTTTCATGTAGCTTAGACATTGTGTTAAACCTGTTCATCATGTATAATCGAATTTCTTCCAACATTGTAATAATCGGCTTCTTCCTTGCTTTATCAATTACAAAATTAAATGACTCAGACATCCCGTTCTCAACTGCTTCACATGCCTTTCCTGATGCAAAGAATGCCCTACACCATGACTTAGGGTTCATGGCCATCAAATGTTCATATGCTCCTACACTGCAATACAAAGGAAACAAAAAAATATAACACATATTAAACATACAAAATTTATATATATATATATATATATATATATATATATATATATATATATATATATATATTGGCGTGGCATACATTATTGCCTTAATGGCATTCATGTGCTCCGTGAACTGCACTTCAGCAGTGGATTTCGCAGCTAGCCAAAAAAGTTTCTTTAATACCACACTAGGGTATGTTTTCCTCAGGTTGGCATAGATATGCCTCGCACACTGTCTGTGCTATGCATGTGGAAGGACCTCCTTTACTGCCTCAATCAATCCTTTGTGTTGATCTGAAATAATAGACAACTCCATACCGCCGTTTACTCCAAGGTCGTCACTCAACAATTCGATAAACCATTTCCAGTTATCTTTATTTTCTATGTCTACAACCGCCCACACAATAGGGTATATGTGATTATTTTCGTCTCTGCCTACAGCAGCAAGCAACTCACCCTTCACTTTTCCCTTTAAGAAGCAACCATCCAGTCCAAAAATCCTTCTACACCCTCTATTCCATCCATCTTTCAATGCTTTGAAGCATACATAAAATCTATGAAAGTAGTTTCCATCAGGGTTAACATGAACGCCTAACTGCACAGTAGATCCTGGGTTCGATCGTGTAATCTCATTTGCATAATCCCACAGCCTCTCATAGTGCTGAGTAAGCTTGCCTTCAATCATTGTTTGAATTCTTATCTTGGCTCAACGACATTGACTCTTGCTTACCTTACAAAAAAACGTCTTCTGTATATCATCTTTGAAGTCATCCAATTTCATATTGGGCTTAGCAATGAACTCCTTCAAGTAGTGTTTTGCAATCCAATCTGGGTTCACAAGTGCACCAAAATCATAACTTCTAATGCATAAATGTTTCCCCACAATCTTCTTTATTTGAAAAGATCGATCACGTCCCATCCATGACGCCCAAAGAACAAATGGACATGTTTTTCCATCTCCTGCTTTGCCACATTTAACTTGTATCCTTTTATTGTCACATCTTGTAAATCGTAAAGGATACCCATTTGCCACCGCATAATTGGTCAAAGCAAATTTCAGTTGTTGTGGGCTCTCATATATTTCTTTTTCTGTTGGTTTCATAAGACTCCATTTAGTCTTTGAGTTGTGGACAGGAAATTCATATTCAATCCCTTCTTCATCATCATCAGCCTTTGGTATACTTGGTGACCCACCTGATTCTTCCTCATGCCCAAGAGTTTCAGCAAATGAATTGGACAGCTTGCCATTATCACATAACAAATTGAGAAACTCATCATTTTGAGTTGTAACATCCTAAAATTTAAGATAAGGTTCTTAAATTAATTAAGTAATTAAATAAAGCATGATTTACGTAATTAAGTCATTTAAATGATAATTATATCATTAATTGATATAAAGCTTAGAAAGTTAAAGGTTGAAATGTTAACATTTCAGAGTCAAGGGACCAAAAGTGCCAATTTGGCAAAGTGTGTTTGACCAAGGGTTGACTCAACTAATGAAAGTGATTAAAAAAGTTATGTAATGGATGGAGAGGGACTTAGGATGTCTATTCTCAAAGAAAAGTCACTTATATTGGAAGAATGGACCATATTTGACAGAAACGAGAAATTAGAGGGACTAAATGTGAACAAGTGGGAAATAAGATGAACACTCCCTTCTTTCTCTTCCAGTTACGTATTAAGCATGCTAGAGAGCTTCAAATGGCGATTTTCTTCTCCTTTCAATCTAGGGTTCGATCGAAGTGAAGAATGAAACAATCAAACAAAGGAGAGAATGAATCAAGGCTTGAAAGGTAAAAATTTTCTCATCCTTTAGCTTAGAATTCGAATTTGTGAAGTGGGTATAATCCCCAATGTCGAATTTGATTGGGTTTAATGATTAGGGTTTTGGTTTCTAACCTCTCTTGAGTTGTTTTGATGATCATAATCTCAATCCAATCATCCCATTGATGGATTTGAGGATTTAGGTAAAAAGCTTCATGAACCCTAGAAAACCCAAATTGGGGATATTGCAATTGATGATGAAATGAGATTGGATTCTATGACCTAGATGATATTTGATAGCAATAAACCAATTGTAATGCTCAAATTCATCCATGATGGTAGAATCAAGCATAAAGATGGGTTTTAGATGGTTAGGTGAGAAATTGTGATGAATACAATGAAATTGTTGGAATGTGAGCATTTGATGAGTATATGATACTCATAATCATGAGTTGATACTAAAAATATGATTTGAATGCAATAACATGAAGGCTTGAGTGATTTATGGTTGAATTTATAGAATATTTTGGGCGTAAGGGTATTTTGGGAAATGTATAGATTACTACAAAAAGTTTGACATCTAAGAAGTGAATGACATTCATGAATTTGAATTGACACTATAGAGATGATATTGGAACATAAACACGAAGGGATGCTAGTAAGGTTCTAGCTTTAGTGATTGTTTTGATCCAAAGGGTAATTTGGGAAACATGGAATGGAATCGAGGATTCCATGGTTAGTTTAAGTACTTGCAATGAGATTAATGGTGGTTTAATCTACTTGACAACACCCAATGATGTATTAAATGATTTGGGAATAAGTCATATTGGTTAAAGAGTGTTTTTGAGCAAATTGAGCTCTTAACCCTTTCATTTGAGTGTTTGTAAGCATTATGAACTTAACATTTTGATTGAGAAATTTATGAATTAAGTTGAATATTTTGACATGATAAAACATCTTTTAGTAGTACTTGGAAACCCTTATAAGTGTTACAAATGGTTACCTAAAAGACCAAAACCACCCAAGCAAGTTTAGGACTCAAAAAGTGAGTTTTTGGGGGGTGTTTGAGCTGCTACGGGACGCGACCCGCGTGGTCGTGCACGCGGCCCGCGCACATACAGCAGATTGCCCGGCTAGACGAAACTTTAGTATTTTCCTCATAACTTTTGCATACGGACTCGGATTTACACGCGGTTTTCGCCTACATTCATATTTGTGCATAAGGAATGAGATGAAACAATAAAATTTAGTAATGGAACCTTTGAGGGGTATTTTGGTCATTTTAATGACTTGTGTCCATGTTATATAGGTGTTGATTGAGAGTGCTTCAATAAGGAAATGAACTAGAAGAAGACTAGCTATCCTATTTATGATTGAGGTGAGTACGTGTTGGCATTTTTCCCACTTTGGGGTACATGGCAAGATGATTTTATGATAATGAAATGCAATGCTTTGATATATGAATTGTTTTGAAACGAAAGCGGCAAATGTTTTTGGAAAGGGTATTTTGAAAGAGTGCCTTAAAGGAAAGAATGTTTTTGAAAGAAAAGAATGTTTTGGAAGATCGAATGTTTTGAAAATATGATTGAAATGTTTTGAATTATAGATGCTTTACTTTTGAAATGATTTTATGATACTAATGTATGAAATGTGTAAAGCATGGAAAGTAATGAAAAGAAATGTAAAGTAATGAAAAGGAATTGAAAGTAATGAAAGGAATTTGAAAGTAATGAAATGAAAACTGCCCGGGCCATGATACCTCATAAGAGGCACTGGAGGAATCTATCGGGGTGGCGCCTCCCCTTCGCGAGATAGATGTCCTATTATGATACCTTGGTGGATTGATTTGTTCTTTCCACCTTGGCCTTGGAAATGATGTCTTGGTGGATTGATTTGTTTTTCTACCTTGGTCTAGACTTGGGAGTGGTTCCTTTATTGGACGTAGACCCTAAGTATAAAAATGGCAACGGTTTAATACCGGAATTAGCCCTTAATGATAAAAGGAAATGGAATATGGAAATATGTCTTTTGAAATGAAATGATAAGATATGAAATGAGATGAAATGATATTTATGATGCGTACGAAACAAGTTTTCCTTGAAAATGCTTGAAACTGATTTATGGTCTAAAACTATGTTTTGCAAAGATTAAACGTTTTTGATGAAAAGTGATAAGTTTTGGGTCACAAACCCACGTAGCTCACGAGACATTTTTGTCTTACGTATCTCTTTTTAATGCCATGTATTCCAGGTTGCAATTAAGGAGAAAACTGATAGATGGAAGTTAGAAGATTAAGAGATAGAGAATGGAGTGGAACTTGTTAAGTTCCTTATTTAATGTTATTGATGTAATTCGTATTTCCTGGCTATGGTTGTATGATGCTTAATCGTAACACCCAAGGTTTTAATTGTAATTATTTTTGTGGGACCGGTTTTATGTTAAATGGGAGTTAATACCCAAATGTTTTTATAACCATAGCATTTGAAAAAGTTTTGAAAAATTTAGGGTGTTACATGAGTAAAGTTCAAACCCCCTGCTATTTCATCTTCAAGAGTTACATCCAAACTTTCATCATCATTGATTCCATCATCACAGTCACCACTAAAATCATGTACATTTGCAGATGATTCCATTACACACCTGCCATAACATAATAATCAATGTTACAAACATATATTGATGGATTAAAACAGGAAAAAAGACTCCCCAACTCGAACCTGTTATTAAACCCTAAAACCGAGCCTGACAGGAAACCTTAAAAGCAGATACGAAACCTTAAAACTCCAAAGAATTCAAAACACTGAACCCTAAATTCGATTTTGACATGAAACCCAAAAAACGAAGCCCTAATTTGCAATGTACTGTGTTCGATTCACTAAAAAGAATTCAAAAACTTGGTAAAGAAACCAACCTGCTTCGATTCTGTAATCCTTTCAGACGATCGGCTTTAATGAAGCTTCAATGTCGATCGATTGGGGGTTGCATCGACTTCACAGTAAAATCATCCCGCTCGTTTGTTGGAGGAGTATCGAATTTGTTTTTAGTGTATGTCTATTAGCCTCAAATGCCACGAATTAATCTATAACCTGTTTTACCGGCTGCTTCAAGTCATAATGGTTGGGTTAAAACGTTTTTAAAAAATATGATGGTTTTATTACAACAAATGAAAATATGATGGTTAAACCGACCCAAGTTACAAAATATAGTGCTTTTTTCGTCATTTTCCCCAAAATTTATTGTTTATCAACTATCAATCATACAAGCATTATATTTCTAGTAATATTTCTTTCTCTATACAGTAATTTAATTTTTATAATATAATTTTCTAAAATATAAATCATTGTATGTAGAGAAAAAGTGTTGGCGTACGAAAGCAACTATTTGTTTTCGTTATCCATTTTATTGTTCGATGTTTTTGTTTTTTTTTTTTTAAAACACTATCCTCATTATAAATTGAAATCATCGTATGATAAATTTAATATTGTTGGGATTATTACATGGCATTTGAAGCGGAAAAAAAGAAAAAAAAAATACAAAATCAAAAAATAAACTGATAATAATGACTTATGTATTCTCCTACTTCATTTAACTTCTCTTTTTAAAAACAAGAAAATTTGTAAGGTATGTGATTTGAAGCATCGCCTAGTAGGGTTGTGGTGAAGTTTTTTCATTAAATCAATGTAAAAGAAAAACTTGTTATAGTAAAGTTTTTTCAATTCGTTTTTATATGGGCGTTGTATAAGTTATATCTATAATTTGTGAACCTATGAGACCCATTAAATCAATGAAAAAAAAATCATATTAAGAACTTATTAATTAACAAGCTCTCATAAAAATAATACCTAATTTTGAAAAAGCTCGTGTAATATCTTCTTCACAAATATGTCCCTACTTTGGTTTATAACTTTTCTTTGCATATATTTAGATGAATACTCAAGTTTGTTAATTTAATATATTAATATATTTTGTAAATATTTTGTTTGATAAATATAAAGCATTTTCAGATTTATGTTCATTTTATAGTATAAATCTTTTTACTACTTGATATTATTATTATTATTGTTATATTTTTTTCTATTATAAAACGACAAACACAACACACTCCTTATATTACTTCTAAACTACTTATTTTGTCTCCAACAAGACTATAACCCTTATCTTTTTCTATTAATCTCTCGCTGATTGACACATTTCCACAAACATCCGATACCGCTAGGCTACATGCCTTTTGGTTACATAAGAATCTATTTGGTCACTCTTCAATACACAGTAATATTCATTATGTGTCGTTTCATTCACTTCTCATAACAGCAATAGAACGCCAACACCAACACTATAAATTTGATTGGCTAATAGTTCTATTTAAATTTGTGTATCCTTAGAGAAATGCAAGTGTTCATTGACATCTTTTTCGACTCGGTATTCCATCAAGAAAAGTCGTGTTTCTTTTTTTCCACCTACTAAATCTTGAATTGGTAATGTATGTAATGTATAATAATATATGTGTAGCAGTGTAGATAAAGTTTTAATGGAATAATTTTGGACCGAATACATTGTCTAAATTTGAACAAATGAATATTTTATCTTCCTATTTAAAATTGAAAAATAACAAATGACCATTTATTTAGTAATTGTTCTAAATTAAAATTATAAAAACTCAAATTAAACAATCTTAAAAAGTAACATGATTAGTAAATTAAATTGAGCACAATTTTAAAATAAGTTTAAATAAAAAAAAGTATATCCAACAATTAATATTTACACATATCATAGTGAAACGTACATTAATCGATTCAATTCAAATTGATGAATTGAATTGGATATCTAATTACAATTTGATTGGATCGTTTTCGAAATTTCAAAATCAATTTGATTAGATCCGTTATTGGATCGCCCTGAAAATCCAATAGATAATTGAAGCAATCCAATTAGGTATACAATATTAAAACAAAACATTCACATGACTAATATTATAAAAGCCCTAAATTTTTAACGCGTAGTTGGAAAAAGCTCTGATATTTTTTTTATTATTGCTCTGGCCACAACTTTCTCGCAGAATTATCACTCTAGCCCACTTAACAAGTTTCATGGTTAACTTGGTTAACTTTTTTGTAAAATCAGTCCTAAAATGTTTAAATTTGGTCCCTGATGTTTGCAAAAAATTACACCATATGATTTTCTAACTTTATTTTTCGTTTTTTTGTATACTTTATTTATTTTCGGGTTTTTTTATAAATATATATACATTTTTTATTTTCTTTTTTTATATATACTTTATTTATTTTCATTTTTTTTAACTTTTTAACAATTTGATTTTTTTACCTTTTGTTTTCTATTTTTTTAGTGTATATATAGAGTATATTAGAGTTTTTTTCCTTTTTTTTTGTTTTTTTGTTTTTTCTTTTCGTATTATATTTTTACTTTTTTTTTCATATTTTTATTTATTATTTTTTTCTTATTTGTTTTCCAATTATTTGTTTTTTTTTTTGTATTTTTAACTTTTTTATTGACCTTTTTCGAAAAATGTAAAATGTATTAATATATTAGAGTATATTACAATTTTGATAATTTATAGTTTTTGTAATTTTTTTTATTTTTTTTCAAGTAAATAAAATAGTTATGCTTATATTTGTAATTTCGGTCCAGCTTATTTTCTTTTTATTCTTTTTTTCTTTAGTGTTATTATATTTATATTATGAAAAAATGAAAATTAAAAAAAATTAGCTTGTTTATTGAGAATTAGTGTTTCAATGTGCTGTATAATTTGCAAATTAAATCATATTTCTATATATGATATCAATAGTTTAAATTCAAGATAATATTTTTCAACTTGATAATAGACTAAAAGAAAGAACAAAAAATATAATAATAGTCGGTCTCTATAAAAAAACTTGTTATAGTAATTTAAATTAAATTCAAATTCGTTTACTTGAATCAAAATAAATAAAAACATTAGAAAAACCATAAATAACTAAAATAGAAAACAAAAGGTAAAAAAACAAATAAACAAATTGTTGAAAAATAAAGTTAAAAAATGAAAATAAATAAAGTATATAAAAAAGAAATAAAAAATGTATATATATTTATAAAAAAACCGAAAATAAATAAAGTTTACAAAAAACGAAAAATAAACTTAAAAAACCATGTGGTGTAATTTTTTGCAAACATCAGGGACCAAATTTGAACTTTTTAGGACTGATTTTGCAAAAAAAATTAACCAAGTTAACCATGAAACTTGTTAAGTGGGCTAGAATGATAATTCCGCAAGAAAGTTATGGCCAGAACAATAATAAAAAAAATATTATGGCTTTTTCCGATTATACCTTAAAAATTTAGAGCTTTTATAATATTAGTCAAACATTCAGATTCAAAAGGTATGTCATAAATGATAAGTGATAAAGCGTTTAGAAAAAGCTATTCGGCTGTTATATTCAATTTTCACTCTCCGCAGCTCTCAAGTCTCAAGTAACCTAACGACTAACGAAAAGAGAAGCCTCTTGCCGCCATTCCTGATCAATCTTCCCCTCCTGCTTCTATTTCCACCGGTAAGAATCTTTTTTCTTCGACAATTTTTCATATATCCATGAATCGTATGTGTGATTTTGCTCTTGACTCTGTATGTGTGATTTTGGGTTGTTATGTGAATTTGGTTCTTTTCCTCTATTGTGATCATCCATACGATGACCCATTAAGCATTCCGGTCTGGACCATTTTGCCCCTGGGTTTCTACACAACTGTTGGAGCTTAGTTAGCCTCTTGGTCAACCGGGCTCTCCCCATCTCAATATAAATTGATAAAGACAGGCCACATAATGACCATTTTGACCTTGGAGTTTCTTTTGTCCCACTGTAGGTTTGATATATAAGCGCACTTTAGGAGTTGTAATATATGATTCTTATGAATAACTATTATTCAATCTGTATTAGTTTGTCTCTTATTATTATTCCTTTGTTTAATTATTATCAGCCAACATCAATGTACCTGATGTCACCAAACAATACCAGTGGGTCTTAATCAAGCAGAAAAGAGTTCCAAAGAAAGCTCTCAACTTAAACCTGTACAAATGAAACGTAAGAAAAGAGAGTCGTCTGGAGCTATAAAGCTTGAGGAGTTTCTAACTCAACAAATTGCTTTTCAAAAACGTGTTTTAGAAATATTAGAGTCGGATTTCTCTTCTATCAGCCAAAGCCATGATTTTGGTATAAATGCAGCTGTAAATCTGATTAACCGAATGGTCAATGATGAAATAATGACACAAGGAAGCGAGTTGTGGTGCTTTGCAATGTGTTTATTTGAAGATGCAGTGAAGAGGGAATTATTTATAAGTCTTCCGGATGATGATGGCAGATTGGCATGGCTGAAGTATAAGAAAGACGTTGGCAAATAAATTTACTTGTTTAACATTTCATTACGATCAGATTAAATTAGTTTGTTTGTTTATTTTCATTTGGATACTTGATACTTGTTTTATTTCAATTTTTAATGCTACATCTATGATTTATTATGCCTTGTGTTTTAATGAATTATAACTTTAATAATATTCCTACATATTTTATGCTTATAACAATCAACTTTAATAGGTACAAACGCTTAAATGGATGTTGAAAGAAAGAAGAGGAAAAGAAAACTTTATTGTTTACAATTAATATTGAATTCATGCTCTACAATTGGCATTGCTTTTGAGTACTTTTATAAGTATATATACAAGGTACCTTGTAAGACATCAACTCAAATGGGAGAGGTTCGGATGAAGGAAAATTTAAATGAAAATCCAATTGGAAGTGTTAATGCATTTAGAATGCATCCAAGTGTGTTCATGAAGCTCACTCAAGAACTTGAATTAAAATGGATTACAGTCAAGTGATAACATGTTAACCTGTTGAAAAGTTAGGGATATTCATATACACACTTGCAATAGGTTTGTTTAATAGAGATGTTGGGGAGCAATTTCAACGATGTTTTAGAGGCAATAACTTCTCGAGGCAAAAGTTTCATTGATATAGCACGTGACATTATACGTGTAACATCCCAAAATTCAAGAGCAAAATTTTCATTTTTGATTTAACAATTCATAAAACAGATTATGGAAAACATCATCGAGTTATCTCATTTCATAAAAACCATAGATCATACGTCTCAAAAGCATGTCATAAGATAATAATAACGTCAGAGTACAAATCCCAAGAACATCATAGTGCGGAAAATCGTGGTGTGATGCGTTGCTATCATGCCGGCTCCTTTCCCTTCGAGGAAGAAGGACCTGAAACAAAATCTGAAAACCTTAAGCAGAAAGCTTAGTGAGTTCCCCCATCATACCACATACCATACAATAAACCTACTGTCTAACATGTACTGGACTACCCATTCGGTCTCTTTCAACCGGTAACTGTCTAACATATCAGGGTGTTGGCCTACCCCTTCGGTTTCTTTCAACCGGTAACATGCCTAGCATATCAGGGTGCTGGCCTACCCCTTCGGTCCTTTCGACCGGTACCTCGCCTAGCATATCAGGGTGCTGCCCTACCCCTTCGGTACTTTCGACCGGTACCGGGACTATTTCACCCCCTACTTCTACCATATAACATTCTAGTATATAAACACATAAGTCACATATTGCCTAGCTTATCAGGGTGCTGGCCTACTCCTTCGGTCATTTCGACCGATATTGGGGCCTATCCTACCCCTCCTACCACTATCACATAATATCATAGCATACTAGCACATAAAGCATAACAGATAGTGACATACCAGATAATTATCACAAAGACAATAATCTCTACTATAACTCTTACTAGTGAGTCGGCATTGGTGCCTTCGACTCAAATCTACTGTAAGGTAGCTCACCTCGATAACTAGGAAATAGCTGCAAAGGCTCCTGCTCTGAAATCAACTCTTCTCAGACTCCTACACATAAGCATTTCCTTTAATTACCATTTTCATACTCATAACCCCTTTAAGGGTCAACTTTGGTCAAGGTTAAAGTCAAAGTCAACATCCTGGTCAAATTCAACATCCTGGTTGATTCAACTCGCCGAGTTGGTCCATCAACTCGTCGAGTTTCATGAATCAGGAACCCTGAATCACGATCCAACTCTTCGAGTTCCTCCTGTCCAAAGAATCGGGACTTCTCCAATCAACTCGTCGAGTCATCCGTGAACTCGTTGAGTTTTTACCCTTTACAGACTCGAGATTCTACGACCCAACTCGTCGAGTTCCTTTATGGACTCAACGAGTTCTTCAGTCTGTTGAACCATCTTAATAGATTAAGCTCTTATCCTTCAGATCTGGACTCCACACTTCTTCTACACACTCAAAATGTCCTTTTAAGGGTAAAGTTTCCAACTTTACCCGTTAATAGCTTCCTTTAATGGATTTAGCTCAAACCCTAATTCTTCAAGATCTAGATCTTGATCCAAAAGCCATATATACTTCGAACTAAGGCATACAAACTAAGATCTAGACCCTAGACGTCATTTGAACACGTAAAGTTTCTGCCTTTAACTCCATGCATGGCCTTTTGGGGCTTAAAAGGCCAAAATGACATCTTAGAGCTTGCATGGGGCTCCAATGGCCATAAAGTTTGCACCTTTATGCCATAACAGCCCTTCAAGGTCCTAGATCTGGTAGAATACCCACTTGGGTCGTCCATTTCCCAAAAGCTAACATATTTGGACCAAAAACCACATAAAAGGGAAGCGAAGAAATCTAAGAAATCATTGAGCAAGTTTGAGACTTGCTTACCCAAAAATGCTGCAAATGAAGTGAAGTTTCTGGATCTACTCTCTTCTTCTTGAGTCCTCTAGCTTCCTTTTCTTCCTCAAGCTTCAAAAGCATAAGTTTTCTCTCAAAAAGGTCTCACAAACTCACGCAAGGCTCTAGGGTTTCGTGGCTAAGGTTTTGGGACTTGGAGGCTGTAAATGAGGCCAACCTTTAGGGATTAATGTGTTTAAATAGGGTGCAAAACCTTGAAATTAGGGTTTCACTCTGCCAGCCCTACTCGTCGAGTTGGGGCTCTCAACTCGTCGAGTAGGTTTTTTAACCCGCGTCCCAAAATAATTCCTACTCGTCGAGTTTGGTGTCTCCAACTCGTCGAGTTCTCATATAAAAGTGAATAAATTTATTTAAAATACATACCAGGAACTGAACGTTACAATACGACTAAAAGATCCAACCTTTCAATTTATACCATTGCAAATAAAAAATGATAAAAGATACATGTCATATTTTAAGGTATTATATTTGTATGTTTCTTTTAATTTGTTTAATACCATACGTCATTCTTATTACTTGTTATTATTATATTTTATAAATTGAACTTTAGGATTGCATTGGATGTATCGATGGTACACACATAGCCGTATGCATCCCTGGAACTCAACAGTTGCGGTATATCGGTAGAAAAGGGATACCAACATTTAATGTAATGACAACTTGTGATTTTGATATGTGTTTTACCTTTGCATTTGTTAGATGGGAGGGGTCTACACATGACACGCGTGTTTTCCTTCATGTCATTAAAACACCATCAATGAATTTACCAAAACCACTTGAAGGTAAATTGTCATTATTATCTTTATTATTTGCCTAATATGATATAAATAACTTTTTAAATTTTTTTTGTTCACCAATTTAATAAGTAGATATTATTTGGTAGATAAAGGTTATATATATATATATATATATATATATATATATATATATATATATATATTTCAAGGCAAGATACCATTAATATTAATTTAAAAATAAGCCTCCAAGTAATATGCAAAAAGCTTTCAATTGTTCTTTTTCATCACTACGAAGTTATATTGAAAGGTCATTTGGAATCCTAAGAGTCAATGAAAAATACTTCATCGAATGCCCAAATTCAGTGGGCAAACTCAAATTGACGTTATTATAGCTATATGTGCCCTGCATAACTATAATCATCGTAACTCTCAGCAAGCAACGGTTTTTATTTCATTGAACTATATCCAGATTACATACCACATGATGAACCCCATGATGTTCGCAATAATGACACAAATAATGAAGACTTTTACGAAGGATCTAATAATATGAAGTGTGTCATCAACGATATTGTTACTTTAATATGGAATGCTCGATGTCGATGATTTTATCAATAATTTTTACGTTGCAATATGACTTTTGAAATTATAGTTTAGACAACCAATTTTTTTGTTTATTATGTTTCACGGTTAGATTTTAAACGGATACTATTTTATGTAATTTTATATATTTGAAAAGTTTCCAAATATTTTTTGTAAATATTTATAATAAAAACTACAGTTTCCAGCTAGTTTTATCTTACGAATTGATTGAGTTCAAGTGATTGTGGCATGATTTAACGATAACATAATATGATATAACTTACCGAACATCAAACATATATCAAATAATGATGAACTTAATACTTGATTCCAGAACACAAATCAATACCATTGAAGTATTTAAGAAGTAGTAACACAGTTGCAAAAATAACAATAAAATATAAGCTAGATAGGGAGTTTCCCAATAAAAAATGCTCATTCTCTGCAAAAACAAGTACAGTCTCATTATTATCTATACTTATACTTTGAATAAATATATGAGAATTAATCTAGAAAACATGAGCAAATGTTCTGTGTCACATGTACAAGTTTTGAATCTGAATGTCAGGGAGAAGCGCAAGTGGTGCAGTTGCAGGTTTTGGGGACGAAAGCACACACACCGAAGGGCTTGTTAGGAAGCTGACAGTCTATGCCAAAACAGCACGGCATGTTTGTGCAGGTGGTTGGATCGGAGGCCATCACACAACACCTGCACATCAAGCATACCTGAAACGGCCCAAGCATCCTCCGGCCACCCTCCAACACCCTGTAACTGTAGTCATCCACCGGCACTGGCACTACTACATGATGTTCAATCTCCGATGAATGGCCATGGGTTTTGCAGATGATCGGAAGAAGCAGCAAGAAGAGGATGCTGTATCTGGACATGGCTCCGATTTCCGTTAATTCACACTTGAAACTTAGAGAGTGAGAAAGAGAGAAATAGAGTATGAATGAGTTTTTTTTTTTTTTTTTTTTTTATAAATTATGTGGTTTAGAAAGGTCGAGGAAAGAGAGCGATGAGGGAATCTTGATGGCAATAGCAGTCTCACTGTAACCCAAGATGTAGTTTGCCTGGCCTAGATGATGCAATGTTTGTTTTGTATCGCATCATGCATGTTAATTAGAGCATCATAATTCATAATGCATAACCTTTTTTTATTTTACTTTCACATTTTCCGAAAACTTTTTTGTAACAAAATTTAATTTACATAACTCTACTGGTACAAAACCTTTTTATATGTTTTTTTTAATAATTATTAAACATTTATATTCGTTTATTTGAAATTTTTTATAAGATCGCCCATAGTTATTGGCCTCTTCTAAAGTTTTATTGTTTTACCCCATCAAATTCTCACCAACTTTAAATAATAAAACCTATTATTATAAACCATCAACAATCAATCATCATTTTCAAAAGTTTTTTTTAAGTAACTAATTTATCTTTCACTTTTGAGAAATATTTTATAGAATTTTCTCATTTAATTTTTTATTTCAAACTTTTCATCTTTTTGAAATATTTTATAAAACTCTCATTTACCTTTTTATTTTTGAATGTCTTTCATCTTTGTGAAATGTTTTAATTATAAAATTTTCTCATTTAATTTTTCTTTTTTAAACGCCTGACATAATTATAAATAGAAATGTTAGTTGATAATAAAATTTAATGAAAAAAATGTTGTGATATGGGTATTAAAAAGATAACTATGTCGAATTTTCAAAAGTTTAGAAAATATTGAAATTATTATGTATGTAATTATAAAAATATAAAAAGGGCAAAAGTATTAATGTTCATACAAAAATAACCATTAAACTTGTGAATTTATTTTTTTATAACCAACTTTGGAGTCATTTGCAAAAATGCCCATGCGTATCCGAAATTCCATTTTGAACTAACTTTATGTTACATTAAAAATATTCTTTATAACAAAAAAAATAAAAAATAAAAATAAAAAATAATAAAAATAATAAAAAAAAAATAAAACTGTATTTTTCACATTCATGTTTTAGATTTTAGACTACGCATTTTGGGAAAAAAACTGTATTTTTCATATTCATGTTTTAGATTTCAAACAATGCGTTTTGGGAATTTCAAAAGAGTATAAAAAAGCTTATTCAGAAATTTCACGACCATGTCCAAAATTTTAAGAAAATGCTTCCTTTATTTCAAAATTTTAACCAAAAGTTAAAGAAACAACTAAAACAAAGTATCTTACGATACAAATGCATACGCAATGTCATTTTGTGAAACTAAACATTTTAGGTTCCAAGGTAATGAAATTTTCTAAAATTGTTTCATGCAAATGAGAACAATGAATATTATCCGGCCAAATCCAAAATGCCCGTTTTGGATTTGATGGTCATTTCCCTATCTCTTCCATAATCATAATATTAGTCACTTTCTAAGCATCCCAAATATAAAAAGTTGAATATAATTAGATGAATAAATGAAATATCACTTAACAAAGGTTTTAATCGTACAAAACATAATATACCCAAAAAAAACTTTTTAGTATAAAATTGACCAAATAAACTACCCTCTTCGATAGAAGTTAAAAACCATTTTACCGGATAAATAATCCGACACCAAAACTCCTTTCCTTTGTCCATTGTCGACCATGTGAGTAGAAACAGTTACCCAAAAGCACTCTACACTAATTCCTATTCACCATTACTCCAACTTTTCATCTCTTTTCATTTTGGATTCATCCTCATCGACATGAGTCTTTGCTGTGAAACAAAGAATAAACAACATGGCTTAACGAGAGAATTTAAAAATAAAAATAAATAAAACCGCAAGTACCCGATTTCACCATTTTCACACAATCATTTTCACACACACACACACACACGAACATAACAAAAATCTCAAAACAAAACCTACATCATACCATCACCATGACACCATGTACAACCATCATCATCATCATCATCTCAAGTACCAATGACTTGAAAACAAACAACACCACAGCAAATAAAATTTACAAACTACTCTTCCAGTAACAACAAAACACATATTTATAATAATACTTGTTTTCATATTCATCTGACCCGACAAGCAGGGGGTTGACCCGGGGAACAATTCGGGTTAGCGGATCGACACCCGGCACCGGCTCCAACAGTTTGAACAAACTTATGATGCATCTGGTAGTTTCCAGTAAGAAGATGATGACGCCCAATTATAGGAGATATTGAAGAAGAGACTACTTCATTTGAACAGCTGCTACTACTACTGGTTTGTAAAGGCTCTAGAGTTTCCACCACATCGCTCATTAATGGTCTTGCTTTTGGGTTTTGGCTTAAACAGTAGTAGGCTAAACTGCATGCTTTTTGTGCTCCTCTAACTGAATATTGACTTTCCAGCCTTGGGTCAATGATTTGGAGGAGTTTTCTTTTGTCGTTTAGTTTTGGTCTTGCCCAGTCAACCAAGCTTTGTTCTTTACTTGGTCTTGTTTTGTCAACCGACTTTTTCCCTGTTAAAAGTTCTAGAAGCACAACTCCAAAGCTGTACACGTCACTCCGAGCTGTCAGATGTCCTATCATATAATCATCACAAATTTCTAAGATTTCAAAAAGATATATATATAAATAAAATAATAAAAATGAAATTATAAGTTAAAATACCAGTCATGACATATTCAGGAGCAGCGTAGCCATAGGTACCCATGACTCTGGTTGATACATGGGTTTCGTCTCCTTGTGGTCCCGCTTTTGCAAGCCCAAAATCGGATAGTTTAGCTGTGTAATCCTGTTTATTTGTTTATTAATTTACATTTACACATATTGATAAAATGTTAAAAATATTTAAGAAAGAGAAGAGAAGAGGAGTTACTGAGTCTAATAAAATGTTGGAAGTCTTGAAGTCTCGATAGATTACGGGTCGTTCAGCATTGTGAAGGAAGGCTAAACCTTTTGCTGCCCCAAGAGCAATCATCATTCTTGTTGGCCATGATAATGGCGCACTTGTTTCTGAGGATTTCAATCGGGAAGGGTAAAATAGTCATTTATAACTCACTAAGCTATCAAGAACCCTATTTCCTTAGAGATATTTACAATAATGCAACTAGATAGATCAGTATTAGCTTTACATATTTGTGATCGGAGTACAGACATGACAAAATGATAAAGCACAATTGAACTCTTAAAAGGGCAAGAAAGACAGAACAAATCAGATATAATCAACAATTTTGCCCTAGCTGCTAAAACATAATGAAGGGATGCAACCCATAACATTGAATCTCATCTATGTTGGATAATCACATCCCCCTCCCTATCACTCTTAATAGTTCTAATACAGTAATCAAGAAAGGCATGTTATGATCATTGTTGGTATTACAACTATCATGGTTGCAGATGCCACATATTTGTTATGCAGTATTGAAGTAAAGAAAAAGGGGGTTTTGACATAAAAAAAGTATGGAAGGAAGTTACATACTTCGAAAGAGGTGATTCTCAAGGCTTCCTCGAAACATGAACTCATAAACAAGCAATCTGTGGTCATCTTCACAGCAATATCCAATCAATTTCACCAAATTGGGATGTCTGAGCTGACCAAGGAAATTAACTTCAGTCTGCAACACGAAACACCATTGCACATATTGATTAGAATGGCATAAGGAAGATAAAGTAAAACAAAGAACTTATTGTTGCAAGGACAGAGAACTAGAGGAGCTTACAAGCCATTCTCTGTGGCCTTGAAGACCCTCCTTGTTGAGAACCTTAACAGCAACAGGCAGAGATTTGAGACCAACCCTAACATTCTCGTCAATATAGCCCTTGTAAACAGTCCCAAAACCTCCTTCGCCAAGAATGTAATCGGACCTAAAGCTCTTGGTGATGGTTTCAAGCTCAAACAGTGTGAAGGCAATGACATGAGTATATAAGAGCGAGTTATTTCTTAAATCCTCAATAACGTTCAGATTGTTACGAGGTGTGGAAGGATCGCTCAGATCCGAAATTGACCGACTATGCTTCTTATCCAAACCCTGATGTTTACCAGATATCACCTGTAGCTGCTTAACTGTTCCATTTTTAATTCCAACATATGTTAGTTGTAATTATAGAAAAATGCACATTGACTTGAAAACGAAGCAACAAAATGCACAATAATTTCAATTTTACGCCAACAACGAAAAGGCGACCTAGATCTGGAAGTAATACTGAAAAGTAACACAAGTCGTCAAAAAGTAAAAGAAACCTTGATGATGAGCATCTGAAACGACGGCAGCTTCTTCGCGAGTACCGCAATTACCCATATTGTGCGAATGTAGCAACAGCAGTAGACGTGGATGAATGTATGGCTGATCGTATCGTGCAGTATCTCATTCTTCGCCCGGACCTCCCCCTCCTCCTCCTCCTCCTCGCCGCCACCGCCGCCGCCCAACCTCCGTCCTTGTGCTTGGGTTTCAGCAGATGT
Source organism: Lactuca virosa (assembly GCF_052849685.1). Taxonomy (NCBI): domain Eukaryota; kingdom Viridiplantae; phylum Streptophyta; class Magnoliopsida; order Asterales; family Asteraceae; genus Lactuca; species Lactuca virosa. The sequence continues at coordinate 398,589,297 of NC_136430.1, read as the reverse complement.
TAATTTGCTGGTGTGATTCCCGAAATGCAACACGCTGTCGGTCAGTCTCAGTCGCCTCTCTGACTCCAAACTCACTCGCTTCCACCTCTTTCCTTCGTTATCATCGTCAAATTACATCTACACCCCCCTTTCCTTTTCCTTTCCCGAGTAAAAAGATTTTATATAGATATTGTTTTTTTTTTTTTAATTAGAACAAAAAACATTAGAAAAATAATAATACGTCACTCCTTTTCGATTTTAAAAGGTTAGTAAGATTTTATTTTTTTTTAAGAAAACATTATATGTTTTTATTTTATCTGTTTAACCATCTAAAAATGTCCCATCTTTATTCTAAAAATTAATTATATTTTCTTAAAAAAATTATTATGTCCATTATGCTTTTATGTTTTTTGAACTTATTTTTATTGAAAAAATTAATATATCAAAATTTATAATTTTTTATTTTTTATTAAAAAAAATGTATATCGATGCCAAACAACAAAAATCCGGGTTTCTTTTGAAAAATCATTCGTTTTGGTTATTCGCCCAATGTAAAACCCAACAAAATAGTATATCAGTATTTGACATCTTGATTGAATATTCTTTTTGCTAAGTTTGAGCATCTTGACCTAATTTCTTGAATCGAATTGGTATCATATTATATAACATTGGTTCAAAATTTGCTTCTACAAATACTCCTAAAAAACCAAACCCTTCTATTCGGTGCCGATTTGGAACCAATATCATCCCTAAGTTCAAATTAAACTTACTTTTTCAAGTCGAACCGGTACCAACCCTATAGCGGTTCGGTATTTGGTCCTAGAAATGTCCCTAAAAATCGGTACCTCTGTTAACACGTTGTCACAAACGTATTAAGCAAATAAAATTTCACTGTTGGTTGTACTAATAATATAGCACAGTAAAGCAGTCGGATCCTCAGGGACACAACCTAACGATCAATGCATTTTTTCATCAGGCACATTCTAGTCAATAAACAAAAAATATAAAAAATGGTTTTTTGAATTAAACTAAAAACTAAAAATTGCAGTGAAAATAAACTAAAAGAAAATCAATAATACGATTTCAACTATGTTGCGACTTTCCTAATCATGCAATCAGTTCAGATCGGGTTATTCAGAATGTGTTCTATCTAATCTGGTACTGAGAAAAACTAACAAGCTCTAGTATAATCTCTTTTACCTAATTACTTAACTAAAACAAGCTCTTTGAATTAATCCTAACTTTTTATTGTTCAATTAAACAAGCTCTTAATTAAATCGAAAAAGCAGCTTTATGATCTGTGTAAAATTCCCAACAATACCCAATACTTCTCACAATATCGAAAACGTAAAGATATGATTTTTATAGTTTATATTAGAGTTAAATCTCAAATACAGAACCAATCTGATACTTGTTACTTATTATTAGTTGACAATAACAATTATGGATTCTATTAACTGATTAACTGGAATGATCAAACCCTAGCTAGGTGTTCAGACTAATAAGAATTAAAAATTAAACATTCATTAAGCTCAAATGTAACATCCCGAAAATCATAGAAATTTAAATCTTTCAAAACAACCCATTAACCATAAAATGTTTACAAAACCATTGTTTCAAAAGTATAATCATAATCAGAGTATTTCAAGATCCAATATCATAAAAAACAGGAAGTTGTGCACGATCACGTCTTCGCTTTCCCATGATCCTCTGAAGTACTTGAACAATAAACTAAAAACGTAATCCATACCATCACACAACATAACAACAACACGCAAATATGAGCTTTCAGCCTGACTGGACCGCCTCGCAGGGCCTACAGCCTATCTGGACGGCTCTTCGGGCCTTCGGCATGACTGGACCGCCTCGTAGGGCCTACAGCCTATCCAGACTGCCCCAAGTATCTTGGCCTTCAGCACAAAGCATGATCGCCTCAACCCAACCACAATATGTTGACATATGTAACAGACAAACATAAACACATATCCAACAAATACAAATAATCATACAGATCTGCTAATCAATCAAATAACTAGCATAACACCATCCTATAAACCAAGATACATAACCTAGTGGGCCGACATTGGTGCCTTCGACCTACAAGTATAGTGAGGAAAACTCACATCTCAGTCCGAACCATAGATAAATAAATCTCTGCTTCGAATACCGGCTCTACTTGTCACCTATTAATTAAATCATGGCCTAACTTAACTTAATATCAAAATACCTAAAATACCCTTTGGTCAAAATTGGTCAAACCCTGGTCAATGTTAAAAGTCAACAAACCAGCCGAGTCAACTCAGTTAACTATGTTGGACGTACTCATATTGACCATGAAATCGAGGCATTTACCGCGTACGCACAACATACCATTTGTACGCCCAACGTACACACCTGGCCACATCACCTTCTTATAAGAGCTTAATCCTTAAGCTCTTTTGCTCGTATTCCAGAACTAGACCTTAACTCATGTCCTTAACCATAAAGTTTATAACTTTATGGTATAGCATGGCTACGAAGTGCCCAATAGCAAAAACCTTAACTACTTAACCCATTAAGACCTTGTAACTCATGCATGGAAGGATACTAACAATCAAGATTACATTTTTATACTTATATATGCTCTAAAACATATGAAAGGACAACTTATATGGAATAGATTAACCCATACTCATAATACCAAGCTTATGGGACTAAAAGAACACCCTTTCATGACTAAATGAGATCTAATCACCACTTAACCAAGTACAGAGCTTTCTCTTCTTCCTCCCTCCTTCAAGGCCACCAAAATACACTCAAAAGCCCATAAATGCTCACAAAAGGGTTAGGGTTTGCAAAAGGGTCGGAGTGAAGTTGGAGACTGATGGAAGGGACAAGGCTTGGGACTTAAGGATGCTTAAATATGGTCCAAACCCTAAAAATTAGGGTTTGAGGTTCTGGCATGTACGCCCAACGTACGCTATGTATGCCCAGCATACGTGTGCTCTGACCTAGATTTACAAAAATGCAACTATGGGCCATTTTGCAACACTTCTCATACACAAGGGATAAAATGCAATAATATCCATACTTAGGGTTAAAATTTGGAAATACCTCAACATCATGATGCTACAATTCTCCCCCACTTGAACTATACTTCGTCCTCGAAGTCCGCTGCTGTGAACAAATCAGGGTAATGTTCCCGCATCTCAGACTCAGGTTCCCACGTCCATTCGGATCCCTTCCGATGCTGCCACTGAACCTTGACCAAGTGATATTGCCATATTTATACATATTTTTAGGCAATATTTATTTACATTTTTATTGATATTTTGGTTATTTGCATGGAATTATGGTACTTATAAGGATAAATTGTTATTTGCAGTCAAAATAGAGCATTGTCGAAGAAAGGGACCAGAATTGACAATACTTGGAACATTGGAGACTTGGAGTACAAAAGTTGAAGAAATTCACGGATTTAACCGGTGCCACGACGTGAACCATAAGCCCACGACGTGGCATGAATATTCCAAAAGATAAGTACGCGCGAAGCAAGAATCCTTGCCCGATACAGATAACTCTCAATTCACGACGTGAAGCTTCCTGTCACGACGTGAATCACGACTTTCGGGAAAAGTATATAAACTCTTGGCCATTACGATTTTAGAGACGGTTGGCTAATAGAAGGCAGACCTAGAGACGATTTTAAGAGGAGAAGAAGTTCTGGAAAAGGTTTTTATCACCTAAGGAGAGAAAAGTACATCAATAGTTTATTTGTTTGGTACATCCATGATGACTTCTTTTATGTTTTGTTTTAGTTTGCTAGTTGCTATGAGCAGCTGAATCTAGCTGCTTTTGTTTAGCTAGATGAAGCTTCTGACTTATGGTTTAGCTTATTGATAATGTATTTGCTTAGTTGGTAATTTGCTTGTGTTTGATTTGTACTACCTAGCATGTTAATATTTGTTTCTTTAGTTGCTTAAATCCATGTTCTGTGTAGCTAGTGATTATTAAATTACATGAACTTGAAACCTAGTGATTTAGTGAACATTAAATTGCTAGAGCTATGATCTACCAAAATCTTAAATAGTAATTGAAGTGAATAAATTTAGTTGTGCTATAAATTATGACCATAATTGTGTTTGCCTAATCTTACATAGCAAATTCATAATCTACAACTTATTATGTGTTTGATTGTGTGTGACCATACATAGTTGTACATGAATTAGTTTAATATTGGTAAATTTAGACTTAAATTACTAATACCATAATAACCAACTTGATAATCCATAATTGTTAGCTAACCATAAAGAAAAAGTGGATTCGAACTAAACAAAAGTGTTTTTAGTAATTGATTGAATTTGAGTTAAGTTCGTATGATCTTGCAAAATCAGATAAAAACCCTTCATTTGTTAATAATTAGGTTAATTTAGTAGTAGATAAATTAATAAGTCAAAACTGTTCCCTGTGATCGACACCCGACTTACCTAACTATTCTATAATTTTGACTAGGTACACTGCCTAGGTGCAATTTAGTTAGTAAGGTAGTTAGGTTATAAATATTAAAATTAGGTGTAGCTAATTGTACGCATCAAGTTTTTGGCGCCGTTGCTGGGGAACGACTTATTTGATTGTTTATTTATTTGCTTTAGATTGATCGATCCTTTTTGTGGGGTAAAACCTGCAAAAAGTTACTTTTTCAGCTTAGGTTTTTGTTTCAGTACCAGATTCACGACGTGAGCCTTATGCTCACGACGTGAATACAATAGTTTTTCGTTTTTCTTCGGTTTTCTGCGATAACACGAGGTGGTGACCTTTACCACGTCGTGGTGGCCAGTCAGTAGGCAATTTTTATTTAGTTTTTGTTCAGTTTTACGTTTTTATTTTTGTTTATTTTGCAGGAGTACATGACCAGAGGGTCCAACACACCTTTGGTGCCACCTCTTGAAGATCCAGAGTCTGTCCTTCATAAAAAGAAAGATAAGAATGTGAAAGAAGATCAAACACCAAAGAAGACACCCTTACAAGAACTCAAGTCAGTGTTCTCAAAGAAGTCGGGAAAGAAAACGGAAGAGTTGAGTTCATCTTCAAAGAACAAAAACAAGGTTGAAAACTTAGATCAAATACCTATCCCAAACGAATCCGAATACGAATCTGAAGCCGAGTTTGGTCTTTATACAAGTGAACCCGAAAACGAGCCAATAAATAGATGGTGAATATTGAAGAAATGTCCATGGGAGCTTACAAGAAGCGAATTAGAGACGATGTTGGTGCGGGTTTAGTACAACCAGCGATACCTGCCGCTGCCACATTCGAGCTGAAGGGACACATCCTGACTACACTTAAGGATATCCCATTTTATGGGAAGGATCATGAGGATGCATTTACGCATCTAGATGAGGTCAACGACATTGCTGACTACTTCAATGTCTCGAATGTCAATAGAGATACCATCTTACTAAGGATGCTACCAGTCACTTTCAAAGGAGTTGCAAAAGACTGGTTGAAAGCACTTCCTCCTGGTACAATCACTACTTGGGCTCAAATGCATGAGCAATTTCTAGATCAGTTTTTCCCACCTTCCAAGATAGCTAAACTCAAGAAGACAATAGCCAACTTTGAGCAACAACCGGGGGAGTCACTATACGAAGCTTCTGAGCGCTACAAGGGGTTGTTAAGGAATTGTCCTCAACATGATCTGAATGTTCAACAAGAGATGTCTATTTTCTACGATGGGGTCAATGTTATGACAAGACAACTCCTTGATTCTCAAGGGCCATTAACCAAGAAGAATCCAAGGGAGGTCAAGGAGTTAGTTGAAGAATTCGCAAGACACTGTCGTGAATACCACAACCCAAGACAAGATGGAGCAAAAGGCAGTAGGGGTGCACATTCTGAAGAAATGGCTGCTATGATGGCAATGCTCAATACTCTGGACCGGAGATTGACCCAAATGGACCAATCAATTCATGCAATAAGAGTTGGATGTGAGAAATGTAATGGGCCACATTTGACTAAGGATTGCCATTTGGATGATTATGGGAACAAGAATGCTCAAGCTTGCTACTCAAGTGGGGACAAGTATGATGATGATTGGAGGAAGCCAAAGAAGGAGTGGGTGCCTTATGATGAGTATAAGAAACAGAAGGAGGAGAAATATAGGCAGACTGGCTGGGGTTTTTACCAAAAAGATCAACCACCAGCTGAGAAGAAAGCTGATTTGGAGACTATGTTGGTTCGTTTCATGGAAGCTTCAGAGAAGAGACATGATGATACTGATGCAGCATTGAAGGATCAAAGAACAATGATGAAAGAACAAAAGACCTTGATGAAAAATCATCAAGCCATGATGATTGACCAGCAAAACTCACTGCGAAATCAGCAAGCCTCCATCAATAACCTTGAAGCTCAACTTGGCCAACTTACAACTTTGGTGAATGAGAAGCTATTTCCTCAATTTCCTGAAAAGAAGACTCAATCCCATGTTATGGCGATTGATACTGAAGAGGAAGCAATCTTTGAGTTTTTAGAAGCCCTAGAAGTGAAGCCAAAGCCATCCGGACCAAAGCCAAAGAAGACGAAGCTCGAAAACGAAAATGTTGCTGAAATACCAGACTCACGTCGTGAGCCCGCCATGCTCACGACGTGGACTCAGTCTGAACAGAAAAATTCAGATTCCGTTCCGGCTTACCGACCGCCTTTACCGTTCCCGTCTCGAGCACATCTCAGTCCACTGGAAAGGGAACATCTGGAATTTATTCAGCAAATAAAGGGTATTCCTATTAATACCCCTTTTATTGATTCACTTTCAAAAATTCCAGAATACGCAAAGTTCCTACAAGATCTTATGAACACTCGTCAACAATTAAAGAAGAACTCTAAAGTAATTCTTAGTGAGCAAAGTTCAAGAGTGGTATTGGGGGACATACCTAAGAAGATGGGAGATCCTGGACGTCTCACTCTTCCATGTGAGTTTGTTAACAACTTAAAGTTTTATGCTTTAGCCGATTCTGGGGCTAGCATAAATTTGATGCCTTATTCATTTTATCAGAAGTTGAATATTCAGAAGTTGAAGGCTACAAAAATGACTATTCACATGGCAAATCGTTCAGTGACACAACCCCGGGGCATTGTGGAAGATATTCTCGTAAAAATTGGGAAATTCGTTTTTCAAATAGACTTTGTGGTTTTGGATATGAACGAAGACTCCGATGTTTCGATTATTCTTGGTCGCCCACTACTTAATACTGCTGGAGCCTTGGTTGATATACGTGAATCCAAGCTCACCTTGAGATTTGGAGATGAGAAGGAAATTTTTGGAATAGAATATGGTTTCAAGGGGAGTGGTGTTCAAGAAGAGGTTTTCAATATAGATGAAGAAAGTGAACTTGAAGAATTAGAGAAGCTCATGGAAGAAGAAATCAAAACGATTCGACAAGTTAAACAAACAAAACCAAGAGCATCCGTCCCGTTTTTAGTTGAAGTCATTGCCTACACGAATCCAACTTCTTGGGTAAGTAAGGAAAGTGATGAAATATTGAGTGATGATGACAAAGACGAGGTAACTTCCAAGGAGACAAGTCCAATGGTGAAGGAAGAAAAGATTCCTATGGAGTTGAAGAATAAAGAGAACTTGGAGAATAAAGGGACCAAAAGGAAACTTGACATAGGCGAGACAAAGGCTAAAAAGGAAAATTCGAAAAAGGCGTACATTAGGCGAGTTCAAGCGTACAAGAGACGATGGAAAGAACAAAAGGTGCAGGTGGTGGACTCCTCTGACAGTTCAACGTAGGAGGCACGGAGTCCGGCTCACGACTCCATAAAAAAAGAAGCGCTTCTCGGGAGGCAACCCAAGTTTGGTTTGCATTTTCTTTTCTTTTCTTTTTAGGAATTTTTATTTGTGGGAAAGTTTTAATTCGTCATCCAAAAACTTTTAAATGGAAAAATTAGCTGTGGGTTACTTTGGAATTAAGAGGAAAACAATTAAAATAAACAAATATAATTTATTAAATTAATATTTGGTCCAGACCATAAATCACGTCGTGATCATAAGCTTCACGTCGTGAATTCGAAAGATAAATGGGGGTTCCATAGTTTAGCCCAGTTTTGAAGCCCAATAAGTTTGATTGTAGTGGACCAGATTTTTTTATTAAGCCCAGCAAGCAAATCACGACGTGATTGAGCCCTTCACGTCGTGACCATTAATAACACGGGGGGGGGGGGGGGGGACCAGTTACATAAACACTTTGACCCACTCCCTATTTGTTTACTCTACTTTGTCGCACGAAGTGAAGAAGCCCCACAACCGATTTTCCCCATTTTTCTTCCAAATTTCTTGAATCTTTTGTCTCTTAACTTCATTTGGTAAGTGATTCATCCCTCAATTGTTGTTATTGCTTATAATTTATGCATTTTAAGAGTTAGGGTTTATTTAGAAATTCAAAAACCCAAATTGGTTGAATTAGTTGATGTTTTCGGGATGCATGGCCTTAGATTAGTAGAATAAACATACCCCAAGTATCATACATGTCGGATTTGGACTGTAACATGGCCGATCTAGAGTCACGTCTCGACTGCGGTTCACGACGTGAAACTCCAGTTCACGTCGTGAATCCTGGGCGACCAGTATCCTTTTTCTTTTTTAATTAAATATTTTGGGTGTTTTGTTTTGTTTTGCTTGTTTTTGGTCATTACAGAAACATGGCTCCTAGAAGGGCAGTCCAGCAAGAGAATAACCCGATTGATGTGGCTAACATTCACCCGTTGTATCGTTTTCCACGTAACATTTCTCGAGCATTGTTGACCACATACGAAAACCGTTTGGGATGGCTTTATAACCTCGAGTTTGCAATAGCTCCCATTGTGGATTGGGGATGGCTACGAGGTGTGGGCATGGTTGTGGAATTGGAACGTTATTGGACTAAGGTGTACGAGGGGGTTGATTTTTCTTTTACATGCCATGGGTGGAGGAATTTGTTTGCAATTCAAGAACCCGTTTATCGGGAATTATCGGTGGAGTTTTTCTCTACCGTAAGCTTTGAAAAACGGACTGTGGATTTTAATTATAACCGGGCACTTGTTTTCCGGTTAGGTGGGGTATATCGAGAATGTAGTCTTCGGGAGTTTGCTTGGCGTATGGGGCTATATACGGAAGTAGAGACTCAATCTCCATTCTTTGTGCCTTTTTTACTTGGGTGTGTTCGGGATTTTACACCTGGAACTTTTGATGTCTAATTTTGGAGGACTATTTCAAATCACTATTATGATCCTCGTGATTCTAGTGAATCACAGATTCGGAATCCCGTGTATCGTTTTCTTCATCGCCTTGTCACCTTTTCGATCAACCACAAGCACCATGGTGATAAGGTGTCCATTCAGAATTTGTTCTTTTTGTGGAGTATTATTACTCCTGGGGTTTGTTGCGACCTTCCCTACATGCTTGCTCGATTTTTGGGGAAGAAAGCGGCTAATTCTAGGCCCGAGAGTCCGATTACGGGTGGACATTTAGTCACATTGCCCGGTCGTACAATATTCTGACTCCTAATTTTATTCGGAATCTTACTCGCTTTCCGGATAATGATTTGACGATTCATTTTTTGGGTATTATGAGGGTGGTGGTGAATGTTGGGGGCGGTTATGTGATACCCCCGGAGGATGTTGAGCAACAAATGGAGCAACCAGAGCAACAACCTCCACCAAGGCCCAGAAGGCGAAATGTTAGAGCTCGGGGAGACGTGGAGAGAGAACGTCAAGCAGCACCACAATATGAGGGTGGAGTACCCACCGACCCGTTTCAAAGTCGGGTTGGTTCTTATTTGGATAATCTTCGCGGTGGAATGACATATAACACCCAGCTTCTTGAAACCATGTTTTCTCACATGAGTGTGGTTCGACCACCTTCCGTGCCACCGCAATTCCCGTACATACCTACATGGGAGGAGCTTTGTATACCGAGGGGAGATGGAGAAGGACCGAGTGGAGCTCAAGGACGTGAAGATGATGATTGATCTCTTTATTTTAGTTTTTATTTGGTTTTTAGTTTTTATTAGTTTTTGTTTGGTTTTTAAACTTGTTATGGTTTGTAAGACTTGTTAAACTATTATGTTACTTTTTATTTGTCCTTTGGTTGGTTTATTTCAGATTTGCAATGAAGTCTCGGTAAGGAAGGTCGAGTCAAAAGCGTTTACGTCTAGCCAAGAGTCGGGTTAGAGTCTAGAGTCACAAGTCGAGACCCACAATTGGAAATAAGTGTGGGGTGCGTCAAAAAGAGAGGATGGAGTTAGAAAGGGTTTTTAGAATACTGAATGAGAAGAGTCTTAACAAATTAAGACATTAGTTAAAATTCCAAGTTGAATGAAGACGTGGGAAGTTTTATTTTCTCAGTGCTTATTTTTCACGACGTGGTTATCACTTCACGTTATGAACCGGTATTCTGGATATATGCAGTACGTGCTGTTATGCGAAACCACGACGTGGCTATTCTACCCACGACGTGATTTCCAATTGTTCAAAGAATTAAAATCCATTTATGCATTTTACTTTTTGGCTTGCCATGGTTCTTCTTGGGATCATTATGAAGACAATTATGGCCCGTTTTCTTTACCGTACAATGCGGCGTATGCTTTCCCACATTATTATTTACACCTTGGAGATTTGCACCACTTTTATTGAAGATCAAAGTTTCGATTAGTTGCCTGTTGGCTCATTCACATATTTCGCGAGTTCAAGGTCCAAGTTCCGATTTAGAAGAAGTACATATTCGAGATGCACAATTTCATCCACACGATTGGAGTTCGATCATACCACTATCCAAGGGGATTATGTTCCTTTTTCTCCCTTTTATTGCTTTTATTTAGTTTATGCATACAATGAGGGCATTGTATGTAATAAGTGTGGGGTAGGAGGCCGAAAAAGTAAATTGCTAGAATTTAGTAAAATTAAAAAATTTGGATATAGATTTGAAATAATAGTCTAAAATAAAAATTCTAGTAATGATAATCTAAAAATTAAGTTGCTAGTGTTGTGTGGGATGATCCGATGAGGGCTCAAATGTTTAGTTGAACCAATATACGTTATAGTGCATTTGTGGCCTCCTTTATTATAGTGAAATCATGGGACAAAAACACAAACCCGCTTAGTTTGAAGGATGCAATATGTTTAGCACCCTGTACTTGAAATGTATCCAGGAAAACTAATACCTTAACCAATAAAGGTTGAAGTTAAGCGTCCCTGCTTAAGCATGTAGGTTTTGAGTGGAAAAAAGTGAGATATTTATAAAAAATAAAAGAGAGAGAAATTACCAAAAAGTTAAAAAGTTGGAGAATTTTTGGAGATATAGAAGTATCAAAGTTTGAAGATCAAAGATAAAAAATTCTGAAGAAAAATCAAAAGTTGAAGATACCAAAAATCACACAAAAAGGTGATGAATTCAAAGTACAAATTAAAGATCAAATGTCAAAGAAAGAAGAATTCGAGAGCTCCATTGTGGTATCTTAAAGTTGTAATTCTCTAGTTTATGTATGCTTGGGTGGCTTTACAAAAATACCTTGAGGTTAGAAAGTTTTCTGCGGATGGATTCGGAGGGATGAATAAAATGAGCATTGTTCAAAAGAAGTGGACACGTGTTTATGAGGATTGTGAGTATTTAGAATTGAAGGGGGTTACTTAGGAAAAATTTTAGACACAAATGCACGCGTTGAGGTCTTGGCATAATGGCTGAGTTTGAGTTGGATCGTTCTATGTGATATTGGTGATAAAGGTTTAATTTAAAAATAATCAAATTTGCTTGAGGGCAAGCAAAGCATAAGTGTGGGGTATTTTGATATTGCCATATTTATACATATTTTTAGGCAATATTTATTTACATATTTATTGATATTTTGGTTATTTGCATGGAATTATGGTACTTATAAGGATAAATTGTTATTTGCAGTCAAAATAGAGCATTTTCGAAGAAAGAGACCATAATTGACAATACTTGGAACATTGGAGACTTGGAGTACAAAAGTTGAAGAAATTCACGGATTTAACCAGTGCCACAACGTGAACCATAAGCACACGACGTGGCATGAATATTCCAGAAGATAAGTACACGCGAAGCAAGAATCCTTGCCCGATACGGATAACTCTCAATTCACGATGTGAAGCTTCCTGTCACGACGTGAATCACGACTTTCGGGAAAAGTATATAAACTCTTGGCCATTACGATTTTAGAGACGGTTGGCTGATAGAAGGCAGACCTAGAGACGATTTTAAGAGGAGAAGAAGTTCTGGAAAAGGTTTTTATCACCTAAGGAGAGAAAAGTACATCAATAGTTTATTTGTTTGGTACATCCATGATGACTTCTTTTATGTTTTATTTTAGTTTGCTAGTTGCTATGAGCAGCTGAATCTAGCTGCTTTTGTTTAGCTAGATGAAGCTTCTGACTTATGGTTTAGCTTATTGATAATGGATTTGCTTAGTTGGTAATTTGCTTGTGCTTGATTTGTACTACCTAACATGTTAATATTTGTTTCTTTAGTTGCTTAAATCCATGTTCTGTGTAGCTAGTGATTATTAAATTACATGAACTTGAAACCTAGTGATTTAGTGAACATTAAATTGCTAGAGCTATGATGGACCAAAATCTTAGATAGTAATTGAAGTGAATAAATTTAGCTGTGCTAGAGAACATAAATTATGGCCATAATTGTGTTTGCCTAATCTTACATAGTAAATTCATAATCTACAACTTATTCTGTGTTTGATTGTGTGTGACCATACATAGTTGTACATGAATTAGTTTAATATTGGTAAATTTAGACTTAAATTACTAATACCATAATAACCAACTTGATAATCCATAATTGTTAACTAACTATAAAGAAGAAGTGGATTCGAACTAAACAAGAGTGTTTTTAGTAATTGATTGAATTTGAGTTAAGTTCGTCTGATCTTGCAAAATCAGATAAAAACCCTTCCTTTGTTAGTAATTAGGTTAATTTAGTAGTAGATAAATTAATAAGTCAAAACCATTCCCTGTGATCGACACCCGACTTACCCAACTATTCTATAATTTTGACTAGGTACACTGCCTAGGTGCAATTTAGTTAGTAAGGTAGTTAGGTTATAAATATTAAAATTAGGTGTAGCTAATTGTACGTATCACCAAGGACACCACATTATTGTGCAAGGCCTTCGTCTTCCAATCCAAAATCGCCACTGGTCACTCAATGTAATTCAGGCGATCATCAACCTGAACATTGTCTAAAGGAACAACCGCTGATTCACCAGCCACACACTTTCGAAGCAGAAACATAGAAGGCGTTATGAATCTGACTAAGCTCCTCAGACAAATCCAACCTGTAAGCTACCTTGCCAATCCTAGAAATCACCCAAAACGGACCAATGTAGTGGGGACTCAACTTTCCCCTCTTCTTGAACCATATTACACCCTTCCAGGGTGATACCTTCAGTAATACTATGTCGCCAACCTGAAACTCCAACTCTGATTGGCTCCTGTCAGCATAAATTTTCTGCCGACTTTGAGCTGTCTACAATCTCTGCCTGATTAGCTGAATAAATTTTGTCGTCTGAAGGACTACCTCATTCCTTCCCATAACCCTATGACCGACCTCTCCCCCAACATACTAGGGTACGACACTTCCTCCGATAGAGGAGCTCGAATGGTGACGCACCAATGTTGGAGTGATAGATGTTGTTGTAAGAAAACTCAGCTAAGGGAAGGAAGGAGTCCCAACTCCTATCGAAATCAATCACACACGCTCGAAAAATATCCTCGAGCGTCAAAATAGTCTGCTCACTCCGACTATCCGTCTGCAGATGATAAGCGCTCGCAATGGAAGTTTGAAGTTTTGGCAGGATTAATCCCTTATTTGAGAAAGGTGACAGCTGAGTACGCTGGGCGTACATGTGTGTACGCTTGGCGTACTCATGTGCGTGATTTTTAAGCGGAGCCACCTAGTACGTTGGGCGTACCAGAGGGTACGTTGGTCGTACTAGGCACAGAGTGAATACCCTAATTTTGGGTGTGTCCCTATATAAAGAATGAGATGGCCTCATTCCTGGACACCATCCTCAGATTTCAAACCCTATTAAACCCTAAACCTTCGTTCATGGAGCTTGTGAGTGCATTTGAGAGCCTTTGAGTGTTTTTGTGTGTTCTTGGAGTGAAGAAGAAGCTTTGGAGAAGAAGGAGTGAGAATCCAGGCCCTTGGATCTGAGCATATCTATGTTGGGAGCTTCATATAGAGGTATAAAGCTTCAAACTTTCTCACTCTTTTGATTTGTGCATCTTAGTAGAGTATTTTAGGGTTTTGTCCCAAAAGTTGGAGACTTTATGAGATATTGTGCTCTAGAGACTTTGATCAACCCCTTTGAGTGTATTTAGTGGTGTAATGTCATAAAAATCATGACTTGGACGTTGGAATCAAGCCATGCATGAGATATGAGCATTTTTTGATAGAAGAGTGAGAGTTTTGTGTGTTTGTGACATTATCAGCCATGCCAAGGCTTAAATTCATTGACTTTATGGAGTAAGAGCTATTAGGGAGTCCAGATCTGTGATATAAGTCAAGGTCTTAACGGATTAAGACCAAATGAGTAGAAAGAATGAATCTGGGAAGTACACTGAGCGTAATTCCAGTACGCCCCGCGTACTGACCAAGGGTCCCCGATGGCCAATCTGGATTCGTGAGTACGCTGAGCGTACCAAGGGAGGTAAGCCCATGCGTAACCTCACTGTGGACTTTCGGGCTAAGTCTCTTTTTGGGCCTTGAGTGTTGGGCCTGGTGTTTGGGCTTCTTGCACTAGAGTTTTGGACCAGAGGAATATATATATATATATATATATATATATATATATATATATATATATATATATATATATATATATATATATATATGCTTTGGGCCCTTGGGTTGGTCTTGCCATTAGATTTGAGAGTTGGGCCTCAGGAGGGCCCATTTATTATTGGGCCTTGGTGGGCCCGATGGGTTTTAGTTTATTAATGGGCTGGTTAGTGGGCTACCTTTAGACCTAATAAGTGAGAGTTTGGACTTAGTTCCTAATTGATGGGCTGGTCTGTGTATTGTGAGATTCTGCATTATATCTTTGTGATTTATGTTGAGTATTATTATTATGAGCTTCTTGAGTTAGGACCGAAGGGTGCACCCGAGTTATGGGACCGGAGGGTCCCACTGAGACATATTGACCGGAGGGTCTTATCTGGGTATAGCCATGAGAGGCTATTGAGATATGTGTGGTATTTTGGGGAACTCACTAAGCTTCGTGCTTACCGTGTTATGTTTTATGTGTTTCAGGTTTTTCTCAGGATCGCGGGAAGGCACTGGTTTGATTGTACACACCAGTGAAAGAGTTATGTTTTGAGGATCCTGGATTTTAATCAAACAATTATGGAGTTGCGATTTGTAAATTAAATAAATGAGATTTTTGTGAAATGTGTTATGAGAATTATGTGATTTTAAATGAAAATATTGTTTGAAAATTTACGGTGTTACAAAGACCATGGTGGTAACCCATGACGCTTTGATGTAAGACCACCAGGGTAGCCTATGGCATTTTAGGGAAAAATCATAGGGGTAGCCCATGGAAAATGTATGTGTGGTATGTGGTATTTTGGGGATCTCACTAAGATTTGTGATTATGGTTTTGTGGTTTAAACATTTTTAGCTACTTCCAGTTCCAAAGGGAATGACACGGCTTGACTGCACAACATCCCCAGATGGCTTTTTTGCACTAATTATTATTGTTTTACTCTTATGTTTAAAAGATACATTTTACTATGACTGGTTTTGGAACAAATGGTTGTATGGATATGATGGTTTAAAAATAGAAAATTTTGTTGGTATTTTTGGGATATTACAAGTTTGTATCAGATCCTTGGTTTGAGAAATTCGGGCACACTGTCGGGTGTGTCTGGACTCAAATTGAGGAATTGATAATCTTTTTAAAAAGAAAAGAAATTTTCTAAAAAGGATTTTTACAAAGAAAGGGGTTAGATGCGTGCAATCAGCCGAGCTCAAGTAAGCGATTCTCAGAAACCCATACATGTTGATATATTATATGTGTACATAATGTTTTACATGATAGAAGTTAGCATAATGATATGTTCAGAGTTGCATGCTAAAATGCCTATTAGGAGATATGGCTATTGGGAAGGATGCATTTTGATGTTTTGTGGCCTATAGAGTTTTACCGCTCGAACGTTGATTGCTTTGTGCTTTGTAGGGCTCGTATTGATGTGAGTTAACTATTAACTAAATACGTTGAGTTACATGCTGCAAAGGTTAAATAATTTTAGAATGATTGATTTGGCCTTATTGCGTAGCTCTCGTTTGAGTTCAGCCGTTGTAGGGATGAGTTTTTAGTCGAAAGGTTATTTAAGTTTTGGTGCATGTAATTGTATTCATGAAGTATTTAGATAAAATTAGTAGGAGTTTTTCAACAACAGATGGTAGGGTGAAGTGGGGATCCTAGGAGAGCTTAGGAAGCGCTTTAGTATGAATGGTGCGTTGTTTAGTGGGTTTAGGGAGTATCATTATAAGGAGGTGACTTAGAGGATTCAGGATGATTCTTGAGGAAAGTATGGATAGGTATGGAAGGTAGTATTGGGCTCATACTACTGAAAACATAGGATCCATAATCGAATCAAGGAAAGTCATGAGGATTCTAGGAAGCATGTAGAATGAGGAATTCTTCGGGTATGTTTTGACCGTTTGTATGGTTGCTTTTCAGTATGGTGATGAGCACCCGAGGAGGAGGTTCTGGTTTAGGTTTAGGTTCAGGCGTTGGTGCTAAGACAATTGATGAGAGGATCTGCGAGTTCGTTATGTCTGAGATCACTCGTGGTATTATGGATATGACTCTTGTGATGTTTGGTACCATTAAGGAGGGGATCATGGAGTTACTGGGTGATCGACTTGGGGATTTTCGTGTAGAGATTGCGGCTGGTCAGATCGGGGCAAGGACAATCTCTTTTCAGGAGTTCAAGGTTTGCAGAGCCCCGGAGTTCTTTGGGAAGAAGGACCCAATTGTTAGTGGATAATGGATTTTAAACATAGATAATGCTCAGCGAATGAGTTTCTGCCTTGAGTGGTCGAAGGTAGGGCTTGCATCTTGTGTTTAGAGGGATTGATCCCGTGACTGGATTGCTGCTAAGGTCTCACAGACCTTACTAGAGGGATTGCCTGACATTATTGGGCATATCACTGACAGGTTGGTCACCGAGTTAGAGGATTAGATTGCAACTGTTCATATGGATGATAGGATTGACGTGGTGACTCAGGAGCGAGAGCTTGGTTTAGAGATACAATTGGGAAAATGGAAGTAGACACATGTCCCGACTCTGCTAACAACATCTAGGAAAAATTGATGTTGTCGTGCCAAGTACTGGAGGCCGGAAGGACCATGAAATTTACGTTAAGCGTGGAGGAACCCACGCGCCTGTGCGCTACATGTTTAAACGCGACAGGTGTATACGGAAGGGACATGTTCATTGCACCCTAGAGGTAGAATTATGTCATCGTTGTTAGATTCCTAGTCACATTAGGGAAAATTGCACACATTTAGTGGTTGGGGTGACTTAGACCCCATCACCTACGGTTTTTTGCAGTAGGCGGAGTCAAGACCTCAAGACCTTGCAGGTATGTATCCTTCATGCTATAAAATTTTATTACCATATCCTAGTTACATAATATTGGGTATGTACAACTGGATTTGTATAATTTATAGTATGACCATGTTTGGGAAGTTGTGCGAGTAGGCTTGCATAGCCTTAGGATTTGTTATTCAGTATTCTATGCCAATGGAGAGGGACATCAAGGACATGGTGGATGCGTAGTTTGATTGATGTTGCAACATGTGTGAGTTCATCCCTAAGTAAGGGAGAACTGGGTGGTTTAATTCGAAGGATCATCATATGCCATTTTGCATACCAAGAGTCATGTTTAGAGTGTACCTGGTGGAGCCGGTTTTAGACTTCGACGGGGAAGACGTCAACCAATGATAAAGTGAACCCTAAGCGGAGGAGAACTAAGTGTTCTCCAATGTCTTCTAAAATGTTCCATAACTTTCTAAGGTCGTCTATGTCGTTCTAGAGTATTCTAGACTCTTCCGGTGTATTCTGGAGTCTTCCATAGTCTTCCATAATGTTCTAGAATCTTCCAGGAAATTCTAGAACAAACTAACTTCTTCTAGATAATAATATTGGTTGTATTGGGCTAGTGATGATCTTTAACATTGTGTCCTTCCACTTAGAAAGTTAGGAAGTAAATTTCTCAATGCTTACCTTCCAAGCATCAACACGTTCCATATTTTCCCTACTGGCAATCCAAGATCAGTGAACGCTAATCGAAGAGTTGAGTAACTCGGTCTCCTACTAATAACTTATTGAAAATAACATTTTGACTCGAACCAAATTCAAGATCAATTCTATGGCGTTTACTAATGCTGTAATGCATTAGTGAAATGCACTATAAGTTTGAGCCGTAAAATAAACTTTAGGCATATGAAATAGAACGATGGGTCCATGATTTTGACAATATAGTAGAACTATTATAATAGTAGTAAGATGACCTCAGTTGCTACAATACAAATGCAAACAAATTGATGCAATATAATGCTAGATTTATGCCAAAACATGCACGATTATCATAGAAATTGCATAGCTAAGAGCGACAATGTTTGTGTAAGTTTTATGCTGTGCAAAACCAATTGTATAAAAAATTAGGATATTGCAAAAATAAACAAACAAATATGAAAAAAGATGTCAAATCCCGAATCATGACAAAACTTTTGGTTCAATGTATGATTACTTGGTCCATTTAATTCTTTAGTGGAGTAAGTTTAAGTGTTGTTCCTTTAGTTGAGTTATTAGTTGCTTAAATCATGTGACAACTTTTTTTTCTAATTTTTTAAGGAGTTTAAAGTTAAGAAACTTAGATTCAATTATCCTTGAAAATCGATAAAGGTATTCGTGACACAGTGTCACGCACTTGCATCATTATTCCAAAGAGATTTTTTCTAGAAAAGGTGATTTACATATGTCCATGAGTGTGCTTACAAACCTTATGGGTGTAGATAATAGTCTATTTTAAAAATTGATAGCCATAAACCTACGTGATGTGAGCCACACGTTTCCATAAGTATTCAAATGGCTTTATTTTTTGGTCAAAAATCCAAAAGGTCATGTGCTATAATGAGTCATTGGAAAAAACATCCAATAATCATCAACAATCAAAATTTGTTTGAATAATAAGTAATTAATAATCAAATTTTGTTTGAATGACACCATTGTAACCTATAATAAATATTTTATAATGTTAAAAGAGAGTAGATGAACTACTTTATTTTTATCACACCACATTAACTTCTTACCATTTAATTTAGTTTTTTTAAATTATCAAAGAATAGCATAAAAAACACTCCGTTTACACCAAAATTCTAATTTGACATCGTGTTTTTTTTTTGTCTCAAATTTGACACTGTGTTTTCCAATTTGTTACAATTCTGACCACTTGACCGGTTAACCAGGTTACATGCTGACGTGGCATGATAACGTGTCAGTTTTGATGATGTGGCATGTTGACATGATATGCTGACGTGTCAAAATTGATTTTTTTTCCACAAAAAACACTAAGTTTTCACTTTTTTCGATTTTGACACTAAGTTTAATTTTTTCTTTCAATTTTGACACTATGTTTTTTTGTTCCAAATCGAACATCATTTTTTCCAATTTTGTTCAATTTTGACCATTTTCCATTTGAAACCGTATAAATATATTTTTTTATTACATTTTAAACCGTATAAATATATTTTTTTTGTTTAAAAACCACATTTTTATTTAAATACAAGGTGTTTTTTTTTTTTTTTTTTTTTTTTTTTACATTCAAAGTATAATGTATAAATATGCATTAGTTATATCATGAGAATCAAACTAACCATAAGCTTCTAATAAGATGTGAAAATTTCAGGGGTTGCAAACTTGACATCCGAGTTTTAATCGACTACACGCCTCCAAACCTACAAACTCATTTTAAAGTTGTGTATTTAATATAAAATACGGTTTTTATATAACTAATACATATTTATACATAAAATTATGGTTTGAATGTAAAAAAAAAAAAAAAAAAAAAAACCTTGTATTTATACAAAACTATGGTTTTTAATTGAAATGGAAAATGGTCAAAATTGAACAAAAATTGATAAATGATGTTTGATTTGGAACAAAAAAACGTAGTGTCAAAATTGAAAGAAAAAATTAAACTTAGTGTCAAAATTGAAAAAAAAAATGAAAACTTAGTGTTTTTTGTGGAAAAAAATTCAATTTTGACACGTCAGCATATCATGTCAGCATGCCACATCATCAAAACTGACACGTCATCATGCCACGTCAGCATGTAACCTGGTTAACCGGTCAAGTGGTCAGAATTGTAACAAATTGGAAAACACAGTGTCAAATTTGAGACAAAAAAACACGGTGTCAAATTAGAATTTTGGTGTAAACGGAGTGTTTTTTATGCTATTTACCCATTATTAAAAATAAAAATATGAACAATTATGAATTTTTACTTTCTCTCTCATATGCAAGGATTTTCCGAAAGAGATTGTCAAACACCCTATGTTGAGGCCAAGGGGTGGTGGGTGTGGTGATGGGTGTTGAGTAGTGGTGAGCATTTGGATCGGACCGGACCGAATCTTGGACTGGACCAGTTTCGAAGAATATTGTGGACTGTGGACAATACCTGATGAGACTTATCAGGTCCAGGTCTAGGTCCGGGTTTTCTAGTTCTTGGACACGTTTGGACCGATACAACTTTACATGCATACGGTACCACTTGTTAAAACACGTTTTTAGGTTTGATACAACTCGTTAAAACGATTATGTTGTTGGGTTTGATACGTCATAACTCATAAAAATGAATACTTTTTTGGGTTTGATATGGTACAACTCATAAAAATGAATACATTTTCGTTTCTTGTGCCCTTTGGACCGGTTAAGTTTTGATTTTTTATATTTTATACTATTTTTTTGAAGGATTGTAACTCATTGAATATAATACTAAAAAAAATATAGTCTAAACTCATCTAAAAAGTGTAATTTACATGTTGGAAAAAATCGCATGTCAATCTGATTTAAAACAAATGAAATATACTTGTTTAAAGAATTTCACAGAATACAAAAGCTTAAATTTCTTGCTGAAAATGTGAAATATTTCTGCTTTTATATCTTATCTTTGAAGAATTGTAATTTATTGAATATAACACCAAAACAACAAAATTATAGTCTAAAATCATCTAAAAACTCTAAATTACAAGTTGGAAAAAACCACATGTCAATCCGACTTAAAACAAATGAGATATGTTTGTTTAAATATTTTCACATAATACAAAAGCTTAAATTTCTTGCTGAAAAGTTGAATATCTCATCTTTGAAGGATTGTAATTCATTGGACCTAACACCAAAAACAACAAAATTATAGTCTAAAATCATCTACAAACTCTAAATTAAACGTTAGAAAAAACCGCATGTCAATCCGACTTAAAACGAATGAAATATGCTTGTTCAAAGAATTTCACAAAATACAAAAGTTTAAATTTCTTGCTGAAAAGCTGAAATATTGCATCTTTGATATCTCATCTTTTAAGAATTGTAACTCATCAAATATAACACAAAAAACAAGAAAATTATAGTCTAAAATTATCTATAAACTCTAAATTATACGTTGGAAAAAAACCGCATGTCAATCCGATTTAAAACGAATGAGATATGTTTGTTTAAAAAATTTCACAGAATACAGTTTTTTTTTTAAAAATAAGCCGGACCAGACCGGTTTGACTCAAATCCTAGAACCGAGAATTGGCTCGGAGGTCCAAAAAACCAGTCAGGTATGGTCCAGAGGTTTAAATGGTCACCCCTAATGCTGAGAACATCTCAACAATGACGTCAAATCATGTTGGTAGTTTTTATTCGATTATGTTGATATGCATATATTTATTGGTTAATTTAATATTTGTAGAATTTAATATTATTTTTAATACATAAAGTTATGAAAATAACTCGAAGTTGATCGTATCTGTGGGCCATTTTTTATAAAATGATCGTATTTTAAATATCAAATGATCATTAATTTTACGGTAACTCCATTGTAAAGGGAAAATGTCAGTGTAGCAAAATAAACTTTTGTTATTTGTTCGATTTGGTCACTAAAGTTGTTTTTTTGTGCAATAGGTTATCAAACTCCTTAATGATCTGTTAATTAAACAATTTTGCTCGAATTTTACAAGTTTCCCGGTAATAGTGTTTATGTGGAATTAATTATTAGTTTGTCTTTATTTTTTGGGAGACATATTAATCCACATCGGTTTATCTTTATTCATTTGGGAACCACATTCGCCATCATTCAACTTTTCTTCTAACCCACCTGCCACCACCACGATCACCATTCACCACCACCAACAAAATCTGGAGACTTATGTTGCGGGACGTGAAACAGAGAACAATCATGCACAAACAAAGAAATCAGATGGAGATCGACATCAACAGGTTCACCTAATGGAGTTCATGGAATCCATTGTGTTCATATCTCTACAGCCCACATCACATGGAATCTGTGGTATTCATCTCTCTACAACCCACATCACCTAATCTCACCCCTAAATCTAGTAATGACCTTGTCTAGCACTTACCCAAAATCGGCAATCGTAATCGAACACTAGAAATAAACACCATCCCAGAAATCCATCTCCATGTCATAAGAAATAGACCTGCAACATTAATCTCCAGTTTCAGTAGTTCCAAAAATCGCAAATCGTTAATCTAAAAAATGTAAACAACTCAAGAACTTCCCAACATCATCATTTCATTCACTATGAAACAGATGGTTTACATCAGCAGATTACACCTGAAACCTCACTACACATCACACTCACACTCATATTACAAATCAACCAGAAATCTGTACATAGAATACGATATACGAACAAACCTTAGATAGGAAACCCTAATCTATAGATGAGAGGAGTAAGAGAATTTTATGAAGGAAAAATATATTCTGAATGACACAATTATCCAGCTACACACTTAAGTACATCGGGTAGAAAGGTCCACGGATATGACCCGAAGTCCGCGTACAAACCCGAATCCCTGCGTAAAAGATTCACAACACACCCCCACAAATATACATATATACACAACTTACCAATAATCTATAAATTAATGTTTAAGTTTGATTATGAAAAAATATTAACCTTTTAAGACGCCCCCTCAAACTAAACATTAATTTGAGAGAACATATAAGCAGTTAATTCCCTTTAAAAACATCAACCATATTAAGACGATTTACAATATATTCATGTTGATTACTTCCAAGAGCTTTGGTTAAAATATATGCATTTTGGTTTGAAGACACAAATTTATTTACTTTTAAAATTCCGTTCTCACTCTTTTCCCTAACAAAATGAAGATCAACTTCAAAGTGTTTTGTTTTTTCATGAAATATAGGATTTAAAGCCAATTTGATTGCAGACTCATTATCACAAAAAATATCAACTGGTAAATTAGGCTTTATACCCAAATCATGAAGCAATTTTAAAATCCAAATTACTTCACATGTAATACTACCTAAATCTCTGTATTCAGACTCTATGGAGGAGCGAGAAACAATATTTTGTTTCTTGCTCTTCCAAGATACAATAGACCCACCTAAGTAAACAAGATAACTAGTAACAGACCTACGACTAAACAAACATTTAGCACAGTCAACATCAACAAACACAATCAAATTTAAAGAACTAGATTTGGTCAAATGAACACCCATACCTGGATTGTTTTTCAAATACCTCAACATCCTGAAAGCAATATTAACATGAGATTTATAGGGCTTATGCATATATTGACTTAATAACCGGACATCATAAGAAATATCAGGTCGTGTGATCGTTAGATAAATCAATTTACCAATAAGTTTCTAATACTCAGTTATATTAACCAAATAATATGATTTATCCAAATCACACTCTCTTTTAATGATCAAATTAGATTCAGGAGGAGTTTTAACAAGCTTACAAGCAAGTGTGACAACCCAAAAATTTATGTCTTGTCCAGCCAATCAATCGAGAGTCAGACTCGTTTCTGCTATCTTTTAGCATTGTTCAGAGCCTGTTTGAGTGTTCTAAGCCTAGTACATTCAAGTTTTGGGTGTAGGGATGAGTTAACTAGGTTCTTCAAGTTGCTTTCTAGCCATACACTTCTTCAAGAGGAGTGTACGGCCGTACACATGGGTGTACGGCCGTACACATGGGTGTACGGCCGTACACCCAAGGTGGCCGTACACCTAAGGCCATATATATGTCATTCCTTCATTTCTTCTCACTTTTTACACCTCCAAGTCTAGAAAATCGATTCTCTCTCAAGTATCATCAAGGTTCTTCATCCTAATCCTCCAAAATCGTAAGTGATTCTTCTATCCTTCTTGATATCTTCCCTAGTTATGTATCATCTCATGATTCATCCATGAAAACATCTCTTTATGATAGATCTTCAAATCTTCATCCATTTCACCAAGAACACACACTTGTTCTTGGGCCGTGAACCCCCTAAAGACCCTCAAAAGTGTGAGTATTCCTTCTATCATCTAGTTAGACATGTTAAACACCTGATTCATAGCCTTAAAACAACACCAAACTCAAGATCTTCAAGGGTGTACGACCATACACACTTGGTGTGGCCGTATACACCTCAAATCCTTCCAAAAATGAGTGCTTTGTTCATCCACTTGTTGTGCAATTGCCACACTAGCTTCCCCAAGGATCGCACACCTTCTTTGTGCATGTCTTCCATGAGTGTACGACCGTACACTCCATGGCCGTACACCCATGTGGCCGTACACTCCAAGGGCCGTACACACATTGGCCGTACACACTCTAGGGTGGCCGTACACTCCCTTTAGTCAATCACATGTGATTATAACACTTAGTTCAAGTGTTTCCTAGTCCCTAAGGGTGTTTCCTTGCATGTTAGTTGTGTAAAACACTAATTTCATGCCTATATATGCCATTATATGTCATTTAGGACTCGTTTGTGTCTCAGGAATTCATTCGTGGAACTTCTCATCCTTACGCGCATATTCGATTGAATCACCCACATAAGGTGAGTTCATACCCCTATAATCAATCTTTTAAATATTTTAAATGCTTTTAGGGGGGGGGAATACAAGTTGAACACAATGATAATTGTGTAAATGTTATTTGTGATAACTATCATATTCAAAGGATTTCTTATGCTTTATAAGTGATCAAAACCATTTCAAAAACTCTTTTTATGTTATGTTACTTTATTGTTCATAAAACACCGTTTTTAAAGTACAATCATAACTCAGTAGATAAATGAGTCTTTTATTCGAAGTCAGTATCAGTTCAAGTAATCATACTAGTAAACTATAATATGTATAGTTTAGGGGTTCAGTACATACTATAAAGACAAACAGGGAGGAACATACTATAAAGAGAAACAGGGAGGAACATACTATACACTATACAAAGAGAACATACAACACTAATACAAGAATACTATAACATTAAATGTGAGACTACTTCACGGCTTAGCAATGTGTTTGTTAAGTCGCGTTTCGTAACCAAAATCTCCTGGAGGGAGAGCGTTATTAGTATGGGTGCGACCACATCACATTTTTGACCTTAATAATACGAATTGGTTTTAAGGTAGTCAATACTTCAGTAGCCACTTTAAAATACTACTGTATACTTTCATTATTACAAAAGACAACAGTACAGTCGAGTCGTAATACATTCACTTAGAAAAGGGGGCCTATAATGCTAACTTTATGATTCCTTAGTGCATACATCAGGATATATATTAATCGGGTCCGGCAGACAGTAGAGTGTGTGCTTTCCGCTTCATTTCCTGTTCCTTGTTTGGTTGTGGGCTTAGAGAAGATGCACCTAGTCTACTATCTATCCGATCTTAGTTATATATATATATATATATATATATATATATATATATATATATATATATATATTCCGTATACCCCAAGTAATCATAAGGAGTACCAGGTATAGGTCAGGTCATAGCATACAAGTTTAGTACATCGTTTTCTAGTACAAAAACATACTGTTCAGTTAGAACATTTAGTAGGCTAAACTAGAAACTTATCAGAAAAAGGACCTTTGGTGGTTAATTCAATAATACCTTAGTTTATACATCGGGGTTATATATAATTAATATCCGATAGGCAGTTGGATGTGTGTTTTCCGCCTTACTTCCTGTTCCTTGTTTGGTTGTGGGCTTAGGGTAGTTTCACACAGTTAACTATCCATTCGATATTAGATTATATATAGCTTGTATAAACTAAGTGATTATTGAAGGAACTATTGTGGTTACCATTTTACTAAAGGAAACAAGGGTTTAATCCATTTTATTAAACCAGTACAACTTAAAGGATCGTTAGTGGTTCATTCTATAATACTTTAGTTTGTACATCGGGGTTATATATAATTAATATCCGATAGGCAGTTGGATGTGTGTTTTCCGCCTTACTTCTTGTTCCTTGTTTGGTTGTGGACTTAGGGCAGATTCACACAATTAACTATCCGTTCGATATTAGATTATATATAGCTTGTATAAACTAATTGATTATAGAAGGAACTATTATGGTTACCATTTTTACTACAATAAATAAGGGTTTTCTTAAAGAATGTTTTCATCAAATATAAAGGAACTATTACAGTTAACTCCGTGAGTACCAAATGAATACGTCAGGGTTATATACAATGAAGATCTAACAAAAAATGGGATGTGTGACTTCCGCCTCATTTCCTGTTCCTTGTTTGGTTGTGGGCTTAGGGAGTAAAGGTCTCCTTATAATCAATACCTTCCTTTTGGTTATAACCTTTAGCCACAAGTCTGGCTTTATACCTTTCTATATCACCATTGGATTTATATTTGATTTTATAAATCCAACGACAACCTATGGCTTTTCTTCCTTTAGGAAGGTTAGTAATTTCCTAGGTATTATTTCTATAGAGGGCTTCCATCTCCTCATTCATAGCTTTAATCCAATTTGGATCTAAAGCTGCTTCACTATAATTTTTGGCTCAATAGTTTTATTAAGACTTGAAATAAAACAAAGAGTATCATTATTAAGAGCTGAATAGTTAATTGATCGCTCAATTCCATATTTGTGTTTACCCTCTACAACAAAATCACTAAATCTAACTGGCGTGTGAACATTTTGTCCAGATCTAGTAACCCTAGTTGACAAGCTGTGTGAAGGATTAGAATTAATTGAATCATTTTCTTCAGTCAAAGTAGAAGAACTTGGAAGCATCTCACCAGAAGGAGGCACATATGCCTCACCAGTCCGGTTGCTGACATTAGAGGGACAAGTCTCATCCAGGTCATGGTCTGCACTAGCACCATCCAACTGATGGTCACTTCTCAAGTTTTCTAACCTAGTGTTATCAAGAAGAATAATAGAATCCAATGACTCGTCATAGGAAAACAGGTCACTTGAATTCATAGGGACATCATATTTATCAATCAAAGATGAAGACTTAAGCTTGAAAGGAAACACTGATTCATAAAATTTTACATCCCTGGAAACAAAAACAATATTTGAATCAAGACTAAGAACTTTATAACCTTTTTTATCAGAAGAATAACCAAGAAAAATGCATTTATCAGCTCTTTCAGAAAACTTATAAGAATGATTCAATTTAGTGGCAAAACACAAAGAACCAAAAACTCTAAGTTTATAAAAAACAGGAGCACTATTATAAACAAGTTCATAGGGAGAGGCACCATTTAAAACAAAAGTAGGAGTTCTATTAATGAGAAAAACATAAGTTAAAATTGCATATCCCCAGTATTTAAGTGGTATACCAGACCGGAACATCAAGGATCTAGCAACATTTAAAATACGTCTATGTTTCCTCTCTACATCCCTATTTTGTTGTGGAGTATGAACACAATATGTCTGATGTAAAATTCCTTTTGACTCTATCAACTGTCTCCTTCTGTTGTTTAAAAATTCAGTACCATTATATGATCTAACAACTTTAAATTTAACACAAAACTGATTAAGTAAGATATTAAAGAAAATAAGAACACAATCATAAACTTCATCTTTTGACTTTAACAGATAAACCCAAGTTTCCTTAGTGTAATCATCCACAATAGTAAAAAAAATACCTAAATCCTTCTGCAGTTGTCACTCTATAGGGTCCCCAAACATCTAGATGAATTAACTCACCAAGTTTAGAAGTAGTATGTTGACTAATAGGGAAGGATTATCTTGTTTGTTTAGCTTTATGAAAAATATCACAAGGTGGAAGAACTTAATTACCAATTTTAAGTTTGTTTTTTTAAAGAACCCAAGGCTTGATCAGAAGGATGACCAAGTCTATTGTGCCAAGTTAGTTTAGACACACAAAAAATAGAAGAAGAGTTAGCAGAACTAGATGTAATACTTGAAGGTACACTATTTATGTAATAGAGACCTCCAGACTCTCTACAATTCCCCACCATCACCTTTGACTGTAAACCCTGAATTTTACAACTATGCTCATTAAAAATTACCTCATAATTACTATCTTTGCAAACCTTATGGACAGACAACAAATTAGCATTGAAATCATGAATAGAAAACACATCAAATAGAGTTATGGAATCAAATAAATTCATATTAATTTTTTTTTCAATGTTAGTTAATGTACCATTAGGGTTACTGACTAGTAGATCTAACTTAGACACATCCACAGTGTCATGAAGTAGTGACTTATCAACATCACTCTTTTTAAAAGTTCCATCAACAAAACCTAACTTGTTTCTGGCCTTAAGAGCCCTAGAAATAGAACTTCTCCATAGCCTAAAGTTTTCATTACCAGTTAACTTGGTCGTAATAATTGAAGTAACAACATTATCAGATGGGTGAATGTAGAGAGGATTATCAAAGCTAATCTGATCATCCTTCCCACTTCCACTAGGTTGATCAGTGGAATCACCAGCCATAAATAACAGATAAAATACAACCAAGAAATATCAAGAAAGAAAACTTACCCCTACACTGATCTTATGTCCAGATGGTCACCACGTATGTCGGGGCCCAAGACAACCAGTACAAAGGCAAAGGAAAGCCAAACAGATATAATAAAACAGAAAAAATAACTAGTGTTGTAACGACCCAAAAATCCATGGTAAAAATTGTTGGATTAGGTGTCTAAGTTCATAACTATTTCTGGGTTGTACTTGACCCGATTAGCATGGTCCATTTGGGTTGCATGGCATCATGCATTTGGATAGACTAAAGTGAGAGAAATAACACTTATGGTTTATTAATATATTATAAGTTCTAATATATTAATAATATTATTTAATTAGTATTGATCAAGAATTAATCTAGTATTAATTAAGTGATCAAAAGATGACTAATTAAATATATGGGTTGATTGTGTAAATCATCCATACTTGTATAGTGGGCTAAATGCTCCATGGATTATCAAGTTGGACTAAGGTCCATAGGATGCTCCATGGATGCTCCATGGGAGTTACAAACCCATGGGTCATGGAAATGAAGAGCCATGTTACATTAGGGTTTACATGGTGTAACCCTAATTGTAACATACTATATAAAGAATATGAAGCTACCAAAATCGGCCACTTAAGAAAGAATAGTGAGGGCAAGCCGAATTTAGAAGAGTTGTACATTCTCTCAAAGTCATTCCAAAGCATTTGGTGTTGTGTGAGACATTTGAGGCATCACACTTGGGGTGCTAGGCTCACAAGGTTTTCAAGGAATCAAATCAACTACAAGGTATGTAATTCTAGCAACTTTATGTTTAAAGTTCTCCATGTATGCTAGATAGGATTATGAACCTTGGAAAAAGTATTTTGCATGTATTTTAGACAAACATAGATCCAAGGTTTATAGGGTTGCATGTACACCTTAGGAGTGTTAGAATGCTCAAAACCTAACAGTGGTATCAGAGCCTAGGTTTGTTTGTTTGATACTTGATGCCAAGTAGTGAAAAAAGTCGACTTTCTTGCTGTCTGCATGATGAACTCGCCGAGTCCATGGGGGGACTCGCCGAGTCCATGAGTAAACTCATCCTACTCGTCGAGTAGGTTCGTGCACTCGACGAGTAGGAGCCTCAGAATGCAGTTTTTCGACTTTTGTTGCTGGAAATGGACTAGAAACATTACCCTAAACTACTTTGGTGTTTTAAACTTGTTTTTGATGGGGTAATGGTTGTTCTAATCCATTTACAATGGCTAATATCAAAATTTCAAGTTTTATATGGTTAATTTTATGATTCTTGAAATGGTTGATATGCATGTTCATGAACTTATGAGTTTGGAAGATCATAGGAATTATTTGTAACTTGCTTGTTAGTTTAATTCTTGATCATTATGTGTTTTAATGGAATCCATAATTTGTCCTCAAGTTATTGATTACCAAAAGTCACACTTTTAAAGTCCATTATTAAACACATAGGTTACATAAAATGAAAAGTCTCTCATTTTAATAAACCATTAACTCATAAGTTATGAAAGATGAAAAGTTTTGAAAGTTACAAAACTTGCCCTCAAGTTTTGGAACATGTAAAGTCACTTTAAAACTTTAAGTTCCAACCCCTAGAATTTTAAAAGTTAAAATTCAACCCTTATACTTTATAATATTATAAGTTTAATAATAATTATATATGTATAAGATTAAGTTGTTTTACCGTTAGCAGGCCTCATTCACGAAGTCGGTCTATAAGGGGGGTATAAGGTTGCTGCCTATAAAATGGTAGCTTAATGGGTGTCCACTCTCACCCACCGCTTCCTTGACTGGTGGAGGGTCGTTAGCCGAACGGGTAGGACAAGGACTTGAATTCTCCTTTCATTAAAAGTATTAATGATAAATATATAAAGTAACTAAATGTTTATAAATTCCCAATCTTAGTTACTTTAGGAAAAAAGTGAATAAGGTGCTAACCCATGAAATTACACTTTGTATTTTGGTTAAGTCGGTTAGTGGAGCGTGTGTGGTTAACCGGCACATTAGCTGGACTTAACAAGGTAGGAAAGGGGTAGCTTAATGCTTATCATAGTATCAATGGAGCGCGTGTGGTTAACCGGCACATCGATTAAGGGGTAATACATTAAGGGTACCAAGTAGTTTGCATGGTTACTTCACACCTTGTTTTGTGATCCTCGGCATCCCAGTCACAAAACCTGAAGAGCACACTCGAGATTGAAACATGCCATTGATGAATTCAATGAATCTCAAAAGATCTAGGAGTTTCAAATCGAATTAAAACCTAATAATTTATTTCGTTTTTCATGGTGGAAATTGGTGAATCGTCATTCGCCTACCTTCAAATATTCTATAGCTTGGATTACGGCATCCCACTTCCAAGTTATAAAATATTGTATTGGGTCCTAGCCTTAATATTTCATATTGGGTGTTATATTAAGGACTTAAAATCAACTAACTTGAATATCTCCCTTTGCAGATGTCTGGTTTAGACAACTGTGATCTTCCCAAATCTCATGGAAACCATACTTCTCTACCTCCACCTCCTCCATTTGTTCTCCCTGACCCACAAGCCCGAAGACTAGAAAGGTTAAAGGTCACTCAAGCTCTACTAGAAATGAAACATAAAGATGGAAGACCTGTGTGCACTCATGTCTTAAGAATGAAGTCACACATTGACAGATTGAGAATGTTGGGTGTTGTTATTTCAAGGAAGTTTGCTATTGGCTGGGTTCTTCAGTAACTTCCTAAGTCGTATAGTGAGTTTATTAAAGACTGCTATATGACAGATCACGACATGACCCTAATAGATCTTTCTTATTTGCTTGTTGCTGCTGAATCAGCAATGATTTGGCACAAAAGTCAAGCAAATATGGGTGGAAGGTCTATTTCTCAAACTTCCATGGACATTGTCAATGGTAACATTGGAAGTCCAGAAAATATTTCTCTTCCCAATGAAAAGGGATCGGCCTTGGTCAACCCGGTTGACCAAAAGGTAAAGAGAAAAACTAAGTCTGTGATAGTCCCATGTATCATTCCCAAAGAGTCCATATGTTTTCATTGTCAAGAGAAGGGGCATTGGTTGCGAAACTGCCCTAACTACCTGAAAGATCTAAGAGAGAAGAAAAAATCAAGAAGATTTGACTCTACTTCAGGTAAGTCCACTATCTAACTTTATTAAGTTCCTTATTGATGATTCTTAATACAAAATGTGACTCGGTTACATTTTTTTGTGTTTAGCAGGATCAAGCAAAGAGAAGGAAACTTAAAGGAAAGGTATGCTGAATCTGATCGCGAAGATGGATTTCAATCGCATGGTTTGAAGATCGGGTTCTTGAGCTACTACTTAAGAGTTATGATAGATTGCTAGAAAATTTTGTAATAACATAGTTTTCATTTAAAGTTGCATTGTAAGGATAAGTTTTCCGCATTTATTAAAAAAATAAAATTTTGTTTTACTTTATTTTATATCTCCTTGCAACGACATTTATGGAAAATTGATGTTTGTATGGTTCTAGCAATAATGGAAATATGAATTTGATTCCTTCGTTTGTGGTAGTGTCATAATTTACCAAATAAGGAAAGATTCTCATCACCCAAGGTTTTCAATTGGACCGAAACTTGGAATCATGCAAGTCGTTTAGTATGATGAGTGAGAACTTTCAACTTTGGAAAAATTAATACTAATTCCTTCTTCACATGTATATGTGAGTCAAGTGAAGGACTAAGGGACCCAGTACACATTCTTGTGCACTAGTCAAATCCACCACAACAGATTGATAAGACTATTCATCATGATTTACAAAGGTTTAGTAAATATGGTTATACTTACATGTTAAGTATAATTCTGAAACATTGGAAAACCTTCGATATATGGCAGAACGAATGAGAAGAATCAAATTAGGCAGTAGGATAAAAGTTTCTCAAATCTGGAAAGATGGGAGAGTACTTTAGTACCATGTGTTGTGATCATCTTTATGATTAAGAAAACCATGTCACAATTGATCCTCTAAGGACATCTTAGTGCATTCATATGGCTAAGAAGAGGAATCAAGAATTGCTGAAATGGTTGATTCAAGAAGATGAGTCATACTTCGTTCCAAAGCAAGTCTTAGAGTCATACTCCAAGACTGTAAGTTGAGTGACATATCTTAAAGAAAGGTTTATAACACTTGTCAAATGTAAGAGTAAAAGTGTCCTACTCTTGTACATTTGAAATTGGTAAGTTGTGATGTTTTGGATAAAACAAAGACCAACTAAGGCCAACTGTATGAAGTGTTTGTCTTGATAAAGAATCCGCACTAAATCTTGAATATTTGGCAAGTAAGTCTTATATGTCAAGAGGACAGTGGGAGTCTTAAAGATCTTGAAAAAGCTTCTAGATCTGATCAAGAAGAAAAAACCTATAGTTTATCACTAGCACACGACTCGAGGTCTATAACCTATCGTGTTGACATATTTTGTGCCCATTCCAGTTAAAGTTGAGTTCTAAGAGTTCTCAATTGGTTGCATAACATCTTGGAAGCTATGACAGGCCCTTGAGCTGCTAGGTGGCAAGAAGTTAAGACTGCACAAGTTCAATCCATAAGAGTTTGGATTTTTCACTCACCTTGTCTTGTGATTATGGTTTTGAAAAATTCACTTGGATAGGAACACATACACTAGAAAATCTAAGTGTGATAAGGTTTCTCTCCGGTTCATGAAAATGATGGTGAGGAAACGCTTTCACTAAGTAGATTTTAAGTAGATAGCAATTGTGATATTTGCATTCTCAAAGTCGTTAGTGGAGCGTGTGTAGTTAACCGGCACACTAACATGGACTTGTGAGAAATGGCAAAGGTCTAAACAATTGAGACTATAATACGACATCCCTTTTCATAGTGCTATAATTGTTTGGACACACATGTATGCTATCTAAGGAATGGTGTATAATTTTGATAAAGTTTATTAAAGCATCTCGTATCAGAAATATGAACTTTGGTAAGAAGGTCAATAAAGTATTGATTTCTAGAAGTCCAACTGATTTCTGAGTACATGTCAAAGCTAGTAGGAGCATAATTTTTATGCTAATAATCATCATGCAAGTGGGAGCATGATAATTAAAATAAGTCTTGCAAGTTAGCAATGTTAATTATAGAAAATAAAAGGTTTTCAATTAGGAAAATTTGTTTTGCTATAATTAAGAGAGAGGAAACTATACTTCATTTCAATTCTAAAAGCTCAGATTGAGATTTTAATCATCTTTAGTCAAGGATATATATATGAATTTTATGTTGGAATGGCTCAACATAAAGAAATTCTATATATGGGTCTATTATTTGCGTTCTAAAATTCGATTATGATTACGGCATCCCTTTTTCATAATCTGAATTATGAGAACTTGGCAAATAGAAATAGAAATATTATAGCAAAAGACTGATCTAGTATCATGTCTTAATGAATCGTGTCCCATATGCTTCGGATATAGGATCGATTGCATATGCTATAATATTCATCTGTTCTAAACTTTTCCAAAAATGCCTAAAGCATTAAGAGGGAAAAGTAGTAGAACAGGATATGACTAATTTGATTAAGCAATTGTCGAGGACAATCTAAGGTTTACCAAAGATTGGTTTCTCAGGGACAGTTGGAAGTATAGTGTTAATTTTGGAAGGACCATATTGACATATTCTGAAAAGAGGCAACTCTTGTTCAGGAGTAATAGTCAAAAGGGGAATATGGAAATGTTCCCATAGGAGGAAGTTATTCATTAAATTTGTGTAAGATTAGGAAACTTAATGCAAGAAGAATGTTCGAAGCAATGAACTTTGAATATGAGACTTCGGTCCCATGGAGTTGATCTCCATTGGCATACTCTGTAATGTCTGTTGACAATTCTTTGTGACTTTGTACATAATCATTACAAGAGGTCCAATGCATATAAGTTTAAAATCTAACATATTTAGGTAAATGGCAGGAATTTGAAATTCTTGCATTTGCGGTAAGGATTTGGGATTGTGAAATGAGTACCATTGGAATTATGTTCAATCGATCTATTTCACAGAGTAAAGATCATAGACAAACTTAGTGTGCATACTTGGTGTATGGCATATCTAATGTTTGGAAAAACATAGTGTGCATACTTGGTATATGGCATGACTGGTGTTTAGAAAAACATAGTGTACATGCTTGGAGCATGGGACAACTATTGTTTTTAAATTCAAGTATTAAATCAATAGTTTGAAACAGTATGCAATGAATGATGTGTAATCAATATGGTGATAAATAAAAGGTGTTTTTATTTATATTCATAAGTTCTGAGATCATAGTTGATTCGATTATTCTTGTGTTTCACTTTGCATGTTTTGACTTCCAGAATAACTAAGTCACTCTTCCTGAATGACTAAGTTATTCAAACCATCCACAGTCGGTCATATGTTGGAAGTAGATATGAACCAAGACTGTCATGGGTTGGATTGTAGAGGTCTAAGATGTTGGACAAAGTGGTGCTACAACGCTCATGAGTGCTCATAAGTTCTGAGTATTGGATTCAACCCACGCTCACTGGTATCACTTCATGGAATCTTATCTCGAGTGATCGTGAGACGGTAATATCATATAAGTCTTCAAACCTAGAGATATGACTTTTTGCCTATGAGTTAGTTATGCATTGATCGTACAAAAACGCATTGGTAACTCGATGTTATAAAACGTACCTTTGTGTGTGATTCAACAAGTAGTAGAACAAGCATATGAGTCGAAGTTTATCTGTTCCTTCTTGGATTAGAAGCGATATCTGGGCCCCTCGATGTTTTTGTGTTGACCCATGTACCGGGCCCGGTCAGAACTAAGTTGATCTGTTCACTTAAGTTATATGTCAAACAAATCGGAAATCGGGAAACAAACTGCTGGACAATAAGTAAGACATTGTTCCATGTATTTGTCCGACTGATATCTAGAATAGAGGATTATATGATCACTTATCTTAAATGGCATATCATCATCTTCTCAGTTCCGAGAGACCATAAATGAGCTACGATTGCTGATCGGTTCCTGAAGTTATTCTTGCAGATATAGTTATTAGACTTATCCAAGTGGGAGACTGTTGGATTAGGTGTCTGAGTTCATAACTATTTCTGGGTTGTACTTGACCCGATTAGCATGGTCCATTTGGGTTGCATGGCATCATGCATTCGGATAGACTAAAATGAGAGAAATAACACTTATGGTTTATTAATATATTATAAGTTCTAATATATTAATAATATTATTTAATTAGTATTGATCAAGAATTAATCTAGTATTAATTAAGTGATCAAAAGATGACTAATTAAATATATGGGTTGATTGTGTAAATCATCCATACTTGTATAGTGGGCTAAATGCTCCATGGATTATCAAGTTGGACTAAGGTCCATAGGATGCTCCATGGGAGTTACAAACCCATGGGTCATGGAAATGAAGAGCCATGTTACATTAGGGTTTACATGGTGTAACCCTAATTGTAACACACTATATAAAGAATATGAAGCTACCAAAATCGGCCACTTAATAAAGAATAGTGAGGACAACCCGAATTTAGAAGAGTTGTACATTCTCTCAAAGTCATTCCAAAGCATTTGGAGTTGTGTGAGACATTTGAGGCATCACACTTGGGGTGCTAGGCTCACAAGGTTTTCAAGGAATCAAATCAACTACAAGGTATGTAATTCTAGCCATCTTTATGTTTAAAGTTCCCCATGTATGCTAGATAGGATTATGAACCTTGGAAAAAGTATTTTGCATGTATTTTAGACAAACATAGATCCAAGGTTTATAGGGTTGCATGTACACCTTAGGAGTGTTAGAATGCTCAAAACCCAACAAAAATTACATTTTTCATTATAGTCAAACACAAATGTTACTTAATCCAACCATTCAAAAACATTGCTTAATTAAAACATTTATGAGAGTTACATCCCAAAATCATATAATGCGGAAAACACAGGTGTGTGCGCTGCGATCAAGCCGGACCCTTCTTTTCCAAACCAATGATACTTGAAACCATAAACAAAACTATAAGCACGAAGCTTAGTGAGTTCCTCATAACATACCCCACATAATCCACATAACCAAATAAACCATATCAATCACATAAGCCATACATATAAGCATATAAGGACGCCGTGGACTCCCTCCAGGGTCTTACTCCAAGATTTCGTGGGCCCCCCAGGGTCTTACACCTATGTGTCATGGGCTCCCCCTATGGTCTTGCTTGGAATGTCATGGGCTCCCTCACATGGTCTGACATCCATCTGCCACGGGCTCCCTCCGGGGTCTTCCACGCAAGTATCACAAAGACAACTAGCATATCACGTATCACATAATCAACTAGCATACCACATAACACATAATGGGCCGGCCTTTGTGCCTTCGACCCATTGGTATGGTGAGGAGACTCACCTAACACTGCCGAAGTCCCGCGGATAAAACTCTAGTTGCTGGATGACAGAATCCCGAACTGTCCATATCAAAACAACACCCAATTTACCATTTGGGTTTCAATGCATAACCATAAATCCACACTTTGGGTAAAAGGACCATTTTACCCCTAACCTATCTTGGTTCAAAACCAAGGCCCAACCTCACACTCTAAAGGCCCAAAAGCCAAATAATCAACCAAGGCCCAATATATGGCCCAATTTTCCAAATTGGGCCCAATCCCATATGGGTATAATCCTAAGCCCATATTTTCCTCCAATACACTCCAGGTTACTCCAACACCCACTGGGACAAACTTGGTCAAATGCATCGGTTAAAGGTCAAAGTCAACGCTAAAGTCAACGGTCTAGGTTACCCAACTCGCCGAGTTGGTCCTTCAACTCGTCGAGTCCACTTCCAAGTCAGAATCGCGATATTGCGATCCAACTCGTCGAGTTTTCCTACAACTCGTCAAGTTCCTCTGCTTTTTAACAGACTCGGGGCAACCCCAACCCAACTCACCGACTTCACCCATGAACTCGTCGAGTTATTCGATCTGTCAGCCCACTTATTGCATTAAGCCTTTTTTCTTGAATTCCAAAGGCTCCAAACCCCAGATCCCCATCCATAGAGATGACTAGGAGGATAAAGTTTTCAACTTTACTCCCAAGGATCATCCATGAGGCTACAAACTCAAAACCTAAGTCCTTTAAGGAAGGTCTTGACCCATTAATCCCTTAAACTCTCATTTCAATGTCTCAAAACACAGATATGATGTCTAAGGGTGGACAAATCATGTAAAGTTTCTAAATTTACGTCCATGCATGCTTGAAACGCTTCTCTAAGGTCCATTTAAGTTTCATAATGAACATATGGCAAGAATGGGACATAAGGACCAATAAAGCTTTCAACTTTAAGCTTCAAGAGGTCATTTAGGGGTCAGATCTGCCATAACAACCCCTGAAATCCTCCTCTTCTTGGATAACTCGGTCAAAGACCCAAAACCAAGCCAAAACTACAAGAGATGAGATCTAATAAGCTACATGTCTAGGTTATGACTTTATACCTCCAAGATGTAGCCTTTGATGAAGGGTTTCTGGATCCAAGGTTACTCCTCCAAGCTTGATGTTTCTCTATTCACTGCTTCCTTCAAAGATCTCCAACAATCACTCTAAAACTCACAAAACCCAAGCAACACGTGGAAAAATGATCTAGGGTTTCTCCTGGACAAGGGAGGCTGGTAAGGAGGCCAGCCCTAGAAGTTAAGTCCTTTAAATAGGGTGCAATACCCGAAAAATTAGGGTTTTCTCTGTTGGAATAGGTGTCTAAGCCCATAACTATAATTGGTATGTACTTGACCCGAGAGTAGCATTGTCCATTTGGGTTGCATTCACCAGGACAATATGATAGGATGGACATTTGAGAAAGAGGTTAGTGATAAATATGGTTTGGGCTATTGATCCATGATGGACTAGGTTTATATGAGAGTCCATGAAGAGTTAGTCCACATGAGTTATGGATCATGAGCCTAAGTGTAAGAATTAGAGTTTCATATGACTCTTGGAATTCTAACACTATATATGTAACCCCTTAGATGCCAAAATCGGATGCATGTGTGACATAACAAGGGTATAGCCGATTTTAGGGTTTCCAACCTCTCTCTCAAGTCATCCAATTGTTGGTGGTGTTTTGTGAAGCATTTGAGGCATCACACTTGAGGTGCTAAGCTCTTAAAGGCCAAGTAATACAAGCTACAACAAGAGGTAATCTTCTAACTAGTTTTTTATGATTCATATATCAAGTTTCATGCAAGTTAGGCTTCATGATTTGGAAAAATGTTTATTGCATGTATAACTAAAGAAAACTTAGATCCAAAGCATTAGGGTTGCATGTGCACCATAAGTATGTTATAGTGCTCAAAACCCTTCAGTGGTATCAGAGCCTAGGATTGTTTTATGTTATATTGATGCTTGGTTGATTTTCAAAGCTGAAAAAGTCACATTTTTGGCCTCTGATTGATGAACTCGACGAGTCCAATGATCTGATTCGACGAGTTCACTCACAAACTGGCAACTCGACGATTCCAGTTCATGCAATCGTCGAGTATAACTTTATGCTTGTAGATTTTCGATCCTTTTGTCTAGAATTAGATTAGGATCATTACCACAAACTGTTTTGTATCATAAAACTCGTTTTCTGATATGGTAATGATTATCCTCATCCAATTAAACGACAATTATCAAATTTTAAGATAATAAGTTGATTATTTGTATTATTTGATTTGAATTGCCTTGCTATATGAGTTAGATTAGATCAACTTGATGAATAACAAATCATATGATAATTGAATCAGTTATAATTGATCTAAATTGTTCTTGAAGAGAGTTTCATAACTTGTCCTCAAGTTATAAAATATGAAAAGTCTCATTCATGAACATTAAAACTCATAGTTATGGAAACCAAAAGTTTTGAAGAGTTACAAAACTTGCTCTCAAGTTTTGGAATTTGTAAAGTCTTACTTATGAAACATTTAATTCCAAACCTTAGAATTTTAAAAGTTTAAAATTCAACCCTTATACTATTATAATATTAAAAGTTAATACTTATATATATGTATAAGACAGGTCAGTCTTACCGTTAGTAGGCCTCATTCACGAAGCCGGTTTATAAGGGGGGTATAAGGAAATTGCCTATAAAATGGCGATTGAATGGGTGTCCACTCTCACCCACCACTTCCTTGACTGGTGGAGGGCCGTTAGCCGAACAGGTAGGATAGGACTCTAATTCTCCCTTCATTAAAAGTATAATGATAATTATAAAGTAACTAAATGTTTTTATAAAATTCCTGATCTTAGTTACTTTAGGAAAAAAGTGAAAATGATGCTATTCCATGAAATTACACTTTGCACCTTGCCAAGTCGTTAGTGGAGCGTGTGTGGTTAACCGTCACACTAACTTGGACTAACAAGGGTGGCAAAGGGTAGCTTGATGTTTGTGATATATCAATGGAGCGTGTGTGGTTAACCGGCACATTTATTAGGTGATAAATGACATCGAGAGTACCAAGTATATTTGCATGGTTATTCACACCTTGTTTGTGATCCTCGGTATCCCAGTCACAAACTTGAAGGGCATAATCGAGATTTAAACATGCTATTGAAAAGTTCAATGAATCTCAAAAGAATCTAGGAATTTAAATTCATTTAAAACTTAATAATCAATTTCGTTTTTCATGGTGGAAATTGGTAAATCGTCATTTACCTACCTTCAAATATTTTGCAATTGGATTACGACATCCCTTTTCCGAATTGTAAAATATTGTGTTGGGTCCTAGCCTTAATATTTCATTTGGGTGTTATATTAAGGATTCTTATCTAATCTAAACTTTGTCTTTCTTTTTCAGATGTCTTCCAACACTGCTTCTGGCTCAAACCCTTCTGGCTCTTTCTCCCTCATGAACTTGTGTGGGAGGGTCATCTTTGATGGTTCGAACTTCAATGATTGGATTCGGAACATTAGGATGGTCACTCGCTACGAGGACAAGGAATATGTCCTCGATAAATAGCTTAAGGAGATTGATGAAGCAACTGCTACTCCTGAAGAAGTTTCTGAATTTAGGACTCATGAGAAGGACGCCACAAAGGTGTCGTGTATCACGTTAGCCACTATGACAGCTGAACTTCAAAAGTCCTATGAGGACTACTACCCTTTCGAGATGCACCAAGACTTGATGGAAAAATACCATCAAAGTGCTTGTCAGGAAAGGTATGAAATCATTGCCTCCATGATAACAACAAAAATGAAGGATGGAGAGTCCATCATGGCCCACTTGCAAAAGATGCAAAGGTTTGTGGACCGCTTGCTGAAGTTGAATGTGAACTTCGATGAAAAGTTGGCCATTGATATTATCCTACATTCTTTGCCTCCCTGTTATGATCAGTTTCGTATGACTTATCATATGAACAAGGATGAGGTCACTCTAAGCAAGCTTCAAGGCCTACTCAGAACTATTGAAAGTAGTTTGAAAGGCAAATATGTTGTTCCTAC
Organism: Lactuca virosa; assembly: GCF_052849685.1. Taxonomy (NCBI): domain Eukaryota; kingdom Viridiplantae; phylum Streptophyta; class Magnoliopsida; order Asterales; family Asteraceae; genus Lactuca; species Lactuca virosa. The sequence goes on along the minus strand of NC_136430.1, from coordinate 398,547,794 downwards.
TCCTACTCCTACTACTGCTGCCCCTGTTCTGGCAATTGGACATGGAGAGGGAAAGAAGATGAATGCTCCTTCTAAGAGTCGCAAGGGAAAGTCCCATGATGGATCATCTTCTAGTGGAACCAAAGGTGGTTCTGCTACTCCCTCTACTAACCAAAAGGAAGCAGAGTGTTTCCATTGTCATGACAAAGGGCACTGGAAGCGAAGCTGCCCCAAATACTTGCAAGAAATCAAGGATGGGAAGATAAAGCCCACCCATGCAGGTATTTACATTATTCTGTCTAATAACTCATCACATGCTAATTCGTGGGTCCTTGATACAGGTTGTGGTTATCACATTTGTTCTGATTTGCAGGGACTGAAAAGAAGTAGGGATGTGGAGCACAGGAAGATAAACTTAATCATGGGAAATAGGAAAGTGTCGTCTGTCATCAAGATTGGAGTTTATTCTTTATTGCTTAGCAATGGGTTAGAATTAGATTTGAATAATTGTTGCTACTCGTCCGATATGGCGAGAAATATTATTTCCTTTCATGGTTTGTATAAACAAGGTTTTAGATTTTCATTTGATAATGAAATTGGTTCTATTAATGCTTTTTATAATGGTATATTTTATTTTAAAGCATGGCCTTGTAAAGGTATATATGAAACTGTGATGGTTGTAGACAACTTAGTAAATAATGTATTGCACATCGATTCGTCCAAAGGTTTGGACAAGGCATGCTTGTGGCATTGTCGTCTTGGACATGTCAACAAGAAACGCATAGCCCAACTCCAAAAGGATGGAGTCTTGGAGTCATTCGACTTAAAGTCGGATGACACTTGCGAATCTTGTTTGCTTGGAAAGATGACCAAGTCACCCTTCACTGGTACTTGTGAAAGGGGTGGGGGTTTGTTGGATCTCGTACACACCGATGTGTGTGGACCCTTCAGAACCGCCACAAGGGATGTTAACCGCTTCTATGTGACTTTTACTGATTATTATAGCAGATATGGCTATATCTACTTAATCAAGCATAAGTCAGAAACCTTTGAAAAGTTCAAAGAGTTTAAACAAGAAGTGGAGAATCAGCTGGGCAGGAAGATAAAAATGCTCCGATCTGATCGAGGTGGTGAGTATCTTAGTATCGAGTTCCACGACTATCTTAATGAATGTGGAATTGTTTCATAATTGACGCCACCTAGGACACCACAACTTAATGGTGTGGCTGAGAGGTGCCATCGAACCTTGTTGGACATGGTTCGTTCCATGATGAGTCGAGCTTTGTTACCTCTCTCATCCTGGGGTATACCTTAGAGACTGCCACCCATATCCTTAATCTGGTCCCAACTAAGAAGGTTGCCAAAACACCTCACGAGATGTGGACAGGGAAGGTTCCCTCGTTAGCACATATCAAACCTCATGGTATAAATCATCTCCAATCCTCATTTATATAGAGTTGAAGATGGCTTATACTTTGATCCCTCAAGCGATATGGGACAAAGCTTAAAGCTTAATAAAACTAAGGATGAAGGATTGCTTATGTAGGCAAGGATTTATAACTAATGTTTTAAAAATTGGTTTTTTAGTTGAACCGGTATGGTGATCGGTTTCCGGTTCGACCGCCAGGTCAACCGGTTTCTATAATTTTCATCATTTTTTCTATTTTCCTATACATACATACATATATAAATAATGAATTTGACGTTTACAAGTTTAAACATTAAAAATATACTAATAAGTTGTAGATCAATCCAAATACATTAAAATAACAAGTGACTCCAGGGCATGAGGCAAAGCCTCATGTTTGCAGCAGGGGATTAGTCGGTGCGCGAAAGCTGGCCCGGAAACCCTCGTTAGGGAAGTTCCCTTTCCAAAAAAAACATAAGTTTTAGTGTTTTACATCAATTCATATACGTCAAAAAGAAAATAAAGTATAATACCGAAATAAAATATAGTTTTAGATGAATACATACACATCAAAAAACTTTATAACATTTACCATAAGTTTTATTTAGAGAAAACTAAATAGAAAAAAAAACACCAAGTTTTATTATCCAAACTAGGTGTGAGACCCATGTATTACATGAGTTTATTTAAAAAAAATTAAATATGAAATTTTAACAATTTGAGAAGTTTGAATTTATAAGAAAAATGAGAAAAATTTTAAATTATTAAAATTAATGAATCTTTAATACATTGAATACATTACATATATAAACTATTTCTAATACATACTTTAGATATATATTACTTTACATATTAAATGTGAAATTTTAATTTAATAAAATGAAAAATACAATAAAATGACAAGTGAAAAATAGAAAATTCAAAAATTCTAGAAAATGACATGTGTCCAAATGAATGAGAAGAAGACATGTGACAAAAAGATTTTGATTTATTAGGAAGGATGATTCTTTTCCATATGTTTTTATTCGGTTCAATCGGATTTTTCTAAAAACCGGCCGGTTCAATCCAATTTAAAAATCAACATAAAATCGGTGATAGTTGAACCGCTCCCTCCCGGTTCAAACCGGTTTTTAAAACATTGTTTCTAACTGAGTTTCAATCAAAGGCCGATGTGGGATGGATTCTTTATTGCTACGAAACTAAAATAAATGAAATCGGTTTCTAAATATTTGAACCCAAACCGATCCTCACTTATATAGGAGCTGAAGATGGCTTATAATTTGATCCCTCAAGCAATGTGGGACAAAGCACGATTCTTTATTGCTACGAAACTAAAATAATTGAAATGGTGGAAACAAGAATTGAACTTGCAACCTCCTACACAACAGCCTAGTTCCTTATCAACCTGAACAAACCATTGCTTTTGTTATTACTTCGCTAAATATAATTATTATTTAAATAAAATATATATTTTTTAAACAATATATATAATCTGTTCGGTTCGGTTTCTTTCGGTTTTACCAAACCCAAAAACGGAACCCAATGAAAATTTAGGTTTTTGAATAATATAAACCCAAACCGTCGGTTTATGCTTCGGTTTCGGTTTTGTTGTTTTTTTTTTGGTTTTTCGGTTTCCGGGTTCGGTTTTGCTCACCCCTAATTGTTGTTACCTTAGTGATAAGTAATCATTGGTCACCCTCATTGTTTTACTACATAAAACATATCAATAACTAAGTGTCGTTGCTATAAGTTATTTAGTTCTTTATCATCGTTCATGTTATTTTTATTTTTTTCGAAGACCATATAGAAGTAATATCGTTCATAATGATATTTATTTTTCGAATAATGCATCAAATTTGAGAAAACATATCATATTCTAAATCATGACAAAACTTGGTTCAACAAATCTAAAACTTCTTGAATTTTTCTAATTCTTAATCACTGAAAGTTTAGGTTTTGTTGCTTTAAGTTGAGTTGTAAAATGCCTAAATTGTGTGACAAATATTTTTCTAAACGTCTTTAAGAAATTTAATTGTACAAATTTAAGCTTCAATTATACTAGAAAAATGTAAAAAATATTTGTAACAATGTCTCTTTTTTCTTTTCTAAAAAAACGAATTACACATGTTCACGCCCCATGGGTGTACTTACATACTTTAGTGGCTGGTGTAGTAGTCAATGTGGAAGTTGTTAGCCACAAATTTATGACATGTGACTAGTGATAACATGTATACATGCTCTCCAAATATATTTTGGATTCACAGTAACAACAATAAAGAGCCTACAACGTATAGTAGTTTCAGTATATGCAAAAAGATCATATTATCATTTTATATCACTAATCAACTATACGATGAATTTTTTTTTTTATGTCTTTCATTTTTTTAGGTGTTCACGAATTACACATGATGATATATATATATATATATATATATATATATATATATATATATATATATATATATATATATATATATATATATATATATACTAGTAGGGTACCCGCGCAATTTGGCGTCGACATTTAGTTTCATTTCGATGAATAGTTTCTATGCAACGATATTATTTTTAGTGAATAGTTTACTGACTACCATTACTTTATTTTCAGAATCATATCAAGCATGGCTTAATGAAATGCTCCAGGCGACGATTAGTCATGAGTGTTCTTTGTCTACCACGACGAACTCGAAATTTTTGGGATTGTCAACCACGAAACCAATCAAAAATAATTGTTTGTCAATTTGAAAAACCATTGGTTTGTACTACGCTATATCGATTTGTTTTATCTTTTTTCATTGTATTTCATTTTTTGTTTTTCTTTATTTCTAGTGGAATAAATGTACAATGTTGCGGCGACTAATAATTTCCTTTTAACATATTATTATCGGTGGAGATTTGGTTGTTTTTGTTTAGATATCAAATGGCGTTTTTTTTATTTTAAAATATATGATAAGTTTATGCAACTATGTCTACTTCAATTAAGATTATATTGTACATCTATAAATACAAAACCACATCTTACTTTCATTTGGAACACGCCTTCAATAGTTGTCGGAATCTTTGTGGCTCTTCCTACTCGATGTTTTCCTTCTCGGGTCCACATGGTTGAACCAATAAGCCTCACAAAGGATGTATGTATCTATACGTTCTGTAAGAAGCACGCTTAATCATTTCCAAAAAAATCCGATCAAGATTCACAATTTCCAACCAACCCCATCTCGTATAATTGGTTGTTGGGTAATCAACTAAATTGTTTAGATATGAAAACCATATGTTCTTTCAATGTTGAAACCCAAAACAAAACCGATTATATTGATTTCCAAGATGTAGGAAATGCTTCTTCAACCGGTATCTAACAACTTACTTTTTTTATTTTTTAGACAACATTATAAAAATGATCCTTATGGTGTAGTATACATAAACCACAATGACCGTTTATGTAATTTAGTCAATTTTTATTACAAACTAAACAAAATAATAATTCAAATATCATTATAATCAACCACTGCATATCTAGAAATTATAATAATCATATAAACAAAAAGGAAAAAGTACAGAAGATTTCAAATAAATATTTCATAAAGCATATAGTTTTCTTGTATATAATATGTGTCTTCCTTGATTCCTTGTTAAAATCCACCCATATACATCTTCGACCTAAAAGTCCAATTAGAAGAACACAATTAGATAACCACATAAATCTAGAAAATAAAAGGTTAAATAATGATAAAGAAAATGTTGAAGATCCAATAGAAAATCCAACTTGATACCAATCTTAGTGACGTTTTTTAAGTGGAAAGCCCCTCCAATCATTTCAAATTCATCATAAACTCATGAAATTTTATAAGAAAAATGACAGTGAATTACATGTTAGCACAATTTCAATCAATATACAATGGAACAAAAAAATAACCATCGATTGTCTCACTGCTTCCATGAAGGATGAACATGGAAAAAAAACCAACTATGATGTATATCGATGAATTTTTAGTATCACATTGTGTGTTTATGAAAATAGAAGCTTTTAAAAATAAGGAAAACATTTGAGGTATAGCCACTTATTTTACTATAATTATAACCCGTAACTAACAAATATTACAGATATAACTTTGAATATACCGAGTGAGCCTATGAGTAGAGAGAGTGAATTATAACGTGAGCCTTAAGAGTTGGGAGATCGATCGTGAAAGTTGGAACCATACACCGCAGAGGCTCACTGGCTCCCTGCCACCTCCAAAATTGAAATGACCATAAAATGCATTTTACTTCAAATGTACCTGATGTAGTAATGTTTTCACAACAAAAAAAACAACATTTATAAAGTGTTAGCTAGTGCAATCTAATAATCTTGATTGGATTTTTTTGTATTAAACTGATTATAATTAATGTTGTAAATTAGAGAAGATATGAACTCACATAGTTCATGCTTTTTCGTGTGTCAGAGTTGATAAGTTCTTGCCTCGTCTGATAACTCCTTGGTTTTGATTTGGTTATTCCTTCATCCACCACCACAGTCAAAAATGCCTAATAGCTTCCTGTAATAGAAACAAATAAAAACTTTAGACATGGGTTATTTTTAGTGTTTTTTAAAGTTTAATGTTTAAAGAATTACCTAATTACCCTTGATCATGCCTAGGGGTGACAACAACTTTCTGTCTCCAATCAACTAAACCCCATTATTCTTTATATATCCAAGCTTTTCAAGCTTTCCCTATTTTTTATCTGAAGGATTAAGGGGTAAATATAAGAAATAGCAACTTACACCACTTTAGTGACCATATTAATAAATTTCTATAAATGTAAAGAAATACATTGTTATAAAATGGCACCTTTTGTTTTGAAGTGCAACCTTTCATGGATTCATCTGACTTCCATTATTGGCTACTGCACAACCACGAAACCAAATAAAAACATCAAGATTTCTTGACAAAGGCTTCCCAGTAACTCATCAACATTAGCATAATTAGGTCATCATTAACTTATCCTCAACTCCATCATAGTTAATTTGAAACATTAACAAAAACATTAAGATTTCTTTACAAAAATAAACAAAATAATATTGGTTTACCTGGACGCAAACTATTATTAAAATCATTGTATCTTTCAAGTTAGAAGACACAGTTTCTTGAAGCCCTAAGCTACGATGATGCCAAAAGTTACATGACTCCAAATCAGATTTCAGATCTAGAGATTTACGTGTGCAAGTTTATCGAGAGGTTTCCTTCACTAAAACCGAACCTGCGATACCAAAAACCAAAAACAATCGAACATGAACATCGGAGATCTTGTTTCAAGAGTTATAAAGTAAAGAAGAGTAAACAATTACCAACAACTTCGTATCCACAAAAACTTCCTGGTGTTCCTAAATCCCTAATAACAAAACAATATTTGTGTTCATCAAACCATAATCATTTGACAACTTAAAAATAAAATGATATCCCAGAATCCTATGGATAATCAACCAAGACCAACCAAATATGGTGCAATATAAAGGCTTAAGGGGGAGGGAGGGGGGGGAGAGAGAGAGAGAGAGAGAGAGAGAGATGAGCTTAAGGTTTATGGAGACGAAAACGGAGGAAATAGCAACGCATAACATATCGACGATGGTCGTGACAGATGCTCTCTCCAACTCCATCTCTATTGATTTATCTTCTTTGCGATCAAATGAGAGAGAAGAGAAGGAGGCGTGAGTCCAGATCCACCAATGGGGTTGGGTTGACGTTGGATGGTGGCGATGGTGGTGATGATTAAGGCAGAAACACCATCAGTGCCTCACATACCCAAGAATCCAAAGAAGAGAGAAATAAGGGTAGAGCCTGACATGGGATAGTGGTGGTGAATGGTTTTGACGGTCATGTTGGCTAGATCTTGTGAGGGTTTTTAGAGAGTAGCAATTGGTAGTGATGAAGGTCATGACGGTGACTGTGGATTGTGGAGACGTTGAAGGAGGTGGTGGATTGTGGCGACCCATGGAGATTGTGTGCGTGAAATTGGGGAGAGGAAGATCAGAGGCGGTGTGTTGAGGCTAGGGTTTATTAGATTGAAGATAAAATTTTGGATAGATAGAGGGTTTTCGATTTTGAGACTGAGATTCGATAATGAAGAAAACGGAAAGGTTGGATGTGGAAATATTTGGCGAGATCTCTGGAGTCAAACTGACTCGATCAGGGGATTAAGGGATTAAGGGATTCGGTCCAAATATGCATTAGGTAATTGTATACTAAGCTTATAAGCTTGGATGACTTAAAATTTAATATTATTTTATTTATAATTGGTTGTAATTTAGGCTTAGAGACTTGAACATCTTAAAAAAATAATATTATTATAATAAATGTATTTATAGAAATAGTTAGATTTCTTTTATAAGATAGTATATATATATATATATATATATATATATATATATATATATATATATATATATATATATTAAGCTTAAGAAAATATTGACAGCCCCATTAAATTGTTGGGCCATGGCTGTTTCCCCTTGCTACACCGATCTTTGGGCCGGTCCTGCAACTGTCAATAACTATGACTATTTTTATCAAAGCCAATCATGCAATTATGAGTCTTTCGAAACACTTATAAATCATAGGAGTTTTTATCCTTGTACTTTCAAGTTAAAAATCAAATCAATTTTAAAATTTTCCAAAATGTTTAGAGCACTTTTAAGACAATAACTACTATTTTGAGTTTATTACTTTACTAGTTGTGTGACCCGTATATTATACGAGTTGATTAAAATAAAATGTTATAAAGGATTAAAAATAAGTTTATTTGAATTTGAAAAAAATGTAAATTACGAAAAAAAAACTTTAATAATTATAGTATTGATTACACATTTAATACAATGAATACTTTACATATATAATAATAGAAGTATTAATTAATGAAATTGATTAATTTTTGGTTAATAAAGAAATAAAATACCACATAATGACATGTGAAATTTAAGTAATTTAAATATGTCACATAATGACATGTGGCAAGAGTGTATTAGAAGATGACATGTGGCAAAATCATTTTTATTTATTAGGGTAGATTATAAACCCTTCTTTTTTCGGATATGAATTCTATATATGTAATGAAAAAACTGTTATCTAATCCAACTATCATAATCCACCAAGAATGAAGAAGGTTGGTCACTTCTGTCAAATTGCTCCTAGCTCGCTCTAGAAAAGACCTAAAATATGTTCCGTAGTTTGTGTCAAATCACTAAATTAGACTAGAGTTCATACTTATTTCTTATGTTCATTCTAGATTCACTTGGTTGTTAGTTATTTTAATAAAAGAACTTGAAATATGGAAACATAAACTATATATAGATCTTATATTGAGTTGAAAGAAACTAAACAAGAAAAAAAATTATTACATGCTTTTGTTAAGATTTTGGGATTTTAGTAGGACTAATTTTTTACTTGATCTCAAAAATCTATCCAATATTCCGTAGCACGATGAGGAATTGTGTATGCAATTTTGTATGTATGTCTTTCAAGTTTCATCACAAGTTTATAAAGACAGAGATATAATTGAATGTAAAATATTTATGAGATTTAGATAAAATTTATATTAAACATGAATTTAATCCACAAGATAAACATTGATTTTAAATTTGTCTCTGACTTATTTGGTATTTAAAAATGGGTCCATCAACAATTTTAAATAACATTACTTACTACCTTGTGTTATGTATTTAAAGGGGAGCAAAAATGTATCATTGTTTTGTATGGTTGTTTGTATGTTCATGATGATATGCAATGTATCTTCGGAATTCATACATTTGAATAATCTCACTGACAAAACAATATTATTAAAATAACAAAGCTTTCGAGTTTGGACGTGAATTCTGAATTGTGGAAATTCAAACATACAACAAGGTATAAACTATAAAGGCCCACGAAGCATGCCTAAAAACATATCAGTATATTATTATGAAGATGAAATAGTATGTTTTTTTTAGTTTTTAATTTGAATTTAAAATAAATATCGACAATTATAGTAAGCATGAATAATTATATACGACAATTTTAGTAAGCATGAATGATTGTATTCTATTTATAAACACAATATATAGACTTGTTATAAGCTTGCAACGTCATATATTGTAGACTTTTTATGACAATAAGAATATAATTATCAACCGCCATCTTAATTTAATATAAGTTACATGGTTTTATCACTTTATGTCTACAAATGTTATCCGTCATCTTAATTTAATAAGTACATGAATACATCACGATGATGATGATGGGAGGGTGCATCCATTAGCTATTAGTATTATTGGCCATTGGAGACATGGAGGGGACGACCACTCCACTCCACTTCTAGCTCTTCCCTTTTTGTTTTCATTTTTCATAAAAATCTATGATTTTGTCAAACTTTTTTAAATATTTTTAGACCTAACATAAACGCCACTCTTTCTTTATCATATCTTAAGTGTTAGGTTTCAACTATTGTTTCCTTTTTTTTATAAAGATTTGCAAAACTTGCTCTGTCTTAAAGATTAAAACTAAATAATTAGGGAAAATGACTTATTAAGTTTTAAAAAGCTTGTCTAGATTTCGCCAGGATGTGCCATGAAAACAAGATTATATAAAAAAAATCAAATAATAATAGAAAATATTTTTATATCTATAATTATAAATTTAATACAAAATTATCGATTTAAAAAAGTTATGGTCACACCATCGATCCCAAAGTTCGAGAGTAGACATTGTCACGCTTCGTCGTATAAGATTTTAATCGTGAATAAGTTTAAGAATTAAAAAAAAAAAATTGTATGCACAAAAATCAATAGTATTGGATTTATGCCTTGTTAGAATCTTTTTAAAATGCTAAAATTGCACAAAAATAAATAGTTAACGATGAATGCTCGGTCAAGGTTAGTTAAACACTCAACAACATCAATTTGACATACATAAATAATTTATGGTTTAAATGTTTAATAACTAACCCGACTTTATAGTTGGTAATTTATTAAAATAAATTAAAAATAGTTGGTAATTTTAGTATAATTGGTTAGGGTTAGGAAAGAAAAATGAAAGTTCTCCTCCTCCGGTATGATACGGCACCAGCCATCGTCAACGGCCCCCGATATTTTCACGTGCTGGTCTTCTTATTCTTATCCACCAACAAATTCTCTTGTCCCCACCACCACCGCAAAATTTCCCTCAGCCACCCATTCCTTTTCCTTGTGTTAAATATTGTCAATGAAAATGGCATTTTCCATTATTCTTCCCTTTAATATTATATGTATATCATCACCCTTTTTTTGAACGTGTATCTATAATTATTATGATGGCAGTGTTGTTATTGACGTACAAGTTAAAGATTACTGCCGTTCAAGTTTCGTTTTCTTCTGGCTTTTCGCAACATTATGTTGAATTGTGAAGTTCGAATGTATGGTTAAATATAACCTAACTTGGATAAAAAATATATTTATATAAAATGGATATAATCCAAAACAAATGTCGATCGATAGTATTCATATTGTTTTACTAACTTGACTTGCAGAATGTTAGAAATTTGGGGTTTGAGAGATTGCTTCGAATTCTGAGTGGTGAAACACTTTCAAATTGAAGTATTCCGTTGGTACTCCCGAAATCAATAATTGGATAAGACTAAAAAGAGATGCAAGAATAGAGAATGAGATTGTTATACTTTTCGTGTGTACCAGAATTATGACCAAAAACTGGTTTTAGATCTATGTCAGAAAACTGTCACATGACAGTTTCAAACTATCACAAAAAACCAAAAACTATCATAAAAACAAGTATTTGGACAATAGTCAAAATTGGGTCCATTTTCTAAAAATCCAAATTTCGACCCCAACAGGGGCTCTGCCCCTTGGACTCCGCCAGAGGTTGCGCCCCTTAGACCCCGCTACCAAGGGCGATGTCCCCAGACTCCCGTCCGTTCAGGGGTTTCGCCCCTAAATGACAATCTACTTTGAATCTTGAACAAACTTAAACAAGTGTGCACTCTGCACCACCATTACTTGTTTAATGTTTATCAGGATTGATTTTTGGTCAACAAATCAATCACATTAAGCTTAAATAATATTAAGTGAAACAAATCACAAACAAACCTCCCCCATTTAAGTGTAATCTTGATTAACTTAAAACAAAACATAACAACAAACAGATGCATAAATGAAGATAATACACACAACAGTTTACATTCTCATAAGTTCTAACTTGACATTATATTTGGCTAGTTTGTGTCCTATCCTTCAATAAGCTTATCAAATCCAAGTTCCAACTTCTTAAAGCAGCTAAACTTCATGCTTATATATGTAGTCCTTTTATTCTTGTACCTGCAAATGATATTTTTCAAAAAAGACTATTAAAAAATAAAAATTCAACATCCTTTACTTACAGTACTGAACACATACATTGGGATGATGATAATAATGTGTTCCAATATTCAAATATCAAGCTTTCCATAACGAATTCAACATCTAATATTACATTAGACGGGGATTGTGTATCTCGATATGAAAGATTTCAAGTGGAAATTAAACCCATCCCTACAACCCCTTTGTGCACAAGATCTCTTGCTAATCCTTTGGTTGGATGATCAATTAAATTCAACTAAGTTCTCACAAACTCCACTGATATCACAAATCATAATGAGTTCACGAATCATGCTATGTCTAACACCTAAATGTCTAGACTTCCCATTGTACACTTGATTATAAGCCTTATCCAAGGTTGCAGCACTATTACATCTAATAGAAATGGTAGATATCGGTTTAAGCCATAATGGAATTTCATAAATTAAATTCCTTAGCCACTCAACTTATTTTCCAGCAATAGACAATGCTACAAACTTAGACTCCATGGTTGAGTTTGTAATACAAGTCTGTTTCTTGGATGCCCAAGAAATAGCACCTCCTCCAAGAAGAAATACTCAGCCACTAGTAGATGAGTGATCCTCTAAGTTGGTAATCCAGCTAGCATTTGAATAACCTTACAAAACAAAAGGATATCCATTATATGTCAAGCCATAATCCATGGTTCATTCAAATACTTGAATATTCTATTTTTAGCTTGTCAATGATGTGAGTTAGGATTGCTAGTATACCTACTAAGTTTTCCTACAACATATGTTATATCAGGCCTAATGGTAATCATGATAACCAATAGCTATTGAGTATTCAAGTCGAGACACTAGATATCTTTTATTAGGTAGAAGCTTAAGATTAGGATCTATAGGAGTGCTATCAGGAGAATAATTTCCAAAGTTAAACTTTTTCAATATCTTCTTAATGTAATGAGATTGAGTGATTGAAATACCATTGTTTCTTTGTTTTATTCTTATACCAAGAATCACCTTGGCCTCCCTGAGGTCTTTCATGTTAAAACCAGATGATACGAACTTCTTAGTTTTATCAACTTCATCTTGATCGGTACCAAAAATCAACATATCATCAACATATAGACAAATTATCACTCCTTTACCATAAGTATTATATCATCCCAAAAATCATAGTAAAACTTTTTATTTTTAAAACCCTTTATACATCTATAAACAATACAAAAACATTATTTTCAAGAACATGGTCAAAATCAAAGTATCCCATAATCATCAATCAACAAAATATCTAAGGATGATGTGCACAGTCACGCATTCGCCTTGCCCCCATAGAAGTCAAAATAGTCAATAATAGGTCTTTACCTAAACCCTAAATGACTGTCCTAGTTTTGAATTTATCAAGACATACATCAACTTTTATCTTCTTTTTGAAGATCCAATATAACGAAGTGGTTTAGATTATGTAGGCAAGTTCGATAAAAAATAAGTGTTATTCTTAATAATTGAAGACATTTTACCACCAAGTGGCTCATTCCAAAAGGCTACATCTCCCATAGCCTATATAAATTTCCTTAGATCCTCTTTTATATAGTAACAATAAGAGTTGTGGAATCTGATTTCATCCCATGAACGTTCAACAAAATACAAATGAAAGTCAAAACAAAAATACATAATAATCTGAACTTTTTTGCTTTTTCAGCCTCTTGTGTTTTTGGTCCACCAGCACCCTCCAACTTTATGTATTTTCATTCCATTAGTACTAGGAATCAGGTGCTTAGGCCTTTGTATTTATTAAAAACACATTTCATCAAAATTTACATCTCACGACTCGAGCACGGTGTCAACTAGCACTAAATCCTTAGGTTCTATTATATACAACGTGCAAGTTATGACCTTTTTTACATTTCCAATATATATGCAATTTATTCTTCTATATCCCAAAGTTTTCATTTTTGGATTAGGTAAATTTTCAATGTATGACACCCTCAAATATGAAAATAGCTCAAATTTGGAGTTTTTTTTATCCAAAGTTGACACAAGGTTGTTATGGTCCTTTTATTAGAATTATATTTAGATCACTAACATAGGATCTCTCGCGCTCACTCAAGCCTGACTAAGATAGCATTGAGTTGACAATTTCTTTCAAAACTCAACTTCTCCATTTTGCAATACCATTGTGTTATGGTGTGTATGGAGTGGTAGTCTCATGAATGATGTCAACTAATTGCAAATATTGAAGATCCATATATTCCCATCCATGATCACTTATCTACATTTAACTGAATTTCCAAATTTCAATCGAACCTTAGTTTTGAGTGTGTTTATATATATATATATATATATATATATATCAAAGTTTTCAATGTAAAATATATACATTACAAGACCAAGTGGAATCATCAGTAAAAGTAACTAAATATATTTTATTTCCTAAGGAAGAAGTTCAAAGGAAATCACACAATATGTACTAAATTTAAAACATCCATTTTTTTTTTCAAAATTTGCAATATGTTTTTTTATAACCTTTGAAAGCATACAACTCTTATATTTTGAGCAATGATTCCAAAAGTTATACTTAAGTCATCTTTTGATATTGTATAGATTTTTTCAAGATATACATTACCGAATATAACATGCCAATGCATGTAATCATAATATTTATAAGAGGATGAAGAAGATAATGACATGTAAACAAAGTTATCTATAAAAGACAATTTATTAACAGTTATATAAATAACCAAATCCAATAAACATGTCACAATAAGATAGGATATACCATGATTGTCAAAATCGCGATCCTGATCGTAGGATCATACGATCCTAGGTATGAAAAACAATCCGGATCGTAAACGGATCGTATTTGGGGTAGGATCGTAGGTAGGATTGGGATCCGATCCGATCCTACCTTCCCTTGATTTTTTTTTTTGCATATGAATTTTTTTTACCATTTTATGTTTTTTACCTTTACCAATTTACCATTTTTCATTTTGTGTTGTGACTTATGACAAATATTTTGAAGTTTTTATAACTTTTGAACGAAAAACTGAATGTTTGAAATATTTTTCATGTTTAAAAATTAAAAATTAAAATTATATTTTATCTTGTGAGATCTTAGGATCCCGATCCCGATCTTGCAAACTCAAAAACGATCCTACGTAGGATCCCGATCTTGACAACCTTGGAATATCCCTTCACAATTCATTAATTTTTCTGTAGCCTAAATTGTTAAAACAAACATTGAACACAATGTTCTTTTGAAATACTTGGTACAAATAAAAGATCAAATATAAGGTTATTTTGAATCCTTGTAATATATATAGAATATCAAATAGCTTAATATATTTTCTAGAAATAAACTGCAAACAAATATCTCTAATCCCACAAATCGATACACTCGACTAGTTTCTCTTATTTAGCACAAACCCATCTTCAACTGATGACAATTTTTCAAACCAACTTTTATTTTTGAGAATATGGATTGTATCCCCTGATTTAATCCATTAAGAATAACCATCCTCATACACACAAAAAGACTAAAGAATAAGTGCAACATAATTCTTAACAAAATTATCAAGAATAATTAAATCTGAAATTTAGGTGGAGCTCAGTCCTTAGACCCTTGTGCACTACTATATGTTCCAACACCATTGTTCAACTTGACTACTCAAACATTCTTATAATGACCCAGCTTTTGACATATTTAACACACAAAATTTCAACATTTTGTTTGATTTGTCTTGACTGGAAAATTTATGTTTCTTGCCCTTCTTTTTTTTGTTTGAATTGGTCTATTTTTCCTTAACCACATTAATTGAAGATGTCCATATTCAAATTTACAATTTCATTTTCATTTTCTTACACTCGAATATATTTTTTGAGGTATATATATATATATATATATATATATATATATATATATATATATATATATATATATATATATATATATATATATATATATATATATATACACACACACTAATTTATAACCCGTGTGGATCACGGGTTATAAAATTAATTAAACTTTCATAATAAAAATTTATAATTATTAATCAATTATTTTAAATAAATCATTTTAAATAAATTATTAATTAAGAGATATATCAAAATTTTAAAGTTATTATAACTTCAAATTTAACATATAATTAGAAAATGTAAATTTGAATTTTGAAATGAGTTGTCTAATATATCTACATGACACATGACATAATATTAATGATGAGTTGTATTAGAATGACACTTGGTAAAAGGAGATTAAAACTATTCATTTATTAGAATATATATATATATATATATATATATATATATATATATATATATATATATATATATTGATCCAAATCCATTTAATTATCATCGTACAATGAGTGAGATGACAAACAGGCAACAAGCTGCGCCGTTAAGCCTTTTGTATGGTAAAACTAATTCTTTTAAAGACTACATGCGAAGTTCTAAGGGGTATAACATTACTATGCATGATCCGTTGCACTCTATTAAGAAGCTCTACCGCATCCGACGCAAGGAAACCAAACGTATCAAATGCAAATGGTATGAACACGTGTTGATTTTCCATGCACGATTTCTCATGTTTGGTGACTTTGCCTGTAGCTGCTTTTAAAGCAGCCTGTCCCGCCCCCCATCCCTCAAGCCCACGAGAGGGGATACCCCTGTAAGGTCCACACATGCGTGTTTCCCTCCGATCCATCCAAAAATCAAAATGTCAGTCGATCTGAGGTTTGACCTTCCTTCTGTCGGGTCAGTCAAGAAATTAACAGGTGCCTTTTTCTTAGCGGAAACTCTGGCACGCTTAAATATGTCAAACAAAACATCCCTAACCATATTGTGCCTGTATTTGAACCCCATGAGTTCTTTACAGTGAACTGCATGCTCTCCAAAAGAGTCCAAACATGTCTTGCGACACAACAGACATATCTCGTCAGCTGGGAATATGGGAATCATGAGTCGATATTTGAGGATAGTACGATACTCCACGGGAGACATATGTTGTCCAAGCCCATCTATAGGGATAGCTAAAAGAAAATCTTGAGCATGTGGTGCACGTAGGCATTGGAAAACCGCTTTTTGCCGATCCGTCATGTCGAGATGCACTTCCATATCTTGGACAATTTTACAAAAAAGGGCACTCGCCAGTGTATTCTGGGATTTAGTGGGGCAGTGTCTTTAGTAGTAAAACTGTTGAGGTCAAAATCTGGAAGCTTGTTAAGAAGAGATGCCAATGCACAATCATAATCAGAATCCATACCATATATGTCGTTATCTCGTAAGATGTGGTCTTGCAATACCCAAGATTGGGCCCTTGAGGCAACAAAAGCATATGAGGTAGCCTCTGCTGCCGAGTATAAACCCAACCCTACAAACCTAATGGGTAAGGAAGCAATTCGCCACTGTAAGTCGCCAAAGAAAGGGCCACTACAAACCACAATGTCCTTAATCGCCCCGCGTAACCCATTGTCAAAGAATAGTGCCGCCTCCTCCATGTGAACGGGTTGGCACGTCCTCAGCCAAAAGAAAAGCTTATCAATACCCATACAAGACCGAAGCAGAATGAGCTCACTCTGGGGGTCAGACAATTGTTGAAGAAGACGCATCAAATTCACAGCGTTTTCGGCTCTCTTTATGGCTAAGCTGCGAATGAAACTAGCATCTCTAAAATTGAGGTATATATAACTACCAAGTTGAATCAATGACATATCTTCATTTTGATGGTTCAATGTATGTTTGAAATCTTTTAATGTATGTTTGAAATCTTTTCAAAATGAGGTCAATGTATTTTGTATCAATCACACTCGAAACAATAATGGATTCATCCATATTCGTCATGCCTAATGTAATTTGACCCAAAAACGAATGAGTTCATTTTATTGTTCCATGATAGACCTTGAATCAATCATTTTATAGTTTTTAGAATCACAAACTAAGAAGTTATTGCTAGAAGCATCTTCACTTATATAATTTGATTCAAGGGAATTCCATAATTTCCTTTTAACCTATACTATGTCGGGAGATATCAATAAGGAAAATAAGGAATCTGACACACCATTTAAAATATATTCTCTATAATTTCAGTGATCATTTTTCCATTTATTACGATTTCCTAGTTTGTTTTAAGGTCTTATCTTTCATTGTTTCAAGCATGTGGATACTCAACATATACACAACCTTCAACATATGTTTTTTTTGTGAAGTTATCTTTAACTTATCATTAGAACGTAGTTTTATTAAAAATGTTTTGAATTATTTTATCCCACACAAAAACATAATAAACATGCAAACTATTTTTTAGTGTTTGACAAAATATGCTAATGAGAATGTAATTTATTAAAATTTAACCATTTAAGTGGATAAATTTAAAAAATATATATATTAATCAAAACTATTTATTTAAATAAATAAATATTTTTGATATATTTCTAATACAAAATTTTAAATATTTAATTAGTGTCAAGCTTGATAATTCAACAAGTATTTCAAATTAGCAATACCAATTCCAACCCCATTAGATAAAGATAAGGCCCAAACGTCACCTTAATTCTATAATTTTTAATAATAAATCAATCATAAGTTAATAAATATAAATACTAAAAACACTTATATTTGGTTATAATAGGGCCCAATAATTTGGCGTAAACATAATTATGAAAATAATGACTCTTTTAAGTTTTAAAGACGCAAAATTGCAAGGGTCAACCGACTTTTCGTCACCACCTTTTCTCGGATGTCACTTTCCTTGAATTGAGATTTGAGGGTACTACAGTCTTTCATCAAGTATCTACTGATAAAAAGTTAATATAAAATAAACGTATTGTTGGGAATGGTTGGAATATAAAACCCCCTTCATCTTCTCAATCCTTAGATAAGATCCTTCTACTCTCTCTCTCTCTCTCTCTCTCTCTCTCTCTCTCTCCGAGTACCAGACACCAAATTAGTACATGGTCATGACTAAGGTTTACCCTAATGCCATTGTTCTCGAGACCAAGGAACCGCCGTCCGTCGCCGCCGATACTCCGATTGTCCTCACCGTTTGGAAGAAGTCTCTGCTCTTCAACTGTTATGGATTTACAGTCTTCGATTCCAATGGCAATCTCGTATTTCGAGTCGACAACTACACCGCCGGAGGCAATGCTGAGATCGTCCTTATGGACGCATCCGGTCGCTCTATTTTCACCATCCGCCGTAAGGTATATATTTCGTCATCATGAATATTAATTTTGTTTTTAATTTATTCTCCGGCTGTGTATGAATCTATCAAAAATTATGAGTGATTAACATGGTTTGTTAATCCGACAGCGGCTAAGTCTATTGGACAATTGGGTAGTGTTCGACGGAGAAACGACGGCGAATCCTCGGTTCACAGTGACGAAACACGTTAACTTCCTCGGCACGAAATCCCTGGCGCACGTGAGTGTTCCTGCTCCAGGATCGAGGACGAAGAAGGTGATGTACGAGATTGAAGGATCGTATTCGCAGAGGTGCTGCGGTGTTTATGATGAGAAGCGGCGGCGCGTGGCTGAGATTAGGGCCAAGGAAGCTGTGGGAGGTGTGGGTTTTGGCGGAGATGTATTCCGTCTAATTGTACAGCAGCCTGAGATTGATCCAACGGTTGCGATGGCACTCGTCGTCGTACTGGATCAGATGTTCATGTAGAAAGAGGATTTAACACGTAAGTTTGAATTCATCCAGCAAGATGGATCCAATTCCCCTAATTGGTAGGAATTAAAGTCAAACTTTTTTTTGAAAATTAGGCTCGATTGAGGGCTTGGTTTTTTCGTTTTATATAAAAGATCAAGCTCTGATGTGCATATCTCTGTATCACCCATCATCTATATATATGATATATCTAATCAAGTTTGATATTCTGGTTTATATGTTCGTAACTCGAAAAAAAAACACAAAATATTTAAAATCAAAAGTTTTTAATACAAAATTGATTTTTCATGTTTAAAACATCTTCGTCGTTATGTCTATATCCAATCTAATACACACTTGAACTGATGCATCCAGGCATGTTCTTGTTCAATTGAAATTTAGTTAATTGCATCTTTATTGTATTGAGTATCTTTTTATCAAATAATTAATAAAATCATGGGTAAATCTGATCTATTTCTATTCTAGTGAGATTTGAACTTTCGATCTCATAAAGAAGGTGACACCATACCTTAAGTTCGAAAGCATTTTTTAATCACATATAGCTTTGCCTATTAAACCTCAAAAATAAATATATTGAATTTATTCCATAAATAAAACTTCACATATAGAATTGTAGATAAAAGGCACATCACATTTGTCTCAGGTGTTTTTATTCAGTATATGTAGTTTGTATTAATGAGCTACATGGTGGTTGTATGTTTTATACAACAGTTTGGCATGTCGTTAATGGAGAAAACACATATAATTAATTAAAGATAAATTTAACTGAAAACCGAACAATTGTATAAATACTGAGCAGTTGTTTTAAGAGCGAAAACAACCAAAAAGTGAAAAAATGAAACATTTTAAACAACATAGAAAATGTAGCCCAAACATATAGAAGACCATTCGTTTTTTAAATGAAAAATGTAAGTGAATGATTGGACCATTTTATTTTTAAAACAATTAATATTAAAACTAGAAAAATAGGGGAATTAATAATAATAATAATAATAATAATAATAATAATAATAATAATAATATTTAAGGTCTAATATTTAAGGGTGCACAATATGCTTCCCAAAAGGAAGCGGGAAGGTAAACATGAAATCACATATCAAGGAGGAGGGAATGATGTTTCCTGCATCTCCCCCTTTCCAGCATCACTTCCTTTCAGAATTGCCTCTATTTTCTCCTTTGTTTCCTTCTTGAATCGGGACACCATAACTATTATTATTATTATTATTATTTTGTTTCTCTCGCAACCCCTAAAACTTCTCCTTGGGCAAACCCTATCTTCCTATCTCGATCATACTTAGTGGGTGTTTGGGATTGCTTATTAAATTGACTTATTAATTTAAAAAAACCAGTAAGTTAAAAAGATGTTTGGCTTCTAGGAAAGCTCTTTTAAAATGACTTTTTGACAAAAAAGAAAATAAATGTTTTAAGAAGTCATATAAACCTGACTATTTGGAAAAGTTATTAGTAAATAATTTATTTTTGGATCATTTTACATATAAAATCTAGCCAAACTTTTTTTTTAATTTATTGACTTTTCCAACTACAAAAACTAATTCAAACATTCTTTTATAAACATATTTTAAAAAAATCATGAGTTAATAAATCATTTTGTCAAAGGTCCTTTTAAATTTTAAAAAGCAATCCCAAACACCCCCTAGATTTACCTCATTGGCAACCAAAAGCTTGGTTGGTTGCCACATTTGATTAAAAAAAAATGAAAATGCCAGTAAAACCCACCCGTCGTGGGTTTTGCTGCAAAGTGGCTGGTTGTATGCGACAATGACGATTGACGAAGAGTCGTAGAAGAAAACGAACGAGGAAGCGAGGAAACCACAGAGGAATTTTTGATTTTTGCTATGTCGATTGTCGGCTGGAGGAGTTTGAGAAGGATATATGATTTTAGGGTTACAATCATTAAGGGTAGGGTCGTGCGTCCGTGTGTGTGTGTGTCTATTCGGGGCGGCGGGTCGGGGCAGACACATCCCACTCTCAGCCCCGAATCCGAACAAAATACTCGATAATAACCTGTTACCTGACCCGATACCAGATAAGAGTGACCCGCCCCAAGATCTTTAGGTTTGGGGTTTTCCCGTCGGGTTCGAATTTTTTTGTCATCCCTAGGTTTGCTCCACCAAACCTCAGATGGCCTTTTTTTTATTTTATTTTATTTATTTGTTACAACTATTTTGCACCATAAACATTATTTTGTAATTTATTTTATTTTATTTTTATTAAAAAAATAATAAAAAAAATACATAAAATAAGTTTGTCTATAAAATACACTAAAATACAAAAAATAAACAAAATACATGAGTGACATGCGACTAACTTAACTGGAAAAAATAACGACAATTAAGTCGAGGGACAAATTCTACACGATAGTTTTGATTTTGGAGCATCCGTGCGTGAAAAAAAATGGCCTGAAACTTCACTTTTTAGTAAACCACCGGGACCAAATTTGCAATTTACTCTAATAAAAATTAATTATAAATGATATAAAAGTTTGATTTTGATTGAGTTGTTAATGAATGTGAAAATTTGGGTTTAGTTAGATCAAATAGATGAAAAAGATATAAAAAAAATTAATTGATAGTTGGATTTGATTCGATTGTAAATGAGAGTAGTCTTAAAACATGTTATTTAGCTATAGCATATCAAGAATGTATTTCTAAAATATTGATAAATGCTAATGATTTTTGAAATAATAATAATAATAATAATAATAATAATAATAATAATAAAAGTAATGATTTTTAGATAAATAATTAAAAATATATTGTTTTTGTTTTAGTTTCTCTTCTTTTCTTAAAGTATGGCTAGATAAAAACCTTAATCTTTATTTTTATTTTTTTCAAAAAAAGAATTGAACATATAATATTAAACTATTATATTTGTTAAAGAAATCTATTTGCAACTCAATTAGTAAACGATTTGTTTTCATTTTTTATTAGAACTATGTGTGAGACCCGTGTATTACACGGGTTTTTATTAAAAAATTAATATAAATTGTCAAGAATTACATGTTTTTTTGTAATAATTTTACATAAATACAAAATCCTATAATGAATAAAGTTACTATTTCAATATATCGACCCTAATAAAATGATACATATTTGTAAAATGATGACGACAATAATGATGTAAACATTAAACACAAATTAATTAAAATTTGCTACATATAAAAAAACAAAATGATGAATAAGTAAGTAAAGTTAATGTATAATAATAAAAACAACTATTAAAATATTGACACCTATTTTTATGAATTACAAATTTCCAAAGACTTCCTTAAATACAACATTAGATGTCGTGTTGGTAAGTTTACCATCTTTATCTAAAATTAATATCTTTAATCCAGCTTTACTTTTAACTCTCGACAATGCAACATACAACTGTCCATGAGTGAATACTGGTTGTCTCAAAAACAACCCCACCCTCGATAGTGACTGTTCTTGACTTTTATTTATTGTCATTGCAAAACATACAGCCAGTGGAAATTGTCGTCTTTGAAATATGAAAGGAATCCTTTTATCCGAAGGCGTCAAAGTCATTCTTGGAATAAACGTACGGTTTCCGATATTACTTCCAGATATTATTTCAGCTTCTATAACACGTTTACCCAATGCAATAACCCGTAACCTCGTGCCATTGCACAATCCGCATTTCTGATCAATATTCCTTAGTAACATAACCGGAACACCGACTTTTAAAACCAACTTGTGAATTGGCATACCTGAAGGTCTAAGACCATTTAGAACATCAAGAGAGTATAAAGTTTCATCAACTTCATCATGAACAAAATCAGCATGAGAAAGAGTATTTGAACTTAAATACTCTTGTGGATCTCCTGGAAATAATTTTAACAAACGCTCGTTAATCTCTTCAACGACTTCATTCTTCGGTGCGAGGATTGCTCTTTCTTGAAAATAAATCGGATTGTTGGCATTTTCAACAATAGAAGGATAGACAAATCCAATTAAAGAACCAATAGGATCAACTGAATCAACAATGAGAAGATCTGTGGGAACATCAATAATTGCCTCGCCATCATTCAAACCACCAACTTTTCCTTCTCCTATATCCAAAATCCATTTTGCAAAAGATTCAGTTTCTTGAATATCAGATGTGAGAACACTTAACCTCATGTTTTTTTGTTAATGTTAAGACTTTGCAACTTGACCAAATATAAGAGGAACTTAAAGAAGCGTTCACAATGTCTTGCCTGCTTCCATTAGGAACAACTGGTAGAATTTGTCTAAAATCGCCTCCAAAGACAATTGTTTTTCCTCCAAATGGCAATTTTGAGTTTCCACGAAAATCACAACTCAATATATCTTTCAAAGAACGATCCAAGGCTTCAAATGCATGCTTATGAATCATAGGTGCCTCATCCCATATAATCAAAGATGTTTTTTTTAACAATTCGGCTACATCACTATCCGGTGCAAAAGAACAAAAGGAATCCTCAGTTAGATTTAGAGGAATTATAAAGCGTGAGTGTGTTGTTCTACCTCCGGTTAGTAACAATGAAGCAATACCACTTGAAGCAACATTTAAAATGATATCACCTTTAGATCTTATAGATGCAGATAAAGTCTTCCAAAGAAAAGTTTTACCGGTACCTCCATAGCCATAAACAAAAAACACACCTCCTTTTTTCTGTTTAACAGCTGTCATGATTTCATCAAAAACTGATCGTTGTTCAATTGTTAATGAATCAAGTAGTTGATGAGATTCTTGTTGTAGACTGTTCATATCAAAATCTAACTCCTCAGTAATCAAACGGTTGTTTGAAGAAGATATCGAATCATGATCAGGGTAAGGCATCCCAACAAAATCTTTAAGGCTTGAATTGTTTTGGAGTAGAATTTTTTCAATCTCATATAGCGTCAAGTTTTTAAGTTGATCGTCATTAAGGGATAAACCTATACAATTGCAGAGTTAATTATTAAAAGATAAATACAGACAATTATCACGTAATAAAAATAATGTGTATAAAAAAACTTTTAAATATTTATAAGAAACATATAAATTTCAAATAATAGTATATTTAGCATTTAAAAATTATATAAGTAATGTACAAAATGTAATGAATGACAAAAATAATAATACCTGGAGACTTTAATCTTATTCGTTGATTGTAGAGAATTCCATCGGATAAGTATTGACAAGTATTTTCCCAAACATAACACGGTTTAGACAAACTATTAGACTTTAACATAGTTGCAAATAGAAACCGTAAATAATAACCAGATCCTGAATGACTTGCTTCCTCGATGGCATCAATATATTCTCTATCATCTTCTAAAAGTCCAAGAGCATAACATGCATCCCTAAAAGTAGGACATACTTGTCCGTTAACTGTATGAATATCTGGAAATGATTTTGGACCTTTGACTTTATTTAAAAGAATTCTCAAAAAATATGCTTCACTGAGATTAGGTGAAACTATGTGAATCCTCCCAATAGAAAACCCTTTCTTTCTTGGCTCCCAACAACGATCTTCTTGTTTCTATACAAATTTTGTAGGAAACTCAACATAAGAAAGTTTTCGTGCATCCTCATTATGTTCATTACAGCTCATCCAAGATAAGAACATTGAAGAAGAAACAGATTGTTTGTTGAGGACATCTTCAATATCATCATCTGCTCCGTATACAACATTTTGTTTTCCAGGAAGATGGAACGGAAGCCTTACAACTGAAGGATATCTGTAATGAACATCAAATCCATATATACGCTATGAAGCTTCACACGCAGACAAATACCTACAATCATAGTAGTTCTTTATTTCATCAACCGGAGCATCATCATTATCACCTCCGTTGTTGTTTTGTGCAACTTCAACAGTAGCCCGATCAGGACCCTTGTTAATATATTTAAACAAATATTTGATGGAAGCCGCTTGATTGCACCACTCAACATTAATATGAGCTTGATATCGTTTCAAAAGGGTTTTGTGATATGGAACAACACTTCTGTTGTCTAACTTAACACCTGACTTTTCTATAAAAGATCCATCATTACGTCTCCTATACATAGGATAACCATTTGAATCAACTGAAGTATTCTCCAAGAATGGCTTCGGGAAGTTTTTCGAACACTTGTTTTCACTCATGCATGGGCATTTTGGATTATCAGAACCACATGGACCATGCATCATGAACTCACTGACAAGTGAGTATAATTCTGGATCATCATCTTTGTTTGGAATTTCTGCCGAAATAACTCGATCAATATGTTCAACAGTAGGGAGTTTGTAATCAGGGTGCATGAATAAACATATATGTGCGTGAGGCAGACCGCGCTTTTGAAACTCCACCGTATAAACAACTGTATATTTAAATAAATATAATATTATAAGATAATAAAAAACATAAAAAAACATTTTAATAACACTATTATTGTAATATATGGTACCTGCTTTGACCAAACCCAATAACCTCTTCTTCTTTAAGTCTTTAATCAAAGAATCCAACTTAATTTTGAATAATCTAGAAAGGATATCAGGCCTATCTTCGGGATTAAGTGTGGTGTCAGCTAGAAACCTTTTAATTTCAGGCCATTTTGGATTGCATGTTACGGTTATGAAAAAATCTGGGTATCCAAAAAACTTACAAAGCGACATGGCATCTAAATAATTTTGCATCATGTAGCGTGCACCACCCGTAAAAGAAGAAGGCAAGATAACACGTTTTCCAACATTGGAAATATCAGTATTACCATGACTTTGTACACTTTTTAAAGTTTCATAAGATTCGCATCTAAGAACTTTTTGTTGGTTGCGTATGTAATATAGTCTCTCAGTTTCAATCATCGTATAAGCATCAACTAGAAATTGTTGAAAAAGCCTTCTTGAATTAAGAATTAATGAAAAAACATTAACTCTGTCTTGAATTCTATAAGCAAAGAATTCTCTCATTGTACAGAAACGACGTTTGGTATTAGTTGAATGATCAACATCCCTGTGAGGTATATCAACTCTATATCCATCATCTCCATATGGAAAGAGTAGTGGGTACTGAAGACCAAGGTAAGCCGGATGTAATTCGTTTATACGTTGTAGACTTCCTGATTTAGTTGTTACGATGATATCTCTATTATCAATTGCATCGCCAATGTCACCAACAATTAAAGCAGCAACCTCAGAAGCAGTAGGTAAGTTATATGTCCTTCCGTCTTGTTGCCTTCTTCCTATAAGACGTAACTTTAGATCTATATGAGGATTTTCATCAAAACAGTCTCTGGCCATTCTATAACACTTAACCAACTCATTGGTCGAATCCAACATGTCCTTCAAAAATCTAATGATTTCAATATCAAGAGAATGAGAAGTTGATGTGCAACCTTCGTTCTGTGTACTGTTAACAACAACGGTTATATGTAAAATTTAGCAAGTAAATAATTATATCAAAATTATAAAAGTAATGGTTTATAAAAAAATTAATAAAGTTATACCTGAAAGCGCGTTGTCTATTTGTTATTTCATTTTCAGTATCATATATGTATAGTTGTGAAAACTTTGGTTTGGATCCGTCTATAGGTAAAAGACTTCCCATACAATGGTAATTTTGACCGCTAAGTCTGAAAACATATGGAGCATTGCCCCTATTAATGGAATAATCAACTTTTCCACCCATTGAAGTAAAGGAAAACATCGAATTGAATCGACGAATATTCTTCATGAAATTTTTTCCTTTTGGATCAACATTACGAAAGAGATTTTGATAATTTGTTGGAGCTTGTTTTAATTGAGGAAGCTCGACTTTTCCGTTACCACAACACATGGAATAAGAAGTTTTCTTTCCGGAAGTATTGCCTTTAAGAGCTTCATATGTCCATAATTGTGCATGACACATCGTACACACAAATGTCTGGTCACCATGGTCCAAGTAATCTGTTTAATAAAAACATTTGTAAAACTTTGAAATAATTTAATGTTGCAACAAGTAATAATTTAAATATAAAAGGGGATTATAAATAAAAATTAATATTTTCCTTTTGCAATACCTGATATTAACTGTTGACGGATTTGTTGATCACGTAAATCTTCATCTGATGTTAGGTCCAAAATGGGTATCTGAGATATATTTGGAATCTTTCTTTTTCTATTTAGTTTTCTGCATGATAAATTGTTGGAAGAAGCTTGAGTGACTGAAGATGAATTCGTAGCTCTCATGTCACCGGACAAGGTAGAATATTGTGCATTTACTAACAATAAAAGTATGACAATTAGTATTAAACTTATAAAGTAAATATATAAAAAATAAAAAATAATAAAAAAATGAATACATATTATTTTATGTGTACCATATATAGTAACAAACAGTAAGTTGAATATAAACGTAGTCGTACCATTCGAAATTTTGGACAACGGAGTTCTTGTAAAAAAATCAGAAGCATATTGAAAATGTTGTTGATCACGACCAACATTACCTATCAATAAAAGATAAGTTCATATAAATATGTATTAATTAGGGAACAATTAAGAAACATGTAAAATAACATAGTATCTTATTACATTATTTACAATAAGTTTATATGGATACAATTAAATTAGTAAGATGCATGATATATATCAAATACCGATTGGTACGGTGGACATGTGATTGGATCTTCTTGTATCCAAATAAATTTTTCTTTCTTTTCGTTTATCTTTAGCCTTGTTCGACAATGGACTGTCGATATAAATATTCGAAATAGACTGAACCCGTGTTTGCTGATATCCACATGACAAAGTTGGGCTGACATTTTCATTGTTACCAACAATATTGACAAACTTGGTTGATGAAGGTGTTTGAATGTTGGTAGTTATATTAGAAAGCACTGTAAAATAATATAAAATATGTAAGTTATAATGCAGATACAAATAAGTGTAAGTTACATATAATAAGAAAAATAAAAAAAAAATTTAATGATATAATTAGAAATGATATATATATATATATATATATATATATATATATATATATATATATATATATAAGCGATTTATAAAATAATAATGTTTAATTAATTGCAATGTAGCAAAGAGTGTAGGTAATACATAATAATATTTAAGATCCAGAGGATTGTGTGAGATTAAAAATATAGTATAAAATAAAAATTAGTCTATCCGATAAAAAACAATATACCATTAGATGATGTGGACATATGATTAGATCTTTTCTTATCCGAATATAATTTTCTAAGTTTTCTGTTCTCTCTAGCAGCATCAGACAATGCATTTCTAATATTAAAAGTTGAAGTAGATTGGAAACTTGTATGTTGATATGCGGATGATATATTTGGATTCAAATTTTCATTGTCATCGCGAATATGTGTACAATTGTTTGAAGATGATAAATGTTGCCGAGAATAACCTACATTGAATATATAATAATAAGAATGACTAATTAGAAAATGCAATGATTATATGAGATAAAACGCAATGATAATAAGAATGACTAATTAGAAAATGCAATGATTATATGATTATAGAAAATGCAATGATTATATGAGATAAAACGCCAGAAGATATAAAACAATATTTGTTCAACAGCCGTTACATATAAAGCATTACTGAATATGAAAGTAAAATGAGATGTAGATAAAGAATTACCAAATGACAAGTTGGACATAACATTGGATCTTCGTTGATCCAAATATAATTTTCTATATCTGCGCCTTTGTTTATGTTCGTTTGAATCCATATCGTGTTTGTAGCTTAAGAACAAAAAAAATTATGTAATAAAAAATATATTGACAATAATTTCATTAAAATTTAAAATTGAAAATTATAATAAACGGAGACATTAATACGATTAATATATAGTAGTTAAAATTTGGTAATATTTAAGAATTGTATACTTTACATTAATAAAAATCAAGACTTCCAACAAAGAAGTGTATATTAACATAACAACTAAAATAAGATTTTTATCAAAAAACTTAATTTTAAAAGATTTAGGAAAATATAGATAAGCATATATATTAATACTCGCATCAAAAAAATTTATATTCATTTTGATATAACAAATAAAGGAAGGATTTCATAAATAATAAAAATAAGAAAAGAGAAGGAAAACCCGTTTTCTAGATGAGGCCGTCAAATGTGTTGCCAGAATGTCGATTTTTGACCTTGTTTAATATAAGATTCAGCACAAGAGATTAAGAGATTAATAAGACAAAGATACGGAAAGATTCATTGAAAATGACAAAAATACCCTTATGTAAAATGGATATACGTTCATTAAAAAAGTTAAGCAAGATTCTTTTGTCTTCTTACATGCTATGCTTAATGAAACCACTGAAGTTGTCAAGTATATTTATATGTTTTTTTTTAATTGGAAGTAGATTGAATCTATGCAAAAACACATTTAGGTCAATATGGACCAAATGTGCAAAATAGTGAACATTTTATTGTAAAAATGACGCTTTTGACCCTTGGTCATACATCAATCATAAATAGTTGGGGACAACAAAAAGTATTAGTATTTTTCAATTTAATTAATGAACATCAAAACAATAAAAAGTCATAATAATAGTGATAATAGATCATTCCATTATTTTTCCTATTTCCATTCCATGACACAAACCAAATATAACCACTTTCAAATAAGTAGGAAAACACATAAAACAACACAGTTGAAAAGAAACATGCATAACAGTTAATTATTATTTTAATTAGATTGCTGTAAATGGTTTCAAGTTTGAATCCCAATGTTGAAAGCAAGGACTTAGGATGGAAAACAGGGTATAGTAGTTCATTATCAAAGAATGGTCAGTTGTAATGTTCTGCAATTCATCATCAAGTTGGACACACAGGAACATAAAAACTGTTAAGCAGGTACACACACACATACACATTGATAAACATAAACTGATGTTAAAAAAACAACGCACACATTAAAAAAAACACAAAAAGAAACAAAAGATAAACAAAAAATTTGAAAGTAGTTTTTTATAAACTTACAGAAATGATTGAACTCTGTGATTGTGATTGAAAACACGATTTTCCACTGTGATGATGCAAAAATTTGGAACACGATGTTGTAATAAACTCAATATTTCAAGAGACAGTGATAACATATGAATTAGAATGAGTTATACATAATAAGTAATTTATAAAAATTATTTTTGGAAAGGATATCAAAGTTTGGTTTGAAATTATAGAGTATTCCAAAATTTTAGCTGTCATGAATCAATCTTTGAAACGTTTCCCAAGTTAGCGTGATATTGAAAGGGATTGACCAAATTTGTTCATGATTATAATTGCTCTATGTCATTCTAATAGTAATTCCTGCATATTAGGCACTAACTTCTTACATTATAAAATCAATTTAAAAAAAAAACGTAAATGAGGATTCCATAAATTAAGCTACTATATAAAGATAGAAAAATTAAAATTCATGAAAACAAATATCTTCCTTTTTTAAAATAAACATCTGTTGCATCATATCACAATTAAAAGTTTTGGAAAATTGTAATATACAACTATACTATTGTTATTTATAAAATTATTATTTTATCACTTATAGTGGCCATAGTGGTGACTATATTTTTGTTATTTATAACATTATACAACATTTCTACTTTTGATATTTTAAGTTGTCAAACCGTGTAAAACACGAGCTTTAGGCTAGTATTTGATATAAATAACAAAATTGACTATGCAAATTATGAGATTTAAAATGTAGCATAAAATTACTTATACATCAAGTCAAATTATGTATAAGAATCATGGACTGTAAAAGAAAGTTGTGAAGATTTAAATATATATCCAATAATAAGAGTAAAAAATTCTTTGTATTTGGATGACCGGTTAAATTTTGTTGTAGGATGTGAAAGAGACTACTAATAAAAATGCCTTTATTAACCGAAATATAAAAGACGATTATGAAGAAAATATGAATGTAATGTCCAAATATAAAGTGCAATATAATGATCCCATAAAGAGTCAAATCCAAGTTGCTTATAATAAAAGAAAAAGTAAAACCTAACACGAATGAATATTCATAGTGTACCAAACACTAAATATTAAAATCCCAAATAAAATGCAAGTAAAAGTGCCAAATATTAAAAAAAATGTCTAAGAAAATAGCATAGAGTAGCAAAGAAAGATCGAAGTTATTGTCTTCATAAACAGGATCACTGTGCATTAGGTTTCGTTGCTGATTCATAAACGTCATCATCAAGATCGTAAACATCTACAAGTTTACGTTTGGCACTTCTAGGCGGTGAATTGAGGTTGTTGACTGTTCTTGATGATATGCCAGAGGGAATATTCGACACAGGAGTATTATCAGCAGTGTGGGAAGTATCATCCTTAAATAAAAAAAGAAATAATGTTGTTTAGTAATATAAAGGATAACATATATAAGAGTAAATGATGTAGTAATGTAGTTTACCTTACAACCCACTGTTTCTTGAGATGCAAATTCTGAGCCAATTATATTAACAGATTCAGTATCCATGTCCTATAAAATTAATGATAAAATAAAACAGTATGTTGGGTTAAGGAATCTAGGAAATAGTATTTTCAAAATATGTATGTTTTAAATTAATTAAATTGGTGTATAGTTACCTGTTCAATCCTACTCTTTTTCTCATTTTTCTCCAAAGCAGAAATAATGTCAACATTATCCGTTATTTTGGAAATGTTGTAAGAACGACCAAATCTTGAAACATTAAATGTCTTGACAACAATCTTGAAAGCCAATTTTTTGTCGATCATGGCATTCAACTCAATAGGAAACTGACTTGTATTGCCAAACTAAAAAAATATATTAATAAATAATAACAATTAAATCAATGTGTGAAAATTAAGTTGTATTTAGCAAGATGGTATTGCATATAAGAAACATATACCCTTTCATATTTTGATAATAAATCAGCAGCAGATAATTTCAGAATATTTCTGACTTCACGATCAAAGATCGTAAGACTCACAACACCAACTAAACCTTGAACTCGAACTTTGATCATAAAACTAAAAAAACACATAAAAATTTTAAAAGTTTAAATTAAATATAATAATATTGAAGAATAATATACTAAGTTAATATTTATTACACACCTTGGTTCAACAGTAATAAGTTTGTCCTTGCACTTTTCATTTGTACAAACCATAATCTCTTTCTCTTCTAACTGGTCCAAGCCATTGACCGTCTCATCTGAAACCTTAACTATTTGAACCTTTGACTTGCAATGTTTGCAAGCATTATAATACCAGTTCCGTGTATCTTCAAACATCTTTATTGTGCCAAGAATTACCGCACAACCTCCCTATGATATTAGGTGTATTTAGGTGTATTAAATATTTAAGTGTTGAATTAACTAAATAAAAAAAGAATAATTCATATACCTCGTTCAATTCGTGAATAGCGGATATTTGGTGAAAAGAGTTTTTTTGAAGAAAGTCATCATGTAGTGAATACATGATGGATGAACCCGAGGTACGTGAAACCGAGGAAGTCAAAGAGCCTTTTTTTGCTTGTAAACTAATTAAGATAATTAATGTTAGATAGTATAACTCTATATTATTGAAAAATTAAAACGTAATGAGAAATCATGTAGAAATTTCACATAACCTTTTTTTGAAAGTTGTTATCTCCTCAATGTCATCTTCAATATAAAGTTTTGTGGCCAAGTAGGTGTTATTGACATAAGGACGATCTGAAAATGAAATTTAATAATTTTCCACATGTTAACAAATTCATATCATAGATATGTTATTAATATAAATATTACAAATTAACAATTTACTAAGTAAGTACCTCGGACAAGCTTCAACTTAGCACATTGAATAAGCAATACAAAATGACCGGTATGCTTAGAGACATATGCATTAATTTCATCAGCATACCTTCCCCATAGGGTAACAAAAACTTCATGTCCTCTGTAAAAAATGATGAAAATTACTAAAAAAATATATAATAAAAAGAGTAATTATAGGTATAAAAAATGAAACCCACTCTAAATCCTCCATTTTGAATGTGATTTTCTTTTCCTGTCTATCCTTTGCAGGTTCCAATGGAAAACACCGGAAAACGTTTCCAATAACATTTATATTATACAAAAGGAAAAATGTAAGTATGTTTTTTTGTGGTGTAAAAAATGAAATTTAAATATTTTAATCCATTAGGAATGGGTTGAAAGGAAATGCACTAACCAAATGAAATTTTTGGGTTTATTGCATTATCATGAAGTTGTTGGAAGTCTGCAAAATCAAAAGAATTCTGTGGCCCGCAAAAATCTATGCATTTAGTTACCTTCGTGTTATACTGGAAATAGAGTTTGTGTGGACCGTCAACAAACTTTATAGCACCTTCATTTAACCCTAATGTGGGTTTATGAATGTAGTAATCACCATATTCTTCAAAAGATTTTCCTTGAAGCGATGCAAATGGTTTGTCCACATTACATTCAATTTTTGAGCCCTTAAGATAAAAAATCAAATATTAATTAATAAGCATACAATAAATGTAATGATATATAAAATATGTAAGTTATAATACACATACATATAATTGTAAGTTAACATACGTAAGTTATAACATACCATTTCATCCATCAATATCATGCCAATCATACGAAGTTGTTGATTCCATGAAGTTTGTCTCCACAAACGGATGACACGGACCTTAATGGTATAGTCATCTTGTGAGAGAGCCAACTCACTTATCATGCTAATCTTCCTGTTTTCCATTAATCTATGCAAGAATGTAGTAATGAACATAAGAAAACACCATTTTAATTGCATAAATGACAAAACATTTAGGTCAATCATGTACCAAATGTGTAAAACTGTCAAATAAGGTTAGAGAGAAATCATAATGACTAAAAATTATTAATTTACAAATATATTAGTTTACAAAGGTATTAAACATAACATGAGTAATCCGAAGATACCAGAAGTGTCCCACAACTATAATCAAAACATACGATGTTCAACAGACTCACCATATTGTAGGGGAAAAAATTGTATTCGGTATCTTCCGAGGAGAGTTACTTTATTTGAAGTTGTTATAAAATGGAATTTTCATTTTTTTTTTACATAAAACAGTAAAACAAAGTCGGTTCTGCAGATTGAAGATATGCAAATAGACATTTAGGTCAATATGGACCAGACGTGTTAAATAGCCAACAGATTTGTAAAAATGACGTTTTTGCCCCTTGCTCATAGAAAAATCATAAATAGTTGGGGACAAAAAAAATTATTAGTATTTTTCACTTTAATCAATCAACATTAAAACATAAAAAAATCAACAATAATAGTGATAATAGACCATCCTATTCCATATTTCCTGTTTCCATTCCATCACACCAAAAAAATATAACCACTTTTAAATAAATAGCAAAACAAAGTCATTTCTGCAGCAATGCCCAAAATACAAAATATGGAATAGTAAAACAAAAATATAACCACTTCCTTTTTTGCTATAATAAAAGCATATTTGTTTTGAAAAACCATCCCAATTAAAGCATACCTTTTTTGTAGTTTTTTTTTTCTAATAACACCTGTAACAGCACTGATGTTATCATGATTCTAAGAGGTATTCAGTTTGTTATCTGCTATGGGTAATGAAACGACTGGAGTTATGAAGAATATTTATATGTTTTTTTTGAATTGTAAGTAGATTGAATGTATGCAAATTCACATTTAGGTTAATATGTACCAAATGTGTAAACAACCAAGAAAAATGTAAAAATGACGTTTTTGACCCTTGGTCATACAAAAATAGTAAACAGTTGGGGACAGAAAAAAGTATTTGTATTTTTCACTTTAATTAATCTACATTATAACAAAAAAAAATGACAGTGATAATAGAGTATTCCATTCCTTTTCCTGTTTCCATTCCATCACATGAAACAAATATAACAACTTTCAAATAAGTAGGAAAACACCTAAAACAGCATAGTTGAACAAAAACATGAATAACAATTAATTTTTTTTAATTATATTGCTGTAAATGGTTTCAATTTTGATTCCCAAGGTTGAAAGCAAGGACTTAGGATGGAAAACAGGGGCTTTTATAAGACAATTTATTTCATTCTAAGTCTCCTGTTTAAAAAAAGTCTACATAAAAAATCCTTGTTCATCTTATTTATTTACAGCTTCAATGTTGCTCCAGAACTTATACATAGAGAGTTACAGACATTTAATCATACGTTTTAACGCGCCTGTTTTCATCTACCACATTTTGATACATGGAATGAAAACTCAAAAGTCAGAATCATGCGTTTTATATTGGATTGATTTAGGAACATAAACAGTTAAACACAAACACACATGAACATAAACAGTTAACGCACACACACGCATACACATTGAGAAAGATGTTAAAAAAACAACACACACATTAAAAAAAACACAAGAAGAAACAAAAGATAAACAAACAATTTAAAAGTAGTTTTTTTATAAACTTACCGAATGGGTTGAACTCTGTGATTGAAAAGAAGATTTTCCACTGTGATGATGCAAAACTTTAGAAGACGATGCTGTAAACTCAATATTGCAAGAGACAGTGATAACAGATGAATAGAATTGAGTTATACATAAAAAGTAATTTATAAAAATGATTTTTGGAAAGGATGTAAAAGTTTGATACATTCCTTGCAAAAATTACGTGAGTGAAGGAATGTTTGAAAAGTTTCTCCAAATTAACGTTATTTTTAAAGGGATTGACAGAATTTTGTTGATGATAATTAAGAAGGTTTGTTTGAAATTAATACCTCCCTTGCAAAAATTACGTGAGCTTTTAAGCAGTTATTGACTTTCTTTAAATTCAGGGAAATTGATATATTGTATTTTCATTACGGATTTTTTAATTTAAAAGCACAAAAATTAGAATTTGCCAAGTGGAATTAATGGTAATTGGAAAAATAGATAAAATGCCATGTGGCATAGTGAATAAGGTGATGACATGTGGCAATGTTATTTTCCTTTATTAGGGTAGATTCACTAAGAAGACAAAAGTCACAAAATATTAAATATTGCATATTTAAACTTTATAATTCTTTTTTTTCTAAACGTCTCGATTTTTGAAACCAATGAAACCGAATTATAATTTAATCGATTTAAATGATATTGAATTTAATTTGGACTGCCTCACAATATTTTAATATTTGAAATCAATTTTAATTCGGTTGATCGGATAGAATCGAATGAACACCCCTGCATGCTTCATTTATTAAAAAGCTGAAATGCTTATAATATTGGTTCGACATTTTTCACCGTTGTTTCGATTTTGTAGTGACAGAATGAGTTTCGTATATCACCATCTTCATTTGGGCACAAAGCCCCATCTCTCTTTCAGATGTAAGTCATGTAACCAAACAAGCCTGTTTGATAGTTGTTGACTGAGTCGGATCTGACTGAGTCAGGACCTCAGGACCTCAGGACCTGACTGAGTCTGAAGCCCTGTCTGAAACCATATTGTTTGATTACACATCTGACTGGCTGTGCTCACCGTTTAAAATGACCACTTTACCCTTTTGTTATTAACACATAAATGAAAATCAAACACAACAAAATATCATAAAAAATGGGTGTTTTAACCTAATAGGAATGGAATTGCAAGAAACCTTCAGCCACATATTAAATATAATTTTTGTATTCTACGTTACAATTAAACAAAAGTAAAAAAAATGCAAAAACATTCATTATAACAATGATAGAAACAAAGTTCCAAACAAAAAATTGCTTGATGAATCTGGTTTATCTCCATTGACACACTCTGCCTTGTGTTCTTGTCCCAAGATTTAGGTCTGTTTTCTTTACTCTTTGAATTCTCACCTAGTTCCTCACCTTTG
This sequence comes from Lactuca virosa, assembly GCF_052849685.1. NCBI lineage: Eukaryota > Viridiplantae > Streptophyta > Magnoliopsida > Asterales > Asteraceae > Lactuca > Lactuca virosa. The sequence continues at coordinate 398,510,626 of NC_136430.1, read as the reverse complement.
TTTGCTTCTGTATTTTTCTTCTCATCTTCTTTCACAACATTTTGCTTGATTGTTTACGTCTTTCTTTACATTTTCATCATATTCTGAATTCTCACTAAAGATTTGATTTTCGGCTTTCATCTTTTTGGTTTGTGTCAACCATTGTCCTGTAGAAATGTCACTTTGTAAAACCAACAATACGTTTCAGATTATTACATGAGTTATCATTAAAGCCAGCAAGCAATCACTTCCAAACCACCAATATCAATGAAACCCACTAAGGATATGAAACAGATCAGGAAGTAAAAGTTGAAGGGAAAATACCTGGAACTCACCACCTATGAGAAAAAAATCTCTTTTGTATGAGAAAAATATAGCAATAGGAACAGTTGAAATGGAATTTAGTTTTGTAAAATCAATCCAATTAAAATTGATAGAATAAGAAATCAACAAACAATGGATTGCAATCGAAAAGAAATCGATGTTCCCATCTAGTTCGTCCTCATCATCGTTCCAAATCAACATACACATATTGCCAATTTATGTTCCACAGCCCAATCGGTAACCTTAAAACACATCTTCAACCAGGAAACAAAAAAAAGGAAAATAAAAAGGAAATAACTTATCGGCGATGGATGAAGAAGACGACGCAGGGGGCAACGATGGTGGTGGTGTCTCGGGAGAAAGGCGTGGGAAGTAGCATGCGTAAGTAGAAGTAAGGGTAGGGCTGGCAATTCTCGACACGACCCGCAACACGACACGAAATAAATGGGTTTGCGTTGAGTTTTTCAACCCGCCAACCCATTTATTAAACAGGTCATATATGGGTTTCTCAAAAAATAAACGGGTTGACCTGCCAACCTGTTTGTATTTTTAATAAAAAAATATATTTTATTTTTAAATGTATTTATGTATCAAGTATTAATATTTAATATATATAATATATACCATTGATTCATAGACCACTTGAATTATCTATGATTGTATTAATATTTAGTTTGAATATGTTTGTATTAATGTTTAGTTTGAACATGTTTCTATGAATGTTTTTAATTTTCGTTTTGATGTTTAAGACTTAAGTGTCTAAAATTCGGATATGTTTGCATCAACCATCAAGAATTTGTTCATGTTTAAATGTCAATTTTATTTATAAAATCTGACCCACGAACCCACCAACCTGTGAACCCGTATAAATAAATGGGTTGGCGGGTCATATATGAGTTTATGTTACAAACCCGCTAACCCGTGACTTGTATATTTAAATGGGTCGTGTTTGGGTTGGCATATTTTGACCCGCCAACCCGCGACACGCCAACTCGAACACGACACGATTGCCAGGCCTAAGTAAGGGTAAATAAGGTAGAATGACGATTCGTTCCCAGTCAGTGATCTTTTTTTCCTGTCCGAGTAAGTTGTAAATGGATGAATGTGGACCGAGTCAGATGGATTAAATGCCGGCATCAAACAAACTGATTGGACCGGGTCATATATTTTGTCTGACCAGTTAGACTCAAATCAAACAGGCCCTTACACGATTATGTTTTGAACATCTTCGTAAATATGTTTGTTTCCATCTAATACACAATTTAACTGATAAATTTATGTATGTTTAGAATTTAGATAAAGTCATAAAACCAACTTGTTCGGAGCACTTACAAATAGGACTGTAAACGAACCGAACGAACACAAACGGAGCTTGTTCATTTTCGTTCGTTTAAGTTAGCCGAACAAATGAACGAATACGAACGGATAAACAAACGAGTTTTCTTGTTCATGTTCATTCGTTTAATAAATTGCATTGCTCATGTTCGTTCGTTTATGTTCGTGAACATGCTAAACGAACATATAAACGAACAAAGATAAACAAACATAATTCGAAAATATTTGGACATAAATGAACATATAATATAGTAATGTAATCAAATACAATTAAACATATATGAATATAAAAGGAACTTATATGAACGGACATAAACAAACGTAAACGAACGTTCACGAACATAATTAAACCAACGAGACAAATGTTCATATTTTTTCGTTTAACTAAACGAACGAGAATTTGTATTCATGTTCGTTTATTTATTAAATAAACAAACATAAGCGAACTTCCTGCCGAACGGTTCACGAACCGTTCGCTAAACGTTCGGTTCGTTTACAGCCTTACTTATAAATCATTATCAAGGCATTCATGTAGCATGTTCTTTCAATTTTTTAAAGTGTACTTGCAAGTCATATCATCCTTTTATATTGATTTTATTTATGTATTAAAATATTATATTAATATGTTAATATTAAAATTTGCATGAGGATTATAAATTTTTTGATAAATTAAAATTTTACTCTAATAAAAGAAGATCAATTTTGTCACATGTTAACCTCTCATAAGTTTTGACACTTGACATTTTATGATATTTTTGAAATTAATAGTATCCACTAGGGGTGTGCGCGGTGCGGTTTGGTACGGTTTAGAGTCAAAACCGCAAACCGCACCGCATATGCGGTTTGAATATTTTAGAAACCGCAAACCGCACCACAAATGTTCAAAACCGCGTTATGAGGTGCGGTTTGGTGCGGGCGGTTTATGCGGTTTGGTTGCGGTTTGTGCGGTTTGATGAGTTGTTCAACATTAAATCTATCAAAAGACCAAAAAACTGACCCGGTTAAAAAAATTGATTGCTTTCATTTTATAAAAACAAATACAGTTTTCAAGTTAAATCGTTTTTAATAAATTGTGATTCATGCTACTATAGTTTTGTAAGTGTTATTGTTATTCCTTTATATTGCCGTTATAATTGCTATATTCTTGTAAACTGTGGGATCTTGATCTAATAGTGATTTAATGTTACGTTATAGATATTTGGTTATTGTAAGAAATATATTTAAATACATCGTTTCTAAATCGTGATTTGAAGTTTTAACAAAGTAAAGAATATATATATATATATATATATATATATATATATATATATATATATATATATATATGGAAAAGTTCAATAGAGAACCATAATTATTGGTTCTTCAAGGAACCAAATCTTTTTTACAATTTCTAGAATTTATTCTTTATCGAAAAAAAAATCTAAAAATATCTAAATTCATATATTAACATTGTGAATGTGAAAAATATTTTTCGGATTCACCGTGTGAATCCGGATTCACATTGTGAATTTTCAAAGATTCACATTGTGAATTTGACGTAAAAAAAAATCGAATTTGATATCATTGGAAAAAGGATAAAAAGTTATGAATTTCTCTATTTTTAGTTTTTTTGTTTTTATAAAAAATAAGTTCTAAAAGTTGAAAAAAAGATTGGTTCCTTGGTTAATTATGGTTCTCTATTAAACCTCACCCTATATATATATATATATATATATATATATATATATATATATATATATAGGCTTAGGTTATTCTATTTAAACTAGTTATTGTGTTATTGTATGCATCAATGTAGGCCAATCATTTTACTTATTTTAAGAAAGTGATTTACCTATATTATTAAATAAAAGAAAAATAGAATAATGCCATTTAATTAAAAGAAGGGTAATATTGTACATTTGCATTGCCTTCAAATTAGGAAACCGAAATTTAAAAAAAGAAATTTACAGAGTTTAATGGATCTTTGATTATCTTAATTTTTGAATTTTGATTTTTTTTAAATTAATTTAGTTTAAATAATTCTAATATAATTTTTAATCATATCCGGTTTTATTCTGACAGAATGACATTCTTTTTATAATGATATTCTATGAAAATGCAAGTCATAAACTAATAAAGAGTCTTACTTCTCGCAGAATAAACAAATTTTTAGATACAAGTTAAATTTTTTCTATTACATCTTTGAAAAAATAAAAAACTTTATATTTTATTCTATAATAATGAAACACTCCCTAATAACAAACAAATATAATATGTAGATTATTCTATTGAAATATACTATTACATATACTCTTATCATTCTATTATAGATTAATCTAACAGAATATGACAATGAGTAGTGCATTTTTGTGGAAGATCGGTGACCATTGAGGATTGTTCATGTCTATCCTACACACATTCATCCAACCTTCGGGCCATTGATCATCATGTACTTCATTCATTCTATGAGAATATCTGTCATGAAATTGAATTATGTAAGAATAAAACTATGTGAGAATGCTTTTATACACCAAAAATAAAACAAATTTTAGTAATTCTAAGAGAACTCATACTACATGTTAAAATCAAGTAACACAAATAACGAACTCATAAATTATTTTGTGTTCTTCAAGAATTTGAACATCAAGTTCTCTTTCAGGCATTTCTACAAACACCTGGTGTGCAATATTCTCATAGAATTATTTTTGTGTTCTTCCATATGTTACCTTTTCTACTGGTAGTAAGGTCAACTGCTTCAGTCTAAAAACCTAATAAGAGTTTTTGGTTCACTTCCTAGAGCATAATTTCAAGCTTCTATTCTTCCCAACTATTTTTAGACCATTCAAAGACTCAAACAACATCTTCAATAGACTAATGACAACTATCATTCCTTGTAGAACAATAGCAGGGAACTAAGAACACAGTGACTTTCCAGCTCCAGCTGGGAAAATCACCATACTTGATTTCCCAGAAAGCATAAATGTAATGACTTCTAAATTTCAATTGCCCAACCAAAAAAGAATCAAACACATGAGTAAACTTCAATAACCTGATTAGATTCACATTCATCTTCCTCCAATGGAAAACCTTCTTGTTCACATAAACACTGCTCCTCTTCTAAATCTGCAGGCCATTCAAAGTCTCCTAGGAAACGAAACAAAAAAAGAAAGACCAATTAGATTTTCATCAGAGTACAACCAAAAAAACAAAAACTTTGTAAAGTAAAGAACATAGCAGGCCTGGATGCAGAAGATTGCGTCTAATACCTTAACCATCGCGTTAATGGGTTCCACCGGAAACCCTAAACACCAAAAAATTCAAATAAAAATTAATAAATTTGAAGCAATGAATCAATACATATGTACCAGCATACAAAGAGCGATACAGGGGTGTGTAATCGATTGGAAGAAAAAAGGAGTTGTGATTGGGGGTGGTGTCGATCGGAATTAAGAACCTACCACCGATTTCAAGAAGATAGGAAGAACCATGCGATCGATTGGAGAAGAGGGGAGAAAAAAATTTGGGAACGTGCACACAGATCCCAGTTCAAGAAGTTGTGATTGAAGTAGGGAGAACCGAGAGAAATTGAAACTGAGAGAAGAACGAAATGTTATATCTTTTCAAATTAGTAACCCCTATATATCGATTGCCCATCTTTGCCCGATGCTTCTCCCCGATCTTTGCCCGATCTGTTAGTCAGGTGATGAACACGGGGAAATAAAGCCCTTCTTTTTGTTTCAATTCATTCTTTTTTTATGGAAGACATCGGCTGTATATAAGAAAATAAATTAGGTTAAAATTGAATGTTAGCAAGATTATAGGGATTATTTGTGGAATCTAATTATCAAATTACTAAAATACCCTTGTTTATTTATTTAATTATTTAATTTTTTACTTAATTTTAATTGGTCAACATTTATGTATACAATAACACAATACTTAGTTTAAACAATTGAACCTATATATATATATATATATATATATATATATATATATATATATATATATATATATATATATAACATGCGGTGCGGTGCGGTTTGAACTGCGGTTTTATAAATACAAACCGCAAACCACACCACATAGTGCGGTTTGATAAAATGACGAACCGCAAACCGCACCACAAAATTCTAAACCGCATTATGCGGTGCGGTTGGGTGCGGTTTTTTGCACACCCCGAGACTATCCACATATCAATTTCTAGATTTTTAATTTTTAAAATAAAAAAGTCACATAATACATATTGTTATATAAGTAAAGTATTAAATGTAATAAATATGATCATAAATTGCAATAAATATGTTTTTTCCTTCCTAATTTAAAATTTTAATTTTAAAATACTTAATGTTTACATTTTGATATTTAATTTTTTATTTAACTCATATAATACATGAGTCTCACACCTAATATATATATATATATATATATATATATATATATATATATATATATATATATATATATATATATATATATATAATAGTCGTTGATATGGCAATTGAGACTATTTTGAAAGAGTGTTAATAGATATAAAAAATGACTGCAAAAGCCGACATGTTACAACTAAAAGACTAAGGACATAATAAGAATATGAATTGTCTAAGATATTTAGATATTTTGATTGGTTGTAGCATTTGGATTTCAGTGATTTGATTTTTAAAATAATAATTGAATAGTCAAAAAAAAAAAAATAACAATTTATTTACTTATTTATCTTATATATTTGTAATATATATCATTAATAGTTTATTAATTGACTATTTTTTGTTAGTTCGATTAGAAAGTTAAAAACCAATTCTTTTCAGAAAAAGTTATACATGTAATATTAAATTACCATGTTTTTCAAAGTAATTATTTTATATATTTTAATTCTAACTAAACTATTTGCTTTTATTTCTTTATTAGAGTTTTTTTAGAAGACAAGAGATTGAATATTGCGAATTCAAAATATGATGATTAAACTTGTTTATGTTCAAATAATATATTTTGTAAATTTCTCAGCTCTCGAAAAAATAAATTGTAAAAATCAATCCAACCGAATTATAATTTGTTGGTTTGGATCGGATTTAAATTTAGTGCAACCTATTTATCATGTTTAAATTCCGAAATCAATTTGGATATATTTCATTTGAACAACACTCATGAAGCATTGTATAAAATTTTACAATGTCACAACATGTCCAGCTTCAATTTATCTATTGAATTTTTGTGTACTACGTAGAAAACAATGGGCTCATAGCCAAAGAATACACTATATAGAATGAATTTTATAAGTGAATTAGTTGAAAACCACATGATTTTGTGATCTCTGTGATGTATGTATACTCATTGTAATGATATAACTCCATGATTAGAACACCAAAGCTCTACGAAACTGAAGCATCCACAAGGCCAACTGCATTATAAAAAACCGAGCTTCTAATGAAATCTCCTCCAACCAAACACTCACCAACCTAAAAACAGAATTGGCATTCAACAACTTCTCCTCAATCAGTGCCTCTGATGAAACTCTTCCAATAATAATAAAAGACTCCACTGAAGGTCTTTCTATCTGTATGTCAACAACTTTACTTATTAACAACACAAACAACAAATTTATCATCATCAAATTTAAAAAGTATGACATGGACATATACCAATGCGTTATTAACTGCACGCAAGCAGTCATTTGTTTTCAGCATCAAAAGGATGACACGTGGCAGTTTATGCAGAAGCTCTGTAATTTGAGGAAAATACATGGAAGCATACATCTGAAGCTCTGATTGATCACTGGGATTTCCTTGAATAGCAAGATGATCGACAGCTGGATCAATAACTCTATTCCATGGCCTCATTGTCAGAATCCCTGCAAACAATGCATACAGATCCTCTCCAGCTCCCAATTTTATGCAATTTTCCTTTATTGCTTTCGCATCAGCTAGTACTAAACCCTGTAAATTTGTAATATAACCAAAAACATTTAAAAATTGTCATAAAAGGCCCTTTCAGATTCAACAAATTGCAAAAGTGCACCTTCCACAGTGCAGCATAGTTTGTCCTGGTGGAAACATCAAGCTCTTTATACAGACCATGGTCCAAAAGTACTAATTGTGGTTTTTTTCTCCCTTAAACACAAAAACCATACAATTTTGTTATATTATATAAAGATTAAAGATATGATTCCAATTTTATTATATTAAAGATATTTACCAAAAATGCCACTTCGTTGAGAAGGCATTGTGCGAATTATTAAGTTAGCAGCATGTGGATCACAGTGTACAAATCCATGTTTGAACATCATTTCAGCAAATGTTCTACTCACCTGTGTTGTGTATTAAAAACAAAATCACTTAACATAAATCATGCCACATGTTTTGTCTAAAAAAAGCAATTTGCAATGAACTTACTAGTCTGGCAATGTCATGTGGTGAAACTCCAAATTTTTTAATGCTCTTCAAATCATTGACTTCTGCACCTTCCACAAACTCCATGGTCAACACTTTTGTGGTGCTTAAATTCCAATATACCAAAGGGGCATAAACATACTCTGCAATATCAGGAGATAACCTTCGAAAGTTATCCATACATTTTATGCTGTTCTTGGCCTCATTTAAGAAATCTAGTTCCTGATAACCATATCACATCATAACATCTTAAGGATCCAGCATATGATATGATAAAGATTGTGAGAATTAAGATCAAAATTACAAATCTAACCTTGGGTAGACTGTCGCGTACTTCATCTACCAACCACCTGTAATCAAATGAAGGAAAGATCCAATGCAAAGTGTTGACAATTAATTCAACTGTTGCATAATCTGCAGCAGCAGTATCTGTCATGTGCATATGTTGTACCTTCACAGCAACTTTGTCTCCTTCATGAGTGCGAGCAACATGAACTTGAGCAAGAGAAGCACTTGCAATAGGGACAGGGTCAAATTCGTCAAATATCTGTGTGTAAGAAAAGAAAACAAACACTTGACTTAACTTTATGACTCAAAAAAACTACAACACAAATAAAAGAATATAATGAGATTAGGAAGATGCATACTTCTTCAGGTGGCCCACCAAGCTCTCTCTTGACAACTTGGCATACTTGATCATAGGAAGAAGTAGGACACCTGTTCAACATTGACTCCCTCAATGTGTTAATGTACTCTTGAGGTACCAAATATTCCTAAATGAGAGGTTTCAATTTGGCTTAGGTATGTGGTTTGTGCATCATGATCATATAATACAAATTGAATCTTCAAAATTCAAATAAGAAAGGAAGGGGTAGATCCTAGTCCTACCAGTTGGCTTATATGTTGACCAAGCTTGATGTATATTCCACCATTGTTGAGGCAAAGTTCTTCAAGCCTACGTGCACTTCTGGTGTGGACTTCATGTTTAACTCTTGTCCTCTCATTGACATCTTCTGGGAGTCCCCATAGTGAATACTCATAATCTGAAAGCATACAGATATTTCTTTCTCTATATTAAAATCAATTCAAATTGTATAGTAAATATACTCCAGAAAGAACGTCAATTTACAAGAAAGATTAAAGTATTATAGTCGATGATAGAAGGTTTGTTATCTCTGTTTAGAAAGAGAAACTGGTTTTAAAATCCCCCAGATGCATCGAAACCTAATGTAGGTAGCGAAATCTTGTAACAATTTTCGAAATAGCAACTTCTTATTAAGTTGAAGGTCAATTCATCTAATTTCGAAAGTTGAAGCGTTGCTCTTTCCTAAATGCATAAACACTTAAGTCGGAGAAACACACTTTCAAACGTGATTCAGAGATCCATAGGGAAAGAAACGTTTGACACAAGTCAACGTGCACGTAAAAATATATTAAAAAAAAAATGAGATAACAACATACGATTATAATTTCACGATTTACTCCCGCGTTTGTAGCTAAAATCTAAAGAAATTGAGATTATAAAGGGAAATTACCGAAGGCAATAGTAGCAGCGGTGAGGGAGAGGCGAAAGAGGCGGACGGGGACAGTGGTGCAGAGCTTGAGGGAAGTGGCAGGATCATCCGATTTAGCGATGGCCGCAGCACCAGCACCGGCGCCCAAGGCAGTGGCAACAATTGCGAACTTGGATTTAAAGCCTAAAATAGATCGTGCCACCACCATGTTTGTTCACCTAATAGCTAATGGTTTCCCCGCAGAATGTTTTTAGAGATTGACGCAAGGCAAACTTAAGGTGGGCGGTGGCAGTAGGTGGTGGGCCGCCCGTCCCCTTTTGTAGAGAAGTAGACGCTTTCGTGTGTGATTTGGCTCCACAAACGCAACTCGCAACGGGTAAAAGTGAAACCATAGACGGGCAAGCGACGGAGACAGTGGTGCATAAGACAAAATTACAAAAATGGTCCCTATGGTTTGCCAAAAGTCACAAAGTCAGTCCCTATTATTTTTATGGTTTCCAAAACTTGCAATAATGGCCCTTTTTCCTGATCATTGTACTGTTCATCCGTTAGTACAATGGTATTTTGGTATTTTCAAGTAGTAGAGACTGAGTTTGTGACTATGTATAAACCATAGGGACCATTTATTAAATTTTTTTTATATTTTTATGTTTATGAGTTTGTGGCATTTTCACCCTTTACTTTTTAAAATATCACTTTGAACTTTAAAAAATGTTATTTTAACCTCTTTATTTTCTAAATTTTCGTGTTTAACCCCGTATTATATATAATTTGATTTTTATTTATAACTTTCATTTGTTAACCTAAAAAAACTATTTTTACATGTTTATTTTTATATATTAGTCAGTATAATTTAAAGTGGTCAATGTTTCGACTTTAATTTAAAACTTTCTTTTGTTAATTTTTTTTGTAAAAAATTACATTGTTTTGTATAAACTTTTCGGTTTAAATTCGAGTTTACGTTTCGACGTAACTTTTTTTGTGTTTAACTTTATGTGCGTTTCCTACGTATGAGACGGGTCACATATAATAACTTTCCTTTGTTAATTTTAAAAGATGTATTATATTCGAGTTTGTCTACGTTTCGATATATTTTTTTTGTATATTTTTGTGCTTAATTTTATATACATTCTTATGTATCATTCTGGTCACATATAATAACTTTCATTCGTTAGTTTTAAAAAATGTATTATATTCGAGTTTGTCTACGTTTCAATGTAACTTTTTTTCACGTTTTTTACGTATCAGTATAGATTCGAGTTCGTCTACATTTCGACGTAATCTTTTTTATGTTTCGTGCTTGTTTTTATGTACGTGTTTTTTTACGTCGAAACGTAACTTTTATCAATACAATCGTCAAAATTCAACTTACAAAATTCAATGTTCATAATTACGCTTTTATCTATTATGTGTGAACAAACTCATACGTATGAACATATATAAAATAAGCACCAAAACGTACAAAAAAAATTAAATCGAAATTTAAAAAATAAAGAAAAAGAAAAACTCAAATTTATATCAACACGTGCATAAAATAAGTAAGTAAGATTTTTTTTAAGTTAACGAACGAAAGTTTAAATAATCAAAAACGTATAATATGTGACCCGAGTCATATGCTTTAATCGTACATAAAATTAAGCATGAAAAAAAAAATCCCTACATCGAAACATAGACAGATTCGAATTTAAACCGACAATTTTATAAAAAAAACATGTAACTTTAAAAAATAATAATAATAACGAAAGAAAGTTCTAAATTAAAGTCGAAACGTTGATCACCTTAAATTATACCAACAAATATATAAAAATAAACACATAAAAATAGTTTTTTAGGTGAACAAACAAAAGTTATTAATAAAAAGACAAAACTTCAAAAATGGTCCTTGTGGTTTTCGAAAATATCAAGTTTAATTCCTAAGTTCAAAAAACCTCACAGATGGTCCCTGTGGTTTCAAAACTTTTAACAAACAGTCCCTTAGCCACATAAAAAGACTAATATGCCCTTTCTATTTCTTTTTAGAATTAATTTTACCTAATCCTATTTAAAAAAAATAAAAAGACAAAATAAATAATTCATTGGGCCCACTTGCTCTCTCTCTCTCTCTCTCTCAACATAAAAAACGCACATCGTCTTCTTCATCTGTTTGGGGATTTGGAGGAACGAACAAATCGGAAGCGATGAGAAGTTCCGATGGTGGTCATTCAAATCGCGAGGAGAGACAGAGTCGTCGATCTCCGGCGACCCTCTGAGGCTATAACTTGCATCATCTCCGGTTGAGAGCTAAGGGAACAGGTCTCCGTCTTCGTCTGTTCGGAGAAGCTGAAATCACGAATGGAAGGCTGCGATCAGGAAGCTCCGATGGTGGAGTGTGGTTCTGCAGTAGTTAAGCAGTCACAAGGGGGGAAAAGGCGGAGGCGGCTATAATGGTGGAAGAGGGAAGAGCAGTCGGTTTTTCCGATGAGCTCCTTCTCGGCTGATAGCTCACTCATCCGAGCTGTGGCTTCAAATCACCACCAGTAGGCGGAGAGAGAGGAGGTGCTGGAGGTGACGGAGAACCAAGTGAGGATGGCTGGGGAGTTGTAACAGCTCGCTAGTTTATCGGTTCTTCTTCCTCTCACTTTATCGAAGCCAAAATTGAGGACCACTGCAAACGAGGGGATGTTTTGAGTTGTTGATCGATATGGAAGAATGTGAAAGGAAGGAGAGAAACTGAAACAGGGGCGGCAGCCTTGGTTCGTCGGATTCTTTCCTCACGAACACCCCCACCTGCTGTTGTTTTCCATTCTTGCTTCTCCCTTCTCGATCAGACGAGGATCGAAGAACCTCCCTCGATTTCTGCCTTCCCTTGATTTCTGCTGGTGTTATTGCTTTTAGGATTGATTGTCGGAGCAGCAGAGGGAAAAGGGGGGGTTGTTGGTTGACAAACGGTGGCCAACGTTGGTGATTCACATTTGATACAGGTGGTTCTATGGCGGAGTAGTGGTGGAGCAGTGGTGATGTTTAAAAATCAAGTTGCTGGGGCTATGAACTGATGTAAATGAAGTGCCCGTTTTTTTTATCAGTCAAAGGGTGTTGGGGATTGAGTAGAAGAAGATGACAAAGACTTTCACGAGAGAGAGAAAGAGAGGTGGGCCCAATGAATTATTTATTTTGTCTTTTTATTTTTTTTAAATAGGATTAGGTAAAATTAATTCTAAAAAGAAATAGAAAGGGCATATTAGTCTCTTTATGTGGCTAAGGGACTGTTTGTTAAAAGTTTTGAAACCACAGGGACCATCTGTGAGGTTTTTTGAACTTAGGGATTAAAATTGATATTTTCGAAAACCACAGGGACCATTTTTGAAGTTTTGTCTAATAAAAATCAAATTATATATAATACGGGGTTAAACACGAAAATTTAGAAAATAGAGAGGTCAAAGTAACATTTTTCAAAGTTCAAAGTGATATTTTACAAAGTAAATGGGTGGAAAAGTCACAAACTCATAAACATAAATTGAAGAAAAAATTACATAAATGGTCCCTGTGGTTCACCCATAGTAATAAACTCAGTCCTTACTACTTGAAAAGACCAAAATACCTTTACACTAACGGATGAACAGTAACCGTGTCAGCAAAAAGGGTCATGCATGCAATTTTTGGAAACCACGGGGACCATGTTCGTCTAAAAAATTAGTAGAGACTGACTTTGTGACATTTGGCAAACCACATGGACTATTTTTGTAATTTTGTCGGTGCAAAATATTGAAGGGGTTACAGACATTAATTACCGAGGTATCAACCTCATACACCATTAAAAACCCTAATTTGCGAGAAGCTCGACTCCGAACGTAAAAGTGATTAGAAAATTAGGTTTTTCGAGTTTGAATTACTGATTTTCGAAGTGATTATTAGGTAAAACATCTTTGAAGAAAAAATTGTTTTATCCTTTGAACAATTTTTTTTCTGAATTTTCGATACTAAAGCATCTTAAAATTAATTTCTAACAAATAAATTATTTGAAAATTATTTTTTTGGTATTTTTGTTATATTTCGAATTACTTTTTCCATACGTGGTTCAAAATTTTCAAGATATGAAATCCAAACTCAAATCATATTCAAACTTTCTGTACCCAAATAGAAAGATTTCATTCCAAATATGAGTTATCAGAAACGTTAAGAATCACTTTTTGTGAAATGAAACACAATCCCCTCTTAGAAAACTCAAGAAACATTGTAGATTTGAATATTCATTACCTAGATAAGAAATCAGAAAAGAGAAAGTGAAAACGTACACTTAGAAAGAGCAACAACATACTTTGTATCAAACCTAACGATTAAAGTAAGCATGGGGACAAAAATGCCACCACCACCAAAACTACCAACTGTTCCAAATGCAGAACCCAAGAACCCTATTATCGTTGTCATAACAATTCTCCAATTCAACTCCAATTCCTGAATGAAAACATCAAATATGAAAAGCCCATTCGGTTATAGAATCAAAAGCGTCAACGATCATAATTACGGGACTTACAGGCCAGATTCTGTCGTCGGAGGAAGAACACATAGCAACGGGGAAGAACACATAAGATCAATTTGATGTATGAAATCGATGGGGTGACCCTTTTTGGTATTAATTGAAGGAAGCGATTGGGTTTAGAGCAAGAGAGAGAGAGAGAGAGAGAGAGAGAGAGAGAGAGAAAAAAAACTAAGAAGATCATGGCAATGTCGATATATGGACTTGGCATCTGTCTGTTTGACTAACAAAAAAACCCCCAACAATAATCAAAACTACAATATTAGATAATGATCGAAAACCAAAAATAAAGATGAAGGGATGGTCAGTTACCTTCTTGTAGGTTGTATCGGCCGCATAGGATTGTGTTAAGAAATGGCTGCCGAAGAAAAGAGAGAAAGGAGAAATCGATTAAACAAATCTCTAAATTTCTGGAGGCGTTTGAAGAGGCGAGGTATATGTGAATCATGGATAAGTTTTCTGGCATGATTGAAGTAAAAAGGAATGATTAGGTTACAATTGAGAGAGAGAAAGAGGGTAGATGACGAAGGAAAGAAGAGAAAAGCGTGTAATGGTGTTCGACTAATAATGATGATGTCAACAAACAATCCAAGGGTGAAAAATTAAGGATTGAAATGTAATGAATGGTCCTGATTTCTTAAGATTAGAATTTAGGGTTCTCTTTTACCGGAACGGCGGAAACGTTCGGGGGTGGATGACGTCATGTATAGTATCACAACAATTGTATCATAACAATCATAGTAAACACAACCATTACATTGAATACATATATGAAAAGGTTTACATCTGTTTAAGTCTTGTTTGTAAACATCAAAAGTGTAAGCAAAATATAAAGACGCGACTTTAGTTGCTCTGTCTTCTCAAAACTCCAGGAGGTATATGTCTACTGATTTCCTGAGAATACAAGCAGTTTTGAAAGAGTATCAGCATAAAGCTGGTGAGTTCATAAGCGATGTTTTGTAGTGAAAATTTGTTGATGAATTTGTAGAAATGTTTGTATGTTTCCAAGAAAATCCAATATTTTCTTAAGTAATGAAAAGTAGTCTTAGCCCCAAGACCAATTGTAATTTCATTATTGAATTATGTTCTTGTGACTGAAAGTACTTGTATGTATGTCTGGTACCACCAGTTGTATTGTATTGTTTTGTATGAAAGTTCTTGTATGAAATCCCTGGCTACCACGAGTAATGTAAGTAATGTATAGTATGAAAACCCTGGCTAACACCAATATGTATAGTAGTTTTATTACTTAAAATAAAACCATTAAAGAATGAAATCCCGTAAACAAAAGGTTAGTTTATACTATTGTGAGTTCGTATAACCATGCTTGATATGACTGATGACCTCAGCGACGTTCTTCAGGCGTCGTATGGTATGATATTTGTCACCCCAGGCATGCCTCCCTAACTATAGCTAGCAGTTTAGGTGTGAGATTGTCAGTCCCGAATAGATCTATTCACAAATTTCACGCTCTCCCTCCAGGAAACTCTGGTTACACTAAACGTTGAGGATTTTACCAGTACCCAGAAGGGTACAAATGAAGAGTGGTCTCACAATCCTATATTAACTAGTTTACGTGTGGTCTCGGAGAAGGCCACGTCGCACCATCAGGCTTCGGACACGTCTCGTACGAACGCACCGCGTTGGAAGTCTACGCCCTGCGTCCGAGGAACGCCCAACGTAGGTCCGAGGAGAGCAGCGCGTTCCCAGCAGCTCGGCCCTATAAATAGCATGCGAGGTGCAACCTCTTTTCTCACTAATTTACTATCTCTTTCTCTCACTACTTTCTCTCTCTAGCCCCCTAAACCCCCTTAAAGCCTAGGTAAACCCCCTAGCACCCGAAGGAAGCCCCGAGGCTCCCGGAGTCCCGAGAAAAGGGTCTTTCGGTTCGGAAACGCTGCTCCGAGCAAAGTCCGGTTTTTAAGAAAACCCGCTGTAAGTGAGCTACGCCTACGCAATTTTTAATATAGCTTTTAAATAATTATAGTAATGTTATTAGGTCCTTAAAATAATTATTTGGGTTATTATTATGAGTTATATTGAGTGTTATTTAACGCTTATATACTAATAATAATAGCTAGACTATTAATTAGTCGCGGTTAACGTTAAAACTAAACTCTAGTGGTATTGATACTAGGTTTTGGTCAAGGAAAAATTGTTTTGAGATAACGGAGTGCTGTTCAAGTACCGAGTCACCACCTAATCAGGTGAGTGCATAGTCTCTTTCATCTTACACATAGATATGAAGTATTTAATATAAATTACGTGCTATGTGTGCATATTGTCTGTATACTTGTCGTCTGTGCTGGGTGAAAGATTTTTATACATGTTTTAAATGATTTAAACTATATATGTATTTTATATCTACAAAATGTGTTGGGTAAAACATGGGTAGATGAAATAGTTGCCGTGTGACAAAAATAAAATGATGAGAAGTGATATAGACCATGAGATAAGGGTGAGAGGTAAACCATGAGAGAAGTCTTTTACCCATGTGTTGGCCCCGTCATTCAGCAGAGTATGGATGACAACCACAGACTATTCTAGACAGTCTAGTGGACACTAGCAGGCTCGCAACCTGTAGGTGTTTTGAACTGTGTATTCACCAAATGTACTCTAAAAACCCATTGACATGTATTGCGAGTGGATTCTCGGAAACGATACTGTCGATAAACAAACCCTGGCGACTATGAGACATAGTGTCTAAACCCTGGCGACTATGCAACGTAGTGACTGTTGTATAAACCCTGGAGACTATGAGACTTAGTGCCTAAAACCTGGTGACTATGCGACGTAGTGCCAAATGAGTAGACTCTGGCAACGATGGATTTCGTGCCGATTCCTTAGGAGAATCCTTAGGAATAAATGAACGAGGAATAGTTGATTCTTAGGGTAGAATAAAGAAGATAATGGGGAAGGGTAATTGGGTTGATTGTTTGTTGTTTAAACATAATAATTATATTATTGTGGGTTGAAAACCCTATGTACTCACCAGGTTTCCCAACCTGACCCACTCAAGCTTATTTGTATCACAGGGGTCGATATGAAGCCATTTTACACTGGGAGATTTAAAAGAGATGTAGATCACTAGTGTAAATAAATGTAAGTTCTGTTTATGCTTATGTTTCTGTATTGACGATGACATCCCAATGTTTTGAAAATGAATAAAAAATTCATTTCTTCGGAAATGCTTTGATAACGTATTTATCATGTTTTACTGGGAACAAATTCCGCAACATTTTTATTAAAAGAAGTAC
This sequence comes from Lactuca virosa, assembly GCF_052849685.1. NCBI lineage: Eukaryota > Viridiplantae > Streptophyta > Magnoliopsida > Asterales > Asteraceae > Lactuca > Lactuca virosa. Next base: position 398,493,342 of record NC_136430.1, on the reverse strand, counting down.
TCTGATTTTAATAAAGCATAAACAAAATCGGTCTTTTCTGGCCAAGAAAATGGGGATGTCACAGTTGGTATCAGAGCATTAGTTTAAGCGAACTAGGAATATGGATTTATTTCTAGACTTAAACTTAGAATGCTAAGTGATGATCGTGAGGAATAAATTTAGGTAATACACCTGAATAGACACAAGCACTAGCTTATTTAGGAAAATGCCTAATATGCTTTATGTGCTAAATGATTTATGCCTTATATGCTGTTATTTGTTCGGATTTATGGTCTGTTGTCGACCGGATCTGGAAACCTTATGTGTTTAGGATTCTAAACGTACGATTACGATATTAGAACTAACATGTAAACGTTTCGGAGAGATAAGGATGATTTAAACGTCTATCCTAAATAAGGATCTAAATTCACCGTATTCGGTGTATAGATCAAGATGGCAAGAACCCGCAGTGGAGCTGGGAATGCGAATGGGAACAGGAATCAACCACCAGTGGTTGAGAAAATACCCGTGGTGGTAGCCGCTCCCGAACCAATCACAATGGTTGGAGTACAAGCGATGATCCAGATGATGTTGGATCGCCAAATGGAGGAAACAAGGCGGTTACTGCTACAAGAGAGGCATGAACCTACGATGTCTGTTGAAGAGCCTGAATTGAACGATGGGCAGTCTGAGGAAGGAAACTACAGCAGGACCGTTGGTCAAGCTGATCCGCCGATAATTAGAAGGAACAACCAAGATGATGGAGTCGAGAGGAATGGATGCAAGTACAAAGATTTTCTAACTTGCAAGCCATCGACTTTCATTGGGAAGGAAGATCCGATCGGAGTTATGGATTGGATCTCGGAGATGGAATTAGCCTTCATGACATGTGGTTGCAAAGGCAAGCTACAAACCACGTTTGCAGTGCGTCTGTTCCGAGGAGGCGCAGTTCGTTGGTGGAACACCCTGGGGAAGACTTTGAGCCCCTGCAACTGACATGGGCAAAGTTTTTGGTGCAATTCAAACGCAAGTACTGCTCAACCCAAAACCTGCTCGAGCTAGAGAACCAGTTCCTGACCCTGAAGAAGGGAAGCATGTCAATGGATGAGTACACCAACAACTTCACAGAAAAGATGGAGTTTGCCTTGCGTCTTGTGCCGGATGAATTAACAAAAATCGACAAGTATGCCAAGGGACTCCCATGGGAGTATGCGGTGTCGGTACGTTAGGCACATACTCTGGAGGCAACTATCCGGGCTGCTAAGTCTGTAGAAGAGATGATCAAGAGTAGAGTCGCCAACAAGGTCGGAGTTGGCGAGAAAAGGAAGCATGAGGGATCTTCAAAGACCAACAAAGAAAGCAAAATCTCAAAATTTGGAGGAGAAGGTGAAGCTAAGTGGTGCGAGAAGTGTAAGAAGAAACACTTCGGAAAGTGTAGCGAGGGGATGACTTGCTACAAATGTGGAAAGACAGGGCATTACGCCAACAACTGCACGTCCAACAAGAAGGTGTGCTACGGATGTAACAAAGAAGGGCATATTTCTAAAGATTGCCCAAAGAAAAATAAAGCAACAAGGCCAGAAGCACCGTCGAAACCAAGGGCATTCCACATGATCCTCGATGAAGCAGACATCAACGCGAGGAAGCAAGGATGAGGATTTCTCATCCAAAGATTGGATTATGCAGTAGCCGTAGTTTCATATGATGTAGCCTATTAGAGGCATAGTCTAGGGTGAACTTGAACACCTATGTAATAGTTTCAAGAAATAATAAAGCCATCGTTTTGTTATCTGGTGTGTTAAACTGTTGTGTGATTTCTGTATGGTGACTTGGAAAAACTACGAGACAATACTTGGGACGAGTATGAGTAGGTGTGAAAGGTAGTAGATGCATATACTACCGGAAGCACAGGACTCACACTTGGATCAAGGAAAGTCACAAGGTTACCAAGAAACTAGTAATTGATTCCGTTTTATTCAAACATGTTGTTACCATCGATTCGGTAATGACTAAGAAGATTGTTGTTATTCCGACCCTAGTGTTCATATCGAATTGAGTCCGACTACGGTGTGTATGATACGTGGTTCAGAGAACCAAGTCCGATGTAGCATCTGACTTAAGCTAGAAGCTTGAAGTGGAAGACAATCAAAGCAATCAGTAGAGGTATCACGATAGTTGCTTGTAGCTAGGAATGCTACCTTTGAAGATGTGATTATATCCCATTAGAACATGAAGGAAGGTATAGTCTGTTCTGGAATTTGACTCTAAGAGACCTAAGTTTAAGCATTGCAACATATGATGATAGGTCATTAGAATATGACACATCGTTCCATTGTAGTAATAAAAGAACTTATCTTAAGTTCGTATCCAGTGAGGATCGAGATTGTGACTTGAAGGTCATAATTTGGAGTCTAACGTGAGATAGGGAGCAAGTGCAAGATTGAGCACCACCTCCAGTCAACGAGTCCAAGAGTTAGATACTCGTTCGAAGAAACAAAGAAGTTACGATTATTACTTAGGATGAAGAGATAACGTATGGAGTCATCATGTGAGCCCTGTTTCGTTTATGATTCTGGGACGTAATCATCCTAAGGGGGAGATAATTGTAACGCCCGTAGATTCGGGCTAGTCAATCTAGAGATAATAGGGGCCGAAAACGACTTTTCGACAAAAGATTATTTAGAATAAATAATCTTAACCAAGTTGTAGAATATGTCTCAAGGTTTCCGTACATATAAAGAACACCGAAATCCGAGTTATAACGAAGAAGTTATGACCCGCCGAAGTTTTACGGAAAAACCGGCACGGCACCGGGAGACGTAAATAGTGAATTTACGATAGAGCGACTTTTACCCTTAGCGATCTAAACGAAAGTCGTAGAAAATGTTAAACCGAGAGCTTCCATAAAAAGAACACCCAAATCTGACTTCGTATGAGGAAGTTATGATTTTTCGAAGTTTCGGCTTAGTAGTGTACATCCCGAAGTTCGAATATTAGATCGAGCGGTTTTTAGCCGACACAACCTAAACGAGAATCGAAGATCTCGTTAATAGTAGCGTAATGATAAAAAGACAGACGAAAACGGACGTCGGATGAAGAAGTTATGAATTTTTAACGGACCAATCCTGTCCCGGTCTGTTAAAAATATAAATTTAAAATAAAGTCAAAATTAGCCGACGGAGTCTAAACGAAAGTTGTAGAGTACGTTCCCTCCTACGCGTGAATATAAAGAACGTCGAAAACGGAGCTCGTATGCGAAAGTTATGATTTTTAGAAGTCGAAGTGAGAATTTGCTAGATGCGATGACGTGGCACGATCCCAGCCTTCCCTTGCTCCCCACGGTCTCGCATCCGATAAGGACACCTGGCCTCGCTACGCAGCGCGTACAAGGAACGCCTCGCGTTCGGAATTGCTTGGTCTCGGAGCAGGCCACGTCGTACCATCAGGCTTCGGACACGTCTCGTACGAACGCACCGCGTTGGAAGTCTACGTCCTGCGTCCGAGGAACGCCCAACGTAGGTCCGAGGAGCGCAGCGTGTTCCCAGCAGCTCGACCCTATAAATAGCATGCGAGGTGCAACCTCTTTTCTCACTAATTTACTATATCTATCTCTCACTACTTTCTCTCTCTAGCCCCCTAAACCCCCCTAAAGCCTAGGTAAACCCCCTAGCACCCGAAGGAAGCCCCGAGGCTCCCGGAGTCCCGAGAAAAAGGGTCTTTCGGTTCGGAAACGCTGCTCCGAGCAAAGTCCGATTTTTAAGAAAACCCGCTGTAAGTGAGCTACGCCTACGCAATTTTTAATATAGCTTTTAAATAATTATAGTAATGTTATTAGGTCCTTAAAATAATTATTTGGGTTATTATTATGAGTTATATTGAGTGTTATTTAACGCTTATATACTAATAATAATAGCTAGATTATTAATTAGTCGCGGTTAACGTTAAAACTAAACTCTAGTGGTATTGATACTAGGTTTTGGTCAAGGAAAAATTGTTTTGAGATAACGAAGTGTTGTTCAAGTACCGAGTCACCACCTAATCAGGTGACTGCATAGTCCCTTTCATCTTACACATAGATATGAAGTATATAATATAAATTACGTGCTATGTGTGCATATTGTCTGTATACTTGTCGTCTGTGCTGGGTGAAAGATTTTTATACATGTTTTAAATGATTTAAACTGTATATGTATTTTATATCTACAAAATGTGTTGGGTAAAACATGGGTAGATGAAATAGTTGTCGTGTGACAAAAATAAAATGATGAGAAGTGATATAGACCATGAGATAAGGGTGAGAGGTAAACCATGGGAGAAGTCTTTTACCCATGTGTTGGCCCCGTCATTCAGCAGAGTATGGATGACAACCACAGACTATTCTAGACAGTCCAATGGACACTAGCAGGCTCGCAACCTGTAGGTGTTTTGAACTGTGTATTCACTAGATGTACTCTAAAAACCCATTGACATGTATTGCGAGTGGATTCTCGGAAACGATACTGTCGATAAACAAACCCTGGCAACTATGCAACGTAGTGACTGTTGTATAAACCCTGGTGACTATGAGACTTAGTGCCTAAAACCTGGCGATTATGCGACGTAGTACCAAATGAGTAGACTCTGGAAAACGATGGATTTCGTACCGATTCCTTAGGATAATCCTTAGGAATAAATGAACGAGGAATAGTTGATTCTTAGGGTAGAATAAAGAAGATAATGGGGAAGGGTAATTGGGTTGATTGTTTGTTGTTTAAACATAATAATTATATTATTGTGGGTTGAAAACCCTATGTACTCACCAGGTTTCCCAACCTGACCCACTCAAGCTTATTTGTATCACATGTGTCGATATGAAGCCATTTTACACTGGGAGATTTAAAAGAGATGTAGATCACTAGTGTAAATAAATGTAAGTTCTGTTTATGCTTATGTTTCTGTATTGACGATGACATCCCAATGTTTTGAAAATGAATAAAAAATACATTTCTTCGGAAATTTTTTGATAACGTATTTATCATGTTTTACTGGGAACAAATTCCGCAACATTTTTATTAAAAGAAGTACTCTGATTTTTATAAAGCATAAACAAAATCGGTCTTTTCTGGCCAAGAAAATGAGGATGTCACATGTGTGGCACTTAGCAGAATCCTAATAACAAATAAATACATATATGTATCTAAATTAGCTATTTCGCTAGGTAAAGTGTTAGAAAACACTTGTTCTCGGTTAAGGAATGTTATCGGGACTTGATTGAATCGGGAAAACGAGCTTTTCACTGCTTAAGAGGCGTGTACGGCCGTGAACAGGGGTGTACGGCCGTGAAGAGTGGTTTACGGCCGACAGGCAGTTTACGGTCGTGAACTGGGTTTACGGCCTTTGAAGATTCGATGAGTGTACGGCCGTAAACGGGTTTACGGCCTTTGAAGATTTGAAGATATGAAGTGTGTACGACCGTAAACTCAAGAACAAGGGTGTTTGATTTCGCAGAAAACGTGTTCCAGATGCTCCCAATCGACCCCAAATGATGACTTTTGATGTTTTTCGGAAGAAAATGGGCGTTTTAGGTGTTTACGGCCAGGGGTTCTAGAGAGAGAATGAGGGAGTTCCGGTCAAAAGTGTTCAAATGAGGGTGGGGGTCCACCCGACGCTGGCCGTAAACGAGTGTACACGAGTTTACGGCTGTAAACTCACTAAGGCCATAAATTGTTTGATTTTTCGAGAGATTCGGGTTTTCGCGTGATTTGGTTCCGACTCGCATATATAAATTTAATTATATAAAACTAGATGATTTTCTAAATCAAGAAGTTTGACGGAAAATTAATAAAATTCAAATTTTATTAATGGAAATCGTATAACAGAAACGGAAAAAGTTTCGGGTTGTCACATATTTTAATAATATTTAGAGATAAGAACACACGTGTTTTCCAAAAAAAGAATTATTTTTAAAAATAATATTTAGTGTGCAATGCTATCATACATTCTAACAAATATAATATGCTAAAGATAAATATTTTTTCCAACAAAACAAAGCACCACACATTCACACCCATGTTCTTATCAACTATATACACTATTAATATTCAAATTAATAAACAAAATTTAGGGACAACTCAACATCTAATATAAACAAAAATTATTTTTAGAAATTAATAATTAACATTTAAAATTACTTTTATACACAAAAATATTTAGAGTTAAAACGATGTTTCGTGATCGACGCACACAAAATCATATCCAATATTTATCTTATTGATTTATTCTTATAAAATAGACAAATATTGTCACAATTATGTTATATAGTGTATATTAGGTTTAAACCCGTAGAAATCATGGTTAAAAAAAAATTATTGATAATTCGAAATCGTAACCGCTGATTTGCAAAAAAATATTTATTTACAAAGACAGAAAATTTATCTGTAAGCATTCTACTTTCACTTATTTGTTTTTTTTATAATATTACACCTTTATTTCTTCCTTTCACATACTTTCATTTATGTTTAAGGGTTATCTCATTTATATCTAATAAACTGTAGACATACCTACTTTTTTATATTTGCAATAAACAAAAAGTGAAGGGCAAATGATTAATTTAAATGTAAACGAATTAAAAAACATATACTTTTTTATGTTACCTAAAAATGAAATAAGCTACAGTTCAGAAAATATTTTGCTAATAGAATTGAGGGAAAATTACGATTTTGGCCTCTCATTGTTTCCTTAAAGAGGTGACATTATTAGTATTTTTCAAATCCATATTTCAGTTTCTAGGATTTCATTTTAGTTTTCGAGAAATGAAGGATTTGAACTTGTGATGAGATCTTTATGAGCATGCATAAGCTCCTCATAGTTTCCTACTTGTGTTATTTCATATGTTTTTCCCAGCTTATAGCCTTATACACAGTTTCAGCTTTTGGCAATCAATTAAATTAGTATCCTAACAATGTTCCAAAGAGCAAACCTTACATGAATTACCAGGTTCACCAACCCCATGTTCTCAACATTCTGAAACCAACTTTTAAGATATTCAGTTTTTAGGACTATGTAACACAACGTTAGTATATGTTTTTGGACTGTACAACGCAACTTAAGATGATACACTCAACTAACAAAACAATGATCATTAGACACTCAAATACAAAAATTAACATTACCAAAAAAAAAACAATAAATACAAAAATAAAACAATATGTGAACGTCAAGTCAAACAACAAAATAAATTTTACATCAAACAAAGCAATTGAAAATACAAACGATAATAGGTCGTACTAGCAGGTGGAGGTTGAATCAAGTTTTACCCTCTTGATTAGAATAGAAAACCTGAGTAAACAAAAGGATTTACTTTCTTGGTCAGAATAGCAAACATCAAAAAATAATTTTTCAATAAATGGACTCTTTTTATTATAATATTTAGGTAGTTTACCTTAGTTGTTTAGTATTTTTTTTAATTGAGTGAGTTGAGTGGGTTGAGAAAGATAGGATTTCCGTGTATTGTGGGTTGGGAAAGATGAAAAAAAATCAAGGAGAAAAGCTGATGTGGCAGTGGGTTCATTGGGTTGGGAGGTAACGACTCCCTCCTCCCTTAATAACAACAAAGGCTACAACATGAATATTTAAACTAATAGTTGATCAACAAAAAGGAGGATGATGGGTGAAAGCAGCTTTATATAAGGTGCGTCGAGTTAACATATTAAGCCTGATTCAAATTTGGAGATTATTTTGCTTCCCGATTTTTTGAGATTTCCTTGCGATTTCTGATTTCTTGCTGGTTTCAATACGAATTCAATTCAGGATCACCAAAATAATTGACAAACTGTTAATCCATTAAGTTGCTGATTTTGAGGGATCACCAAAATATTTAGAGTTAAAATTACTAAACATCAAAAAATATTTAGGTAGTTTACGAAGATGCCACATACCAATAAATGGACTCTTTTTATTATAATAGCGACTTTTTAAATGTTAATCTTCAGAATCCTTCTAGATTTTAAATACGACTTTCCTTTTCACGGTTGTTTACGCGTCCCTACAACCATTCCCTATAAATATAAATCCCAACACAACTATTTCTCAAAACACCATTAATTAAGGCATTAACCTTCAAAATCCTTCTAGATTTCAAATAATCATCGGACAGTGCTTCTCTTCACAAGGATGGCAGGTTTAAAGTTCAATTTGGCGGTGATGATGGTGCTCATGTTTGCATCCATGCAGTTTCACGGAATGGTGGCTCAGACTACACATGTGGTCGGCGACGCCTTGGGCTGGAATATTCCACCCAACGGACCTTCTGCTTACAACACCTGGGCATCAACTCACACATTCAAAGTCGGTGATGTTCTTCTCTTTAACTTCATCACCGGATTCCATAATGTTGCTGAAGTTTCGGAGGCGGCTTACTGCCCATGCACCACCGCCAACCCCATCTCCGTCGTCACCACCGGCCCCGCTAGACTCACTTTAAACACACCTGGCACACACTATTACATCTGCACCTTTGGAACTCATTGCCAAATTGGTCAAAAACTAACCATCAACGTCTCCGCCACGTCTGCCACCCCTCTACCACCACCATCATCCGCTACTCCCGCATTTGTTTCTCCACCCACACTTGTTTCTCCACCCACACTTGTTCCACCCACACTTTTTTCTCCACCCACAGAAGGCACCATTCTGCAACCGCCATCACCCAGTTTTGGTTCATCTTTCACCGCCGTGGTACCCTTCAGTTTCTTGGGGATCGCTTTAGCTTTCTTTTATTAGGTCATGCATGTTTACTTATGCTGAGATTTGTGTACGTAATTCGTTTTGATTAGAATTTTCTCTTTTTGATTTTATTCCTATATTTCATGAACTTATAGAGGTTGATATTGCTTTATAGAGATTGATATTGCTTTATACTGTTTATATGAGTATTTCCATTATATTCGCCTTTTTTTTAAAAGAAACATGGACTACACCACTACGGAATCAATATTACTACGTTATAATTGAATATGCGACAATTCTGATAAATTTTAGAAAAGGGGTGCTCGACTTTTTTATTGTATTTAAAGATATTGTGATAATATGAAAGACTAAACCACACTCATCTTTACGTAAAGATCCTTCAGGAGTGATGTAATTTTTATGCAATAAAGGGCTGATATATGTCTCTGAAGCACGTCTCTTGCATTGCTATATATGGTAGAAATCATAAAACCCCTCCAGAACAAATAACTAAATCATCTGCTTTTCTTGTCATTCAAATTTGGATTAAAACTTCTTTCTTGTTCCCATCATAAATACAAATCCCTCTCAATTTAAGGGATCGATCAAACTTATATGGCAGCTTTTGAGCTGAATCAAGTGGTGGTTATGTCATGGTGCATACATGCAGTTTCATACCATGCACGGTGGCTAAGAGTACCCATGTGGACATGTGGTCGGTGGTCCAATGGACTGGACTACTCTCCGTTGGGATCCCTTATCTACTCTACTTGGGCTACTATATATATAAAGACCAGTGGTGGACGCAGGAACATCTAGTAGTAGTGGCACCAAAAATATTTTGATCAAATGTAACATAGACCTGGCAAATGGGTTTGTCGGGTCGGGTCGGGTGGAGACAAGACAAACCCAAAAACCCGTCAAACTTAAACGAACTCAAACCAAAATAAAAAACTTTTACTAAAAATTAGTTTGAGAAACATTAAACAAACCCAAACTTTAAACCAAGTATTTTAGGTTTGATAAAGTTTATAATTTTAACTTGCAAAAGACGGCCTCAAAAAAAGAACCATCGGCTCATATTAACTTTTAATCAAAGCTATAAGATCGAGATCTTATCTTGAATCGTTTTTCATTTTACAAAATTATGATCGTAAAATCAAACTGAAATCGTAAGATTCTACCTAATAAACCAACTTTCCGTAATATATAGTTATAGTTATATATATTAAAAGAGTTGGATATTTAAAAATAAAATCCAAAACAACCCTACACCAAAAAAGTTACCATTTATTATAATAATATTTAACTTCATCCACTAATTTTTAACTAGTTATACAAAATAAATAAAAACATATTTTTATTATTGTCTATTATAATCATATTTATTTTCAGCCATTAATTCCAAAACAACCTCCTCACGAATACGTTCTTACCCCAAAAATGCTTTTAACCTAGATACTTTTAACGCTATTGCGGTCTATCTTCCTAAAAGTCAGCCGCAACATGTAGTGTTTCTCTCCATGGTCTCGCATACATCAAATGATCAAACCACACAAAGCAAACGACCAAGATAACGCAAACGATTGCAACATCCATTTTACATTTCTTTTTAATATTTTAGTGTCAACCAAAGTACCTTCAAAATTGGTGGGATCAGATCGCTTACCTCTCTTTTCTCTTGTAATCCTAGATAGAGAAAACCCTTTTCTCTTACTATTGCTTCGGTATTGTTTTCTTCTTCTAATAGTTGCATGTGGTTGCACAATAACATTAAAAAAATACTCTTGGGGACGAAATTTGAGCTGGCACGTGACCCTCCGGGACCCATACAGGTCCGCCACTGATAAAGACCTTAACTAGTACATAATGTATTAAGTATTTAATAGTGATGATTTTTTTTGTGCGATTGAAGCCTAAGGCTGGAGGGAGTGGTGCCGCGCTCTCTCATGAAACCGCAATGACACGTAGGCGCCACCTCACCTATTACCACAAAAGTGTGGTCTCATACCACACTCAATGAGTGGTGCCACACTCTTTTAAATTATTTTTATTTTTAAATAAATAAAATTTTAAGTTTAAAATAAAAACAAAATATTTCATTAATTAAAAATAAAAACCATTACATTACTTAAAAAAATCCTAGGAAATTAGAAAATAAAAAACTAGAAAGCTTAAACGTACATTTTAAAAAAAAAACACATCAAATAATTAAAAACTTGGAAAACAACTACAAATTAACCATGATTAACGTAACGTTTTTATACGTCTTCCTTCATTTGCAAAACGATTTGAAGCGCATCCCCGGTCAAATTCGACGTGTCCATCGATAGCACTCCCAGGTTGCTGTCCCTTTGTTTCCGACTCTCTCTATCCGAAGCAAGTTGCAAAAATTTATCCATTCTATCTTTTATGTCTTGCACGTTCTCGCCTATTTCTTTCAAGTCATCCGATTCCGACGTTTTGCCCTTGCCTTTGTTTTTTGTTTTGTCCCTTTCCATTGGTCGGGGGTGGTGACACTTGAACGGACTCATCTTCGTTGAGGTCAAAATCAACACGCGCATCCGATGAAGTGTGTTCGGATTCGGAAGTTTTTGACCGTTTTGATCCGCTATTGATGTGCTCGTCGCTTGTTGTCAGTTTTTCCCATTTCTTGTTGCTTTTGAATAGATTCCAAACTTCAAAAAACTTGAAAGTCTTCTTTTGCTCTTTTTGATAAATGTTAAAAGCTTTCTCCAAAATCACTTCGCCGCTTTTCCATTGTCGTTTAATGTTGTTATATAAATCGTTAAACAACATCACATCTTTGTTCATCTTTCCCCATTTTGAGTACACCTGATGTTTAGTACGATATGGTTCCAGGTTCATTCCTTTGTGGAATCGAGCTCGAACGCACATCCAAAAACGATCATGTTTTTGGTTCCCTCCCGTCTTCGCGTCCTTTGAAACGTCAATCCATGATTGTGCTAATACTAACTCTTCTTGAGGTGACTACGCTTTAGCTTCCGCCTTCTCTTTTCTTTTATTTCCTGGTTGAGAGGGTTGAGTTTGTGGAACAAATTCTGGTTCAGATTCAGAAATGGGTGTTTGTGGTTGTGATTGTGTTTCTGGAACAAACTCTGGTTAGGAACCAAAATCAAACGAATCAAAATCTTGGTCAAATTGTGGCTGTGTTTGTGGAAATGGTTGCGTAGGACGTGGTTGTTGGATATGTTGTGGAAAATAGGGAAGCATACCCCCGTAGTGGTAGAAAGGAGGCGAATAAACCGGTTGATCGAGTGAAGGTCTTGGAGTTGTGGGTTTTCTAATGGGTGTTTTTTCGTTGGTTGGATTTTTTGAGGATGACATTTTTTGTGGGTTTGAAAAGAGAGAAGATGGTAAAATGTTGATGAGTTTTTTTAGTTAAGTTGATAATGTATTTATAGTATTGGTAAAAAAAATTAATTTTTTGAAATTTGACCGTTTAAAAACGGTAAAACATGGAACCAATCAAAATTGAGCAAGGAGCGCACCCCTGGAAGGCCACAGTGCACCCTAGGCCGCACCTGGACCGCACCCAGGGGGCGGTGTTTGCGGCTTATGTGGCATAGGGAGTGCGGTCCAGGCCGCACCACTCCCTTTGGTCTAAAACCACACCATTAAAACAGTTTCACATTAATAAACCAAATAACTGTACCATTTAAAACATTTATTGGTGCGGTTTTCTTATATCAGCCGTAAAAATATAAAAAAATCATTATTTTTATCAAAACCCACACTATTAAACATATTTATAAAAATTGAAACCATATCAAAAAAGACAGGGAACCGCATTATAAAAGTTTCACTTCCCTATAAGAGTTTCATTTTAATTTCCGTTTCCCTCTACTATTTTTGCTACCCTTCTATATATTTCCCTTCCAATAAACTGCATCAATAAGTACTAAATCTTTTGAAGTGGTGTTCGGCATTTATGGAACTAGATCAAAGTGGGACAATGACCACATCAAGTGGGACTATATATCTTATTTTTAGTCCCACCCAAAAGGATGGAACAAGATGGTATAAGATTATATAGACAAAAATACCCCTTTATTTTCCCCCATGATCACCTTCTTCCATCACCTGATGCATCGTCTTCAACCTCTCTTCGTCTCAACCATCATCCAAATCTAACCTCCAGTCCTTCATATCTCCCCAACAATCTGTACCACCAACCTTCATTTTCCATTGCAAGATCCCTCACATGTGTAACCAGACCGTCACCAATTGTTATCAGGAATGAAATAGAGAAAGAAAGAGATTGTAATGATCTGTATTTATTGATTGTCAAAGAAAGATACAGACACAATATATATACAAGAAGAAATAAGAACTTCAACTCCTTAACTGATACAGACTAACCAACTAACAAACTAACTAACAATGAACATTTAAATTACTAAATTGCCCTTGATTAGTTCTAACACCTCCCCCCCCCCAATCTGGAGGGTGCGAAAGAAAACCCAGATTGTGAATTGTTGATACATGAGATAGCTGAATGAGTCCTTCTTGTAGTTTTTCACGAACATGGTGACAATCAATATCGACATGTTTGGTTCGATCGTGGTAAACCAGATTCTTTGCAATATAAATAGCTGTTAGACTATCACATTTCAAAGGAATAGGTTGAAGATTCGAAACTTGAAGATCATGAAATATCCTTGTTAGCCATGCTAACTCAACACAAATGCGTCTCATTGATCTATACTCGGCCTCTGCTGAAGATAAAGAAACGGTAATCTGTTTCTTTGATTTCCAAGAGATAGGAGTGCCACCAAATAGAATGAAATAGTCACTAACAGATCTACGAGTAACTGGACAAGATGCCCAATCCGAGTCACAATATGCTTCTAGATTGAAAGCGGATTTATTGTTGAAGTGTAAGCCTTGATTGATTATACCTTTAAGGTATTTCAAAACAAGTAAAGCAGCTTCAAAATGACTTTTGGTAGGCCTTTGATTGAATTGGCTTAGATATTGAACAGTGAAGGACAGATCTGGCCTTGTATGAAGAAGATAGTTGAGTTTGCCAACTAGTTGTCTGTATTGAGTAACATCTTCTAACAATCCTTCTTCAGTAGAATGACCATTAAACTTTGATGGAAGTGGTGTAATGGTTGGATCACAATCACTCATGGAGTATAAATTGAGAAGTTCATTGATAAACTTTTGTTGATGAACAACCATACTAGAAGGAATATGAGTAAATTCTAAGCCAAGAAAGTAACCAATCTCACCAAGATCCTTGATCTTAAAAGAATCATCTAAAAACTTCTTGAGAGCTGCAATGCCTTCTAAATCATTTCCAGTAACCAAAAGATCATCCACATAAACAGCAACAATGATTATTAGGTCATTACTATTCTTGATAAATAGAGGATAATCTCACCAACAATGATTATTAGGTCATCTAAAAACCCTTTTGTGTACAAGGCTGAGGATAATTTTGCATACCATTGGCGAGAAGCCTGTTTTAAGCCATAAAGTGACTTGTTTAATTTGCAAACAAATGAATTAGAGCCAACATTCAATCTAGGAGGAATCTTCATATAAAATTCCTCATGAAGCTCTCCATGAAGGAAAGCATTATTAACATCAAATTGTTGTATTAACCACCCTTTTTTAACAGGAATAAGACATCTGATGGTAGTAAACTTCACAACATGAGAAAAGGTCTCATGATAGTATATACCCTCTTTCTGAGTGAAACCCTTTGCCACCAGCCTTGCTTTATATCGTTCAATAGTACCATCAGCTTTGCGTTTGATCTTGTACACCCACTTACATGATATGGATTTTTTACCCTTTGGAAGTTTGACAATATTCCAAGTATTGTTGGCATATAATGTTGTTAACTCCTTTTGCATAGCATCTTCCCAGTTTGGATTTCCCTTTGCTTGATTATAGAAAATAGGTTCAGGCTCATGAGTGATAGCATTGAAAGCAAGGGTAAAATTGTCATTTGATGAAATTGAAGGATTTGAAGTGCCCAGAACACATAGATTAGTGAGAGTATGAAAACAATCACTATTAGTTGAGGATGCTAAATTGCAAACATAATCTCTAAGGTGAATAGGTGGTTGTCTTGTTCTAGTAGGTCTGATCATTTGGGATAAGTTTTATGGTTGTTCTTCCCGATGGGATCCTTCTGGTGGTTCATGTGTTTCAGTATCATGTTGTTCTTCAAAACAAGTATTGGGCATATATGGAGGTGGTGATGTTTGGGAGAGTTGATAATGGAGTGAATGCAAAGGGAAAATATGCTCAAAGAATTTAATGTCCCTTGTAACAAAAATTCTTTTTATTTTAATATTCATCACCTTATATGCCTTCTGATTATAAGGATACCCAATAAAGACACAAGCTTGTGATCTAGGCATAAACTTATCCCTTCCCACTACAAAAGTATCAACAAAACACAAACAACCAAAAGATCTTAAATGACTAAGATCTGGTTTCATTTCATGTAACATTTCAAATGGAGATTTCAATTTAAGCACTTTAGTTGGCATTCTGTTTATAAGATAAACAACTGTTTTGACACATTCTCCCCAGTAAATTGTGTTTAATCCTGCTTGAAAATATAACGCTATTGCAACCTCAAGAATATGCTTATGCTTTTGTTCTACTATTCCATTATTTTGTGGGGTATAAGTTGTTGATTTTTGATGAATTATGCCTTGAGAAGAATAATTTTCCATACCCTCATTGCTAGTTCCCAATTCATAAGCATTATCAGACCTGATGACTTTGATTTTCATTAAAAATTGAGTTTGGACAAACTTAACAAAATCTTTATGTAACACCCCGACTCCCAGGTATATAACTTTGTAGTTTATGTCTATCTCAGAAGATCTACTCAACGAGTTGGTGCCTAGACTCGTCGAGTAGGGACGCGTTTGGCCACATGGTTTAAGTGACCAACTCGACGAGTCGGTGAACCCGACTCGACGAGTTGGAGCTGGAATGAGAAACCCTAATCCCCAGGGTTTTGAACCCTATTTAATGGTCACTTGCCCCCTTAGCCTCCCTTACAGCCCCCTTGTGAGTCCAGAAACCCTAAATCGCTGCTTACATTTCATTTTGGTGTGATATTAATCTTGGAAGGTGGATTGTGGTGGGAAGAGCTTGAAGTGCAAGAAATTGGAGCGAAGAGAGGTTGTGGATCCGAGTTCTACTTCATCTCAGCATCACTTTGAAGGTAACAAGTTGTTACCTTGGCTCTCCATTAGATAGATCTCTTGTTTCATGGGTTTAGAACCCTTTTTAGGGTATTGTGGTGGTATTTCGGATTTGGGGCAAGATCTGAGGTTGCAACTTCAAATTTGGACCCCTTTAGCCCCTTATTGTCATAAAGTCTCAGCCTTTGTCAAGCTATGGCCCTTCCATTGTCTTAAGCTTATTCTTTAGCTTGGTTTTAACTCTTGAGACTTTGCATGCACATAAAGTTTGCAACTTTACGTGGTAACTAGGCCCTAGGAGGCTAGATCTACCATTTGGAGCCTTGAAATGGCTCAAAATCATCTGGACAAGAAATGGACTTTATGAACTCGACGAGTCGGACAAGGGACTCGACGAGTGAGGAAGGGTTTTCCCGTTTTTTGGTTTCTGCATGGACTTGGTGAGTCAGAAGAGGACTCGACGAGTCAGTTAGGGTTTCCCCGACTTCTGGACACGCATAGACTCGACGAGTTGGTCGGAAACTCGACGAGTCAGTGAGGGTTTTATGACCTTCTGAACCCTTAAGGAACTCGACGAGTTTCTAGCCACACTCGACGAGTTGGGCCAATATGGACTGTTGACTTTGACCATTGACTTTGACCATTGACTTTGACTTGGACCAAGGGTTGACCAGTTTGACCTCTGGGGGTATTTTGGTAATTTGGGAATTTATGGAAGCGAGTCATCGGTGGATGTAGGTGTTGGATTTGGAGCTGCATTTGGTTGAGTTGACTGTATCGATTCGAGCTACTTGAGAGGTGAGTTCTCCTCACTATATCAACAGGGTCTACGGCACCAAGGTCGACCCTTTATGATTTGCATTCTGGTTTTAGGATGGTTGCTATGTTATTGATCTGTTAGATTTCATCCTGGTTTTAGGATGGTTGCTATGCTAGTGATCTGTTAGATTGATATCTTGGTTATAGGATGGTTGCTATGTTAGAGATCGGTTAGATCGGTATCCTGGTTATAGGATGGTTGCTATGTTATTGATCGGTTAGATCGGTATCATGGTCATAAGATGGTTGCCATGTTAGTGATCTGTTAGATTTGTATGACTATCTGTTATTGCATGCTAGCGTATGCTATTATTGTTGGATAAGGTGTCTAAGTCCATAACTATATTTGGTATGTACTTGACCCGACCCGGCATGGTCCATTTGGGTTGCACTTCACCGGAACAATTTGTATGGATAGTCTTTTGAGAATAGTATATTTATGATTTATTAATATATTATAAGTTATAATATATTAATATGAAATCATATTATTTAATTAGTATTGATCAAGAATTAATTTAGTGATCAAAAGAGGCTAGTCAAATATGGATTCTAATAGTATGGGCCAATGGAATATTTAGGATGGGCTAAGCTTGCATGGAAGTCCATGGAGTTTTTAACCCATGGATCCTAAGTAAATGAAAGGTCATGGGTATTAGGGTTTACATGGATGTAACCCTAATCCTCCATACTATATAAAGAAGTCCAAGGCTCTAGAAATCTGCGCTAGTGTGTGAGACTTGAAGCATACCAATTTTGTGAGCTTAGTATACTCTCTCAAGAACTATTGGGTTTTGAGCATTCTAACACTCCTAAGTGTACATGCAACCCTAAATACCTTGGATCTATGTTTTCTCTATTACACATGCAAATATGAATATTCCAAGGTATTACCCTATCTAGCATACAATCTTTGATACTTGGGTAATAAAACAAGTTAGAAGACATACCTTTTTATGTAGCTTGATTCCTTGATGCTTAAGAGCCGAGTGCCCCAAGTGTGACACCTCAAATGGTTCGCACAACATCAAAATACACTTGGAATAACTTGAGAGAAATGATACACTTCCTCAAATCGGCTAGCCCTCACCATACCTACATAGTGTCATCATGGGTGGCCGATTTTTTCAAGAACAAGATGGTTATATAGTGTGTCACAATTAGGGTTACACCATGTAAACCCTAATTGTCATGGCCTTTCATTTCCATGATCCATGGGTACAAAAACATCATGGAGCATCCTATGGGTTTTAGCCCAACTTGATAATCCATGGAGCATTAGCCCACTATACAAGTATGGATGATTTACACAATCAACCCATATATTTAATTAGTCTCCTTTTGATCACTTAATTAATTCCAAATTAATTCTTGATCAATAGTAATTAAATAATCTTATTAATATATTAGAACTTATAATATATTAGCAAACCTTAAGTGTTATTTCTCTCATTTTAGTCTATCCAAATGCATGATGCCATGCAACCCAAATGGACCATGCCAACCGGCTCAAGTACATACCAAATATAGTTATGGACTTAGACACTAATCCAATAGTCTCCCACTTGGATAAGTCTAAAACTATTATTGAGTATGACTTCAAAACCGACTGGCAATCGTAGCTCTTTAAGCCGCTGTTGAACTCTGACGTTGTAACTGAACTCTGATCTCGTCAATGACTTGTCCATTAGATAAGGGATCATATATTCCTCCATTATAGATATCATATGGACTGAGACATGGATTATCAATCATTCTCTCAGTCCATTTGTTGTATCCCGATTTCTGATTTATGATGACTGACTGATTGAACAAATCAAATCAGTCCTGGCTTGGCCAAGCACTCACATGTGTCATCGCTAAATCATCGAGGGGCCCACAAATATCGTTTTTATCCCGAAGGTAAAGGAATGGATAAACTTTGACTCATATGGCTTGTTCTACTACTTGTTGAATCATACACAAAGGCACGTTTTATAACATCGAGTTACCAATGCGTTTTCGCGCAATGAATGTACAACCAACTCATAGTAACAACTCATATCTCTAGGTTTGAAGAATATAAGATATTATCGTCTCATGATCACTCGTGATAAAATCCATGAAGTGATTCAAATGAGCGCGGGTTGAATCCAATACTCAGAACTTATGAGCACTCATGAGTGTTGTAGCATCCTTTGCTATGTCCAACAACTTAGACATCTACAAGACAACTCATGACAGTCTTAATTCATATCTACTTCCAACATATGACCGACTGTGGATGGTTTGAATAACTTAGTCATTCGGAAGAATGACCTAGTTTATTCTGGAAGTCAAAACATGCAAAATGAAACACAAGAATAATTGAATCCAATATGGTATCAAAACCTATGAATATAAATAAAACACTTTTTATTTATCAATATACTGATTACTAATTATTCATTGTTTTGGTTATATCAACTTTATACTTGAATTAAAAACACTAGTCGTCCCATGCTCCAAGCATGTACACTATGTTTTTCTAAACAATAGCTTTGCCATACTCCAAGTATGCACTCTATGTTTGTCTATGATCCTTACTTTGTGAAATCAATTAAACATAATTTCAATGATTCTAATTTCACACTCCCGAATCCTTATCGTAAATGTAAGAATTCCAAATTCCTATCATTTACCGAAATCTGTTAGATTTTAAACTTATATGCACTACCCTCTTGTAATGAATATGTACAAAGTCACAAAGACTTTTCAACAACCATTACAGAGTATTCCAATGGAGATCAATTCCATGAAACATTCTTCTTGCATTAAGTTTTTCTAAACTTACACAAATTCAATAACTTCCACCTATGGAAACATTTCCATATTCCCATTTTGACTATCACTTCTGAACAAGAGTTGTCTCTTTTCACAATAGGTCAATATGGTCCTTCCAAAATTAACACTATACTTCCAATTGTCCCTGAGCAACCAATCTTTGGTAAACCTTAGATTGTCCTCGACAATTGCTTAATCATTTTAGTCATATCCAATTCTAGACCTTTTCCCTTCTTAATGCCCCAGACATTTGGAAAATTTTAGAAAGGATGAATATTATAGCACATGCAATCGATCCTATATCCGAAGCATATGGGACACGATTCATGATGTCTCACATAAAGACATGATACTAGACCAGTCCTTTTGCTACAATATATATATATATATATATATATATATATATATATATATATATATATATATATATATATATATATAAATTTGCCATGTTCTCAAAATTTGACTATGAAGAGGGATGCCGTAATCATAATCGAATTTTGAGAACGCAATATACCAACATAAAATTCATATATATATTCTTGACTAAAGATGATCAAAATCTGAATCTAAGCCTTTTAGAATTGAAATGAGGTATGATTTCCTCTCCCTTAATTATAGCAAAACAACTTTTCAACCCCTGCAACTTCACGAATTGAAACTTTTGTTTTCTATAATTAACATTGCTATCTTGCAATACTAATCATAATTATCATGCTCCCACTAACATGAAAATTATTAGCATAACACTTATGCTCCCACTAGCTTTGACATGTACTCAGAAATCAGCTGGACTTCTAGAAATCAATACTGTATTGACTTTCTTACCAAATTTCAAATTTCTGATACGAGATGCTTTGATAAAACTTTATCAAAATCATACACCTTTCCTTAGATAGCACACATGTGTGTCTAAAAAATTTCAGAACTATGAAAAGGGATGCCGTAATCAGAGTCTCAATTGTTTAGACCTTTGCCATTTCTCACAAGTCCATGTTAGTGTGCCGGTTAACCACACACGCTCCACTAACGACTTTGAGAATGCAAATATCACAACTGTTATCTACTTAAAATCTACTTAGTGAAAGTGTTTCCTCACCATCATTTTCATGAATCGGAGAGAAACCTTATGACACTTAGATTTTATGGTGTATGTGTTCTTATCCATGTGAATTTGTCAAAACCATAATCACAAGACAAGGATAATGACAAATCCAAACTCATATGGACTGAACTCAATCTTAATTTCTTGCCACCTGGTAGCACAAGGGCCTGCCATTGCTTCCAAGTTGTTATGCAATCAATTGAGAACTCTCAAAACTCATATGCAAAGCGAACTTTGACTGGAATGGGCACAAAAATAGAAATATGTCAACACAATAGGTTATAAACCTCATGTCGTGTGCTAGTGATAAACTACAGGTTTTACTCTTGATTAGATCTTGAAATTCCTTCATGATCTTTAAGACTCCCACTGTCCTCTTGACATATAAGACTCACTTGCCAAATATTCAAGAGATAGTGCGGATTCTTTATCAAGACAAACACTTCACACAATTGGCCTTAGTTGGTCTCTGTTTTATCCAAAACATCACAACTTACCAATTTCAAATGTACAAGAGTAGAAACTATTTTACTCTTACATTTGACAAGTGTTATAAACCTTCTTTAAGATGTATCACTTAAGTTACAATCTTGGAGTATGACTCTAAGACTTGTTTTGGAACGAAGTATGACTCATCTTCTTGATTTAAACATTTCAACAATTCATGACTCCTCTTCTTAGCCATAAGAATGCACTAAGATGTCCTTAGAAGACCAATTGTGATATGGTTCTTTAATCATTAAGATGATCACAAAACATAATACTAAAGTACTCTCCCATCTTTTCAGATTTGAGAAACTTTTATCTTTCCGCCTAATTTGATTCTTCTCATCCGTTCTGCCATACATCGAAACTTTTCCAATGTTTCAGAATTATACTTAAACTGGTAAGTATAATCATATTTACTAAACTTTAGTAAATCATGACGAATAGTCTTATCGATCTTTTGTGGTGGACTTGACCAGTGCACAAGAATGTGTACTCAATCCCTTAGTCCTTCACTTGACTCACATATACATGTGACCAAGGAATTACTCTTAATTTTCCAAAGATGAAAATTCTCATTCATCATACTATACAACTTGCATGATTCCAAGTTTCGGTCCAATTGAAACTTGGGCGATGAAAATCTTTCCTTATTTGGTAAATTTAGACACTACCACAAATGAAAGAATCAAGTCCATTTTTCCAATATTGCTATCAGTGGAATCATATAAACAACCATTTTTCACAAATGCCACTGTAAGGATATTTAAAATAAATATAAAATTAAAACCTTTTTATTTTATTTTAAAACTTTGCGGAAAAAACTTATCCTTACAGTGCAAATGCATATGAAAACTTGTTGTTATCTATTCCTAAGCAATATATCATAACTCCTAAGCAACAGCTCAAAAAATTCTGATCACCGAACCATGCGATCGAAATCCATCTTCGCGATTAGAATCAGCATATACTTTCTTTAAGTTTCTTCACTTTTCTTTGATTCTTAAAACAACAACATGTGACCCAGTCACATCATGTAATTAGATAGTGGACTTCACCTGAAGTAGAATCAAACGTCTTGACTTAATCAACCCTATGATCCTTCTGGTAAATAGGCAGTTTTGTAACCAATGCCCCTTCCTTTGGCAATATAAACATATGGACTCTATGGAAATGGTACATGGGACTATCACAGACTTAGACTTTCTCTTTACCATTTGGTCAACCGAGTTGACTATGGCCGATCCCTTTCCATTGGGAAGAGAAAGCTTTTTCTGGATATCCAATGTTACAATTGTCAATGTCCATTTAAGGTTTGGGAAGTTGATCTTCTTAATCAAACTTGCTTTACTAGTCCTCCAAATCATTGTTGATTCAGCAGCACCAAGCAAATAGATATGATCATTTAAGGGTCATGTCACAGTCTATTTCATAGTAGTCCCAAAGGAACTCACTATGTGACTTAGAAAGTGATTGAACATCCAACTTTCTTAAGACTTTGACACCCAACTCTCCCGGCTTGTCAATATGTGACTTCATCTCCAAGATGCGATCACACATAGACCTTGCTTGCCAATAGGGCTTAAGTGACCTTGAACTTGTGGGTTAGGGAGAATAATTGGAGGAGGTGGAGGAAGTGAAGTTCCAAGAGATTTGGGAAGATCATAGATGTCTGAACTAGACATCTTTTGGGAGATATTCAAGATAGTTGATCTACAGTCCTTAATATAACACCCAATATGAAATATTAAGGCTAGGACCCAACACAATATTTTATAACTTGGAAGAGGGATGCCGTAATCCAGGCTATAAAATATTTGAAAGTAGGTGAATGACGATTCACCAATTTCCACCATGAAAAACGAAATAATTTATTAGGTTTTAATTGGTTTTGAAACTCCTAGATTCTTTTGAGATTCATTGAACTTTTCAATGGCATGTTTCAATTTTGATTGTGCCCTTCAGGTTTTGTGACTGGGATGCCGAGGATCACAAAACAAGGTGTGAAGTAACCATGCAAATTACTTGGTACTCTTAAATGTTTATCACTCAACCAATGTGCCGGTTAACCACACACGCTCCACCGGCCTATGATAAACTTTAAGAAACCCTTTGCCTACTTTGTTAAAACCAGTTAGTGTGCCGGTTAACCACACACGCTCCACTAACAGCTCAAACAAAGTGCAAAGTGTAATTTCATGGATTAGCACCTTATTCACATTTTCCTAAGTAACTAAGATTGGGAATTTATAAGTGTTTTGTTACTTAGTATTTATCACTATACTTATAATGAAGGGAGAATTATAGTCCTTGTCCTACCCGTTCGGCTAACGACCCTCCACCAGTCAAGGAAGCGGTGGGTGAGAGTGGACACCCATTAAACTGCCATTTTATAGGCAGTAACCTTATACCTCCCTTATAGACCGGCTTCGTGAATGATGCCTACTAACGGTAAGACTGAATTGCTCTTATACATATATATATATATATATATATATATATATATATATATATATTATTAACTTATAATACTATAAAGTATAAGGGTTGAATTTTAACTTTTAAAATTCTAAGGGCTTAACTTGGAATTAAAGTAGTTATAAGGGAAAACTTTACAAATTCCAAAACTTGAGGGCAAGTTTTGAAACTTATTCAAAACTATTCAATTCCATAACCTATGTGTTTAAAGTAGTTTTAATTCAAAAACTCTTCAAGTTCCATAACTTGAGGACAAGGTATGGAAGACTTTAAATTATTAAAAGAATATGACTTTTCTTTATTGATAACCTATGGAAGTATTTATGAGTTTTATGAATCTTAAATGTGACTTTTCATATAACTTGAGGACAAGTTAGAAAAACACATTTTAGAACCAACTCTTAGATTAATTTGGATTGAAAACAACAATTTCACATAACTTTCCTATTAATCTAAGCAACTCATAAGAACGAGATAATTTAATCAAACTTTTTCACGTAATTAGCCTAACCATTAAACTAATACAAAACATGAATCTATTGACAATTATCTTTGAAATTGGATTAGAATGAACATTACTTCATCAAAAACAGGTTTATAGGTTCAAAAACAGGTTAGGGTAAAGTTCCTAGTCCAATTCCAGCTAAAACAGTCGAAGATATGCTGTTTGGGGGTCCAACTCGTCGAGTGCATGAACCAACTCGGCGAGTTGGATGAATTTAGCCTTGGACTCGTCGAGTCCCTTCATGGACTCGGCGAGTCTGCTGTTCAGACAGCAACAAACTTTGTTTTTTCAGCCAATTTTGCAAGTATAACAAGAAAACAAGCCTAGGCTCTGATACCACTGATGGGTTTTTGAGCATTCTAACACTCCTAAGTGTACATGCAACCCTAAATACATTGGATCTATGTTTTCTCTATTATACATGCAAATATGAATATTCCAAGGTATTACCCTATCTAGCATACAATCTTTGATACTTAGGTAATAAAACAAGTTAGAAGACATACCTTTTTATGTAGCTTGATTCCTTGATGCTTAAGAGCCGAGTGCCCCAAGTGTGACACCTCAAATGGTTCCCACAACATCAAAATACACTTGGAATAACTTGAGAGAAATGATACACTTCCTCAAATCGGCTAGCCCTCACCATACCTACATAGTGTCATCATGGGTGGCCGATTTTTTCAAGAACAAGATGGTTATATAGTGTGTCACAATTAGGGTTACACCATGTAAACCCTAATTGTCATGGCCTTTCATTTCCATGATCCATGGGTACAAAAACATCATGGAGCATCCTATGGGTTTTAGCCCAACTTGATAATCCATGGAGCATTAGCCCACTATACAAGTATGGATGATTTACACAATCAACCCATATATTTAATTAGTCTCCTTTTGATCACTTAATTAATTCCAAATTAATTCTTGATCAATAGTAATTAAATAATCTTATTAATATATTAGAACTTATAATATATTAGCAAACCTTAAGTGTTATTTCTCTCATTTTAGTTTATCCAAATGCATGATGCCATGCAACCCAAATGGACCATGCAAACCGGGTCAAGTACATACCAAATATAGTTATGGACTTTGACACTAATCCAACAAGAACTTCCAAGTTGTTGTGGTGATTTGTGATCCCACTTGAGGCATTCACATTATTGGTGCTAGGCTCTTAAAGCTCCAAGCATCAACTACAAGAAAAGGTATGTATTTCTATCTTGTTTTTGTTGTATAAGAACCTACAATTGCATGCTAGATAGGACAATGCTTTGAAAATCAGTTTTGCATGTATAATAGAGAAAACATAGTTCCAAAGCATTTAGGGTTGTATGTACACCTTAAGGTTGTTAGAATGCTCAAAACTCATCAGTGGTATCAGAGCCTAGGCTTGTTTTCTATTATATTGTTGCTTATTTGTGATTTTGCAAAGCTGTTTTGGTTGTCTGACTGCTCAACTCGGTGAGTCCATGAACAGACTCGGCGAGTCTGATGCCCAGACAGCATGTTGTTCGATTTTTTTGGCCAGAATTGAGTTAGGATCATTACCTATAACTGTTTTGAATCATTTAAACTGTTTTTATGATATCGTAATGATTATCCTAATCTAATTACAAGGTGATTGTCATGATTTCAAGAATTGTATTAATATGTTTATGCTAATGTCTTGAATATTGATGATATGAATTATCTTGTTTCTATGAGTTTGAATATGATCATGCATGCTTATTTGATTAATTGAATCCATGATGAATATGTTTTAATAGACTCCATAACTTGTCCTCAAGTTTTGGATTACCAAAAGTTTTTCTTTAAAAGAGCCATTAAAAAAAAACTCATAGGTTATGGAAATGAAAAGTCTTCATTTTAATAGGCCATTAAACTCATAAGTTACGGAGTTGAAAGGTTTTGAATAGTTTCAAAACTTGCCCTCAAGTTTTGAAATTTGTAAAGTCTCACACACATTAATACTTTAATTCCAATCCCAAGAATTTTAAAAGTTTAAAATTCAACCCTTATACTTTATAATATTATAAGTTAATAATATATATATATATATATATATATATATATATGTATAATATCAAGTCAGTATTACCGTTAGTAGGCCTCATTCACGAAGCCGGTCTATAAGGGGGGTATAAGGTTGTTGCCTATAAAATGGCAGCTTAATGGGTGTCCACTCTCACCCACCGCTTCCTTGACTGGTAGAGGGTCGTTAGCCGAACGGGTAGGACAAGGAATATAATTCTCATTAAAAGTATAATGATAAATACAAAGTAACTAAACCTTTTATAAATACCCAATCTTTGTTACTTTAGGAAAATGTGAATTTGGTGCTAACCCATGAAATTACACTTTGTACCTTACCAAGTCGCTAGTGGAGCGTGTGTGGTTAACCGGCCCACTAACATGGACTAGTAAGAGTGGAAAAGGGTAGCTTAATGTTTATCATAGATTGGTGGAGCGCGTGTGGTTAACCGACACATCGATTAGGTGATAAAATTAAGTGTACCAAGTTAATTTGCATGGTTATTCACACCTTGTTTTGTGATCCTCGGCATCCCAGTCACAAACTTGAAGGGCACAATCGAGATTTAACATGTCGTTGAAAAGTTCAATGAATCTCAAAAGAATCTAGGAATTTCAATTCATTTAAAACTTAATAATTTATTTCATTTTTCATGGTGGAAATTGGTGAATCGTCATTCACCTACCTTCAAATATTTTGTAGCTTGGATTACGGCATCCCTCTTCTAAGTTATAAAATATTGTGTTGGGTCCTAGCCTTAATATTTCATTTAGGTGACTTATTAAGGATACCTTATCTAATTTAAACTTTGTCTTTCTTCTTTTCAGATGTCTTCCAACAATGCTTCAGGCTCAAACCCAGTTGGCTCCTTCTCTCTCATGAACCTTTGTGGGAGGGTCATTTTTGATGGAACTAATTTCAATGACTGGATTAGGAACATCAGAATGGTCACACGCTATGAAGACAAGGAATATGTCCTTGATAAGGAGCTTAAGGAACTTGATGAGTCGTCTGCTACTCCTCAGGAAATTGCTGACTTTAGGGCACATGAGAAAGATGCCACCAGGATCTGATGGAAAGGTACCATCAGAGTGCTCGTCAAGAGAGGTATGAAATAATCGCCTCCATGATAACAACTAAAATGAAGGATGGAGAGTCTATCACGGGCCACCTACAGAAAATGCAAAGATTTGTGGACCGTCTGCTCAAGCTGAACGTGAACTTTGATGAGGAGATGGCTATAGATATCATTCTACACTCCCTACCTCCATGTTATGATCAGTTTCGCATGACCTATCATATAAACAAGGAGGAGGTCATCTTGAGCAAGCTTCAGGGACTTTTGAGGACTGCTAAAAGCAACCTCAAAGGGAAAAATGTTGTTTCTACTCCTACCACTGCCCCAGTTCTGGCAATCAGGCATGGTAAAGGGAAAACGAGGAAGACCCCTATGAAGGGTACCAAGGGAAAGTCTCTTGAAGGCACCTCTTCGAGTGGAACCAAAGGTGGTTCTGCCACTCCCTCTTCCAACCCGAAGGATGCACAGTGCTTCTACTGTCAGGAAAAAGGGCACTGGAAGAAAAGCTGCCCCAAGTACTTGCAGGATTTTAAGGATGGGAAAGTGAAACCCACCCATGCAGGTATTTACACTATATTGTCTAATAACTCACCACATACTAGTTCTTAGGTCTTTGATACAGGGTGTGGAATTCACATTTGTTCTGATTTGAAGGGCCTAAAAGAAGCGAGGATGTGGAGCACGGGAAGATCAACTTGATCATGTGGAATATGAAAGTTACACCTGTCACCAAGATTGGAGTTTATTCTTTATTGCTTAGTAGTGGATTAGTATTAGATTTGAATAAATGTTGTTACTCGTCTGAAATGGCGAGAAATATTATTTCTTTTCATAGTTTGTACAAACAAAGATTTAATTTTTCATTTGATAATGAATGTGGTGGTATTGATGCTTTTTATCATGGTGTTCTTTATTTTAAAGCATTACCTTGTAATGGTGTATATGAAACTGTTTCGATTGTAGACAACTTAGGAAATAATGTATTGCATATTGACTCTTCCACTAGTTTGGATAAGGCATCCTTGTGGCATTGTCGTCTTGGACATGTCAACAAGAAGCGCATAGGCCAACTCTAGAAGGCTGGAGTCCTAGAGTTATTTGACTTAAAGTCAGATGATAGTTGCGAGTCTTGTTTACTTGGAAAAATGACAAAGTCACCCTTCACTGGTACTTTTGCTAGGGGTGAAGGTTTGTTGGATCTCATACACACAGATGTGTGTGGACCCTTCAGAACCGCCACAAGGGATGCTAATCGCTTCTATGTGACTTTTACTGATGATTATAGTAGATATGGCTATGTCTACTTAATCAAGCATAAGTCAGAAACCTTTGAGAAATTCAAAGAGTTTAAACAAGAAGTGGAGAATCAGTTGGTCAGTAAGATAAGGATGCTCCGATCCGATCGAGGTGGTGAGTATCTTAGTATCGAGTTCTTTGACTATCTTAAGGAATGTGGAATTGTTTCACAATTGACACCTCCCAGGACACCACAACTGAATTGTGTGGCTGAGAGGCGCAATCGAACCTTGTTGGACATGGTTCGTTCCATGATGAGTCGAGCTTCGTTACCAATCTCATTTTGGGGGTATGCCTTAGAGACTGCCACTTATATCCTTAATCTAGTCCCTGCCAAGAAGGTTGCCAAAACACCTCACGAGATGTGGACTGGGAAAGTTCCCACTTTAGACCACATTAAGATTTGGGGTTGTGAGGCTTTCGTGAGGCGCGAGACTCACGATAAGCTCGAACCTCGAAGTGAGCGGTGTATTTTCATCGGCTACCCACATAAATCCTTTGGTTACCTCTTCTATAGACCCAGTGAGAATGTGGTATTTGTGGCAAGGAGAGGAGTCTTTCGTGAGAGAGAATTCATAAGCCAAGGAAACAGTGGGAGGAAATTTGACCTTGAAGAGCTTCAAGAGTCAAGCGGTGAAGGAACATCAAACCCTAGCAATCAACCTGAGGAGGAAAATCCTGTTGAACCAACTGACGAGTCTGCACCTCTGAGGCGTTCCACTAGAGTTAGGAATCCACCTGAGCATTATTATGGTTTCCATATTACTGCAGAAGGTGATACATTTATCAGTGATAGTACACTGGTAAATCTGGATGAACCTAACAACTATAGGAAAGCCATGGCAGGCCCCAAGTCTGCTAAATGGAAAGAGGCTATGGACAACGAGATCCAATCCATGTATGACAATCAAGTTTGGAACTTGGTTGATAATGTATCGGGTCGTAAGACAGTCGGATGTAAATGGATCTTCAAGAAGAAGACCGACATGGATGGGAAGGTACACACTTACAAGGCGCGACTGGTCGCGAAGGGCTTCACTCAAACTCCGGGAATTGACTATGATGAAACCTTCTCACCAGTAGCGAAGATTAAGTCTATTAGAGTTATGCTAGCCATTGCTACATTTCATGATTATGAAATATGGCAAATTGATGTGAAAACCGCTTTCCTTAATGGAAAGTTGCCTGAAGATGTTTACATGAGTCAGCCAAAGGGTTTTGTCAGTGCAAAGTACCCTGATAGAGTGTGTAAGCTTGAGAAATCCATTTATGGATTGAAACAAGCATCTCGCAGCTGGAATCTTTGTTTTGATGAGAAAGTCAAAGAGTTTGGTTTTTCGAGAAGCGAGGATGAGTCATGTGTATATGTCAGAGCTAATGGGAGTATAGTTAGCTTTTTGGTACTGTATGTGGATGATATACTACTCATAGGAAATGACATCCCAACCTTACAGGAGGTTAAGTCCTGGCTTGGGAAGTGTTTCGCTATGAAGGACCTTGGAGAAGCTACCTATATCCTAGGGATAAGGATATTGAGAGATAGGAGTAAAAGACTAATTGGACTTAGTCAGCACTCTTACTTGGACAAGGTGTTATAGAGAATCAACATGCAGAATTCCAAGAAAGGAGGCTTACCGATCCAGAGCAATGCCAAACTGAGTAAGACTCAGAGTCCGAGTACAGATGCTGAGATAGCTGAGATGAGTCGATTACCATAAGCTTCTGATGTTGGCTCGATCATGTATGCTATGACTTGTACTCGCCCTGATGTGGCCTTTACTTTGAGCATGGTCAGCAGATATCAGGGGAACCCTGGCAAAGCCCACTGGACTGCGGTAAAGAACATTCTCAAGTACCTGCGAAGGACTAAGGACTGGGTTCTTAACTTCGGTGGGAGTGATGACTTGAGAGTGGTGGGGTATAGCGACGCCAGCTTTCAAACTGACAGAGATAATTTCCGCTCTCAGTCGGGCTGGGTTTTTACCCTGAATGGAGGAGCGATTACTTGGAAAAGTTCCAAGCAGGAGACAGTAGTTGATTCGACTTGTGAATCAGAGTACATAGCAGCAAGTGAAGCGGCGAATGAGGCGAGATGGCTGAAGAACTTCATTGGAGACCTTGGAGTTGTACCAGCTATAAAGGAGCCTGTGGAGATTTTCTGTGACAACAATAGTGCGGTTGCCTTAGCCAAGGAACCAAGAGATCATGGCAGATCCAGGCACATTGACAGAAAGTATCACTTCATAAGACACAAGATAGAAGAAGGACTCCTCGTGGCAAAGAGGGTATCGTCAGAAGATAACCCAGCAGATCCCCTCACGAAGGGACTGACTAGGGTTAAGCATTTGCAGCATGCAATGAGCATCGGGCTGAAGGATGATATTAGTTTTAATAATTAGATAGCTATTTATGAAACTTGTAAAATGTAATTGACATTTGATGATTAAATAAAAGTTGTTATTTATTTATGAGTAAAGTTACTATCTTGTGTCAATTGTTTACTATTGTTTCAACTTTGCATGTTTTGACTTTCAGAACAATTACTTTATTCAAACTCTCCACAGTCAATCATACTTTGGAAGTAGGTATTGAATCAAGATTGTCATGAATTGGGCTTGTAGATGTCTAAGGTGTTTAGACATAATGTAACGACCCAAAAATCAAGGGTAAAAATTTCATTTTTAAATGTAGCTAAAGCATTGATACCATTTATTTCAAACATTTCAAATCATCATTAAGTAAAATATTTATTAGAGTTTATCCCAAAATCATTCATTGCGGAAATCATTGATGTATGCACTGCGATCAATCTGAGCCCTTCTTTTTCAAATCGATGATACCTGAAACCATAAACAAAATTGTAAGCACGAAGCTTAGTGAGTTCCCCAGATCATACCGCACACAATCCATATAACCACATAATCCATATCAGCTATAACAGCTACATAAACCGTAACAATTGCATAAGCATGCATATACACATATAAAGATGCCATGGAAACCCTCCAAGGTCTTATTCACATACTCACGTAAATCATATCAACTACACCAACCATGCATATAAACATATAGGGAAGCCCTGGAAACCCTCTAAGGTCTTACACCGGTGCCCTGGAAGCCCTCCAAGGTCTTAGCCCACTACCATGGGAACCCCCACATGGTCTTCACTAACTACCAATCAAACCATACATACCAACATATAAGCTAATCATGCAAACACATAAGGATGCCCTGGAAACCCTCCAGGGTCTTACACCGGGTGCCATGGGAACCCCCACATGGTCTTAGCCCAATGCGATGGGAACCCCCACATGGTCTTAACTAAGGATGCCATGGAAACCCTCCAAGGTCTTACACCTAAGTACCCCGGGAACCCCCCGAGGTCTTCCATGCAAGTATCAAAAAGACCACTAGCATATCACGTACCACATAATCAATTAACATACCACATAATCACTAGCATACTCCCTATCACATAACAAGCTAACATGCCACATAATACAACTTCAGCTAGTGTATCACATATCATAAAATGGGCCGACATTGGTGCCTTAGACCCATTGGTATGGTGAGGAGACTCACCTCACACTGCTGAAATCCCGCAGACACAATCCCAGCTGTTGGATGACAGATTCCCGAACTGTCAATATCAAAACATCACCCAATTAATAATTGGGTTCCAACACAAAAATCATAAGTCCAAGCTCGGGTAAAAGACTGCTTTACCCCTATCTTAGCTTGATTCAACTCAAGGCCCAATCCAAAGGCCCAAAAGTGAAACTATGAATCAAAGCCCAACATATGAAAAATTGGGCCCAAACCTTTACATGGTCTTATTCTAAGGCCCAACCATTTAGTCTAGTCCAAACATTTGGCATTTCTAGTGGCCCAACATCTCATAATCATGAAGGCCCAATTATGCCAATTTTTCAAATTGGGCCCAAACCCTCACATATGGGCCTTACCCTAAAGCCTATCTAAATATTCTGGTCCATATGATAATCTTGGATGGCCCATCAATATCCCAATCACCAAAGCCCAATAGAAAGGCCCAACTCAAAGCCCAAGTGAAATTAGGGTTTCACATAAAATGACAATTAGGGTTAAGTATTTCTCACTTTACCCATTAACAACTTAATCCATTAAGTTCCTCACTCTACTAAATAAGTCATATGGTGTAATTGGGTGCAATTCACAATTCCAATGGCCCAAATGTGGGTCCCGATAAGTTCAAGGCCCATATAACCAAAATTAGGGTTTATTAGACCCATTAGGGTTTCATTAGGCCCATTAGTCACATTTTTGGGCTTTTAGGTCAATTAGGGTTTCATTGGGCCCATTAGGGTTTTAGTACCTTCGTCCAAACATCCCAACGAATCGACACAACAAGCACACCTCCACCCAACACGGCGGCTGGTGGCGGCAGGAGGCGGCAGCCACCACCCTATGGTGGTGGTTTGAGTTTTCATTTCATTATTCTTCTTCTAATTACATTTTACAACCCAAAAATAAACACACACTAAAAGGTAAACACACACACACAACCACCTAGTGGTCGTCGGCGGTAGCACGTGGTGGCAGCCACCACCGTGAGTGGCATTTTCTTGCTTTTCCGGCTATACAAAACACACACAACACACATTAAAAGCAAAATCACACACCCACACAACTCACAGCCACCTCCACGGTGGCTGGTGGTGTCAAGACACGACAGTAAGTTGTAGAAGCAGCCTCAGGCGGCTGATTCACGATGGCAGCAGCAATCCTAGCGGCCACAGCGGCGGCGGAGTGAAGATGCGCCCGGGAGCGACGGTCGAAGCACTTGACGAAATGAACTAGCAGCAGAGCAGTGGCGACGACCACCCAAGGGTCTCTTCCGGTCGTCTACTGTCATGGCGCTCCATGGCGACCTTCGTCTTCAACTGTGATGGTTGCGGTGGAGGATAGGGTGGTAACAGCAGGGAGGTGGCGGTCGGACCCGTTGTGAAAGGCAGTCGGCGGGCAGCAGCACTCGGGGGCCCAAGACGTCTGGCAGCCACACTGTGGCGGTACCCGGTTGTCACACCCCCTGAACCAGACGGTGGAAACGTCCGGGAGCTCGTGTGACTAACAATTGAATAATCATCACAATGAATATACATGAAACATAATACATTCATCACCAACATCACATATTACAACCAGCATTGTTCACATCAAGTACATTGTTAAAATACATAAGTTCAAATTGTTAAAAGTACGATAAGTTATGTTACATAAAACAAAACCATACACACTTGCATATCTTCCAGCTTAACCATTACCTGAGAATACAAGTTATTCTGAAAATGGTCAACATATATAATGTTGGTGAGTTCATAAGTATATTTGAGTAAAAGTCTTTGTATCTTTCATAAAAACCCAGAAAATCCGATATTTTCTGTAAAATGTCTGAAAATGATGTGAAAATCAAGTATAAATGCATGTGTGAATTTCATAGTTATAACTTATATGAGTGTAGTTTAGATTCATTGTATTTTGAATAAATGATAATTGTATATGAATAATTTCCCCAGAAAATCCGATATTTTCTGTTTTATAACATCGTTTAGATTCTTGTATCGTTAAATAAGTAGTTTTGCATTTGACACAATTAAAGAGTTTATCTTCAAAAGGTTAAACTTTTGGTATTGAATCCCTATATGAGCCGTTATAACCATGCATGATAATGACTAGGTCGCCCGTCTTGGTATTTTTCCAAACGCCGGTCTTGCTAAGGATTTTTGTCGCCCTAGACTAGCCTAGTCTAGCTGTAGCGAACAGCTAAGGCGTGGGGGTCACCCCGTATAGATCTATACACAAAAATCTCGATTTCCTACCAGGAAACTCTGATTATAACTACAGGCTACGATTGTACACTCGGAGGTTCCAACCGACATGTCTCACTAGATTCTCAACCCCTTTTTGTTCTATGTTAAATGTTTACGTATATGTGGTATGTTTTTGTATTCGAAAGGTACATCTATAAGTATACGAAGTTTAATGATTACGCAAAGGTATAGTTACAGCCTACTAACATGTGAAATTTCCATTCCAAGCCCCATTAGCATGTAATTAGACCACAAAGGCCCAATAACATGTAAAAGGGAAATTTTAGGCCCGATAGGCATGTAAATGGGCCACAAAAGCCCAATAACATGTAATCCAATACTTAGGCCCAAATTAACATGTAAGTGGGTCGCAAGACCCAATAAACACATCATGGAAAACATTGGGCTCAATATACACTTAATTGGGCCCTTAGGGTCCAATGGCCAAGTAACGTGTATATTAGGCCCAATAAATAGTTATCGACGTATTCCGTTCGTTTGTATTATTCCGTTGTTTGTTTTAGCTCGGGGTTTAATAGATTGATGATAAAAATCCTCTTTTCGTAAAAACGACGTTTTTGGCCAATAATCCTCTAATTTTTAATTAATGCCCAAAGTTTTGTAAAAATGACACTTTAGTCCATAATTTATAAAAATTTGCAATTTTGTCCCAAATGTCTAAAATTTACGGTTTTAGCCCAAAAAGTTATATTCTCACATTTAGAACCCTGTTTTGCAGAAAAGTGCATTTTCAGCGCCTTGTTTGTAAAAAGTTACACTTTCGGCCCAATTTTGGAAAATCTTACATTTTTGGTCCAATTTGAAAACAAATGCTATTTTCACCCCTAAATTTGGTTTATTCACATTTATGACTCAAACTTTGTCCAAATAACATTTCAACCACAAAACTTCATTTTTTTCACAAATTGGGCCTAAAACCGTGAGGCCCAATAGTTTTGGCCCATTAAGCTTAAATTTGCATTTTTGGCCCTTTTTAAAGTATGTTTAACATAAAAACACCTTTTTATACATGTAGGATCTGTTTGGCCCTTATAAAAACATGAATGTCACTTTTTGCTCTTATCTTTTGTGTTCTTGACAATTTTGACCTCTAACAAGGTTTTTGTTGAAATCTTTTGTATCTTAAACATGTAATCACTTTTGGCTTGATAATGTGATGTATATAATGTCATAGTTCATAGATCTTTGCTAAATAATACTTAAAATTTCGAGATTTGCTAAGATCTAACACCTTATTACCAAATAAACTAAGGATTCACACAAAACATGCATATAACACATAGATCTACACATTTTACTTGCATTCTCCCCCAAAAATCATATGAAAACCGAAAACAAGGGGGGTATGAACTCACCTTTGCTTTGATGTTTCGGTTTTGAAGAAGAAATGAAGAAGATTTTTGATCCTAACAAGCTTTCTTGAGTGGATTTCGAACTTAAGAAGTTCTAGGAAGCAAAATCACAAAATAGATGTTGATATGGAGTGATTTAGCTAAAGAATGAAGCAATTCAACTTGAGTGTACAAGATCTTACCAAGGATTGCTGATATTAGTGAAGAACCTTCTTGGAACACATGCAAAAATCTCGAAAATCTTGATGGAAGGAGGAGTATTCTTAAAATATTTGAGAGTGTTTTGAAAAAGTGTGTGTGTGTGTATGTGTTGTGGCTCTCGGCCGAGAGTAGAAGGGGAGAGGGGAGAGAGAGTGGTGAGGTGACTAACATGGATATATGGTGGTCCTTGCATGGATATATGATGAACAAAATGGAGGTGGCACCTCCAAAGTCGCCCCCCCTAATTCTCTTCTTTTCTTCTTTTTTTTTGTTTATACATGGGCCGAGATTTTGGGCCAAGAAGAAAGGGTGGAGTGGTTTGGGCCCATTAACTTTAGTTAGGATATTTGAGTCCTAAACATAAAAAATTTCGGCCCATTGGGCTCTTGGAAGCATTCACGGCCCAAATAGAATAAAAAGAATGGGCTTATGGCTCACTAAGGTTAAATGGATTAGTTATGGCCCAATAAGGCCCATTAGGGTTAGAATGAATCATTCTAGACCCAAATGGTCCAAAATGTTTTAGATTTATAAATTGGGTCCAATTAGGATCCAATTAGGGCTTCTAAGTCCAATAAAGTTGACTTGGGTGCTTATTGGTCCATTAGGCCCAATAAGGAAATCCTAGTCCAATATGGACTCAAACCATGGTTCTTAGGGCTTCAAACTCTTTGAGGAACATAATTGATGAATCTAAATGAGCATTGAGTGAGATTTACTTAGAGTATAAGATTTACAATAGTTGAATGGTTACACAGGAATATAATTTCCTAGCTAAAATGCTAGTTGTGACATCATCCCCCCCGTTAGAGGGAATTTCGTCCCGAAATTCTTTTGAAAACTAGGATTGTGAAGGAAAGAATAGGTGAGGGTACTTCTGCTTCATCTGATCTTCACGTTCCCATGTGAATTCCGGTCCGCGTTTCGCGCTCCATCGAACCTTCACGATCGGGATGCGACTTTGCTTTGTACGCTTCACCTCCTTATCCATAATCTCGACTGGTTCTTCGACGAACAGGAGGTTCTCGTTTATCTCAATCTCTTCCAAAGGGACGATGAGGGTTTCATCTGATAGTCACTTTTTCAGATTTGAGACGTGGAACACTGGGTGTACGTTGCTGAGCTTGGCGGGTAGCTGCAGCTTATAAGGCACTGGACCAATCCGGGCAAGAATCTCGAACGGTCCAATGTACCATAGGTTCAATTTTCCTCTTTTCCCAAATCGAATCATTCCCTTCCATGGAGAGACCTTTAGTAGCACGCGATCCCCGACTTGAAATTCTAGTGGCTTTCGCCGCTTGTCCGCATAGCTCTTTTGTCGGTCTCGCGATGCTTGAAGTCGAGCTTTGATTTGGACTATCTTCTCGGTCGTTTCACGAATGATTTCTGGTCCTGTAAGAGCACTGGCTGGCGATTGCCCTTTTGCTAGTTGAGTGTCACCCACCTCGGCCCAGCATAGGGGCGATCTACATTTACGGCCATAAAGAGCCTCGAATGGAGCAACCTTGATGCTCGTATGGTAACTGTTGTTATAAGAGAATTCGATCAGTGGCAAGTGGGCATCCCATGATTTTCTGAAGTCAATCACGCAAGTTTGAAGCATATCCTCGAGTGTTTGGATGGTACGCTCACTCTGACCATCCGTTTGTGGGTGGTAGGCGGTGCTCATGTCTAGCTGTGTTCCCATTGCCTTCTGAAGAGATTGCCAGAATATTGAAGTAAACCTGCTATCTCGATCCGAGATAATGGATACTGGCACTCCATGGAGTCTCACAACCTCCTTGAGGTAAATTCGGGTCATCTTTTCCATCTTGTAGGATTCTTTTATTGGCAGGAAATGAGCGGATTTTGTTAATCTATCGACGATTACCCAGATAGCATCCAACCTGTATGCCGTCTTTGGCAATTTGGTCACGAAGTCCATAGTAATCCTGTCTCATTTCCACTCGGGTATCACTGGTTGTTGCAGTAGTCCCGAAGGCTTTTGATATTCTACTTTCACCTTGGCGCAAGTAAGGCACTTGCCCACGAAAGTGGCTATCTCTGCCTTCATATTAGGCCACCAATATTGTTGCTTGATATCCAAATACATTTTGTCTGACCCCGGATGTATAGAATATCGCGTTCTGTGGGCTTCATGCATGACTACCTCTCTAAATCCCCAAATTTTGGGAATCCAGATTCTATTCATGAAGTAGTGGGTTCCGTCGTCTTTAACTTCGAGTTCCTTCTCCATTCCTCGTAGCGATTCACTAGAGACATTCTCTACCTTCAATGCGTCCAATTGGGCTTCCTTGATCTGTGAGGCTAGATGAGATTGGATGGTGATTGACAGGGTCTTCACACGACGACTTGAATACTCCTTTCGGCTCAGGGCATCGGCTACTACGTTAGCCTTGCCTGGGTGGTATTTGATTTCACACTCATAATCATTTAACAGTTCAACCCATCTCCGTTGCCTCATGTTTAGTTCCTTTTGATTTAGAATGTGCTGGAGGCTCTTGTGGTCCGTAAAGATGGTGCACTTGGTACCATAGAGGTAGTGCCTCCAAATTTTTAGGGCGAAGACCACCGCCCCCAGTTCAAGATCATGCGTGGTGTAA
This sequence comes from Lactuca virosa, assembly GCF_052849685.1. NCBI lineage: Eukaryota > Viridiplantae > Streptophyta > Magnoliopsida > Asterales > Asteraceae > Lactuca > Lactuca virosa. Next base: position 398,454,822 of record NC_136430.1, on the reverse strand, counting down.
TTTACTTCATGAGTTTTCAGTTGTCTGGATGCGTAAGCAATTACCTTCTCTCGTTGCATGAGGACACAACCTAATCCTTGATTCGAAGCATCATAGTAAACTATGAAGTCTTCGGTTCCCTCCGGTAAGGATAGTACTGGAGCACTACAGAGGGCTTTCTTCAAGGATTGGAAGGCAACTTCTTGCTTCTCGGTCCAGTTGAAAGGTACTTCTTTCTGAGTCAATGTGGTGAGGGGTTTGGCTATCTTGGAGAAGTTCTGAATGAATCTTCGGTAGTAGCCTGCGAGGCCCAAGAATTGGCGAATTTCTGTTGGCGTTGCCGGAATTGCCCAGTTTTCGATTGCTTTGATATTGGAGGGGTCCAGATGTATTCCTTCCTGACTGACTACATGCCCCAAGAAATTTACATTGCGGAGCCAAAACTCACACTTTGAGATTTTCTCATATAATTTTTCAGCTCGAAGGGTCTCTAAGATCTGTCGAAGATGTTGACTATGCTCCTCTTTGCTTCGAGAGTATACGAGAATATCATCGATGAATATGATCACGAATTTGTCAAGGAATGGACGGCAGACTCGATTCATGAGGTCCATAAATGCAGCGGGGGAATTTGTTAGACCGAAGGGCATTACGACGAATTCTTAATGACTGTATCGAGTTCGGAAAGCAGTCTTAGGAATGTCCTCATCTCGGACCTTGAGTTGATGATAACCGGATCTCAGATCTATCTTTGAAAAGTAACTAGCTCCTTGAAGCTGGTGAAATAGATCGTCGATTCATGGAAGTGGATACCGGTTTTTGATGGTGATCTTATTTAATTCCCTATAGTCGATGCACATCCTGAAGGATCCATCTTTCTTTTTAACGAAAAGAACCGGAGCTCCCCACGGCGAGAAGCTGGGTCTGATAAATCCTTTATTCAGGAGTTTGCTTAGTTGGCTTGATAATTCTTGCATTTCTGCAGGAGCCAACCTATAGGGTGATTTGGCGATTGGAGTGGCTCCAGGCACTAGGTCGATTCGGAATTCGATTTGTCGTTCTAGGGGTATTCCCGGAAGATCTTCTGGAAACACATCCGGGAAATCACACGCCATTGGGATGTTGTGAATGCTCGCTTCCTCTTTGGTTTTATCCACCACGTGAGCAAGGAACGCGTAGTTCTTCTTTTGTATACACTTTTGCGCCTTGATACTCGAGATAAGGCGAAGGTTTGCACCGGTTTTATCTCCGTAGATTATTAGGGTTTCGTGGTTAGGAAGATGAAGGCGAACGGCCTTCTCGTGACACATAATATCGGCATGATGGGGGCTTAACCAATCCATGCCGATGATCACATCAAAACTCCTAATATTTACAGGCATTAAGTTTATTTGGAAGGTGTGATTGTTTAGAGTTAATGTACACCCCACATAGATATCCTTAGTTGATTCAGTCTTCCCATTAGCCATTTCCTCCGTGAAGGCTTCATTAAGCTTTTGGGGTTGTTGTTTTAGTAAGTATTTGAACTTATTACTAACAAAACTTCGCTCCGCTCCGCTATCAAATAAGATGCATGCATATGAGTCGTTAAGTAGGAACGTACCGGTGACAACGGCTGGGTCATGCACTGCTTCACCCTGATCCATTGTCAGTACTCTCCCTGCTGCTCATGTCCCTTGGTTGTTTGCATTGGGGCAGTTTCGCCTGATATGCCCAGTTTTCCCACATCCATAACAGGTATAGCTAGCTCCAGTATTAGTGTTGTTGTTGTTGTTGTTTGTTATCTGGTTCTGTTGAAGCTGAGTCCTGCAATACTTCGATGTATGGCCTTTCCGATTTCACCTTGTGCAACTCATCTCTCTGCACTCCCCGTGATGATGGAAGTTGCATTTGCCACACTTGGGGAGATTTCCCGAGTACTGCTTGGAAGAATTTGGCGTGGATGAGGCTGGAGCATGTGGTGTGGCAGTAGCTTGTGTTGCAGCATGGACAGACACCGTTTGTTGCTTCTTAGACGATTCCGAGTTTTGCTTCCCTTTTCGCTTGTTGTTTTTCCCCTTCTTGTTCTCTTCTTCCTTCTTAACCTCCACTTCCACTGTTTTGGCACCCTTCTTACTTCCATGATTGTACAGTTTCTTGGCCAGTCTCTTGGCGCCGTCAAACGTCGCAGGGTTTGCCGCAGTGACATTCCCTTGGATAGGTGCAGTCAATCCCCAGATAAACCTCTCGATCTTTTTCCCTTCTGAGGTGATCATTCTGGGACACAGAAGAGATAGCTCACTAAACCGGGATATGTATGCATCAATATTGGAGTTTTGAACCGTGAGGTTCCACAACTCTTGTTCCATCTTCTGAATCTCACCTCTAGGACAGTATTCTGCTAACATCATCTCCTTCAGCTCTTCCCAGGGCTTCGCGTTTGCCACCGGGAGTGTCATGGCCTCTACGTGGCCATTCCACCAGGAGAGGGCTTGGTCAAAGAATGTGCAGGCTGCGAACTTGACCTTACACTAATCCGGACACCCGCAGAGTTCGAAGACAGACTCTACTTTCTCAATCCACCGCTTCAGGGCTATGACGCCTCATGTCCCATTAAAGGTCCGAGGTTTGGCGTTGGCGAAGTCCTTGTAGGTGCATGTTCGAGCGGCTCCGTGGTTTGTCCCTTGATTGGTGCTCCCGGCTCCCTGCCCGTTGCCTTCTCCGTTGTTTCCCTTGTGAATCTGCGCAAGTGCTGCAGTGACCGCAACGGACACTGTTGCCTGGAATGCAACCGAGTTTATCTCAGGTGGGGTCGGTGTTGCGTTGTTTCCACGGTTGGGTCTTTGAGGCATCTTTCTGTCAGGGAATGGAAAGATGTTGAGTGCCTATGGTTTTTGCGAGTTTGCGATCCTATAGACTAGGCGTATAGTGTGTGTAAAACACATAGCAGATGGTTTTTGAGTGCCTATGGTTTCATGCATTGACATAAAACAAGAAAGTAAAACACATAGCAGATAACAATGTCATGATAAAACATAAAGCCTTTTCATTAATACTAATAGTTTTGATACATGAAAATTTGTCAGATGGCATACAGTACATGGAAATATAAAATCCGGCAGCATAACGACTCTATGAGTAGTGTGATCACTTAAACATAGAGTCGATAGTACATAGCATAGTACGCCTAAGAGAAACCTAGTACGAATAAGATACACTACTAATCCTAATCATACGGAGAAGTGTCTAAAGGTGGTAGCGAAATCATATCCCAAAATGTTGTGCCAACAACTGAGCCATCTCGGTCATTTCTCCGATGACCTCATCCCTTTCCTGCTCAGCGTACACGGCTCGTGCCTCCATAGCAAACAGCTGATGCCGAAGTGCGGCGACCACTGCTTCCAGAGAACGATCCTCACCAACGGGATCCGCGGGCGGAGTAGGGTGGTCCGGGTGTGCCTCATCGGTAGGTGGTTCGACAGGGGCCTCATTCGTGCCCCTATCTTCCTCCATGTCCTCGTCAGTTCCCTCAAACTCGTAGTCGGTATCAGTGTGCTCATTGGGCCCAACGTCATGGGCTCCCCCTTGATCTTCTTCGACATCTGCCACAGGTTCCGCCGGTCCCTCTTCAGGTTCCTTATCAGGCTCTTCTACCCATACGTTATTTCCCTGATTGGGAAAATAAGGATCTCCAGGGTGGTGGAAACCAGCCATACTGACTACACGAGAGTGCATATATAAGTCATATTTTAATTACTCTCATAGTATTTTTAATTATTTGTGTTTGGGTTCCCTAGAGTTATTGGAGAGTGGGGTAGGCTTGTGGATTCATTTCCCGCTGTGATTACTCCCGAACACATGTTGGTCATATTCTGAATAAATATAGTTGATCATGCTATATTCATCCCTAATATGACTACATAACTGCCCAGGTTTAATCATAGCGTTCAATCTCCTCCAGAAGTTTTTATTAGATGTTGTTAGATTATTATCCTAGTATGCGCACATAAGTGTGAAACTTTTATTTTGTTCAGAGTTATTTAGTCCCATTGTGTTTATAGTTGCATATCATGTATGGTTAGATATGCTAGTTCACTATAAACATTGCTCTGATACCAACCTGTCACACCCCCGAACCAGACGGTGGAAACGTCCGGGAGCTCGTGTGACTAACAATTGAATAATCATCACAATGAATATACATGAAACATAATACATTCATCACCAACATCACATATTACAACCATCATTGTTCACATCAAGTACATTGTTAAAATACATAAGTTCAAATTGTTAAAAGTACGATAAGTGATGTTACATAAAACAAAACCATACACACTTGCATATCTTCCAGCTTAACCATTACCTGAGAATACAAGTTATTCTGAAAATGGTCAACATATATAATGTTGGTGAGTTCATAAGTATATTTGAGTAAAAGTCTTTGTATCTTTCATAAAAACCCAGAAAATCCGATATTTTCTGTAAAATGTCTGAAAATGATGTGAAAATCAAGTATAAATGCATGTGTGAATTTCATAGTTATAACTTATATGAGTGTAGTTTAGATTCATTGTATTTTGAATAAATGATAATTGTATATGAATAATTTCCCCAGAAAATCCGATATTTTCTGTTTTATAACATCGTTTAGATTCTTGTATCGTTAAATAAGTAGTTTTGCATTTGACACAATTAAAGAGTTTATCTTCAAAAGGTTAAACTTTTGGTATTGAATCCCTATATGAGCCGTTATAACCATGCATGATAATGACTAGGTCGCCCGTCTTGGTATTTTTCCAAACGCCGGTCTTGCTAAGGATTTTTGTCGCCCTAGACTAGCCTAGTCTAGCTGTAGCGAACAGCTAAGGCGTGGGGGTCACCCCGTATAGATCTATACACAAAAATCTCGATTTCCTACCAGGAAACTCTGATTATAACTACAGGCTACGATTGTACACTCGGAGGTTCCAACCGACATGTCTCACTAGATTCTCAACCCCTTTTTGTTCTATGTTAAATGTTTACGTATATGTGGTATGTTTTTGTATTCGAAAGGTACATCTATAAGTATACGAAGTTTAATGATTACGCAAAGGTATAGTTACAGCCTACTAACATGTGAAATTTCCATTCCAAGCCCCATTAGCATGTAATTAGACCACAAAGGCCCAATAACATGTAAAAGGGAAATTTTAGGCCCGATAGGCATGTAAATGGGCCACAAAAGCCCAATAACATGTAATCCAATACTTAGGCCCAAATTAACATGTAAGTGGGTCGCAAGACCCAATAAACACATCATGGAAAACATTGGGCTCAATATACACTTAATTGGGCCCTTAGGGTCCAATGGCCAAGTAACGTGTATATTAGGCCCAATAAATAGTTATCGACGTATTCCGTTCGTTTGTATTATTCCGTTGTTTGTTTTAGCTCGGGGTTTAATAGATTGATGATAAAAATCCTCTTTTCGTAAAAACGACGTTTTTGGCCAATAATCCTCCAATTTTTAATTAAAGCCCAAAGTTTTGTAAAAATGACACTTTAGTCCATAATGTCTAAAATTTACGGTTTTAGCCCAAAAAGTTATATTCTCACATTTAGAACCCTGTTTTGCATAAAAGTGCATTTTCAGCCCCTTGTTTGTAAAAAGTTACACTTTCGGCCCAATTTTGGAAAATCTTACATTTTTGGTCCAATTTGAAAACAAATGCTATTTTCACCCCTAAATTTGGTTTATTCACATTTATGACTCAAACTTTGTCCAAATAACATTTTTAAGCCCCAAACTTCATTTTTTTCACAAATTGGGCCCAAAACCGTGAGGCCCAATAGTTTTGGCCCATTAAGCTTAAATTTGCATTTTTGGCCCTTTTTAAAGTATGTTTAACATAAAAACACCTTTTTATACATGTAGGATCTGTTTGGCCCTTATAAAAACATGAATGTCACTTTTTGCTCTTATCTTTTATGTTCTTGACAATTTTGACCTCTAACAAGGTTTTTGTTGAAATCTTTTGTATCTTAAACATGTAATCACTTTTGGATTGATAATGTGATGTATATAATGTCATAGTTCATAGATCTTTGCTAAATAATACTTAAAATTTCGAGATTTGCTAAGATCTAACACCTTATTACCAAATAAACTAAGGATTCACACAAAACATGCATATAACACATAGATATACACATTTTACTTGCATTCTCCCCCAAAAATCATATGAAAACCGAAAACAAGGGGGTATGAACTCACCTTTGCTTTGATGTTTCGGTTTTGAAGAAGAAATGAAGAAGATTTTTGATCCTAGCAAGCTTTCTTGAGTGGATTTCGAACTTAAGAAGTTCTAGGAAGCAAAATCACAAAATAGATGTTTATATGGAGTGATTTAGCTAAAGAATGAAGCAATTCAACTTGAGTGTACAAGATCTTACCAAGGATTGATGATATTAGTGAAGAACCTTCTTGGAACACATGCAAAAATCTCGAAAATCTTGATGGAAGGAGGAGTATTCTTGAGATATTTGAGAGTGTTTTGAAAAAGTGTGTGTGTGTGTGTTGTGGCTCTCGGCCAAGAGTAGAAGATGAGAGGGGAGAGAGAGTGGTGAGGTGACTAGCATGGATATATGGTGGTCCTTGCATGGATATATGATGAACAAAATAGAGGTGGCACCTCCAAAGTCAACCCCCCCTAATTCTCTTCTTTTTTTGTTTATACATGGGCCGAGATTTTGGGCCAAGAAGAAAGGGTGGAGTGGTTTGGGCCCATTAACTTTAGTTAGGATATTTGGGTCCTAAACATAAAAATTTTCGGCCCATTGGGCTTTTGGAAGCATTCACGGCCCAAATAGAATAAAAAGAATGGGCTTATGGCTCACTAAGGTTAAATGGATTAGTTATGGCCCAATAAGGCCCATTAGGGTTAGAATGAATCATTCTAGACCCAAATGGTCCAAAATGTTTTAGATTTATGAATTGGGTCCAATTAGGATCCAGTTAGGGCTTCTAAGTCCAATAAAGTTGAATTGGGTGCTTATTGGTCCATTAGGCCCAATAAGGAAATCCTAGTCCAATATGGACTCAAACCATGGTTCTTAGGGATTCAGACTCTTTGAGGAACATAATTGATGAATCTAAATGAGCATTGAGTGAGATTTACTTAGAGTATAAGATTTACAATAGTTGAATGGTTACAGAGGAATAGAATTTCCTAGCTAAAATGCTAGTTGTGACACCGATGGTTACGGTGGTCGGATGACAATGGAACAATGGCAGTAAACGCCCTAGCTGGCAGATGGTATGGTCGTTGGTGGTTTCCGATCTCCATGATGATGGTGGTGAGGGGTGGCGTAAGGGCGGTGCGGCGGCTGGAAGAGGGAGGCATAAGGATGGAGTGTGACGGCTGCTCATACTTTTAGGGTTAGGGTTCACATGGTGAGGGTGGCGGGTTATAAACCCCGACCATCTCAAAACTTTAGCATATTTACAAGTCTGGTCCCTCCCCCATAGGACCCTTTCTAATTAAGCCTCAAACTTACCTTTTAGCCCCGACCTCCATAAAATATTTTCAACTTTAATCCAATATTTGTGATTCAGCCCCCACCTTCTAAAATCCTTTCAAATTAAATCCCGAAATTACACTTTAGCCCCCAAATAATCCAAATAATAACATTTAGCTCCCAAAACCAACACCCTATTAAATATTATGGATTTTAAGACCATTATTACTTTATTAATCTTCATCTATTTATTTACTTAATAAACGGGGTGTTACACATAGCAAAACTTGCTGCAACATTCATGAGTGCTCATATGTTCTGAGTATTGGATTAAACCCACGCTCACTTGTATCACTTCATGGAATTTATCTCGAGTGATCGTGAGAAGGTAATATCATATAAGTCTTCAAACCTAGAGATATGATTGTTGACTATGAGTTGGTTGTACGGTGATTGTAGGAAAACGCATCAGTAACTTGATGTTATAAAACGTGCTTGTGACAACCCGGAACTTCTATCTTGTACATCTATTCAATTCAATCAATGTTAAACTCGTTTTTGTTGCCTTTTAGCACTGTTTAAGGGTTCTTTTAAGTGTTCTAAGCTCGAGTACAACCAAGGTTGAGATTAGGGATGAGATATCAAGTCGTAAAAGTAGCAAATCGGGCCATACACTCCTTTAGGAGAAGTGTACGACCGTACACACGGGTATACGGCTGTACACCCCCTCATGGCCGCACACTCACCCCTATATATGGGTAGACTCCTTTCCTTCATTCCTTTCTCCTCTTGGCTGCACACTACTCCTTTCTCTCTTTAGTTTCTTCAACTGTGAACCCTCCAAGGCTACAAAAACCTGAGTATCCAATCCTTTAGCTTGCTATACTTGAAGGACTTCTTGATTCAAGCCTTAGTTCATCAAATTCCATCATGTCCTTCACCCTTTGAAGGAGTACGGCTGCACACCCCTTTGTACGGCCGTACACCCCCTTAAAGGCTCTCCAAAGTGAGAGTTTGACCCTTATCTTCAAGTTGGACATGATCTTAGTCTTGATGCATCTTAAAGTTGACAACTTGGACATTAACATGAAGAGTGTACGACCGCACACCCCTTTGTACGGCCACACACACACCTTAGGCCCATACACCTACATTGATGAACATTTCAGGCTTCAAACTTGCATTACAACCAAGCATGGGACCTAGAACACTTCATTGATGCTTCTTAGGACCTTGAAACGCCTCAACATGCACACTTTTTCATGAGTGTACGGCCGTACACTCATGGGCCGCACACCCATGGCCGTACACACCCCTAGGGTGGACGTACACCTCCCTCACTCAATCATATGTGATTTTAGCACATAGTCCAAGTGTTTCCAAGTCCTTAGGGTGGTTTTCTATCATGTCTAGTCGAGAAATACCCTAATTTGAATCATATATGTGTTATTACATGATAATTAGGATCCAATTGTGTTCGAGGCTTCATTTGACACTCAGCATCTCTTATCGATCCTTCATACAAACCACTCAGTCGAGGTGAGTTCATACCCCTACGCTTTTACGATTTTTAAACGTTTTTAGGGGGGAATACAAGCCAAACACAAATGCTTTTGTGAACTAATACAAAAGAACTCTTAACAAGTATAAAACTCATGCAATTGATTCATACTAGATTTTCATATATTTAAATATCTTATCCCTTTTGTACTATGTTGAGCATAAGGGACGTTTTCAACTTATCACCAAAATTGCATAGTTTTTCAGATTCAACATTCACATTATATACATGCAAACTATAATAGGTATAGTTTGGGGATTTCAAATCATAACTTTTACGAATTCAGAGTTAATCACCACTAAACATATAAACTATGGCAGGTTTAGTTTATGGTATTTTTTACTACAAGGGCGTGGCATTTAATAATTATTTAAGTACAATTATTACCGTATACAGCATCCAACAGATTCTAATACAAGAAAACACTTTAGAATTGCATGTAAACTAGATTGTACAACATCGTGAGGATCTACTTCAAAACTATACCTTTAGGGTACTGAATTAAATCCTATCCTAGTATAACCAGAGTCTCCTGGAGGGAGAGCGTGATATTTGTGAATAGATCTATTCGGGATTGACAATCCCACACCTGAACTGCTAGCTACAGTTAGGCAGGCATGCCTGGGGTGACAAATGTCATTTAACCAACACTTGAAGAACGTTGTAAAGGTCTCTAGGTCATATCAAGCATGGTTATACGACTCACAATAAGTATAAACTAATCATTTGTTTACAGGATTTCACCCTTTAATGGTTTTATTTTAAGTAATAAACCTAATATACATACTGGTACTAACCAGGGTTTTCACACTATATGATACTCACATTACTGGTGGTAGCCAGGGATCTCATGCAAGTACTTTCAAATATAAGAATCGAATTCAATAACGAACTTACCATGGGCCTTAGGGTTTAAGGCTACTTTTCATTATTTAAGAAAATATTGGATTTTCTTGGAAACATACAACCTTCCTACAAATTTATGAATAAGATTTTTACTACATAACCTTGCTTATGAACTCACCAGCTTTATGCTGATACTCTTTCAAAACTGCTTGTATTCTCAGGAAATCAATAGACAGGTACCTCTCGGGATTTTGAGAAGTTGGAGCAACTAAAGTCATGTCTTTAAATTTTACTTTCATTTTTGATGTATTTAAACAAGGCTTAAACAGATGTAAACCTTTTCGTATATGTAATGGTTGAGTTTACTATGATTGCTATGATACAATGGTTGTGATACTATACATGACGTCATCCACCCCCGAACGTTTCCACCATTCCGGTTTGGGGGTGTGACAAATTGGTATCAGAGCTCTTGTTTATAGTGAACTAAGTATACCGAACCTTACATGGTATACAACTATAAACACTAAGGGGCTGAAGCGCTCTGAAACTAAAAGTATATTTTCAAAATATAAGTATTTTCTAAGAAATATACAAATATACATACTTAACAGAACCAAAGTCACAGGTAGAACAAAACAAAAGTATTTGATGTTGGACACTGTGGTTAAACCTGGGCAGTTATGTAATCATGTCTAGGGTCAATATAGCCTGATCAACTATATTTACTCGAGACATGACCAACATGTGCTTGGGAGTGACTATAGTGTTGCAGCAAGCCTAAAACTTACCAAGTATATATACATCAAATATCGGTAGAACAAAGCATATGACTTAAAATACTATAGGAGTATTTTAGCTAGAGCCAAATACAGCATAGAGATTCATTTCAAGTGTTACTGCATATTCTTTCTTAGCGATATTTACTTGCAGTAGTAACTCTCCTCTATATATCGCTTCGTAAAACACTTTAACTTTCAGAATGAGATATATCTTGATTTAAATTCAGGGGACTTATCATCCTCTTCTTCCTGATTGTTCTAGAACAAGATGCCTCCCCGAAGAAGACCCATCAGAAGGAACAACGACACTTCGCCACCGCCACCTCCACAATTCGATCCTGCCATGTTCCAGGAAGCAGTTACCGCCGTTGTGACTACAGCAATGGCGCAAATCAATCAGGGAAGCTCTGGGGGATCAGGAGGTGGACCAGACCCCCAAAATCTTGGTGGAGGCCAGGGACACCAGAAGGAGTGTTCCTATAAAGACTTCATGAATGCCAAACCCAAGTCCTTCGATGGAAATGGTGGAGTCATTTCCTTGACTCGATGGTTCGAGAAGATCGAATCCATCTTCGAAATATGCGCCTGTTCCGAAGAAAACAAGGTTAAGTTTGCCGCTTGCACCTTCACCGACCGAGCACTGCCTTAGTGGAATGGTCGAGTCAAATCCCTAACCCTGCCAATTGCCAATTCTATGGGTTGGGAGAGCTTGAAAGAGCTCATGTTGGCTGAGTACTGCCCAAGGGGCGAGATGCAGAAGTTGGGACATGAGCTTTGGACCCTGAAGATGAAAGGTTCCGACATCGCTGCTTACACCACTAGGTTCTGTGATCTAGCTCTCCTCTGTCCGAGAATGGTCACCCCGGAAAGAAAAAAGATTGAGAGGTACATCTGGGGACTGACGGCCCCAACCAAAGGAAATGTTTTGGCTGCTAGACCCACTACATTTGATAGAGCCAAGTGCCTGGCGCAGACCCTGATAGATCATGGGGTCGATCTTGATGAGGTGACATCCGCTCCCAAACCACAATAGGAGAGTGAAGAGAAGAAGAAGAAGTTCTGGAACAAACGCAAGGGGCAGTCTTTGCATGAGCCCTCCAAGAAACAACAATCAGTGGCAGTTCATGCTGCTACTACTCCTGCTGCTACTCCAGCTGCTGTTCCAACCACTCAAGCTCCTACTGGTGGTTATGTTGGAAACCTACCTCTGTGCAACAAGTGTAACTTTCATCATCACGTACCCTGCCGTGGTTTGAAATGCAACAGTTATGAAAAGAAGGGACACACAACTCGATACTACAAGGCAACCGTCTAACCAACCAATCAGGCTCCTGGGGCAGGCGCTGGTCAAGCCTACTATGGATGTGGGGAGTTTAGGCACTTCAAAAGAGATTGCCCCAAAGCAACAACAGCTGGCAACACAGGGAGAGTACTGGCTATGGGCCAGGAGGAAGCGGTCGCTGATCCTACCGTTGTTACGGGTACGTTCCTCCTTGACAACTCTTATGCATGTATTCTTTTCGATTCTGGTGCGGAGAGGAGTTTTGTTAGGCATGCATTCAAACATCTTCTCAAAAGTAAATCCCAACCTTTAACTGAAACATTTACCATCGAGATGGCTAACAGAAAGAAAGAAAGCACTAACGACATATTCATAGGCTGCACTCTTACCTTAGGCGATCATTCCTTTCCCATCGATCTTATGCCAGTTTCCATAAAAAACTTCGATGTCATAATTGGTATGGATTGGTTGAGCCCCAATCGTGCTGATATCCTCTGCTACGAGAAATCCATCCGCCTCAAACTTCCCTCTGGCGAAGCCCTCACTATTTTCGGGGATAAACTCAACTCGAACCTTCGTATCATTTCATGCATCAAAGCTCAGAAGTATCTGCGGAAGGAGTGTCATGCATTCCTAGCTCATGTTGTTGATGTAACGCAAAAAGTTAAAGACCTCGAGAGCATCCCCGAGGTCTGCAACTTTCCTGATGTTTTCCCCGAAGATCTTCCAGGAATTCCTCTTGAGCGCCAAGTTGAGTTCCGTATCGACTTAATCCCCGGAGCTACTCCTGTAGCTAAATCCCCATACCGTCTAGCGCCGGCAAAAATGCAAGAGTTATCCAGCCAGCTCAATGAGCTAATCAGCAAAGGATTCATAAGACCGAGTTCCTCACCCTGGGAGCCCCGATCCTATTCGTGAAGAAGAAGGATGGATCTTTTGGATGTGCATTGACTATCGAGAACTGAACAAGCTGACTATCAAGAACCGTTATCCCTTGCCTAGAATCGACGGCCTCTTCGATCAACTTCAGGGAGCCAGTTACTTTTCGAAGATAGACCTAAGATCAGGGTACCATCAACTGCGGGTTCACGAGAATGATGTGCCCAAGACAACATTCCAAACTCGCTATGGACACTACGAGTTTGTAGTAATGCCCTTCGGTCTAACCAACGTACCGACGGTATTCATGGATCTGATGAATCGTGTGTGTCGCCTATTCCTAGACAAGTTCATGATCGTGTTCATTGACGATATACTTGTCTACTCGCAGAGCGAAGATGATCATAAGTAGCATTTGAGGCAGGTGCTAGAAACATTAAGGGCGGAGAAGCTATATGCAAAATTCTCAAAGTGTGAGTTCTGGATCAGGAAGGTAACTTTCCTTGGTCACGTGGTTAGCGAGGAAGGCATACACGTGGACCCTTCCAAAATCAAAGCGATTGAGAGTTGGTCAGCACCAAAGACACCCACAGAAATCCGCCAATTCTTGGGTCTCGCTGGCTATTATCGCAGATTTATCCAAAACTTCTCCAAAATCGCTAAGCCTTTAACCACCCTGATACAGAAAGGTGTAACCTTTAGCTGGGGAGAAAAGCAAGACACTGCGTTTCAAACATTGAAGCAGGCCCTATGCAGCACACCTATCCTGTCCCTGCCTGAAGGGATGAAAGATTTCGTTGTCTACTGTGATGCATCCAATCAAGGCCTAGGCTGTGTACTCATGCAGCGAGGAAAGGTTATCTCCTATGCCTCGAGGCAGCTGAAAACACACGAAGTCAATTACACAACTCACGATCTAGAGTTGGGATCAGTGGTCTTCGCGTTAAAGATCTGGAGACATTATCTCTACGGAACCAAGTGCACTGTCTTCACCGACCATAAGAGCTTACAACATATTTTCAATAAGAAGGAGTTAAACATGAGACAACGACGATGGGTAGAGCTACTCGGTGATTACGAGTGCGAAATACGCTATCATCCCGGCAAGGCCAATGTGGTAGCAGATGCCCTCAACCGAAAGGAGTATTCAGGTCATAGAGTGAAGGCACTGACAATGACCATCCATTCTCAATTATCAGCGCAAATCAGAGAGGCTCAGCTGGAAGCCATAAAACTAGAGAACATGCCGGATGAAGCCTTGAGAGGAATGGAAAAGAACTTAGAGGTCAAGGGAGACGGAGTTCACTATTTCATGAACCGAATCTGGACCCCAAGGTATGGTGGGTACAGGGAGGTCGTCATGAACGAAGCTCACAAGACCAGATACTCCGTTCACCCAGGTTCAGATAAAATGTATCTGGATCTCAAACAACTCTATTGGTGGCCGAACATGAAAGCAAAATTGCTACCTTCGTGGGCAAGTGTTTGACTTGCGCCAAGGTGAAGGTGGAATACCAAAAGCCCTCAGGTTTACTTCAGCAGCCAGAAATACCTGAGTGGAAGTGGGAAAGGATTACAATGGATTTTATCACTAAGTTACCCAGATCTCCGAGTGGGCACGACGCCATCTGGGTAATTATCGATCGACTGACTAAATCCGCCCACTTCCTGCCGATCAAAGAAAACTTCAAGATGGAGAGACTCACACGGATATACCTTCGAGAAATAGTTCTCCTTCACGGGGTACCTGTATCCATTATCTCCGATCGAGATAGCAGGTTTACCTCAAGATTCTGGCAATCACTACAGAAGGCTCTTGGAACTAAGCTGGATATGAGCACGGCTTATCATCCACAGACAGACGGACAGAGTGATAGAACAATCCAGACATTGGAAGATATGTTGAGAGCCTGCGTCATCGACTTCGACACGTCGTGGGACACTCATCTACCCTTGGTTGAATTTTCCTACAACAAAAGCTACCATACCAGCATCAAGGTTGTGCCGTTTGAAGCCCTCTATGGCCGTAAGTGCAGATCCCCTCTGTGCTGGGCTGAAGTGGGTGACACACAGCTAGTCAAGGGTCAAGTTCCCGACAACACTCTCACGGGTCCTGAAATCATCCGAGAGACGACTGAAAAGATCGTACAAATCCGAGAACGACTAAAAGCATCACGAGATAGACAAAAGAGCTACGCCGATAAGAGACGAAAACCCTTGGAATTCCAGGTTGGTGACCGTGTCCTTTTGAAGGTCTCACCCTGGAAAGGCATGATACGCTTTGGAAAGCGTAGAAAGCTAAATCCAAGATACATAGGACCATTCGAGATCCTCGCTAGGATTGGTCCCGTAGCATACAAACTCAAGTTACCTCGAGAACTTAGCAACGTACATCCTGTCTTCCACGTGTCGAACCTAAAGAAGTGTCTATCCGATGAGACACTTGTGATTTCCCTCGACGAGATCGAATTAGACAAGAGCTTACACTTTGTGGAGGAACCAGTTGAAATCATGGACCGGGAGGTCAAGCGAACGAAATAAAGCCGCATCCCGATAGTGAAGGTTCGTTGGAATGCCAAGCGGGGACCTGAAGTCACTTGGGAGCGTGAGGATTCAATGAAACAGAAGTACCCTCATCTTTTTCCAAGTCCATGATTTGTATCTTTATTCTTGAATTTGGGACGAAATTCCCTCTAACGGGGGGATGATGTGACAACCCGGAACTTCTATCTTGTACATCTATTTAATTCAGTCAATGTTAAACTCGTTTATGTTGCCTTTTAGCACTGTTTAAGGGTTCGTTTAAATGTTCTAAGCTCGAGTACAACCAAGGTTGAGATTAGGGATGAGATATCAAGTCGTAAAAGTAGCAAATCAGGCCATACACTCCTTTAGGAGGAGTGTACGGCCGTACACATGGGTGTACGGCCGTACACATGGGTGTACGTCCGTACACCCCCTCATGGCCGCACACTCACCCCTATATATATGGGTAGACTCCTTTCCTTAATTCCTTTCTCCTCTTGGCTGCACACTACTCCTTTCTCTCTCTAGTTTCTTCAACTGTGAACCCTCCAAGGCTACAAAAACCTGAGTATCCCATCCTTTAGCTTGCTATACTTGAAGGACTTCTTGATTCAAGCCTTAGTTCATCAAATTCCATCATGTTCTTCACCATTTGAAGGAGTACGACCGCACACCCCTTTGTGCGACCGTACACCCCCTTAAAGGCTCTCCAAAGTGAGAGTTTGAACCCTATCTTCAAGTTGGACATGATCTTAGTCTTGATGCACCTTAAAGTCGACAACTTGGACATTAACATGAAGAGTGTACGGCCGCACACCCATTTGTATGGCCGCACACACACCTTAGGGCCATACACCCACTTTGATGAACATTTCAGGCTTCAAACTTGCATTACAACCAAGAATAGGACCTAGAACACTTCCTTGATGCTTCTTAGGACCTTGAAACTGTTGGATAAGGTGTCTAAGTCCATAACTATTTCTGGTATGTACTTGACCCGATTTGGCATGGTCCATTTGATGGGTTTTGAGCATTCTAACACTTCCTAAGTGTACATGCAACCCTAATAACCTTGGATCTATGTTTGTCTAATTATCATGCAAAGTTGAATTCCAAGGTTATATTCCTATCTAGCATACATGGGGAACAAATTTTAACTTGCATGAAAGATAGAATAACTTACCTTGTTGTTGCTTATGATCCTTGAAACCTTGTGAGCCTAGCACCCCAAGTGTGATGCCTCAAATGCTTCACACAACACCAAATGCTTTTGGAATGACTTTAGAGAGAATACACACTTCTAAAATCGGCCTAGCCCTCTTGTTTCTTATGTGTCGCCGATTTTGGTGGAGAATGGGTTTCTTATATAGTGTTGACACATCTAGGGTTACACCATGTAAACCCTAATGTGTCATGACTCTTCATTTCCATGACCCATGGGTTTGTAACTCCCATGGAGCATCCTATGGGTGGAACCCAACTTGATAATCCATGGAGCCTCTTAGCCCACTATATAAGATATGGAAGATTTACATAATCTACCCATATATTTAATTAGTTATCTTTTGATCACCTAATTAATTCTAAATTAATTCTTGATCAAACTAATAAAATAATATTATTAATATATTAGAACTTATAATATATTAATAAACCATAAGTGTTATTTCTCTCATTTTAGTTTATCCAATTGCATGGTGCCATGCAACCCAAATGGACCATGCCGGGTCGGGTCAAGTACATACCAGAAATAGTTGTGGACTTATACACCTTATCCAACAGTCTCCCACTTGGATAAGTCTAATAACTATAACTGCAATACTTCAGGAACCGATCGGCAATCGTAGCTCTTTCAAGGTCTCTCGGAACTGAGAAGATGATGATACGCCATTTAAGATAAGTGATCATATAATCCTCTGTTCTAGATATCAGCCGGACAAATACATGGAACAATGTCTTACTTATTGTCCAGCAGTTTGTTTCCCGATTTCCGATTTGTTTGACAAAGAACTTAATTGAACACATCAACTTAGTTCTGACCGGGCCCGGTACATAGGTCAAAACAAAATCATCGAGGGGCCCAGATATCAGCTTCTAATCCAAGAAGGAACAGATAAACTTCGACTCATATGTTTGTTGTACCACTCATTGAATTATACACAAAAGCACGTTTTATAACATCGAGTTACCAATGCGTTAACGTACAATCAATGCATAACCAACTCATAAGTAACAAATCATATCTCTAGGTTTGAAGACTTATATGATATTACCGTCTCACGATCACTCGAGATAAATTCCATGAAGTGATTCCAGTGAGCGTGGGTTGAGTCCAATGCTCAGAACTTATGAGCACTCATGAGTGTTGTAGCCATGTCCAACAACTTAGACCTCTGCAACCAATCATGACAGTCTCGATTCATACCTACTTCCGACATATGACCCACTGTGGAGGTTCGAATAATATGATATACCAAACATAATTATTCTGGAAGTCAAAACATGCAAAAGAAATATAGTAAACGATCGACAAGAGATAGCAACACTTTACTCATAAATAAAACACCTTTTATTCATCATCTAATGTCAATTACACTTTACAAATTTCAAGGTTATCTAACTACTAAATCTAATATCATCTTTCAGCCCTATGCTCCGAGCATGCTGGAGATGCTTAACCCGAGTCAGTCCCTTCGTGAGGGGATCTGCTGGATTCTCATCCGATGATACCCACTTTGCCACGAGGAGTCCTTCTTCTATTCGATGTCTGATGAAATGGTATTTTCTGTCGATGTGTCTAGATCTCCCGTGATCCCTTGGTTCCTTGGCTAAGGCAACTGCACTTTCACTATCACAGAAAATTTCCATTGGCTCTTTAATAGCTGGTACAACTCCAAGGTCTCCAATGAAGTTCTTCAGCCATATCGCCTCCTTTGCTGCCTCGCTAGCTGCTATATACTCTGATTCGCAAGTTGAATCAGCCACTGTCTCTTGCTTGGAACTCTTCCAAGAAATTGCTCCTCCATTTAAGGTAAAGACCCAGCCTGACTGAGAGCGGAAATTATCCTTATCAGTCTGAAAGCTAGCATCACTATACCCTACAACTCTCAAGTCTTCACTCCCACCGAGGGTAAGGACCCAGTCCTTAGTCCTCCGTAGGTACTTGAGGATATTCTTTACCGCAGTTCAGTGTGCCTTGCCAGGGTTCCCCTGATACCTGCTAACCATGCTCAAAGAAAAGGCTACATCAGGTCGAGTACACGTCATAGCATACATGATCGATCCTACAGCCGAAGCATAAGGTATTCGACTCATTTCTGCTATCTCAGCCTCAGTACTAGGGCTTTGTGTCTTACTCAATCTGGCGTTACTCTGGATGGGTAACTCTCCTTTCTTGGAGTCCTGCATGCCGAATCTCTTCAGCACCTTATCCAAGTAGGTACTCTGACTAAGTCCAATTAGTCTTTTACTCCGGTCTCTCAAGATCCTTATCCCTAGAATATAGGCAGCTTCTCCTAGGTCCTTCATAGAGAAACACTTCCCAAGCCAGGACTTAACTTCCTGCAGAGTTGGGATGACATTTCCTATGAGTAGTATGTCATCCACATACAATACCAAAAAGCTAACTATACTCCCACTAGCCTTGACATATACACAAGATTCATCTTCACTCCTAGAAAAACCAAATTCTTTGACTTTCTCATCAAAGCAAAGATTCCATCTGCGAGGTGCTTGCTTTAACCCATAAATGGATTTCTCAAGCTTACACACTTTATTAGGGTACTCTGTATTGACAAAACCCTCTGGCTGACTCATGTAAACATCCCCAGCCAACTTTCCATTAAGGAAAGCGGTTTTTGACATCCATTTGCCATATTTCATAGTCATGAAATGCAGCTATGGCTAACAGAAACCTAATAGACTTAATCTTGGCCACTAGAGAAAAGGTCTCATCATAATCAACTCCCAGAGTTTGTGAGAAACCCTTTGCAACCAGTCGTGCCTTATAAGTGTGTACATTACCATCCATGTCAGTCTTCTTCTTGAAGATCCATTTGCACCCTATAGTCTTACGACCTGGTACATTCTCAACCAAGTTCCAAACTTGATTGTCATACATGGACTGTATCTCGCTGTCCATTGCCTCTTTCCATTTGGCTGACTCAGGGCCTGCCATGGCTTCCGCGTAACTGTTAGGTTCATCCAGACCTATCAGTGTCTCATCACTGATAAGTGTATCACCTTCCGCAGTAATATGGAATCCATAGTAATGCTCAGGTGCATTCCTAACCCTTGTGGAACGCCTCAGAGGTACAAACTGGTCAATTGGCTCAACAGGAGTTTCCTCCTCAAGTTGAGTGCTAGGGTTTGAAGTTCCTTCACCACTTGACTCTTGAATTTCTTCAAGGTCAACTTGCCTCCCACTGTCTCCTTGGCTTATGAACTCTCTCTCTCGAAAGAAAGCCCTCCTAGCTACAAAGACCACATTCTCACTAGGTCTGTAGAAGAGGTAACCAAAGGATTTCTATGGGTAGCCGATGAAAATACACCTCTCACTTCGAGGTTCGAGCTTATCATGAGTCTCACGTCTCACAAAAGCCTCGCAACCCCAAATCTTAATGTGGTCTAGTTTGGGTAGTTTACCAGTCCACATCTCATGAGGAGTTTTGGCAACTTTCTTTGTGGGAACTAGATTAAGGATATGGGCGGTAGTCTCTAAGGCATACCCCCAAAATGAGATTGGTAGCGAAGCTCGACTCATCATGGAACGAACCATGTCCAACAAGGTTCGATTACGCCTCTCAGCTACACCATTCAACTGCGGTGTCCTGGGAGGTGTCAATTGTGAGACAATCCCACATTCCCTAAGATAGTCGAGGAACTCTGAACTAAGATACTCACCACCTCGATCGGATCGAAGCATCTTAATGTTCCTGCCCAATTGATTCTCGACTTCATGTTTAAACTCTTTAAACCTCTCAAAAGTCTCTGACTTATGCTTGATTAAGTAGACATATCCATATCTACTGTAATCATCAGCAAAAGTCAAATAATAACGATTAGCATCCCTTGTGGCATGTTTGAAGGGCCCACACACATCCGTGTGTATAAGATCCAACAAACCTTCACCCCTCTCACAAGAACCTATGAAGGGTGACTTTGTCATTTTTCCAAGTAAGCATGATTCGCAACTATCATCTGACTTTAGGTCAAATGACTCCAATACTCCATCCTTTTGGAGTTGGCCTATGCGTTTCTTGCTTATATGTCCAAGACGACAATGCCATAATGATTCTTTATCCAAGTTATTATCATTAACAGAATCAATACACAATACATTATTTCCTACGTTATCAACCACAGATACAGTTTCATACACACCATCACAACGTAATGCTTTAAAATAAAGAACATTATTAAAGAAAGCATTAATCGAACCAACTTCATTATCAAATGAAAAGGTGAAACCTTGTTTATACAATGCATGAAAGGAAATAATATTTCTTGCCATTTCTGGCGAATAACAACATTTATTCAAATCTAAACTAAACCCACTACTTAGCGATAAAGTATAAACTCCAATCTTGGTGACAGGTAAAGCTTTCCTATTCCACATGATTAAGTTTATTCTTCCATGCTCCACATTCTCACTTCTTCTTAGTCCCTGCAAATCAGAACAGATATGAATACCACAACCGGTATCAAGGACCCAAGAGTTAGAATGGGGTGAGTTATTAGATAAGATAGTGTAAATACCTGCATGGTTGGGTTTAACTTTCCCATCCTTCACATCTTGCTGGTACTTTGGGCAGTTCCGCTTCCAATGTGACTTTTCATGGCAATAGAAGCATTCAGCCTCTTTAGGGTCAGAAGAAGGAGTGACAAAACCTTTCTTGGTTCCACTTGAAGAAGAGCCATCAAGGGTCCTAGCCTTGGTACCCTTCGAAGAGCTCTTCCTCTTCTTCCCTCTACCTTTCCCGATTGCCAAAACCGGGGGGAAGTTTGGAGTAGGAGTGTTAACAACCGACTTACCCTTAAGACCTGTTTCTGCGGTCTTGAGGAGTCCCTGAAGTTTGTTGAGTGTGACCTCTTCCTTATTCATGTGATATGTCATGCGGAATTGATCATAGCACGATGGTAAGGAGTGCAAAATGATATCTATTGCAAGCTCCTCAGGGAAGTTCACATTAAGCTTCAGCAACCGATCCACATACCTTTGCATTTTCTGCATGTGGCTCGTGACGGATTCCCCGTCCTTCATTATGGTTGTTATGATAGAGCATATGATTTCATACCTCTCTTGTCGTGCACTTTGATGGTATCTTTCCATCAGATCTTGGTGCATTTCAAAAGGGTAGAAGTCCTCATAGGACTTTTGGAGTTCCGCTGTCATGGTGGCCAACATGATGCATGCCACTTTTGTAGCATCCCTTTCATGTGCCCGGAAGTCAGCGATCTCCTGGGGAGTTGCAGTGGTCTCATTAATCTCCTTAAGCTCCTTGTCAAGGACATATTCTTTGTCCTCGTAGCGGGTAATCATCCTGATGTTTCTGATCCATTCATTGAAGTTGGATCCATCAAAAGTGACTTTCCCACACAAGTTCATAAGGGTAAAGGAGCCATTAGGATTAGAGCCAGAAGCAGCATTGTTTGAAGACATCTAAAAGAAGAGGACAAGATTAGTTTAGATATTAAGAGAGTCCTTAATAAAACACCCAAATGTAATATTAAGGCTAGGATCCAATCACAATATATTATAACTTAGAAGAGGTATGCCGTAATCCAAGCTATAACATATTTGAAAGGTAGGTGAATGACGATTCACCAATTTCCACCATGAAAAACGAAATATAAATATTAGGTTTTTAATTGGTTCTTAGAAATTCCTAGATTCTTTTGAGATTCAATGAACTTTTCAAAGGCATGTTTCAATCTCGAGTGTGCCCTCCAAGTTTTGTGACTGGGATACCGAGGATCATAAAACGAGGTGTGAAGTAACCATGCAAATCACTTGGTACCCTCAAGGTTTATCACTCAATCGATGTGCCGGTAAACCACACACGCTCCACCGATGCTATGGTAAACCTTAAGTCACCCTTTACCTACCTTGTTAAGTCCAAGTTAGTGTGCCGGTTAACCACACACGCTCCACCAACGACTTAAACAAAGTGTAAAGTGTAATTTCATGGATTAGCACCTTATTCACATTTTCCTAAAGTAACTAAGATTGGGAATTTAATAAAAGCATTTAGTTACTTTATAATATTCATCATACTTTTAATGAGAATTTATAAGTCCTTGTCTTACCCGTTCGGCTAACGACCCTCCACCGTTCAAGGAAGCGGTGGGTGAGAGTGGACACCCATTAAGTTGCCATTTTATAGGCAACAACCTTATACCCCCCTTATAGACCGACTTCGTGAATGAGGCGTACTAGCGGTAAGACGACTTGTCGTTATACATATATATATATATATATATATATATATATATATATATATATATATATATATATATATATATTAGTAACTTATAATATTATAAAGTATAAGGGTTGAATTTTAACTTTTAAAATTCTAAGGGTTGGAACTAAAGTTTTAATCAAGACTTTACATGTTCCAAAACTTGAGGGCAAGTTTTGTAAACTTCCAAAACTTTTCATTTCTTATAACTTATGAATTAATTGAGTAATAAAAATGAAGACTCTTCATTTTTATAACTCTTGTGTTCTTTTAATGGCTTTAATAAAAGTGAGACTTTTGGTTTTCCATAACTTGAGGACAAGTTATGGACTCCATTAAAACACATTATGATCATGAATTAAACTACCATGAAGGTTACAAACAATTCCTATGATCATCTAATCTTCATAAGTTCAAGAACATGAATATGAACACTTTCAAGAATCAAAAATTACACTTAAAAAAAACTTGTAATTTTAATAATTGCCATTGTAAATGGATTAGCATAAACATTACACCATCTAAAACAAGCTTTAAAACATCAAAACAGTTTAGGGTAATGTTTCTAGTCCATTTCCAGCAACAAATGTGCAAACTTTCATACGAGCAGAAAACAGAAAAACGATTTTTTTCCAAGCTGTTTGCACACAAAAAAAAAACAACAAACGAACCATGCTCTGATACCACTGATGGGTTTTGAGCATTCTAACACTTCCTAAGTGTACATGCAACCCTAATAACCTTGGATCTATGTTTGTCTAATTATCATGCAAAGTTGAATTCCAAGGTTATATTCCTATCTAGCATACATGGGGAACAAATTTTAACTTGCATGAAAGATAGAATAACTTACCTTGTTGTTGCTTATGATCCTTGAAACCTTGTGAGCCTAGCACCCCAAGTGTGATGCCTCAAATGCTTCACACAACACCAAATGCTTTTGGAATGACTTTAGAGAGAATACACACTTCTAAAATCGGCCTAGCCCTCTTGTTTCTTATGTGTTGCCGATTTTGGTGGAGAATGGGTTTCTTATATAGTGTTGACACATCTAGGGTTACACCATGTAAACCCTAATGTGTCATGACTCTTCATTTCCATGACCCATGGGTTTGTAACTCCCATGGAGCATCCTATGGGTGGAACCCAACTTGATAATCCATGGAGCCTCTTAGCCCACTATATAAGATATGGAAGATTTACATAATCTACCCATATATTTAATTAGTTATCTTTTGATCACTTAATTAATTCTAAATTAATTCTTGATCAAACTAATTAAATAATATTATTAATATATTAGAACTTATAATATATTAATAAACCATAAGTGTTATTTCTCTCATTTTAGTTTATCCAATTGCATGGTGCCATGCAACCCAAATGGACCATGCCGGGTCGGGTCAAGTACATACCAAAAATAGTTATGGACTTATACACCTTATCCAACACCATTTGGGTTGCATGGCATCATGCATTTGGATAGACTAAAATGAGAGAAATAACACTTATGTTTTATTAATATATTATAAGTTCTAATATATTAATAATATTATTTAATTAGTATTGATCAAGAATTAATTTGGAATTAATTAAGTGATCAAAAGAAGACTAATTAAATATATGGGTTGATTGTGTAAATCACTCATACCTGTATAGTGGGCTAATGCTCCATGGATTATCAAGTTGGGCTAAAACCCATAGGATGCTCCATGGTGGTTATAGAACCCATGGGTCATGGAAATGAAAGGTCATGACAATTAGGGTTTACATGGTGTAACCCTAATTGTAACACACTATATAAGGATCCTTATGTTCACCAAAATCGGCACTTAAGCAAGAAAGAAGAGGGCTAGACGATTTCAAGAAGTGTGGCATTTCTCTCAAGTTTATTCCAAGTGCATTTGGTGTTATGTGAGACATTTGAGGCATCACACTTGGGGTGCTAGGCTCTCAAGGTTATCAAGGAATCCAAACTACTACAATGTATGTTTTTCTAGCTTACTTTTATGTTTAAAGTTCCCCATGTATGCTAGATAGGATTATGAACCTTGGAAAATCAATTTTGCATGTATCTTAGTCAAACATAGATCCAAGGTTTCTAGGGTTGCATGTACACCTTAGGAGTGTTAGAATGCTCAAAACCCTACAGTGGTATCAAAGCCTAGGCATGTTTGTTTGATACTTGATGCAAAATAGCTGAAAAAGTCGAAATTCTTGTTGTCTGCACAGGGGACTCACCGAGTCCATGGGGGGACTCGACGAGTCCAAGCGTATCTTCAACCAACTCGGCGAGTCAGTTCTTGCACTCGACGAGTTGGAAATGGACAAGAAACATTACCCTAAACTGTTTTGATGTTTTAAAACTTGTTTTAGATGGAGTAATGGTTGTTCTAATCCATTTACAATGGCTAATATCAAAATTCCATGTTTATATGTGTTCATATGTTCTTGAAATTTTGATATGAATATTCATGTTCTTATGAGTTCTTGCAAGATCATAGGAATTATGTGCTATTGATTGATAGTTAATTCATGATCATGATGTGTTTTAATGGAGTCCATAACTTGTCCTCAAGTTATGGATAACCAAAAGTCACTTTGTAATAAATCCATTAAAAGAACACATAAGTTACAAAAAATGAAGAGTCTTCATTTTTAATAAACAATAACTCATAAGTTATGA
The DNA here is from genome assembly GCF_052849685.1 of Lactuca virosa. Taxonomy (NCBI): domain Eukaryota; kingdom Viridiplantae; phylum Streptophyta; class Magnoliopsida; order Asterales; family Asteraceae; genus Lactuca; species Lactuca virosa. The sequence continues at coordinate 398,429,336 of NC_136430.1, read as the reverse complement.
ATTGAAAAGTTTAATAAAGTTACAAAACTTGCCCTCAAGTTTTGGAACATGTAAAGTCATCTAGTAAACTTTAGTTCCAACCCCTAGAATTTTAAAAGTTAAAATTCAACCCTTATACTTTATAATATTATAAGCTAATAATATATATATATATATATATATATATATATATATATATAAGATCTAGTCGTTTTACCGTTAGTAGGCCTCATTCACGAAGCCGGTCTATAAGGGGGTATAAGGTTGTTGCCTATAAAATGGCAGCTTAATGGGTGTCCACTCTCACCCACCGCTTCCTTGACTGGTGGAGGGTCGTTAGCCGAACGGGTAGGACAATGACTTAAAAATTCTCATTAAAAGTATAATTTTTATCATAAAGTAACTAAATGTTTTTTATAAATTCTCAATCTTAGTTACTTTAGGAAAAATGTGAATAAGGTGCTAACCCATGAAATTACACTTTGCACTTTGATTAAATCGTTAGTGGAGCGTGTGTGGTTAACCAGCACACTAACTTGGATTTAACAAGGTATGCAAAGGGTGACTTAAGGTTTTTCATAGGTCGGTGGAGCGCGTGTGGCTAACCGGCACATCGATTGAGTGAAAAACATTAAGGGTACCAAGTAATTTGCATGGTTACTTCACACCTTGTTTTGTGATCCTCGGCATACCAGTCACAAAACATGAAGGGCACACTCGAGATTGAAACATGCCATTGAAAAGTTCAATGAATCTCAAAAGAATCTAGGAGTTTCTAAAACCAATTAAAACCTAATAATTTAGATTTCGTTTTCATGGTGGAAATTGGTGAATCGTCATTCACCTACCTTTCAAATATGTTATAGCTTAGATTACAGCATCCCTCTTCTAAGTTATAATATGTTGTGATTGGATCCTAACCTTAATATTACATTTGGGTGTTTTATTAAGGACTATCTTTATATCTAATCTAAACTTGTTTTCTTCTTTTCAGATGTCAACCAACAATACTGCTTCTGGCTCAAACCCTACCGACTCCTTCTCTCTCATGAACCTTTGTGGGAGAGTCATATTTGATGGATCCAACTTTATGGATTGGATCAGGAACATCAGGATGGTCACTCGGTATGAGGACAAGGAATATGTTCTCGACAAGGAGCTTAAAGAACTCGAGCCGACTGCTACTCCTGAGGAGGTCGCTGAATATCAGGCCCATGAAAGGGATGCTACCAAAGTGACATGCATCATGTTGGCCACTATGACAGCCGAGCTCCAAAAGTCCTATGAGGACTACTATCGTTTTGAGATGCACCAGGATTTGATGGACTACTACCATCAGAGTGCTCGTCAAGAGCGATATGAGATCATCTCCTCCATGATAACAACCAGGATGAAGGATGGTGAACCCATCACTGGCCACATGCAGAAAATGCAAAGGTATGTGGACCGTTTGTTGAAACTGAATGTGAATTTCCCAGAGGAGTTGGCAATAGATATCATTTTGCACTCCTTACCTTCGTGTTATGATCAATTCCGCATGACATACCACATGAAAAAGGAGGAAGTTACACTCAACAAACTTCAAGGACTCCTAAAGACCGTTGAATAAGGTCTCAAAGGTAAGTCGGTTGTTACCACTCCTACTCCTAACTCCGCCCCTGTCCTGGCATTCGGGAAAAGTAGAGGGAAAAATAGGAAGAACCCTTCTAAGGGTACCAAGGGTAAGACCCTTGATGGCTCCTCTTCAAGTGGAACCAAGAAAGGTTTCGTCACTCCTTCTTCTGACCCAAAAGAGGCTGAATGCTTCTATTGCCATGAAAAGTCGCATTGGAAGCGGAACTGCCCAAAGTACCAGCAAGATATTAAGGATGAGAAAGTGAAACCCACCCATGCAGGTATTTACACAATATTGTCTAATAACTCACCCTATTCTAACTCTTGGGTCCTTGATACAGGTTGTGGAATCCGCATATGTTCTGATTTGCATGGACTAAGAAGAAGTGAGAATTTGGAGCATGGAAAGATAAACTTGATCATGGGGAATAGGAAAGCTTCACCTGTCACCAAGATTGGAGTTTATTCTTTGTTGCTAAGTAGTGGGTTTACATTAGATTTGAATAAATGTTGTTACTCGCCTGAAATGGCAAGAAATATTATTTCCTTTCATGCTTTGTACAAACAAGGGTTTACCTTTTCTTTTGATAATGAAGTTGGTGGAATAAATGCTTTCTTTAATAATGTTCTTTATTTTAAAGCATTACCTTGTGATGGTGTGTATGAAGCTGTGTCTGTTGTAGATAACCTAGGAAATAATGTGTTGTGTATTGATTCTTCTAATGATAACTTGGATAAAGCATCATTATGGCATTGTCGTCTTGGACATGTAAGCAAGAAACGCATAGGCCAACTCCAAAAGGATGGATTCTTGGAGTCATTTGACCTAAATTCAGATGATAGTTGTGAATCATGCTTACTTGGAAAAATGACAAAGTCACCCTTTACTGGATCTTGCGCAAGGGGTGAAGGTTTGTTGGATCTAGTGCACACAGATGTGTGTGGACCCTTCAAAACTGCCACAAGGGATGCTAATCGTTATTATGTGACTTTTACTGATGATTTTAGTAGATATGGATATGTCTACTTAATCAAGCATAAGTCAAAGACTTTTGAAAGGTTTAAAGAGTTTAAACAAGAAGTAGAGAATCAATTGGGCAGGAACATTAAGATGCTTCGATCCGATCGTGGTGGTGAGTATCTTAGTACAGAGTTCCTCGACTATCTTAAGGAATGTGGGATTGTCTCACAATTGACACCTCCCAGGACACCACAGTTGAATGGTGTCGCTGAGAGGCGTAATCGAAACTTGTTGGATATGGTTCGTTCAATGATGAGTCGAGCTTCGCTACCAATCTCATTCTGGGTGTATGCCTTAGAGAATGCCACCCATATCCTTAATCTAGTCCCTACAAAGAAAGTTGCCAAAACTCCTCATGAGATGTGGACTGGAAAAGTTCCTAATCTAGACCACATCAAGATTTGGCGTTGTGAGGCTTTCATGAGGCGTGAGACTCATGATAAGCTCGAACCTCGAAGTGAGAGGTGTATTTTCATCGGCTACCCACAGAAATCCTTTGGTTACCTCTTCTACAGACCCAGTGAGAATGTGGTCTTTGTAGCAAGGAGGGGTGTCTTTCGAGAGAGAGATTTCATAAGCCAAGGAAACAGTGGGAGGCAAATTGACCTCGAAGAAATTCAAGAGTTAAGTGGTGAAGGAACTTCAAACCCTAGCAGTCAACCTGAGGAGGAAACTCCTGTTGATCCAATTGACGAGTCTGTACCTCTGAGGCGTTCCACAAGGGTTAGGAATGCACCTGAGCACTACTATGGTTTCCATATTATTGCGGAAGGTGAGACACTTACCAGTAATGAGACACTGGTAAGTCTGGATGAACCTAACAACTATGCGGAAGCCATGGCAGGCCCCGAGACTGCTAAATGGAAAGAGGCAATGGACAGCGAGATACAGTCCATGTATGACAATCAAGTTTTGAACTTGGTTGACAAATGTACCAGGTCGTAAGACAGTTGGGTGCAAATGGATCTTCAAGAAGAAGTCTGAAATGGATGGTAATGTACACACGTATAAGGCGCGACTGGTTGCAAAGGGCTTTTCTCAAACTTCGGGAGTTGATTATGATGAGACCTTTTCACCAGTAGCAACGATTAAGTCTATTAGGATCCTGTTAGCCATTGCTGCATTTCATGATTATGAAATATGGCAAATGGATGTCAAAATCGCCTTCCTTAATGGAAGTTTGGCTGAAGATGTTTACATGTGTCAGCCATAGGGTTTTGTCAGTACAGAATACCCTAACAGAGTGTGTAAGCTTGAGAAATCCATCTATGGATTGAAACAAGCACCTCGCAGATGGAATCTTTGTTTCGATGAGAAAGTCAAAGAGTTTGGCTTTTCGAGGAGTGAAGATGAATCTTGTGTATATGTCAAGGCTAGTGGGAGTATAGTCAGCTTTTTGGTACTGTATGTAGATGACATACTACTCATAGGAAATGACATCCCAACCTTGCAGGAAGTGAAGTCCTGGCTTGGGAAGTGTTTCTCTATGAAAGACCTAGGAGAAGCTGCCTATATTCTAGGGATAAGCATTTTGAGAGACCGGAGTAAAAGACTAATTGTTCTTAGTCAGAGTACCTACTTGGATAAGGTGCTGAAGAGGTTCAGTATGCAAGATTCCAAGAAAGGAGAGTTACCCATCCAGAGTAACGCCAGATTGAGTAAGACTCAGAGCCCGAGTATCGAGGCTGAAATAGCAGAAATGAGTCGAGTACTTTATGCTTCTATTGTAGGCTCGATCATGTATGCTATGACCTGTACTCGTCCTGATGTAGCTTTTGCTTTGAGCATGGTTAGCAGATATCAGGGGAACCCTGGCAAGGCTCACTGGACTGCGGTAAAGAACATTCTCAAGTACCTGCGGAGGACTAAGGACTGGGTCCTTACCCTCGGTGGGAGTGATGACTTGAGAGTAGAAGGGTATAGTGATGCTAGCTTTCAGACTGATAGGGATAATTTCCGCTCTCAGTGGGGCTGGGTCTTTACCTTAAACGGAGGAACAATTACTTGGAAAAGTTCCAAGCAGGAGACAGTGGCTGATTCAACTTGCGAATCAGAGTATATAGCAGCAAGCGAGGCAGCCAAGGAGGCAATATGGCTGAAGAACTTCATTGGAGACCTTGGAGTTGTACCAGCTATAAATGAGCCTATGGAAATTTTCTGTGATAGTGAAAGTGCAGTTGCCTTAGCGAAAGAACCAAGGGATCACGGGAGATCCATACACATCGACAGAAAATATCATTTCATCAGACATCGAATAGAAGAAGGACTCCTCATGGCAAAGAGGGTATCATCGGATGAGAACCCAGCAGATCCCCTCACGAAGGGACTGGGTAGGGTTAAGCATCTCCAGCATGCGAGGCGCATAAGGCTGAAGGATGATATTAGTTTTAGTAGTTAGATAGCTTTGAAATGTGTAAAGTGTAATTGACATTTGATGATGAATAAAAGTTGTATTTATTTATGAGTAAAGTGTTGCTATCTTTTGTCAATCGTTTACTGTCATTTCATTTTGCATGTTTTGACTTCCAGAATAATTATGTTTGGTATATCATATTATTCGAATTCTCCACAGTCGGTCATATGTTGGAAGTAGGTATGAATCAAGACTGTCATGAGGTGGTTGTAGAGGTCTAAAATGTTGGACATGACTACAACACTCATGAGTGCTCATAAGTTATGAGTATTGGATTCAACCCACGCTCACTGGTATCACTTCATGGAATTTATCTCGAGTGATCGTGAGACGGTAATATCATATAAGTCTTCAAACCTAGAGATATGACTTGTTGCCTATGAGTTGGTTATGCATTGATCGTACGAAAACGCATTGGTAACTCGATGTTATAAAACGTACTTTTGTGTGTGATTCAAAAAGTAGCAGAACAAGCATATGAGTCGAAGTTTATATGTTCCTTCTTGGATTAGAAGCGATATCTGGGCCCCTCGATGATTTTGTGTTGACCCATGTACCGGGCCCGGTCAGAACTAAGTTGATGTGTTTAATTAAGTTCTATGTCAAACAAATCGGAAATCGAGAAACAAACTGCTGGACAATAAGTAAGACATTGTTCCATGTATTTGTCCGGCTGATATCTAGAACAGAAGATTATATGATCACTTATCTTAAATGGCGTATCATCATCATCTCAGTTCCGAGAGACCTTGAAAGAGCTACGATTGCTGATCGATTCCTGAAGTCATACTTGCAGTTATAGTTATTAGACTTATCCAAGTGGGAGACTGTTGGATAAGGTGTCTAAGTCCATAACTATTTCTGGTATGTACTTGACCCGATTTGGGATGGTCCATTTGGGTTGCATGGCATCATGCATTTGGATAGACTAAAATAAGAGAAATAACACTTATGTTTTATTAATATATTATAAGTTCTAATATATTAATAATATTAATTAATTAGTATTGATCAAGAATTAATTTGGAATTAATTAAGTGATCAAAAGAAGACTAATTAAATATATGGGTTGATTGTGTAAATCACTCATACTTGTATAGTGGGCTAATGCTCCATGGATTATCAAGTTGGGCTAAAACCCATAGGATGCTCCATGGATGCTCCATGGTGGTTATAGAACCCATGGGTCATGGAAATGAAAGGTCATAACAACTAGGGTTTACATGGTGTAACCCTAATTGTAACACACTATATAAGGATCCTTATGTTCACCAAAATCGGCACTTAAGCAAGAAAGAAGAGGGCTAGCAGATTTCAAGAAGTGTGACATTTCTCTCAAGTTTATTCCAAGTGCATTTGGTGTTGTGTGAGACATTTGAAGCATCACACTTGGGGTGCTAGGCTCTCAAGGTTATCAAGGAATCCAAACTACTACAAGGTATTGTTTTCTAGCTTACTTTTATGTTTAAAGTTCCCCATGTATGCTAGATAGGATTATGAACCTTGGAAAATCAATTTTGCATGTATCTTAGTCAAACATAGATCCAAGGTTTCTAGGGTTGCATGTACACCTTAGGAGTGTTAGAATGCTCAAAACCCTACAGAAACACCTCAACATGTACACTTTTTCATGAGTGTACGGTCGTACACTCATGGGCCGCACACCCATGGCCGTACTCACCCCTAGGGTGGCCGTACACCTCCCTCACTCAATCATATGTGATTTTAGCACTTAGTCCAAGTGTTTCCAAGTCCTTAGGGTGGGTTTCTATCATGTCTAGTCGAGAAATACCCAAATTTGAATCATATATGTGTTATTACATGATAATTAGGATCCAATTGTGTTCGAGGCTTCATTTGACACTCAGCATCTCTTATCGATCCTTCATACAAACCACTCAGTCGAGGTGAGTTCATGCCCCTACGCTTTTACAATTTTTAAACGTTTTTAAGGGGGGAATACAAGCCAAACACAAATGCTTTTGTGAACTAATACAAAAGAACTCTTAACAAGTATAAAACTCATGCAATTGATTCAGACTAGATTTTCATATATTTAAATATCTTATCCCTTTTGTACTATGTTGAGCATAAGGGACGTTTTCAACTTACCACCAAAATTGCATAGTTTTTCAGATTCAACATTCACATTATATACATGCAAACTATAATAGGTATAGTTTGGGTTTTTCAAATCATAACTTTTACGAATTCAGAGTTAATCACCACTAAACATATAAACTATGGCAGGTTTAGTTTATGGTATTTTTTACTACAAGGGCGTGGCATTTAATAATTATTTAAGTACAATTATTACCGTATACAGCATCCAACAGATTCTAATACAAGAAAACACTTTAGAATTGCATGTAAACTAGATTGTACAACATCGTGAGGATCTACTTCAAAACTATACCTTTAGGGTACTGAATTAAATCCTATCCTAGTATAACCAGAGTCTCCTGGAGGGAGAGCGTGATATTTGTGAATAGATCTATTCGGGATTGACAATCCCACACCTGAACTGCTAGCTACAGTTAGGCAGGCATGCCTGGGGTGACAAATGTCATTTAACCAACACTTGAAGAACGTTGTAAAGGTCTCTAGGTCATATCAAGCATGGTTATACGACTCACAATAAGTATAAACTAATCATTTGTTTACAGGATTTCACCCTTTAATGGTTTTATTTTAAGTAATAAACCTAATATACATACTGGTACTAACCAGGGTTTTCACACTATATGATACTCACATTACTGGTGGTAGCCAGGGATCTCATGCAAGTACTTTCAAATATAAGAATCGAATTCAATAACGAACTTACCATGGGCCTTAGGGTTTAAGGCTACTTTTCATTATTTAAGAAAATATTGGATTTTCTTGGAAACATACAACCTTCCTACAAATTTATGAATAAGATTTTTACTACATAACCTTGCTTATGAACTCACCAGCTTTATGCTGATACTCTTTCAAAACTGCTTGTATTCTCAGGAAATCAATAGACAGGTACCTCTCGGGATTTTGAGAAGTTGGAGCAACTAAAGTCATGTCTTTAAATTTTACTTTCATTTTTGATGTATTTAAACAAGGCTTAAACAGATGTAAACCTTTTCGTATATGTAATGGTTGAGTTTACTATGATTGCTATGATACAATGGTTGTGATACTATACATGACGTCATCCACCCCCGAATGTTTCCGCCATTCCGGTTTGGGGGTGTGACAGTGCTCTTGTGTATGATTCAACAAGTAGTTAGTACAAGCATATGAGTCGAAGTTTATTTGTTCCTTTTAGTCCTTGGAGGATTAAAAGCGATATCTTGGGCCCCTCGATGATTTTGTTTTGACCTATGTCCCGGGCCCGGTCAGAACTGAATTGATGTGTTCAATTGAGTCCTATGTCAAACAAATCGGAAAGCGGAAAACAAACTACTGGACAATAAGTACGACGTTGTTCCATGTATTTATCCGGCTGATATCTTGAACATAGGACTATGTGATCACTTATCTAAAATGGCACTTCATAGTTCGACAAGGTTTTAAGAGCTACGATTGCTGGTCGATTCCTGAAGTCATACTTGCAACTATAGTTATCAGACTTATCCAAGTGGGAGACTGTTGGATAAGGTGTCTAAGTCCATAACTATATTTGGTATGTACTTGACCCGACCCGGCATGGTCCATTTGGGTTGCACTTCACCGGAACAATTTGTATGGATAGTCTTTTGAGAATAGTATATTTATTATTTATTAATATATTATAAGTTATAATATATTAATATGAAATCATATTATTTAATTAGTATTGATCAAGAATTAATTTGGAATTAATTTAGTGATGAAAAGAGGCTAGTTAAATATGGATTCTAATAGTATGGGCCAATGTATTATTTAGGATGGGCTAAGCTTGCATGGAAGTCCATGGATAGTCCGTGGAGTTTTTAACCCATGGATCCTAAGTAAATGAAAGGTCATGGGTATTAGGGTTTACATAGATGTAACCATAATCCTCCATACTATATAAAGAAGTCCAAGGCTCTATAAATATGCACTAGTGTGTGAGACTTGAAGCATAGCTGATTTTGTGAGCTTAGTATACTCTCTCAAGAACTTCCAAGTTGTTGTGGTGATTTGTGATTACACTTGAGGCATTCACATTATTGGTGCTAGGCTCTTAAATCTCCAAGCAATCAACTACAAGAAAAGGCATGTATTTCTATCTAGTTTTTGTTGTATAAGAACCTACAATTGCATGCTAGATAGGACAATGCTTTGGAAATCAATTTTGCATGTATAATAGAGAAAACATAGTTCCAAAGCATTTAGGGTTGTATGTGCACCTTAAGGTTGTTAGGATGCTCAAAACCCATCAATTATGTGCACATGTTTGATGGGATTGGTATTGGGTTGAGGCAGGTCCTGCTTTGTGTTGTAGCCCAAGACACCCATGGTGGACCGGATAGACTGCAGACCCGGTTAGGGCATACTAGTCAGGCCGAAGGCCCGACGAGCGGTCTGGATAGGCTGAAGGCCCCAAGAGGTCGGTCCAGACGTGCCGATGGCTCGGAGAACGGTCCAGATAGACTGATGGCCTACGAGGCGGTCCAGTCAGACTGATGGCTCATTATGCATGTTGTTTTTGTTTATACGATATGGTTATATCTGTATGGCGTTGGTATTTTGGGGGTAACTCACGAAGCCTTCGAGCTTACATTTATCGATTATTGTTTCAGGTACTTCTGATGATCGCGGGAAGGTGAAGGCGTGATCGTACCGCTCCTCTTACTTTATGATTTTATGATTTGATTATGGGATACTCTGACAATATACTATTTTGAAAACAAGTTTTGTAATAATCATGGGTTTGAAATGTTTTAAAAAGTTTAAATTTGGCATGATTTTTTATGGGTGTTACACTTTAATAAGAGTTAAAGCATAACTCTTATTATTCAGAAGATGTATCCATGTGTTTCTGCTGTAATCATCCATAATTGTTAAAAACAATTTGTGGCCATCATGGGAAGTATGTTTATAGGGACCCCATATGTCAATATGAACTAAGTCGAAAATGCCCTTAGACTGAGATTGACTTGAAGGAAAAGGCAAATGACATTGTTTAGACTTAGAACAAATCAAACATGGAGAATCATTATGATAATCAGAAGGAACAAGTGAAAGGTTCTTTAGAGTTTTAATTGATGTATGTCCAAAATGATTATGCCAAACCATTACATCAGAAATGGATTTACATTTATTTGAAGAATCAAATTGTTTGAATACAGAAAAACTGAAAGACAAACTAGACTTCATGGAATGATGATGAAAAACATATAGATCATTGATGCGATTCCCTAAGATTCCAAGTGCAATTTTACTCTTCATCAAAGGTTCCTGCATTAAACAATGTCTATCAGTGAAGAGAAAAAATGTCTGAAGTTGAGATGCGAGCTTAGAAACAGATACAAGATTGTATTTGAATCTTGGAACATACAACACTTCGTGAAGAACAATAGAATCATGTATTTGGACATCTCCATAGAATTCAACTGAAGTATCATGTCCATCAGGCAATCCAATCATGTGAGGCTGATATAATTTGTGAAATGTAGAAAAGAGTTCTTTATTAGAACACATATGATCAGTTGCACCAGTATCAACAATCCATGACAAATGAGATTGTAACATACTGGATGATTTGTAAACATTTGATGCAAAATGTTTAAAGGAAAACTTCTTACCTTCTTTCTCCATAGCATCAATTTTCACTGAATTATTCACTTGACTTGTAGAAGAGGAAGCGATGTTGCTAGCATTAAGCAAATGAAGAAGATGATTGTATTGATCTTCAGTGATTCCAATATCAGGCTTGATAGTAACATTCTGAGCCATGGATTTAGATTCTTCCTTCTTTGCCTTTGTGAACTTGAAGTTAGAAGGAAATCCAATTAATTTGTAACACTGAGACTTCGTATGGCCATTCTTCTTACAATGATTGCAAACTAACTGTGTAACATCCCAAAATTCAAGACCAAAAATTTCGTTTTAATTAAGTAATCATATAAAACCATCAGTATAAAAACATTCATATTAATATCTCATGTCAAAACCAAAGTGTCAATAATCAAAAAATATTATCATAAAACCATATCAGAGTGTAATCCCAAAGATCTCATGTGCGGAAAACTATAGTTTGATGCGCTGAGATCAAGCCGGCTCCATTCCTTTGAAAACGAGTACCTGAAACCAAAACTGTAAACCGTAAGCACGAAGCTTAGTGAGTTCCCCCATCATACCACATACCATACAACCATATAACATACATACTTCCAGGCATATCTGGGTGCCCGACCTACCCCTTCGGTCCTCTCGACCGGTGACCTTGCCTAGCATATCTGGGCGCTGGCCTACCCCTTCGGTCTTCTCGACCGGTAACCGGGAGCTGGCCTCCCCTTCGGTATCTTTCAACCTGTAACCGGGGACTATTTCACCCCTACCACTACCACATAAAACCCTAGCATATAAACATAAATCACATACTGCCTAACATATATGGGTGCTGGCCTACCCCTTCGGTCCTGTCGACCGGTAACCGGGGACTATTTCACCCCTTACTACTACCACATAATATCATATCACATATATCATAATCTGGCTAGCATAGCTGGGTACTAAACTACCCCTTCGGTCATATCAACCGATAACCGGGGACTATTTCACCCCTACTATCACTATCACATAAAACCATATCATACTAGCACATAAACATAACAGGTAGTAGCAAACATAGACAATTATCACAAAGACAATCATCTAACTCCTACTGGTGGGCCGGCATTGTGGCCGTAGACCCACCCCTACTGGAAGGTAACTCACCTCACACTACTGAAGTCCCGTAGACACAATCCTAGCTGCTGGATGACAGCTTCCCCGAACTGTCAATATCAAACATCACCCAATTAATAATTGGGTTCCACTACATAACCATAAGTACGTACTTGGGGTCATTACTACATTACCCCATGCTTGGCTTTATTCAAGCCCAAGGCCCAATCCATAGGCCCAAAATTCAACTATGAGTCAAAGCCCATCAACATATTCTAGTCCATATGATTATTCTTGGATGGCCCATTAATAATAAAATCATCAAGGCCCAATAGAAAGGCCCAACAATAAACCCAAGTGAAATTAGGGTTTCACATAAAATGATGACTAGGGTTAAGTTTCCTACTTAACCCATTAAGGACTTAGTCCACTAAAGACTTAATCCATTAAGTCTAATATTGCTTAGATTAATTTTTGCCATTGATTATTATTTAATATCTTAAGTTATTAAATAATTCCCGTGTGTCCCGGTTAATTCCCCAAATTAGGGTTTTATTGGCATTAGGGTTTTCCAAACCCTAATTAGGGTTTCCAACCCAAATACTACCCATTTATCAATTTGTTGGGCTTTTAGGTCAATTAGGGCTTTATTGGGCCTATTAGGCCTACTAGAACATCATTAAGCCCATTAGGGTTTTATTGGGTCAATTAGGGTCCATTAGGGCTTACAAGGCCCACTAGGGTTTTAGTTCCTTGTCCAAACACCCCAAACTATTCGCTATCCAACAAGGCACACCGCCACCCGACACGGCGGCCGGTGGCGGCAGCCACCACCCTAAGGTGGTGGTTTGATTTTTCTTTTCATTATTCAAATTCGTTACAATTTACAATGCAAAATCCGATGTCACACACACACACTAATATAGACACACACGCAGCCACCCTAGCGGTGGCCGGCGGTGACACATGGTGGCAGCCACCACCTCACGGTGGTGGCGGTGGCCCTTTTCTTGCTCTTCCGGCTATACAAATCACACATAATGCACATTAAAAGAAAAATCACACACCACACAATCCACAGCCACCAGGTGGCGCATGGCGGCGACGGCAGAACCCTCGAGAGGCGGCAGCGGCGGTTTTGACGGCGGCAGAGAGTATTCACGGCAACAACAATGACGAAACCACCAACCGCAAACTCGACCGGTCATGGCGGTTCTTCTCCAGCTACGCGCGACGGCAGTTGACGATGGGGTCGAGGAAGAGACGAGGAGGGTGGAGACGGCGATGAGGCGCCTTCTCGCGTCCTCGTCGGCGACTGGAGTAGCAACGACGTTTCTCGGTGTCTCCGGCTTCAACAACAACTGCGCAAGGCAGCAACAACCTTGGTGGCTCGACTTGTCTCGGTGGTTTTGGCTAGAGTGAATCGTCGGCGAAGGGAAATGGTGGTGGAACCGTGAGCGACGGAGGCAGTGGACATCGCACTCCCGTTGCTCTCCACCCATGCATCCGCGTTCGAAGCTACGACTCCAGCGGTTCTCTCTCTCTCTCTCTCTCTCTCTCGGATAATAACGACGTCCGGTGGTCGTTGGCTGATCGGGAACGTGGTGGCGACGGTTCCGGTGAGGGGGCATAAGGGGGGTGACGGCTGTTGGGAGAGTTAGGGTTAGGGTTTAGGAGGTAACGGGTTTATATACCCGGATCTTTTATGCTCTTTCCCATAATCGCAGAGATGGTCCCTCTCTCTATTATTCTTTCCAAATAAAGTCTCGAATTTACCATATCTACCCTAATTTCATAAATTCTTTACAACTCCAATCCAGAATTTACCCAACAGCCCCTGGCTCTCCAAAATCCTTCATAATAAGTCCCAGAAGTTACCATTTAGTCCCTGCCTTCATTAATACTTACAAATTAAGTCCGTATTTACACTTTTAACCCCCAATCTCTTAAAGTGTAACAATTAGCTCCTCAAGATCAACCTTTAAAATATAATTATTTATTTTAGGGCTACTATTCGTTCATTAATTTATTTATTTATCTAATAAATAAACAGGGTGTTACAAACTGTTTCTTGTTATGTTGAACATCTGATGAAACATGCATAACTATGGAGTCAAGATTGATCTGAGAATTATTGGTGATACCTCTTTGTTGTTCTTCTTGAATGATTAAAGAATATGTAGTTGAAACATTAGGGAGAGGCTTCATCATCAAGATCTGTCCACGAAGAATCTTGTAGCTATCATTTAAACCCATCAAAAGTTGAATTAGGCGTTGTTCTTCAAGGAATTTATGAATAGCAGCAGCAGATTCACATGAGCATGGAGGAAAATTTTGAACAAGTCGAAGTTCATCCCAGAATTTTGTCAATTTAGTAAAATACGATGAAATTTTTTAGATCCTTGAGATATAGAGAAGATTTTTTTTGTTGAATTTGATAAATAAGAGCTCCATTGGACTGCTCATAGCGTTGATTTAGCTCATTCCAAATTTCAGAGGCAGTTTGTAAGAACAAAACACTTTCAGCGATGTTCTTTGACAGCGAATTAAGAAGCCAGCTAATCACCATAGAATTAGCTCTGTACCAATTTGGATAATTGGTTGAAGTAGTGAGAGGCTTCGAAATGGTTCCATCAACGAACCCTAACCTTTTCTTCGCTGATAGAGATATGATTACAGATCGCTTCCATGAATTGAATCCATTTCCATCAAATGGAGTGTTAACAAGCAAAAAATTCGGATGATCAGATGAACCTATGAAATAGGGACTTGAATGATCAATAGCTGAATTGAATCCTGGTTCAGCCATTGAAGATGAAGAATACGAAAAACAGAGAGCAAATTTGAACAAAAAAAATCAAGAACAAAAGAATGAATCACTTCTTATCTGATACCATGTTATCAGGAATGAAATAGAGAAAGAAAGAGATTGTAATGATCTGTATTCATTGATTGTCAAAGAAAGATACAAATACAATATATATACAAGAAGAAATAAGAACTTCAACTACTTAACTGATACCGACTAACCAACTAACAAACTAACTAACAATGAACGGTTAAATTACTAAATTGCCCTTGATTAGTTGTAACACCAATCGCCACCGCCATCAACACATATTGTCCATTCTCTTCTTTCAGCCTCCTTGTAATACTCCAATTACACCCAACATTTTTACTGGTAAACCTCCTCGTCACCGGTGAAACTCACCGATGATACCCCTTCCTTCTAGATGAATCACCTGCATCTGTTATACTTAGTACTTACAATATCCATGGAGAAAGTTTCCATCGAAGGCCTGATCGTTTTAGTTTCATAATCTAAACTCTGATAAAGACTCAAATCTATGTTTTTTTCTCAATTTCTATGTTGTTTACTTTTTTTTTAAGAATCAACAATCAAAGAGAAATTTTCATAGAGATAGAAAGAGATACATGTATAGGGGTTGTCTAATGAAATGACAGTGTTAGTGATGATGAATAGAGATGAAAAAGTTATTTGATTCCTTTTCTATTTTTGTGATTATATATTAATATTTAATTTATAAATATTGTTTGAAAATAATATGTGATTTGTAAGGATAATAAGTGTCACACCCCCAGCCATCGGCGGAAACACCGGGTAGTGTAACGTTATTCTTCGTATCACAGTTATATAACATACATTGAACAGTACTAAAGAAAATACATACCTTTTGGTGATAACTGAAAGTTACATAACTGTTTTTCTAGAACCTATTACATAATATCCGACTATGGCATACTTATTAATGAACAGAAAGGTAATAGTAAAACTTCTTCTGTTCGAATACATACCAGCTTTTCAAGTTCCTGAAAACACATGCATTTTAAAATACGTCAACATAAAGTTGGTGAGTCCACAGGTTTTGACTCCATAAAATAATACATTTTCCACATTCAAAAGTATAATTTTTGAAAGTATCATTTTGACTCTCCAACATTTAGTATGTATATTAGGTATAATAGTTTACTTATCAATTAAGTGTTATACCTAAACATTCCTTAATCCTAAGGTATAAGTAGGGGAAACTTATACTTAACATTAATACTTGTATACGACAAAGTATAATGTTTCTAACAATTTGCTACCATGAGCCTGTAACCGCTGCTATGACATAATACCTCTGATAGAACACACTCATGATTTACCATGAGAAACAAACACACTCATGATTTACCATGAGAAACAACACCGTACGCTTTATCGACGCCGGAACAATAACAAATAAAAGGATAGTTCATCACTTGCTTTTGGTTGACTGTAGCTAACAGTCACAAGTGGGGTGGTCAACCCGTATACTAATTATACACGACTTCCTCGCTCACACGGGATTAACGGTTACAGTTTAGAGGATTTCCACTAAGATCCCCAATCTTAGTTGATGAATACAATTACTCATGTAGACTTTGACGGCTTCCTATAGCTCTAACAACAAAAGCATCTTTATGTCTAAAACCCTAAGTTACTAGACTATGCTTTTAAACATTACTCCTAACTTCATAATATTTAGGCAGTATAACAGCTATATCTTGAAGTAAAACCAGGTTTTATCTTGACCTAAAACCAATAATAACAACATATAACGTTCCTAGTTTTATCTTGACATAAAACTATCAATAACAATACTAAGTTTTATCTTAACATAAAACTAACAATAACAACGTATAACATATCCAATTTTATCTTGACATAAAACTATTAATAGCAACATACTTTATAACTTAACATATAAATCTTCCGAATATAACTTCGGAACTATATCGCACACAACATATATATAGAATCTTAAGTATAACTCAAGATCTACATTAGTAAATTAACATACTGATAAGTTGATAATAGTTGTATATATTCAAAATATTATATTTAGAACAACTATACCCCGGCTATTATAACTATATACTACCATATAGATATAATAATAACATATATATAATATCTAGCATGCGTTTTCCCTCGAAATATTAGAAAGTGGGGCCGTGAAACTCACCCTGGTAGCGTGATTTTATGTTATCTAAGCAAAAACGGTCAGCGTACGAGGTCGTCGGGACTCGGGATGCAAAATGGCCTCCAAAAACGAGATAAAGAGAAGAGTTTAGGTGTGAGAAGTGTTAAGGTCGAATTTGCTATTTATAGGCTGATTTTTGGCCATTCACGACGTGAACCAAGCATGCTCACATCGTGAGCTCGATCCTGCTCACTTCGTAGACCCGCCATTTGGTCCCTAGCTTCGGATGGTGTCCCTTTGACTCCTCACGTCGTGAAAAACTCCTTGTTCACGTCGTGAGTTTGGATCTTATGCCCTCGCAGCCTCGTCATACCTTCTAGATCCGAAATGTGGCGGTTTGAGTCCTCACGTCGTGAGTTTTTATGCTCACGTCGTGAGTTCAGTCAAATTAGGGTTTCTGACAGCGATATCTTCGGAAGGCCATAACTTTTGCATACGAACTCCGTTTTTGACGTTCTTTATATCCACCCGTAGGTATTTACGAGTACTACAACTCTTTTTTAGACTTAAATAGCTAATTTTAAGTCTATTTTAAATTCCTCTTATTATAGAGATTTATAGTGTTCGGTTTATCATAACTTCTTCATGCGAAGTCAGATTCAAACATTCTCTATATTTTTGGGATCGTATGGATGTATACTTTGAGTTGTATTATAAAGAAGATTCATATTTGTATTAGAATTTATCATGAACTACATAACACTCTTACCACATTACTAGGTTAACATAATCACATTACATGATTGGCATAATCACATGTGATTGTCTATTGACCTATTTTGACTAGTGTTACATTCTCCCCCCGTTAGAATAATTTCGTCCAGAAATTTATCTTATGGATGGGGTTTCGTTAAACAGTTGGGGGTATTTTTCTTTCATCTAATATTCACGTTCCCAAGTAAATTCAGGTCCTCGCAAAGAGTTCCATCGAACTTTCACTATGGGAATACGACTTTGCTTTAATCGTTTGACTTCTCGATCCATAATCTCAACAGGTTCTTCTACAAAGTTGAGTTTCGTATTGACTTGTATCTCTTCGAGAGGTATAACAAGAGTGTGATCGGAAAGACATCTTTTGAGATTTGATACGTGAAAAACATCGTGCACATTACTTAGCTCTTGAGGCAACTTATGTTGGTATGCGACGGAACCAATTCTTGCCAGAATTTCAAAAGGTTCTATATATCGTGGGTTTAGTTTGCCTCGTTTCCCGAATCGAATTACACCTTTCCAAGAAGAGACTTTCAACATTACTTTATCTCCAACTTGGAATTCTAAAGGCTTACGTCTTATGTCAGCATAGCTCTTTTGACGATCACGTGCAGCCTTTAATCGATCCTTAATTTGCACGATCTTTTCAGTTGTCTCGTGGATTATTTCTGGTCCAGTACGTAAGGTATCGCCTGTACGTTCTCTGGCCATCTGTGTATCTCTAACTTCTGCCCAACACACCGGGGAACGACATTTTCGTCCATAAAGAGCCTCAAATGGTGCAGCCTTGATGCTGGTGTGATGACTATTGTTGTAGGAAAACTCAATTAATGGTAAATGAGTATCCCACGCATTTCCAAAGTCTATTACACAGGCTCGGAGAATATCTTCTAAAGTCTGAATGGTTCTCTCACTCTGACCATTAGTCTGTGGATGGTAAGTGGTACTCATGTCTAGACGTGTTCCTAAGGATTTTTGTAGAGATTGCCAAAATCGTGAAGTGAATCTACTATCTCGGTCAGAAATAATAGAATTTGGAACACCATGCAATCTGACAATTTCCTTAAGATAAACTCTAGTCAGCTTCTCCATCTTGTCGTTCTCCTTAATTGGTAAGAAATGGGCGGACTTAGTCAACCTATCGACTATCACCCAAATAGTGTCGGACCCACGAGGAGTTTTAGGTAACTTAGTGATGAAGTCCAATGATATCTGCTCCCATTTCCATTCAGGTATTTCCGGTTGTTGAAGTAAACCTGAAGGTTTTTGATGTTCTGCCTTTACTCTAGAACAAGTCAAACATTTACTCACATAAGTAGCAATTTCAGCCTTCATGTTTGGCCACCAATAATGTACTTTTAAATCTAAGTACATTTTGTCAGAACCTGGATGCACGGAATATCTGGACTTGTGGGCTTCTTCTAAGACCAAGTCCCTGACTCCACCGAACCTAGGCGTCCAAACTCGGTTCATAAAGTATTGTATTCCGTCATCTTTTCGTATACGTTGCTTTTCCATTCCTCGCAAAGCTTCGTTCTTAATGTTTTCTTCTTTTAGAGCCTCAAGTTGAGCTTCTCTAATTTGTGCGGTAAAGTTAGAATGGATAGTTATAGTTAATGCTCGTACTCGTCGGGGTTTAATATATTATTTCCGGCTCAAGGCATCTGCTACCACGTTTGCCTTTCCGGGATGATAACGAATCTCACATTCGTAATCATTCAACAATTCAACCCATCTTCTTTGTCTCATATTAAGATCTTTTTGGTCGAAGATGTGTTGGAGACTCTTGTGGTCGGTAAAAATAGTACACTTAGTACCGTATAAGTAATGTCTCCAAATTTTTAGTGCAAAAATTACAGCTCCCAATTCAAGATCATGGGTAGTGTAATTATTCTCATGCATCTTAAGTTGTCGTGATGCATAGGCGATAACTTTTCCTCTTTGCATCAACACACATCCCAATCCTTGATTTGACGCATCGCAGTATACAACGAAATCTTCTGTTCCATCTGGAAGGGATAGGATTGGTGCACTACACAACATTTGCTTCAGTTTCTGAAAAGCAGCTTCTTGTTTGTCTTCCCAGTTGAACTTCGAATTCTTCTGGGTTAGTGTTGTAAGTGGCTTGGCTATTTTGGAGAAATTCTTTATGAATCTACGGTAATAGCCAGCAAGTCCTAGGAATTGACGCACCTCTGTTGGCGTCTTTGGTGCTTCCCAATTCCTGATTGCTTCAACTTTGGATGGGTCAACATGAATTCCTTCGTTGCTAACTACATGACCTAAAAATTATACTTCTCTAATCCAAAACTCACATTTGGAGAATTTAGCGTATAACTTTTCTTTTCTTAGTAGTTCCAAGATTATTTGCAGGTGTTGACCATGTTCTTCCTTGGTTCGTGAATATATCAATATATCATCGATAAATACGATCACGAATTTATCCAAGTATGGTTTGCAAACACGATTCATGAGATCCATAAACACTGCTGGGGCATTGGTTAATCCAAAAGACATAACTAAGAACTCATAATGACCATAACGTGTTCTAAATGCTGTTTTTGGAATGTCGTCTTCTTGTACTCTGAGTTGATGGTATCCTGATCTAAGATCTATCTTTGAGTAGTAGCTGGATCCTTGCAGTTGATCGAATAAATCATCAATTCTCGGAAGTGGATAACGATTCTTGATCGTTAGCTTGTTTAGCTCCCGATAATCAATACACATTCGAAAGGATCCATCCTTCTTCTTGACAAACAAGATTGGTGCTCCCCAAGGTGAAAAACTTGGTCGGATAAAGCCTTTATCAAGAAGTTCTTGTAGTTGGCTAGACAATTCTTGCATTTCAGATGGAGCCAACCGATAAGGAGATTTCGCTACTGGTGTTGCTCCTGGAATTAAATCGATTCGAAACTCGACTTGTCGGACGGGAGGTATTCCAGGTAGATCTTCAGGAAACACGCCAGGGAAATCACACACTTGAGGTATGTCCTTGATTTCTTTTGTCTTTCTCTTCCTATCTACAATGTGGGCTAAGAATGCGCAACATTTCTTATGTAGATATTTATGGGTCTTAGTAGAAGAGATGACTTTGAGGTTCTTCCCAGATTTATCACCATAGATAATCAAGGCTTCGCTGTTTGGTAAGGGTAGTCATATGGCTTTCTCATGACATAGAATTTCGGCGCGGTGTGAAGATAACCAATCCATGCCAATTATGACATCAAAACTATCGATAGGCATTGGCATGAGGTTGACGTGAAAAAGGTAGTTATTAAGAGTTAACAAACAGTTTTCTAGGATTTCATGTGTTTTCTCAGTTTGACCGTTAGCGATTTCTACTTCATAGATTTCTTTTAATCTGCTAGAGTTATGACTTAACAATTTTCTAAATGTTGGAGTTATAAAACTTCGATCTGCTCCAGAGTCGAAGAGTATAGAAGCATATAAATTATCTATAAGAAACGTACCAGATACGACCGAAGGGTCCTGGATAGCCTCTCTGCTTCCAATTACAAACGCCCTGCCACGTCCTATGCCTCCCTGACTCCTTAACTTTGGACATTCTTTCTTGATATGTCCAACCTCCCCACACTCATAGCATTTTCTTCCTTCACCACGGCCTGTCCCATTATTGGTTTGTTGATCGACTGTTGCAGGTGTTGTGCTCCTGCAGTAACTAGCAGTATGCCCCTTTTTCTTGCACTTCATGCAGACAAAACAGTCACTTGGATGATGACGGTTGCACTGATTGCACCATGAAGATTTTGGTTGTGTAGGTACTGCTGTTGTGGCTGCATAATTAGTACCACTTCTTGTCTTTTCTCAGATGATTGTTTGGGATTCTTCCTATTAAACTTGCGCTTGTTTGTTCTAGATTTGGGAGACTCAGCCTTTGAGACCACTTATGTTCCTTGGATCTCTATGAGGGTTAGCTGATGAGCTATCCTCTTGGTGCTGTCATAATCTAGCGGACACATTACAACAAGATCATTAAATCTAGCGGTATAAGCTCTTATCTCTGAACCCTTCATGGTTAGGGTCCACAATTCTTGTTCCAGTTTATGTATCTCCTCCCTAGGACAATACTCCTCTACTAGCATCATTTTTAGCTCCTCCCATTTCATGGAATTTGCAGTATCAATTCCCATGGTATTCACATGGTTGTTCCACCAGGTGAGTGCTGCATCAGCGAAAGTACATGTTGCAAATCGTACTTTACAATCATTTGGACAAAAGCTTATTTGAAAGACGGACTCTGTCTTTTCTATCCACCTCGTCAAATTAACTTCCCCTTCATTTCCATGAAAGCTTTTTGGCCTGCAATTCGTAAAATCTTTGTAGGTACATGTTCTAGTGGTCCCTACATGGCCTTCATTTCTAACTCCATCTCTTGTGACATTAGATAGAGCCACAACAATTCTTTGAGCTATGATTTCTTCAAGTTGTACTGTACTTATTGAGGGGTTTATTTCTGGTGGTGGTTGTGGTTGTTGTTGTTGTGGTGCTGATGGTCGGTTAGGGTTTAGCCGATTACTCCTTCTAGGCATTTTGTTTTAGTTCCTATTATAAATAATAAGAATTTTATGAGTTTTGTTAATCATTTAATACACGAGTACTAAATACTCCAGTTATTATTCACAGTGTAAAACGTAATAGACAACATAATGATTACTGTAACATATGCTTCATATTATTACCAGTGGTTACATCAGTTTATTTAGGTTATAAGAGAAAAGTTTCTATAAACATTGCAAAATTTGCAAGGTTTTCTACATCCTTGCTATAAACTTTCCTCTTTTCGCCTTAACTAGTCTGATTTTCTCTATTTACATAACCACTAGTTGGAGCTTATCTACCAGAAACCTAAGTGATGCCCCAGCACGTCGGTGACATTAACCACTTGCTCTTCAAGTGCTTGAGTTCTCTGCTCAAGACTTCCCGTGCGTTCTTCATTTCTTGAGGTTTGATTGTAGAGCTCTAACTCTGCAATCCTGGCATCGTGAGTAATCATGTCATTATAAGCAAAATTTATACGATGATGGACATCCATCACCGATTCCTGATCTCGTGTCATTTGTCCTTCTAGCCTTCGCACTCTTCCAGAGAGGTGAGTAGCCCTCCCTTCGACAATTTCCATTTTGTCTTCAATTTTGACACTTTTCTCAAACAATTGGGATAAAGTGTTATCTTCAGAAGAATGTGGGAGATGTGGTCGAGATGATTGACCAGTCTCATACATCTTGGCAGCTCTTTCTTCCGCCACCCACCTATCAACGGTTTGTGCGATCCGTGCAGGTTCATCTTGAACTCTATGACTTCCTGAAGATGTCGCCTTCTGACTCTTCTTAATCTTTGGCCATATCGGTATGGATTTACGTGCCGTGCGTTTCATTTTTACTCCTCCTGGAACTTTATGGTAAAGAGTGTTCAGTGGTGGTAAAGATGATGTCACCGATTCTGTCTCCTCCATGGATTCGCTTTCTTCCATTGGTTCACTCTCTTCCCATTCGTTGGAGGGTAAAGGTGCTCCATCGTCAGAAGGTATTGGATGAAAGGTGGTTGGATTTATAGGGTAGTAAGGATCGCCTACCATCATGGGGAATGAAATTTCCTCTTCTTCATCCGTATCCTCGATGATTATCCATTCTCGTGAATGTGCCATGTCGAATTCCTATACGTTTTGGATCACCAAGAGTTTTAGTCTATCAAATATTACTCCCAAATTAAATAGTTCATATGATCTGATCATAATAAAATGTAGTTGCGCACCTACACCTAGTTGTGATAGGATATATGCACATATAAACTTTAGTTGGAATATTTGATCTAAATCCTTGAGATCAAAAACATTTCGGGTATTAAGGTGTATTCTCATCGCGGGTCTGAGTCTTTACATATGACTCTATATTCTTATTTATTGTATTCATGCTTTAATTATTGTTTGTTACTTCAGGTCTATCTGATAAGGCTCCGGCCGGTCAGGACAGTCGAAAGGGCAGGATCATTTTAGCATATAGCCGTTCTGAAATCCAGCAACCCAAATCGACATGTCTATCCTTGTCACCGCTCCCGTAAGTAGTCCTTCAGTAGAATAATTAATAATACTTTTTATTTATAGGTTAAGGGATATACCTAAACCTAATAGAGTAAGCCCTAAACTATAGACGTGCTTTCCTAAGAAAGTACTAGTTCACTATAGTTAATAGCTCTGATACCAATTTCTGTCACACCCCCAGCCATCGACGGAAACACCGGGTAGTGTAACGTTATTCTTCGTATCACAGTTATATAACATACATTGAACAGTACTAAAGAAAATACATACCTTTATTGATAACTGAAAGTTACATAACTGTTTTTCTAGAACCAATTACATAATATCCGACTATGGCATACTTATTAATGAACAGAAAGGTAATAGTAAAACTTCTTCTGTTCGAATACATACCAACTTTTCAAGTTCCTGAAAACACATCCATTTTAAAATACGTCAACATAAAGTTGGTGAGTCCACAGGTTTTGACTCCATAAAATAATACATTTTCCACATTCAAAAGTATAGTTTTTGAAAGTATCATTTTGACTCTCCAACATTTAGTATGTATATTAGGTATAATAGTTTACTTATCAATTAAGTGTTATACCTAAACATTCCTTAATCCTAAGGTATAAGTAGGGGAAACTTATACTTAACATTAATACTTGTATACGACAAAGTATAATGTTTCTAACAATTTGCTACCATGAGCCTGTAACCGCTGCTATGACATAATACCTCTAATAGAACACACTCATGATTTACCATGAGAAACAAACACACTTATGATTTATCATGAGAAACAACACTGTACGCTTCATCGACGCCGGAACAATAATAAATAAAAGGATAGTTCATCACTTGCTGTTGGTTGACTGTAGCTAACAGTCACAAGTGGGGTGGTCAACCCGTATACTAATTATACACGACTTCCTCGCTCACACGGGATTAACGGTTACAGTTCAGAGGATTTCCACTAAGATCCCCAATCTTAGTTGATGAATACAATTACTCATGTAGACTTTGACGGCTTCCTATAGCTCTAACAACAAAAGCATCTTTATGTCTAAAACCCTAAGTTACTAGACTATGCTTTTAAACATTACTCCTAACTTCATAATATTTAGGTAGTATAACAGTTATATCTTGAAGTAAAACCAGGTTCTATCTTGACCTAAAACCAATAATAACAACATATAACGTTCCTAGTTTTATCTTGACATAAAACTATCAATAACAATACTAAGTTTTATCTTAACATAAAACTAACAATAACAACGTATAACATATCCAGTTTTATCTTGACATAAAACTATTAATAGCAACATACTTTATAACTTAACATATAAATCTTCCGAATATAACTTCGGAACTATATCGCACACAACAGATATATAGAATCTTAAGTATAACTCAAGATCCACATTAGTAAATTAACATACTGATAAGTTGATAATAGTTGTATATATTCAAAATATTATATTTAGAACAACTATACCCCGGCTATTATAACTATATACTACCATATAGACATAATAATAACATATATATAATATCTAGCATGCGTTTCCCCCCGAAATATTAGAAAGTGGGGCCGTGAAACTCACCCTAGTAGCGTGATTTTATGTTATCTAAGCAAAAACGGTCAGCGTACGAGGTCGTCGGGACTCGGGATGCAAAATGGCCTCCAAAAACGAGATAGAGAGAAGAGTTTAGGTGTGAGAAGTGTTAAGGTCGAATTTGCTATTTATAGGCTGATTTTTGGCCATTCACGACGTGAACCAAGCATGCTCACGTCGTGAGCTCGATCTTGCTCACTTCGTAGACCCGCCATTTGGTCCCTAGCTTCGGATGGTGTCCCTTTGACTCCTCATGTCGTGAAAAACTCCTTGTTCACGTCGTGAGTTTGGATCTTATCCCCTCGTAGCCTCGTCATACCTTCTAGATCCGAAATGTGGCGGTTTGAGTCCTCACGTCATGAGTTTTTATGCTCACGTCTTGAGTTCAGTCAAATTAGGGTTTCTGACAGCGATATCTTCGGAAGGCCATAACTTTTGCATACGAACTCCGTTTTTGATGTTCTTTATATCCACGCGTAGGTATTTACGAGTACTACAACTCTCTTTTAGACTTAAATAGCTAATTCTAAGTCTATTTTAAATTCCTCTTATTATAGAGATTTATAGTGTTCGGTTTATCATAACTTCTTCATGCGAAGTCAGATTCAAACATTCTCTATATTTTTGGGATCGTATGGATGTATACTTTGAGTTGTATTATAAAGAAGATTCATATTTGTATTAGAATTTATCATGAACTACATAACACTCTTACCACATTACTAGGTTAACATAATCACATTACATGATTGGCATAATCACATGTGATTGTCTATTGACCTATTTTGACTAGTGTTACAATAAGGTAATTTTATCTTTGAATATAGTTCAATACAAGTATTAACAAACACCAATTTAATAATTATTTTAGTTCTGTTATGTTATGTTCGGTCTTATATTGTTCATGGACCAAACGCTGCCTAAATGTTGGAAACAACATCAATAATGTATGTGTGGCTGTGTGCCTTGGCGTTTGCTTTCCCCCTTTATAGACAACACAAAAAGCATATCTCTTATCTTCTTCCTTATTTTATTTTTCTGATTAAGGTTTGTTTTGTTTAAGGTGAAATAAGTCGGTGGATCGGAAATATGTAGGAGATGGTGGTGCTTGGATGGTTCTCGGAAAAGTCAAGGCATTTGTGGTCTGTGTTCTTAGTGGTTAGTGGTGGAGATGCCAGATACGCAGATAAACCAATTTCTTTTCTTCTTCTTTTTTTCTTTTTCTAATTTGGGTTTGGTTTATATAAGGTGGAATAAGGGTGATAGATCAGAAATATGTAGGAGATGGTGGTGCATGGATAGTTCTTTGCAAAGGCAGGGACTCTATTGAGGTGTTCTCGGTGGTTAGTGGTGGAGATGACAGGTGGTATAAGGGTGGTCCATGGTGGCGAGATGTTTAACTAGAGGTGAAACAGACTCATGAAGATGTAGGAGTTGTTTTCAAGAAGTGAAGATGGTAAGGGTGTAAAGAAACAATGGTAACAGGGGATGTAGGGTTTTCTTCGTGGTTATAATGATTGTCTCTCACTAAGGTAGGGCAGACGGAAATGGTGTCAACTAGTGGTGGTTTGTGGTGGGTTGTGAAAGTGGTCGATGTAGAGATGCTCGACAGTGGTTAATGGCTGAAAAAATTGTGTGACTTGATGATTGTTGTGTACTCGGAAGCAAACAGGCGGCAAAGATGATGGTGGTTTAAAGGTGATTTTCCGTTGAGATTTTTTTTTTGGTGTTGTTTGCTTATTTGATGTGGTTTTCATCATTTTATGGTGCAACCTATATAGTTCCCAGATTGGTTTTTGGTGCGGTTTTATAACCACACCATTAAACGAGGGTATTTTTATGCGATATTTGTTGGTGCGGTTCAATACCCGCACCAACTAATCATTTTGACCATATCAACAAATCATTTTTGTACTAGTGCTTTTACGTCGGAGATGATCTAATTTTTAACTTCTGTACCGGACAACCTACAATTGCAGAAGTATCACATGCGTTATACGACCAATGCACCATCACCAACCGCACAACCATTCACAAGATCGGGCCCACCACCATCACCTTAACAAAAGCCGACACTCGCAATTAGATATGCATTATTCATTTCAAAATGTGCCATAAGTTAAGTCTCAATGTGAAATAGGAATATATAGTTAGGATTTGTGTATAAAATAAAATGATATAGAGTACAGGCTAAGGGTATGTTTCTTTTTTACTTAATCTACTTAATGTTTAGAAAACTTAATGGGTTAAGATATATATAGTTGTTTCTTTTTACATAATTTTAAGAAAATGACTTAATAAATAAAGTTAGGAAAATGATATCCTTAACATTAACATTAAGTTGTAGTTTCATGTCCATTTTTCCAGAAATATCCTCCTAACAGATCATGTTTCATGTGTTGCAATACTTGTACTTGTACTTTTTTTTCTAAAACAATCTATATTTTTAATTTGTTTACAATTTAAAAGTTTTTTAATGTGATGATGTATATTTTTAATTTATTATAGTTATCACATAAATGATCATTTTGTATATTTATATTTTATAACAATTATTAAAGAATGATCATTTATTATTTTTAAACAAGAGGGTAAAATAGTTGTTTATTTAGATTCAGAAAAGAAACAGCATTTATATTGCAATATTTTATGAGTTCGTATATCAGTTCAGTACACTTTATAAATTCAATACTTAACGAAGAAACAAAACGAGGGCTAACTATCATAATTCTTAAGAGATGCACGTTTGGCACGTTACATAAATGTATCGAATTTTATTTTGTGTTATTTAAAACGAGATGTAAGATTTTTTTTTCTAGGAAAATTTCACTATGAAATCGTTAATTCTATGCATCAAAATACTCATTGCACAATAGTAATTAATTTTCTTATAATACCATTCATTTTGTTCTAATTAAGAGACATTTATGATTTATACATATCTAGTTAAGATTCAAACGACTTTGTTGAACTACATGGCTAAGTATGTTACACTTGTTTATATATTTCAAAAACGGATAATGACTTAGAAGGGTAACATAGTTTAGGTTGTGTACACGTTTAGTCATTGAAGTTATTTTTTGCACAATACTACCATTAAACTTGTTTGATTGTTTACATTACATCCTTATGATCGGTTAGTGTAAGTTTTAACTGGTCATAAAGATCTAATGTGAACATTCCAAATAAGTTTAATGGAAATATATAAACAAAAAAACACAAGGGATCAAATGTGAATAAAACCTAAACTATGTTACCCTTATAAGTCATTAACCCTTTCTATAATAGTTTATTCACATCATTAGAGAAATGAGTTGATCATTTTAGGACCGATCTCATTGTTTGATGAGCCTTGTATTATTAGGTAGTTGGTCAGATATGACTAAGCCAGTTATGCTTAGTTGGAACTAAGATGAGCAACTAGACTGGACTTGGAACCGTTTAGACTAATAATAAGAATCGATAACTGGATTGGTTAGACTATACCGATTTCGGTGTATGTTCCAGTTTTCGGTTCAATACTGGTTGGAATCGACGCATCTTCTTATTCAATTGGTACAATTAGTCAACTAGTTAATAATTTGAGGTCAAATGATTAGAATAATACCAAATCAACCAACAAAAATTAACCCAATATATAAAGAAATAAGGTGTATATAGTCTAAATTGAAGTTCAAACAGTAAGTTCAACTGTTCAATGCTGAAAATAAATTCAGCTTTAATACCTTATGTTTCTGGACTCGTAACTCAATCAACATGTAACCAAATAAGTTGTTTATATAATCTAAAATAAAGTACACACAGAAAAACATGTGTTGAAAAAATTATGACATTCCGACTTCAAACGAATGAGTTATGACCGTTTAAAGAAGTTGAATGATTGAGTAGGTCCGAACTCAAACTGAAACACCTCTCATGCCGACTAGTTGAAAAACGGTTCAATGGCAACATAGAAGACGATCGAAGCTGCCAAGTCATAAGGATGTAAATTTAGGGGAATATATGAAACCGAATAACCGTACCAATTTTTAGGTTAACCAAACTGATATTTTTAAATTTTTCGTTTTGGTTAACCGAGTCGGTAAAATCTTTGATTTTTCGATTCGGTTACGATGTTTTGCTAGGTATGGTTAACCGAAAAACAAAATTTTATTTTCTATTTTTAAAACTAGTGTTTATGTTTAGTCGTTTAAGTTAATATCAAATTATTTCTTATAAATTTCTAGTTACAATTAATAATCACCGTATTATTTACATTTTCCATTTTAAACCAATAATGGTCAACATTAATATTTGTTATAAATATATATAAGTTGATATAGATTAAATTTGTTATTTGCATTTCATCACCATTTCACATATATAACTAAATATTTAACTATCTTTTATCTATTAATTAAAAATATACGTTTTTTGTATTGGTCGATATTATTTTCCATATTCCATGGATATTTGATAATTCATCATAATTTCATTATTAAAAGAAGCAACAATATAATTAAACAAATTATATTGATTATTCATTGTCATTCATTCTTTTTAGAAGATTTGGTTAATTGGTTAACCGGATAACCAAATCGAAAAAATCGGTTAACCAAATACCGATTAACCTGATTTTTCGGTTTATGTTTAGGTTCAAGAAATTAACAAACCAATAGCCTTGGTTAACCTTCCGAAATATGTTTTCGATTCGGTTAACCATCCATGAACACCCCTAGATGTAATGCCAACTGTCCAAACAAGTTGATAATGATATGTGAACAATCCAAAAAAGTTCAATGCTAATATCTAGGGATGAGCATCGGAACCGGGTACCCGTTTTTGGAACCGGAACAGCCTTGGAACTGCTGGTTTTGGAACTGGAACCGCCTAAGGCGGTTCCGGTTCCTGTTTTTTCGGAACCGCTACCCGCTGGAACCGGTATATATATATATATATATATATATATATATATATATATATATATATATATATATATATATATATATTATTTCATATAAATATGTGTGTTACTTAGACCGGTTCAGAATATACGATTTTGTCCGTCTTTGGTCCAAATTGATTTGATTTAGATCGAACTAAATTGCGGTTTTATCAACAAAAGTTAACAAAATTAATTTAACCGGGTCACCCGCTCCCGGAACCGGAACCGCCGGTTCCGGGACTGGTTCCAAACATTAAGAACTGCCTAGAGCGGTTCCGGTTCCGTTTCTAACTTTCTAGGAACCGCCGGTTCCGGTTCTCGCCAAATGAGGCGGGTACCCGCCTACGCTCATCCCTACTAATATCCAAACAAAAAAAACTTAATGGATTAAATGTGAATAAAACTAAACTATGTAACTTAGATCAACCGGTCATAAGGATGTAATGTGAACAGTACAAACAAGTTTAATAGTAATATATAAACAAAAAATAACTTCAATGACTAAATATGAACACAACCTTATCTTACCATTCTAAATCATTATCCCCACATTAATTTGGGTTTTGGTTAAAAACTATTCGATTTTGGATAATTCGGTGGGTCAGATTTATCTTTATTTTTATTTTTTTCAATTTTGGATATAAATTATCGAATTTTCATTATAATACAAAAAAAAAAAAAAATTGTTTTCAAATTTCCATCTCCGATTAATATCCGACGGATCAGATTTGTCTGCACCGGATAGTCTATAAACGAACATGGATCGAAAATATCCGGTTCCTATCTATTGTTGGATATACAAAAGTCTGAATCCAGTCTATCTGTCGAATTCTAGAGCCTGGAGGTGAGAAAATTTGATGGGTTTGGGCCCAACCAAAAGCGAAAGAATTCGAATTGCACGAGAGAGGGAAAATCTCCCGTTGCGATTTCAATTTCAAATTATATCATCCCTCTCATCTCACATCCACTCTCATTCAGCAATCAGCCATGGAAGACAAGTACGAGAAACTGGAGAAGGTAGGAGAAGGTACCTATGGAAAAGTCTACAAAGCCAAAGACATGCAGTCCGGCCAACTCGTCGCTCTCAAGAAAACCCGTCTGGAGATGGACGAGGAAGGCATTCCACCCACCGCCCTCCGCGAGATCTCCCTCCTCCAGATGCTCTCCAACTCCATCTACATCGTCCGCCTAATCGGAGTTCAACACATCCACCATAAAGGCAAACCCCTTCTCTATCTTGTCTTCGAGTATCTCGACACAGATCTGAAGAAGTTCATCGACTCCCATCGAAAGGGGCCTAGTCCTTCCCCTCTCCCTTCTTCTCAGATCCAGAGCTTTCTTTTTCAATTGTGCAAAGGTGTTGCCCACTGCCATGGTCACGGTGTTCTTCACAGGTATCCACTTATCTACTTCCCATCTCCTCCTTTAATTTTGTTTAATTTAATAATCGTTAGAAAAACAATTCAGAGATCTGAAGCCACAAAACTTGCTGGTTGACAAAGAAAAGGGGATTCTGAAGATTGCAGATCTCGGTCTTGGAAGGACTTTTACTGTTCCTCTCAAGAGTTATACTCATGAGGTTTTACTCGCCATCTTCTTCTTCAGTGATGTTGATTAGGTTAGAATTGGAATGTGAAAATTGATGTTTTGGTTTGCAGATTGTTACACTTTGGTACAGAGCCCCAGAGGTTTTGTTGGGATCAACTCATTACTCCACTGGTGTTGACATGTGGTCTGTTGGCTGTATCTTTGGTCAGTATTAATTCCAGATCCTTTCATTCCACCTTCTTATACCCAATTAATGTCTGCTTTTGTTCTTGTTCTTGTTCGTTATATTAGCTGATTACTGTTTTTTGTTTGGAGTTCTTGTTATTATCTCTAAAATAATATGTTATTCTGTATTCATACCAGTTTCTCAAGTAGGAACAAACCCACATGACATTGAAAGACTAAATTCTTTTAATTTATTTCTTGATTGTAGTCCATTGTGGGTTATTAAATAACCTTGATTATAATGTTTGACAGCTGAAATGGCAAGAAGGCAAGCTTTGTTTCCTGGTGATTCTGAGTTCCAGCAACTGCTTCATATATTCAGGTTTATACTTAATACATACAACTTTACATGAAATGATATGTTTCTCTGTTATCTCAAACCAGACAACATGAAGGGTGGCAAATTCTTTGCATTTTTCTAACTGTGATTCTTGAAGGATTTATTATATGAAGTGAAGAAGAAGGCAACATTGATTTTATTTCATTTTTGGTTTGTGGTTGCAGGTTGCTTGGAACACCAACAGAGGAGCAGTGGCCAGGTGTCACATCTCTAAAGGACTGGCATGTGTATCCTAGGTGGGAGCCCCAGAATTTGGCACGTGTTGTTCCATCATTGGAACCTGATGGGATCGACCTTCTATCGGTACTATATTTCTCTCAAACATCAAATTCTTTCTTTGAGTTGCGTAAAAGATTTATTTATTTTTTTGGTGAGATTACATGATTTTGTTGTTTTCAGAAAATGCTGAAATATGACCCTGCTGACAGAATCTCAGCCAAAGGTGCTATGGATCATCCCTATTTTGATAGCCTCGACAAATCTCAGTTCTGAACCACATCATCTATCTGATTGAGTTTCTAGTTTGAGGTTTCAAGTGAAGAATGTCATCATCACCTTGGTGATTATACTGTTTGATATACATTTTACAATATGTGTGTTTTGCTTAGTCTTAAGCTGTGTAGAAAGTGTGTTTCGAGTTTTATGTTAGTGAATTTACTAGACGCTTCCAAAGATTGGGTTGTGTTTAGACTAGTTCTCAATCTCTCGTTTGTTTGTGCAAAAGATTTGAATGTTTTTCTTTTTTCACTGAAAATAGTTATAGAAAACTTTTACAGTCGCAGCTAAACAACAAATAAAATGTTAATGAAGTAGAATGGTTGTTTTACAATAACAAGTTCATGGTTGAAGAAAGAAATAATGTTTAGTCAAGGAGAAGAATAAAGTGTAAAAGATTGTGTATGTAATATGTGCCAGATGATAGGAAACATATATAATATTTAAGTGAAAATAGTTTAAGAACTTCAACAAGAAAGAATACATCATTTTACAATAAAATATAAAGACAAAATTGCAAAAATGGTCCCTGTGGTTTGTCACTTTATGTGGGTAAGGTCCAAAAAAAAGTTTATTAGCAAAAAAGGTCCCTATTTGATGGTTTTGTTGCGGTTTTGGTCCCAACCTCGTTAAGTTTAACAGCATGCCTGTTAACTTTTGGCAAATGACAGATTTACCACTGGGACCATTTCTGCAGCTTTATCTTTCTACCAAACTACAAAGACCAATTATGCAATTTTTCTTTTTCATTTTATTGAATTATTATATATTAATTATTTTAATTACTTTTTTCTTTTTAACTTTTTTCTTATTGTATTATTTTTTTATTGGTTTATTATATATTAATAAATATTATTTTTAATATATTATATTTATATATTAATAAATATTACTTTTTATTATTAATTTTTTTAATTATTTTTATTTGAATTTCTTCTTTATTGCATTAATTATTTTTTATTAGATTATTATATATTAATAAATATTATTTTTAACATATAATATTTATCTATTAGTAAGTATTACTTTTTTGGATTATTAAATTCATTTAATTAATTTTTTTTTAATTTTTTTATTTCGTTAATTCTTTTGATTGGATTATTATATATTAATAAATATTATTTTTAATATATTATATTTATATATTAATAAATATTACTTTTATTATTATTTTTTTAATTGATTTTTTTAATTTCTTCTTTACTGTATTAATTATTTTTTATTGGATTATTATATATTAACAAATATTATTTTTAGCATATAATATTTATCTATTAGTAAGTGTTAATTTATTAGATTATTAATTTCATTTAATTATTTTTTTAAATTTTTTTATTGCATTAGTTCTTTTTATTGGATTATTCATTTAAATTTATTATTTTTATTTATAATAAATAATATTTATTTAATTGTTTTTATTTTGTTTTAATTTCTTTCTTTATTGTTTTAAATAAAAATATCAAACACTCCGGGTCAGCTCCTCCATTCGTTGCATTTTACCATCTTGCGTCGTCGTATCATCTCGCTGGAAATCATCGATCATCAACTACAGTCGGCCATTCTCGACGAAAACTACACCAGTTGACTACCCATACAATGTGAAATAAATCCCAGAAAACATACTTCCTCCAGCCGACCATTCAATACAGATACCACCATCGATGACGATATTGTTAGATCGAGGGTTTTCAAACCACCATATCCACTACAGGTGGTGAAAAAGTTGTAGAACTCGTTATTCGGTACTCGTTTGGCCGACCTCCTAGTAATGAATACTCAGATTTGGTAATTCATGTAGAAATATTTTTAGGGAAATTATATATGTCAAAATCATACGTTAAAATCATAAGTTTATCGAAATATATAACAAATTTTGATATATGTGAATACACAAAAACTAAAATACACACGATAATCTCACTTCGTAAATAATTACTGAACTTATATATTTATATATATAGTAACAGGGTTGGAGACGACCCGATAGTGGTTTGTTGTGACTGAGTGGTGGTGGTGGTGTTGTCCAAAATATGTTATCTTCCAAATATTTAAAATAAATTAGAGAATGTGGGGTGGGTGAGATTTTTTGGTATTTTTATTTGAAACAATAAAGAAAGAAATTTAAAAAATAAATAAATAAATAAAAACAATTAAAAAATATTATTTATTATAAATAAAAATAATAAATTTAAACTAATAATCCAATAAAAAGAACTAATGCAATAAAAAAATTTAAAAAAATTAATGTATAAATTTAATAATCCAATAAAGTAACACTTACTAATAGATAAATATTATATGCTAAAAATAATATTTGTTAATATATAATAATCCAATAAAAAAATTAATGCAATAAAAAGAAATTAAAAAATTAATTAAAAAAATTAATAATAAAAAAAATAATATTTATTAATATATAAATGAATTATATTAAAAATAATATTTTTGAATATATAATAATTCAATCAAAAGAATTAACGAAATAAAAAAATTAAAAAAATTAATTAAATGAATTTAATAATCCAATAAAGTAACACTTACTAAGATAAATATTATATGTTAAAAATAATATTTATTAATATATAATAATCCAACAAAAAAGAATTAATGCATTAAAAAAGAAATTCAAAAAAAATTAATTAAAAAAAATTAATAATAAAAAAGTAATATTTATTAATATATAAATATAATATATTAAAAATAATATTTATTAATATATAATAATCCAATAAAAAATAATACAATAAGAAAAAAGTTAAAAGGAAAAAATTAATTCAATTATTTAATAATTAAATAAAATGAAAAAGAAAATTTGCATAATAGGTCCTTGTAGTTTGGTAAAAAGATAAAACTGCAGAAATAGTACCAGGGGTAAATCCGTCATTTGCCAAAAGTTAACAGGCATGCTGTTAAACTTAACGAGGTAGGGACCAAAACCACAACAAAACCATCAATTAGGAATTTTTTTGCCAATAAACTTTTTTTTGGACCTTAACCACAGAAATTGACAAACCACAACGACCATTTTTGCAATTTTGTCAAATATAATCATCAACAGTTTTATTCCATACAACAACACAAAACACACAGGCAGACGAAGAAGACGCATGTTAAGAAAAAAAAAAAAAAAAAAAAAAAAACCTCTAATCTAATCAAATCAAATCAACAAAATTCACCTATGTATATCGTATCTACTACATCGCTATAATGAGTTCTGATAATTGCAGGTTTGATTCGCGATTCGTCTACCTACGATATCGATATTCACGTCACAAGTTGAGATAGACGTGACGTGAATATGAATGAAAAGCACTCGAACTTTAGCTTTGATCCTAGTATAAGTAGTAAACGGCAAGTTACCGGAGAGGAGATCCCGGTACATATCGGAATCGGAAAGTAATCGATCGGCGAAAACAGTCACCGTGAGATTCAATTCCCTGGTATCATCGGAGCCAATCTCTCCAGCGGGAATAGGAACCTGACCGACTTCGTTGCCTCTGTAGAGGAGACTGGCTGAGCTGGGCTTATACTTTACACCGACTTTGTTAGGGTTCTCAATGGAGATGCCAAGGTCGAGAGAGAGGTTTAAGGAAACCCTAACCGGAAAGGTGTGGAAAGAAACATTTAAATCCTGGAGAGCGACGGAATTAACAGTCATGACGGGCTTCTTGGCTTTGAAGACAGTGAGGCCTAATATGAGGAGGACTAGAAGAATGGTGAGTATAACTCCGGTGACGGATGCGCAGCAGATGATGCATCTCCGGCGTTTGCGCTGTCGAGGTTCGTCAGTGTGGGTGAGGGGAGAGGATCTGAGAGGTTGTTCGTCTTTCTTTTCGATGTCCATTGAAGGTTTTTAATAGAAAACTATGAGAAGTTGGAAGCATATATATGAATGAAAAAGGTGAGGAGTATTTCATTTCATCTCATTTATGAGACTAGGTGTAGCGTTGTGTGTTTAGACTTTAGTTGTAGCCATCCCTCCTCATAGATTCATTGATGGCTATTTTTTTAAATTTCTAGATTTGTCAAAACGTGTTTACTTCAATAATAAATAATAATAATGAATTTAAGTTGAAGGAACACAATTAATAAAAGAAACCAAAACGAATGGAACATGGACTTATTTTATTTTTGTTTTGATGATTTGCATACTAATGAACCCGTTGCCTTTAGCTTTACAAGTCAAAGGCTAAAGATTCACATATGGTGTGTGATTCACATAAGCATCAATCAACCCTCTTTAAATCTTTATGATTTTACATCATGTGTGGCATCAATCAACGAATGGAACACTGAATTTCAAAACCTCGGTGCAAGATAAAAGTTACGGATTTTGTTTTGTAGCAAATTTTTATTGGGCGAGTAATATCTAAAGTGAGAATTCTATACGCGTTTTGGTCATCGACAGTTTTGCAATTTGGTATATTTTTCAAAACTTCATTTAATTGCAAC
This sequence comes from Lactuca virosa, assembly GCF_052849685.1. NCBI lineage: Eukaryota > Viridiplantae > Streptophyta > Magnoliopsida > Asterales > Asteraceae > Lactuca > Lactuca virosa. Next base: position 398,392,097 of record NC_136430.1, on the reverse strand, counting down.
GAAGGATAAAGTAAATAGAATAATATGATGGGTCATGGATCAAGCTAGCATGCTAAGACCATCTCCAATGGATTAAACCCATAGAGAATTGTATGAAATGACAAGTATGAGAGATAATACTTCAATTTTTAAAAAACTTATAAATTTGCATTATAATTCTATTGAACGGTTGAATGACCATTCAACTCTACCCTCTCTCTTATCTATATTATATTCAAGTTTATTCGATTAAACTTTTATACAACTTTCATTGGGAATGACCTAAGTACAAAAGGTTAATGAGTATAACACATTAGGTGGACGGAATCGTCTACGGGCTGCTAGTTTGGGTCGGCGGTATCGTCCTGGTGACGACTCCAAGGCGCAGACGAGACTGGATGAAGGCTCACATGCTGGTTGATGAACCCTTGATTCATTACAATTTTAAATGTTTATTTATTTATTTATTTTTAAGAAATTTCTATTATAAATATCCCCTTCAACTATTTCCATACCACACCTCTTCTTTCTTTCAATTTCATTACAAACTCTATATATTTCATTCTAATTTCAATTCAATTTTTGAAAATGAGTGTCATTCCTAGGTTAATCGTATGCGCAAAATTGTCCGAAGTCGAAGAAGTGAGGTTGGCTAAAGCATACACTAACACTTTCGAAAATAGGCAGGTTACTCGACTCATATTTTTGGCGATTAGTTCTAGATCATTTTAAGCACCAACTTAGGGATTCAGATCTTTCAGAACATCATATTGCTTTCAAATGGAAAGATATGTAACAAAAAATGAAAGATTTTAATGTTATTTTTGTCTCAAGACAAATACCCGAGAGCTCGAAGTTTACGAAGAAAAACTTTTAAATGCAACCAAAATAAGTATCGTGAACACCATAACATTAAAAAAAATACCGTTACTAGGCGGTGTAGAATATTTTAAAAAACTACATTTCTTTTTTTAGAATTTAAGTATTTCTTTTAGTTTATCGTCGTTTGTAATATGAGTTTTAGTTATGTTTTTGTTTGTTCTAAATTATGTTATTGTAGTGTGGTTTTTAATTAAATATTATTTTTAATAATGTTTTATAGTTTTTTTAGGTTTTAAAATAATAAAAATTTATTTAAAGAATGAAGGAAATTAAAAAATGTTATGTTTTATTTGATTTTATATTTTTAAATTTAATTAAATTAAAAATAATGACGTTGCAAGTGGACTGAGTGAGTTGAGAAAGATATTGTTTCATGTGGGTTTGGAAAGATAGAAAATAAATAATAGAGAAAAACTTATGTGACAAGTGGGTTGAACAAATTTGCATGGTCCACTCCCTCCACCCTTAAAGGTGAACAAAAACAAGCCTTAATGGCCTGCTATTTTATTAGACTTAGGTGTATCAATCTTTGAAACACTCGTAGATTCTGCCTACCAATTAAAATATAATAAGCGTTAAAAATGATTTTTTGATAGAAACCAAAGTTATAATATATGTGACAAGGATTTTGTACCTATAAAGAACTCCGGAATTCGACTTCGTATGAAGAAATTATGCTTCTTCAAATTTTCGAGATTAAACCGACACGACTTTGCGTATCGTGAAAAGTGAAATTTTGATAAAAATCCTTTTTAGCGTAAGTGATTTAAACAAAAGTCGTACTAGTTGTAAAGCCGACAGCATGCATATAAAGAACGCCTAAATCTGACTTCGTCAGAAGAAGTAATTATTTTTAGAAGTTTCAACGTAGCAGTATGCGACACAAAAACCGAAATTAAAATTGGTCGATTGTTAGGAAAAACAATCTAAACAAGAATCGAAGATCTCGTTAATAAGAGTCCGTCAATATAAAGACAGTCGAGAACGAGTATCGTACTAGAGAGTTATGAATTTTTAACGGACTTTAGCAGTCTAAGCCTGTTAAAAATATAACTTTAAAAATACAGTCAAAATTAGCCAACATAATCTAATGAAAGTTGTAGATCTCGTCGATAGCTATGCGTGGATATAAAACAGACTCGTATGAAGAATATATGAATTTTTGAAAATTTTATAAAAAGGCGTGACGCGCTTCTGACATGCCACGTGATTGTGACATGTGTCACCACGAGATTGAGACACATCATCATTCGAGAACTTACAGCTGCTGCTTTTTCGTATATAAATAGCAGCAGAAGATCAGATCGTTTCCACACCTTTCCTCAATCTCTCTGTTTCTCTTTCTCTCTCTCTCTCTCTCTCTCTCTCTCTCTCTCTCTCTCCAGTTTCTATCAATATTAGCCCTATTTTCCCTTAGTTTTTAGTTTATAGCGGAGCCCTACAGTGTCATATAGTCAACAATTAGAAGCTCTCAGGTCAGAGTTCTACCCACTTAATTCTCGGTTTTCATTAGAAAGCGTTGTAAGTTAAGCTACATTTATTTTATTCAAGTGTAACTTTTAATTATAGTCATAGTTGTTATTATGAACCTATAATTAAGATTTATCAGTGATTCCAAGTTGTTATACTGATTGATCTACTTACGGGGATGATGTATAGGCTGGATTTAGTAAGGTGTTAAAAGTGGGATTTCCAAAAGTATACTTTGTATACCAAACGGATCCTACCTCCGATACGATCCTAACTGGCTGTTCCTTACTTGATAGATCTTGATATAGACATTGGGATTAGTGATGAATCTAAACTATTAATTAGTCATCAAGAATAATAAACTAAGACTTAGCAAAAATTGAACCAACATCCTTAGCCTCATGTAATCGAGCGAGCACCAGAGGTAATCCCCACACTCTAACCAATCACGATGGCAATGATACAGGCGATGTTAGATCACCAGATGGAAGAGACAAGGCGATTACTGCATGGGATTACATATGAACCTATTAAATTAGTCCTGAAACATGAGCTGGAAGAGGAACAATCAGAGGAAGGAAATTACAGCCGAACTATTAGCTAAGTTGAGCCCCGATTAGTCAGGAGAAATAACCTGAATGAGGGAGTTGAAAGGAATGGATGCAAGTACAAGGACTTTACGACTTTCAAACCATCAACTTTTAGTGGGAAAGAAGACCCAATTGGAGTGATCGATTTTATTTCTGAGATGGAGTTAGCTTTCATAACTTGTCGATGCAAAGGCAAGTTGCAGACCACTTACGTTGTACGTTAATTCAGAGGTGAGATTGATTGCTGGTGGAATACGTTAGGAAATATCATAAGCCCAAACAATCCACTACAACTGACATGGAAAAAGCTCTTCGTTCACTTCAAGCACAAGTTCTGCTCGACCCAAAACATGCTAGAGCTGGGGAATCAGCTTCTGACATTAAAGAAGGGCAACATGTCGTTGAGGAATACACCAACACCTTCATAGACAAAATGGAGTTTTCTTTGCGCCTTGTACCCGACGAGCTTACAAAAATCGATAGGTACTCTAAGGGACTACCATGGGAGTAAACTGTGCCAGTTAAGCAGTCTCCTACTTTCGAAGCATCCGTTTAGGCTGCAAGGTATGTGGAAAGAATGACCAAGGCGAGAAACGCCGACAAGGTTGAAGGTGGCGAGAAAAGGAAGAGTGAAGGATTCTCAAGGTCCGACAAGAGGTGTAAAATCTCGAAGTCAAAGGATCAAAAGTATGGAGGCAGCGAGGCAAAGTCGTGTGACAAGTGCAGAAGGAAGCACTTTGGAAAATGCACTGAGGAAGTGACCCGTTTCAAATGTAGAAAGACTGGCCACTATGCTAATGAACGCACGTCCAAGAAAGAAGTTTGCTTTAAGTATGGTGAAGAAGGACACTTCAAGCAAAACTGCTCAAAGAGGGAAGGAGGTACAAAGTCAAATATACCACCAAAGCCAAAGGCTAGAGCATACCGCATGATACTTGACGAGGAAGCAAGAAGGCGGGAGTTTGGAGCTACATGTCAAGAGTATTTAAATGAATAAGTCATTATAGTAATATCTTATGTAGCCTATTGTAAAAGGAATAATAAGTTGGAATAACATTTTAATCATTTATGATGAAATATAATTTTGTAAATTGTGATATTCAATGTGTTAAGTTTCTGTGTGGGTAACTTAGTGAACTGTGAGACAATACTTGGGATGAGTATGTGTAACATCCCCAACTTTACGACCATTTAAAAAAAATTATTTATTCTTATTTTAAAAAGAGATTATTTATAAATGCGGAATTTTCCCATAAAAAGAGTTCCCGAATAAATTAATTTATAAAAAGTTTGGGATGTCATAACTGATACAAAACATAAACATAAACAGTCCTTACAGTGGCTTAGAGTAAAAGTCTACATCTCCTTGAATCTGTAATGCCCCAAATCTCAACTACAAACTTTCAATTAATAATTTAAGTGTTTATTCAATTTACAACTACGAACATGTTAGATAAAACCATTTAACTCAACACATTTATCAGAGTACCGTCAAAAGTTATCATGTGCACAAATCTCCCATGGATGCAATGTAATCGAGCTGTGCCCCTCCTTTGATATAAGAAAACCTAAAATCATTTAAACCACAAATCGTAAGCACAAAGCTTAATGAGTTACCCAAAATACCACATACAACACATCACAATAACAACTATGGGTTATCAGCAACCCTGGTGACTACCCAAAGTCTCTGTGGGCAAACATCACACATTGTGGGTTATCAGTAACCCTGGAGACTACCCTATGTCTCAGTGGGAAAACAACACACCCTGTGGGCTATCAGCAACCCTAGAGATTACCTGAAGTCTTAGTACATGTAGTAACACATATCAAAGTAATAACAAATAAGACCCAATTGGTCAACAAGTATATACTACCACACATGTAAGTATAGTGAGAAGACTCACCTCAATCTGATGCTAATCAATTACACACACATGAGCTTAGGGGTGTTGATCGGGTAATTTTTTCGGGTTTCGGGTAATTCGGGTTTTTCATGTTAAAAAAAATACCCGTTACCCGATCCAAATTAAATTCGGGTAATTCGGGTTTGGGTAATTCGGGTAGTGGGTCGGGTTTGGGTAATTCGGGTATTACCCGATATATATATATATATATATATATATATATATATATATATATATATATATATATATATATATATATATATATATATATATATATATATATATATATATATATATATATATATATATATATATATATATATATATATATTCTGAATGGCACCTGAAGATAAATTTAATGAAATAAATATGTCGTGCTCTATTAGTCCTGTTTATATAAACAAACGAGACATAAACGAAGTTACTTAAACTTTGAACATTGAGATTTTTTAGTCAATAATACTTGAGATATCAAGTAATCTTTTAACAACTTAATCTAATCTAATAAGATGTTAAAAAAATACTTAAAGATCTTAGTTTAAAAGTTTAAAATGTTTAAGATAATTGTAGCCATAAGCTTTGCCATGTTCTGAAGTTTCGTCAAGATAATGAGTTTGTTAGTTGCAATAAAAACTATAATATAGAAAACAGTTAAGTTTTAAAGAACACGGTGACATATAAACAATTGCTTTTAATATTTTTGGTGCCATACTGTCATAATAAAAAAGATTCATGTTTTATAATAATAATAATTAGTTTAAGCGTGATCAAATACTTGATATATAGTACAAGCTCTATGAAACAAAATAATAATAATAATAATAATAATAATAATAATAATAATAATAATAATAATAATAAAATTAAAATAATTTGGGTATACCCGAAACCCAACAAATGTACCCTTTACCCGACCTGAAAAAAAATCGGGTTACCCGAATACCCGGAAAAATTAACTTGATACCCGATACCCGAAAAAACCGGGCGGGTAATTCGGGTATCGGGTATTTTCGACAGGGCTACATGAGATGCCGATGTGAATGATCCTCACACGAAACATAACATAAATGATCTTGGTTAACAATTAAATCAATTATCCACAAACAAGGGTCCATATTATATTCTATCATGCCAAGGGTAAAAGACCATTTTACCATTCCATTACTTGACCCACCTAACCATGTGTAACATCCATAAAAATCGAGCCAAATTTAAACTTTTTTTAAAACATTTAGAAACCAATAGTTATTACAAACGTGTTTTCAAAATAGTTCCATATCAAAGTATCTCAGAAACATAGTCATAAAATGTGAGGAGCTGTACGATCACGCCTTTGCCTTCCCGCGATCATCTGAGGTACCTGAAACCAAAACTGAAATTGTAAGCCCAAGCTTAGTGAGTTTCCCCCAAAATACCGATACACACAACAATACACATATAATCACAAACAGCATACTATGGGTCCAATCAACCATCGGGTTGGAATACCCCAGGCCCTCAACCATCGGGTTGGAATACCACTCATACTATAGGTCCAGTTATCATCGGGATGGAATACCCCAGGCCCACAACCATCGGGTTGGAATGCCCTCATACTACGAGTCTAATCATCCTCGGGATGGAATACTCACGGCCCACAACCATCGGGTTGGAATGCCCAGGTCAGTTGGCTCTCGCACAAAGCAGAGGAGCCTCAACCACCAATCAACATGTGCACATATATCGGATAATCATATAACAGTCTATAGACATACAAACCGATCTAACTGATCATACAAGCATAACATCATCCTATCTACCAGGATACTGATCTACAGATCATAGCAATATCACACCATCCTCTCTACCAGGATGCTAATCTAACAACTCATACTAGCATAACATATCAGAGTCACAATCAAAAAGGGTCGGCCGTGGTGCCTTAGACCCTTGAGCATAGTGAGGAAAACTCACCTCACAACTGTCGAATGGAAATGATAAGCTCAAACTCTCGAACCACCGCCGCTAACTCCACCACCTATAGTCACCATAAGACCATTTCCATAAATTTACAAATTACCAAAATACCCCCAGAGGTCAAACTTGTCAATCCTTGGTCAAAGTTAAAGTCAATAGTCAAAGTCAACAGTCCATGTTGACCCAAATCGTCGAGTGCAGCTAGCAACTTGTCGAGTTCCTTAAGGGTTCAGAAGGTCATAAAACCCTCACTGACTCGCCGAGTTTACCACCAACTCATCAAGTCTATGCGTAATCTGAAGTCGAGGAAACCCTAACTGGCTCGCCGAGTCACTCTACTGACTTGCCGAGTCCATGCAGGAACCTTCAAGGCCAATCTTCATCGGACTCGCCGAGTTGGCTATGCAACACGTCGAGTCCCTTCAGTCCTTTCTCCATCCAGACGATTTTTAAGCCACTTTAAGGCTCCATAATGCAGATCTAAGCTTTTAAGTCATACTTCTTACGTAAAGTTTCAAACATTACATACATGCAAGGTGATAATGGCCCAAATCAAGCTAAAGAAAGGTTCTAAGGGATGAGGAAGGTATTAACTCACTAAAGGCTGAAACTTTATGATCTTACAGACCAAGATAGGCCTAGATCTGAAGTTGCAACTTCAGATCATGCCTAATACCCAGAAAAACATATCAACATTGCCAAAATGGTCCTAATCTTATACATGCATAGATCTAGGTAGAAAAAGGTCAAGATAACAACTTGTTACCTCAAAAACGGTGCTAAGATGAAGAAGAACCCGGATCTACAGCCTTCCTCTTGTTCCAATCTTGAGCACTTCAAGATCTTCCTTCCACAATCCACCACAAGGCTTAATATCACACAATAAGAGAGAAAAACGGCGATTTAGGGTTTCTGGACTCAAAGGGGGCTGTAAGGGAGGCTAAGGGAGGTTAATGCCCCTTTAAATAGGGTGTAAAACCTTGGAAATTAGGGTTTCTCATTCCAGCTCCAACTCGTCGAGTCTGTCCTCCGAATCGTCGAGTCGGTCACTTAAGACCTGCGACCAAAACCTTGCCTACTCGACGAGTCAGGGCATCCAACTCTTCGAGTCGACCTTTTAATGGAAATATATAAGACTGAAAGTTTGTACCTGAGAGTCGGGGTGTTACAATTCTCCCCCACTTGAACTAGACTTCGTCCTCGAAGTCTGCTGCGGTGAACAACTCCGGATAATGCTCCCGCATCTCAGCGTCCGGCTCCCAAGTCCACTCAGATCCCCTCCGGTGCTCCCATTGTACCTTTACGAAAGGTACTTACTTGTTTCGTAGAACCTTCACTTTCCTTTCCAGAACGTCTACCGGCCTTTCTACATAATTCAGGCGCTCATCGACCTGTATATCATCTAATGACACCACCGCTTCCTCATCCGGAATGCACTTCCGTAACTGGGAAATGTGGAAAGTACTGTGGATCTGACTAAGCTCCTCTGGTAACTCGAGTCTATATGCCACCTTGCCGACTCTGGCAATGATCCGAAATGGTCCAATGTATCGGGGACCCAATGACCCCCTCTTCCTAAAGCGAATCACATCCTTCCAGGGTGAGACCTTCAGGAGTACCATGTTACCGACCTAAAACTCCAACTCAGATCGGCGTCAGTCGGCGTAGCTCTTCTGCCGACTTTGTGCGTTCTGCAGCCGCTGTCTAATCTGCTAAATCATATCGGTCGTCTGCAGGACTACCTCAGTCCGACCCATCACCCTGTGACCCACCTCACCCTAACAGACTGGGATGTGGCATCTCCGCCCATACAACAACTCATACGGTGGAGCACCACTACTAGAGTGAAAGCTGTTGTTGTAGGATAACTCTGCAAGTGGTAGGTAGGAGTCCCAGCTCCCACCGAAATCAATAACACAGGCTCTCAACATATCCTCAATAGTCTGTATCGTCCACTCACTCTGGCCGTTCGTCTGTGGATGATAGGCTGTACTGAAATGCAGTCGTGTGCCCAGTTCCTCGTGGAACTTCTGCCAAAATCGGGAGGTAAACCGAACATCACGGTCTGAGACGATAGAGACCAAAACCCCATGGCGAGCGACAATCTCGTGTATATACACATCAGCCAGCTTCTCGACCGACGAGCTCTCCCGACTGGGTAGAAAATGAGCACTCTTGGTCAATCGATCCACGATGACCCAGATAGCGCCGAACCCCTTCGCCGTTCTCGACAGCTTGGTGATGCAATCCATCGTGATCTGCTCCCATTTCCACATGGGAATCTCCAGAGGCTGCAGCTTGCCATGCGGCCTCTAATGCTCGGCCTTGACCATCGTGCAGGTCAAGCACCTCTCAACGTACCAAGAGATTTCTCGCTTCATGCACGGCCACCAGTAACTCAATCGCAAATCCTGATACATCTTGGTGGCCCGCGGGTGAATAGAGAAGCGAGACTTATGAGCCTCCTCTAAAATAATATGTCTGTCTCCACCAGACATCGTAACCCAGACCCGACCGCAACGGGTCAATAATCCCTGGCTATCCTGCACAAACCGGGTGTTCTCACCCCTGATCCTCTGAAGTTTCCAGTTCTCCTGATGTATACCCTCAGCCTGGGATTCCCTTATCAAGCCCACAAGTGGAGAATCCATTGAAATCCTCATGCATGTCACTGGAGTGGAAGATCCAGCTGCCTTGCGGCTCAGAGCGTCCGCAACCACATTCGCTTTACCCGAGTGGTAAAGGATCTCACAGTCGTAGTCCTTGACTACATCTAGCCATCTGCGCTGTCTCATGTTCAGGTTCGGCTGATCCATGATGTGTCTCAAGCTCTTGTGGTCCGTATAGATGGTACAGCGGACCCCGTAGAGGTAATGTCTCCAAATCTTGAGAGCGAATACCACTGTTCCCAACTCCAGATCATGAGTCGGGTATCTCGTCTCATGCGGCTTCAACTGTCGCGATGCATAAGCTATCACTCGTCCTCTCTGCATGAGGACCGCTCCCAGTCCCGTGATGGATGCATCATAGAACACCACAAAAATCCTCAACTCCCTCCGGGAGAGTCAATACTGGAGCCTCGCATAAACGCTATCGGAGAGTCTCAAACGCCCTCTGTTGCTCAGGGCCCCACCAGAAATCCACCCCCTTCCTCATCAGACGAGTGAGGGGTACTGCAATCTTGGAGAAGTCTTGTATGAATCTCCAGCAGTACCCTGCCAATCCTAAAAAGCTCCTGATGTCTGAGGGAGATTTCGGAACCTCCCACTGCATAATCGCCTTGATTTTGGTCGGATAGACCAAAATCCCCTCCTGGTTAACGAGGTGTCCTAGAAACTGGACCTCTCGTAACCAAAACTCGCACTTCGAGAACTTTGCGTAAAGCTGGTATCGCCTCAAAACTCCCAATAACTCCTGCAGATGATCCTCATGTTGCTCTCGGGTCTTGGAATACACCAATATATCGTCGATGAATTCTATGACCGAGTGATCGAACATCGGTCTGCAGACCCGATTCACCAGGTCCATAAACACTGCTGGCGCGTTGGTGAGCCCAAACGGCATCACCACAAACTTGTAATGTCCATAACGAGTTCGGAACACGGTCTTCTCCACGTCCTCCTCTCTGAACCTGACCTGATGATACCTAGACCTCAAGTCTATTTTGGAAAACCAAGACGCACCGTGCAACTAATCAAATAAATCGTCTATCCTCGGGAGTGGATAGTGGTTCTTCAGCGTCAACTTGTTCAACTCCCGGTAATCGATGCACATCCGGTGTGAACCATCCTTCTTCCCGACGAAGAGTATCGGTGTTCCCCACGGGGAGCTGCTCGGACGAATGAACTGCTTTCCCAGCATTTCCTGCAGCTGTGATGACAGCTCCTGCATCTCAGGTGGTGCCAACCGATATGACACCTTGGCGATAGGGGCCGCACCCGGCACTAGGTCGATCCTAAACTCAACCTGCCTCTCCGGAGGCACTCCGGGTAACTCCTCCGGAAACACGTTAGCAAACTCTCTGACCACTGGAACCTCTGATACTGAAACCTGCTCCCTGATCCGCGTATCTACCACGTACGCTAGATAACCCACACACTCGTGTTGAATGTACTGTCGAGCCCTGGCAGCTGAGAAAAACCCTGATCCCAATCTGGTACCCTCGCCATAGACAATCAGTTCTCCCCCACTTGGGGTTCGAACCACCACTCGCTGACCCTCGCAATCGATCATAGCTCCAAAGCGACTAAGCCAGTCCATACCCACAATCACACATACATCCCCCATGAGAATCGGAATCAGGTCTATCAGAAAAGATATGAATCAAGACTGTCATGGGTTGGCTTGTAGAGGTTTTAAGATGTTAGACAAAGCGGGGCTACAACACTCATGAGTGCTCATAAGTTCTGAGTATTGGATTCAACCCACGCTCACTTGTATCACTTCATGGAATTTATCTCGAGTGATCGTGAGACGGTAATATCATATAAGTCTTCAAACCTAGAGATATGATTTGTTGCCTATGAGTTGGTTATGCATTGATTGCACGAAAACGCATTGGTAACTCGATGTTATAAACCGTGCTTTTGTGTGTAATTCAACAAGTAGTAGAGCAAACATATGAGTCGAAGTTTATATGTTCCTTCTAGGATTAGAAGCGATATCTGGGCCCCTCGATGATTTTGTTTTGACCTATGTACCGGGCCCGGTCAGAACTAAATTGATGTGTTCAGTTAAGTTCTATGTCAAACAAATCGGAAATCGGGAAACAAATGTTGGACAATAAGCAAGACCATGTTCCATGTATTTGTCCGGCTGATATCTAGAACAGAGGATTATATGATCACTTATCTAAAATGGCGCTTCATAGTTCAACAGAGTTTAAAGAGCTACGATTGCTGATCGGTTCCTGAAGTCATACTTGCAACTATAGTTATTAGACTTATCCAAGTGGGAGACTGTTGGATATAGTGTCTAAGTCCATAACTATATTTGGTATGTACTTGACCCGACCCGGCATGGTCCATTTGGGTTGCACTTCACCCGAACAATTTATGGATAATCGTTTGAGAATAGTATAAGTTATGATTTATTAATATATTATAAGTCCTAATATATTAATATAAAATCATATTATTTAATTAGTGTTGATCTATAATTAATTTAGAGATCAAAAGTATGACTAATTAAATATGGGCTCTTGTATTTATATAGTGTGGGATAATGCTTATTTGGAATGGGCTAGGCTTGCATGGAAAGTCCATGGATACTCCATGGAGCTTTAACCCATGGATCTCATGGAAATGAAAAGACATGGGTATTAGGGTTTACATGGATGTAACCCTAATCCACCACACTATATAAAGGAGGCTTTGGTTCTTGAAATTGCACTAGTTGATGTGTGTAAACTAAGAGGGCCGATTTCAAGAAGTTTGTGACTATTCTCTCAAGTTTCCAAGTTTGTGGTGATTTGTGACTTCCATTTGAGGCATCCACATTATTGGTGCTCCAAGCAATCAACTACTACTACAAGGTAAGTAATTCTACTAGTTTTATTTGATTCAAGTACCCCATGCCATGCTAGTTAGGATAAGAACCTTGGAAAAATAATTATTTGCATGTATCTTAGTCAAACATAGATCCAAGGTTTCTAGGGTTGCATGTACACCATAGGAGTGTTAGAATGCTGAAATCCCATCAGTGGTATCAGAGCCAGGTTTGTTTATTTGATACTTGATGCAAAAAAAAAAAAAAAAAAAAAAAAAAAAAAAAAAAAAACTTGAAAATCGAAGTTTTGTTCAAAAGCTCGTATCAAAATTTCAAGTTTTGTATATGTACTTACGATTCTTGAAATTTTTGATATGAACATTCATAAACATATGAGTTTAGAAGATCAAAGAAATTATGTGCTAATAATTGATTAGATTAATTCTTGATCTTTATGTGTTTTAATGGAGTCCATAACTAGTTCTTAAGTTATGGATAACCAAAAGTCACATTTATAAATAACCATTAAAAGAACACATAGGTTACAAAAAATAAAGAGTCTTCATTTTTAATAACCATTAACTCATAAGTTATGAGAAATGAAAAGTTTTGAAAGTTTACAAAACTTGCCCTCAAGTTTTGGAACATGTAAAGTCATATTAAAAACTTTAGTTCCAACCCCTAGAATTTTAAAAGTTAAAATTCAACCCTTATACTTTATAATATTATAAGTTAATAATATATATATATATATATATATATATATATATATATATATATATATATATATATGTATAAGATCAAGTCGTCTTACCGCTAGTACGCCTCATTCACGAAGCCGGTCTATAAGGGGGGTATAAGGTTGTTGCCTATAAAATGGCAACTTAATGGGTGTCCACTCTCACCCACCGCTTCCTTGATCGGTGGAGGGTCGTTAGCCGAACGGGTAGGACAAGGACTTATAAATTCTCATTAAAAGTATAATGATAATACTAAAGTAACTAAACTTTATTGAATTCCCAATCTTAGTTATTTTAGGAAAATGTGAATAAGGTGCTCATCCATGAAATTACACTTTACACTTTGTTTAAGTCGTTAGTGGAGCGTGTGTGGTTAACCGACACACTAACTTGAACTTAACAAGGTAGGTAAAGGGTGACTTAATGTTTATCATAGTATCGATGGAGCGTGTGTGGTTAACCGGCACATCGATTGAGGGGTAATACATTAAGGGTACCAAGTAATTTGCATGGTTACTTCACACCTTGTTTTGTGATCCTCGGCATCCCAGTCACAAAACTTGAAGGGCACACTCGAGATTGAAACATGCCATTGAAGAAAGTTTAATGAATCTCAAAGAATCTAGGAGTTTCTAAACCAATTAAAACCTAATTAAATATTTCGTTTTTCATGGTGAAAATTGATGAATCGTCATTCACCTACCTTCAAATATCTTATAGCTTAGATTACGGCATCCCTCTTCTAAGTTATAAAATATTGTGTTGGGTCCTAGCCTTAATATTACATTTGGGTGTTTTGTTAAGGACTATCTCAATATCTAATCTAATCTATTCCCTCTTCTCTTCAGATGTCTTCCAATAACAATGCTTCTGGCTCAAACCCTACTAGCTCCTTCTCTCTCATGAATCTTTGTGGGAGAGTCATCTTTGATGGGTCCAACTTTACAGATTGGATCAGAAACATCAGGATGGTCACTCGGTATGAGAATAAAGAATATGTTCTCGACAAGGAGCTGAAGGTACCCGAGCCAACTGCTACCCCTGAAGAGCTTGCTGAATATGAGGTACATGAAAGAGATGCTACAAAAGTGGCATGCATCATGATGGCCACCATGACAGCCGAGCTCCAAAAGTCCTATGAGGACTATTATCCTTTTGAGATGCACCAGGACTTGATGGACCGCTACCATCAAAGTGCTCGTCAAGAGCGATATGAAATAATCTCCTCCATGATAACAACCCGAATGAAGGATGGTGAACCCATCACGGGCCACATGCAGAAAATGCAAAGGTATGTGGACCGTTTACTGAAGCTGAATGTGAACTTCCCTGAGGAGTTAGCAATAGACATCATTTTGCACTCCTTGCCATCGTGTTATGATCAATTCCGCATGACATATCACATGAACAAGGAAGAAGTCACCCTCAGCAAACTTCAAGGACTCTTGAAGACCATCGAAAGTGGTCTAAAGGGTAAGTCGGTTGTTACTACTCCTACTCCTACTCCAACTGCGGCCAATGTCTTGGCAATCGGGCATGGCAAAGGGAAGAAGAGAAAGAACCCTTCTAAGGGTACCAAGGGTAGGACCCTTGAAGGCTCCTCTTCAAGCAAAACCAAAAAAGGTTTTGTCACTCCTTCTGCTAACCCTAATGAGGCTGAATGCTTCTATTGCCATGAAAAGTCGCACTGGAAGCGAAACTGCCCAAAGTATCAGCAAGATTTGAAGGATGGGAAAGTAAAACCCAACCATGCAGGTATATACACTATATTGTCTAATAACTCACCTCATTCTAAGTCTTGGGTCCTTGATACAGGTTGTGGTATTCACATATGGTGTGATTTGCAGGGACTAAAAAGAAGTGAGAATGTGGAGCACGGAAAGATAAACTTGATCATGGGAAACAGGAAAGCTTCACCTGTCACCAAGATAGGAGTTTATTCCTTAGTGCTAAATAGTGGGTTTACATTAGATTTGAATAAATGTTATTATTCGCCAGAAATGGCAAGAAATGTTATTTCCTTTCATGCATTGTATAAACAAGGTTTTACCTTTTATTTTGATAATAATAATGGTAGTATTGATGCTTTCTTTAATAATGTTCTTTATTTTAAAGCATTACCTTGTGATGACGTGTATGAAACTGTATCTGTTGTAGATAATCTAGGAAATAATGTATTGTGTATTAACTCTTCCACTAGCTTAGATAAAGCATCCTTATGGCATTGTCGTCTTGGACATGTAAGCAAGAAACGCATAGGACAACTCCAAAAGGATGGATTCTTGGAGTCATTTGACCTAAAGTCAGATGATAGTTGCGAATCTTGTTTGCTTGGTAAAATGACAAAGTCACCTTTTACTGGCACTTGTGCTAGGGGTGAAGGTTTGTTGGACCTCATACACACGGATGTATGTGGACCCTTTAGAACCGCCACAAGAGATGCTAATCGGTTCTATGTGACTTTTACTGATGATTTTAGTAGATATGGATATGTCTACCTAATCAAGCATAAGTCAGAAACCTTTGAGAAATTCAAAGAGTTTAAGCAAGAAGTGGAGAATCAGTTGGGCAGGAACATTAAGATGCTTCGATCCGATCGTGGTGGTGAGTATCTTAGTACTGAGTTCCTTGACTATCTTAAGGAATGTGGGATTGTCTCACAATTGACACCTCCTAGGACACCACAGTTGAATGGTGTAGCTGAGAGGCGCAATCGAACCTTGTTGGACATGGTTCGTTCCATGATGAGTCGAGCTTCGCTACCAATCTCATTTTGGGGGTATGCCTTAGAGACTGCCACCCATATCCTTAATCTAGTCCCTACAAAGAAGGTTGCCAAAACACCTCACGAGTTGTGGACTGGAAAAGTTCCCAATCTAGACCACATCAAGATTTGGGGTTGCGAGGCTTTCATGAGACGCGAGACTCACGATAAGCTCGAACCCCGAAGCGAAAGGTGTATTTTCATCGGCTACCCACAGAAATCCTTTGGTTACATCTTCTACAGACCCAGTGATAATGTGGTCTTTGTAGCAAGAAGAGGATTCTTTCGAGAGAGAGAATTCATGAGCCAAGGAGACAGTGGGAGGCAAATTAACCTTGAGGAAATTCAAGAGTCAAGTGGTGAAGGAACCTCAAACCCTAGCCCTCAACCTGAGGAGGAAACTCCTATTGAGCCGACTGAAGAATCTATACCTCTGAGGCGTTCCACCAGAGTTAGGAATGCACCTGAGCATTATTATGGTTTTCATATTACTGCAGAAGGTGAGACACTTATCAGTGATAACACACTGGTAAATCTGGATGAGCCTAACAGCTACACGGAAGCCATGGCAGGCCCTGAGGCTGCTAAATGGAAATAGGCTATGGATAGCAAGATACAGTCCATGTATGACAATCAAGTTTGGAACTTGGTTGACAATGTACCTGATCGTAAGATAGTTGGGTGAAATGGATGTCAAAACCGCTTTCCTTAATGGAAAGTTGGCTGAAGATGTTTACATGGTTCAGCCAGAGGGTTTTGTCAGTACAGAGTACCCCAGTAGAGTGTGTAAGCTCGAGAAATCCATTTATGGATTAAAACAGGCACCTCGCAGATGGAATCTTTGCTTTGATGAGAAAATCAAAGAATTTGGTTTTTCAAGGAGTGAAGATGAATCTTGTGTCTATATCAAGGCTAGTGGGAGTATAGTCAGCTTTTTGGTACTGTATGTGGATGACATACTACTCATAGGAAATGACATCCCAACCCTGCAGGAAGTAAAGTCATGGCTTGGGAAGTGTTTCGCTATGAAGGACCTTGGAGAAGCTGCCTATATCCTAGGGATAAGGATTTTGAGAGACATGAGTAAAAGACTAATTGGACTTAGTCAAAGCACCTATGTGGACAAAGTGTTGAAAAGGTTCAACATGCATAACTCCAAGAAAGGAGAGTTACCCATCCAGAGTAACGCCAGATTGAGTAAGACACAAATCCCTAGTACTGAGGCTGAGATAGCAGAAATGAGTCGAATACCTTATGCTTCAGCTGTAGGATCGATCATGTATGTTATGACGTGTACTCGACCTGATATAGCCTTTTCTTTGAGCATGGTTAGAAGGTATCAGGGGAACCCTGGCAAGGCACATTGGACTGCGGTAAAGAATATCCTCAAGTACCTACGGAGGACTAAGGACTAGGTCCTTACCCTCGGTGGCAGTGAGGACTTGAGAGTTGTAGGGTACAGTGATGCTAGCTTTCAGATTGACAGGGATAATTTCCGCTCTCAGTCGGGCTGGGTCTTTACTCTAAACGGAGGGGCAATTACTTGGAAAAGTTCCAAGCAGGAGACAGTGGCTGATTCCACTTGTGAATCAGAGTATATAGCAGCAAGCGAGGCAGCAAAGGAGGCTATATGGCTAAAGAACTTCATCGGAGACCTTGGAGTTGTACCAGCTATAAAGGAGCCAATGGAGATTTTCTGTGACAGCAATAGTGCGGTTGCCTTAGCCAAGGAACCAAGAGATCATGGGAGATCCAGACACATTGACAGAAAATATCACTTCATTAGACATCGAATAGAAGAAGGAATCCACGTGGCAAAGAGGGTATCATCGGATGAGAACCCAGCAGATCCCCTCACGAAGGGACTGACTCGGGCTAAGCATCTCCAGCATGCTCGGAGCATAGGGCTGAAGGATGATATTAGTTTTAGTAGTTAGATAATCTTGAAATTTGTAAAATGTAATTGACATTTGATGATAAATAAAAGCTGTTATTTATGAGTAAAGTGTTGCTATCTCTTGTCAATCGTTTACTATTATTTCTTTTTGCATGTTTTGACTTCCAGAATAATTATGTTATGGTTTATATCATATTATTCAAATTCTCCACAGTCGGTCATATGTTGGAAGTAGATATGAATCAAGACTGTCATGGGTTGGCTTGTAGAGGTCTAAGATGTTAGACAAAGCAGGGCTACAGCACTCATGAGTGCTCATAAGTTCTGAGTATTGGATTCAACCCACGCTCACTTGTATCACTACATGGAATTTATCTCGAGTGATCGTGAGACGGTAATATCATATAAGTCTTCAAACCTAGAG
This sequence comes from Lactuca virosa, assembly GCF_052849685.1. Lineage (NCBI taxonomy): Eukaryota > Viridiplantae > Streptophyta > Magnoliopsida > Asterales > Asteraceae > Lactuca > Lactuca virosa. The sequence continues at coordinate 398,374,001 of NC_136430.1, read as the reverse complement.
ATATGATTTGTTGCCTATGAGTTGGTTATGCATTGATTGCACGAAAATGCATTGGTAACTCGATGTTATAAACCGTGCTTTTGTGTGTAATTCAACAAGTAGTAGAGCAAACATATGAGTCGAAGTTTATATGTTCCTTCTAGGATTAGAAGCGATATCTGGGCCCCTCGATGATTTTGTTTTGACCTATGTACCGGGCCCGGTCAGAACTAAATTGATGTGTTCAGTTAAGTTCTATGTCAAACAAATCGGAAATCGGGAAACAAATGCTGGACAATAAGCAAGACCATGTTCCATGTATTTGTCCGGTTGATATCTAGAACAGAGGATTATATGATCACTTATCTAAAATGGCGCTTCATAGTTCAACAGAGTTTAAAGAGCTACGATTGCTGATCGGTTCCTGAAGTCATACTTGCAACTATAGTTATTAGACTTATCCAAGTGGGAGACTGTTAGATATAGTGTCTAAGTCCATAACTATATTTGGTATGTACTTGACCCGACCCGGCATGGTCCATTTGGGTTGCACTTCACCCGAACAATTTATGGATAATCGTTTGAGAATAGTATAAGTTATGATTTATTAATATATTATAAGTCCTAATATATTAATATACAATCATATTATTTAATTAGTGTTGATCTATAATTAATTTAGAGATCAAAAATATGACTAATTAAATATGGGCTCTTGTATTTATATAGTGTGGGCTAATGCTTATTTGGAATGGGCTAGGCTTGCATGGAAAGTCCATGGATACTCCATGGAGCTTTAACCCATGGATCTCATGGAAATGAAAAGACATGGGTATTAGGGTTTACATGGATGTAACCCTAATCCACCACACTATATAAAGGAGGCTTTGGTTCTTGAAATTGCACTAGTTGATGTGTGTAAACTAAGAGGGCCAATTTCAAGAAGTTTGTGACTATTCTCTCAAGTTTCCAAGTTTGTGGTGATTTGTGACTTCCATTTGAGGCATCCACATTATTGGTGCTAGGCTCTCAAACTCCAAGCAATCAACTACTATTACAAGGTAAGTAATTCTACTAGTTTTATTTGATTCAAGTACCCCATGCCATGCTAGTTAGGATAAGAACCTTGGAAAAATAATTATTTGCATGTATCTTAGTCAAACATAGATCCAAGGTTTCTAGGGTTGCATGTACACCATAGGAGTGTTAGAATGCTGAAATCCCATCAAATCTGACCCCAAGAGCTGGAGTCTCCTGCCTACAATCCCTAGTAATGTGACCCTGCTTGCAACATTTGTGGCACCCGCTCCCCGATCGAAAAACCTCCGAGTGAGCCTTCCCGCACTTCCCACAAGTACGGCCCGACTGTCCTCCAGTCCTAGTATCATCGATCTTGGACCGCTTCGGCGCAGGTTGTGACTGCGTCGGGGCCCGCCTATGCTCTCGTAACTGTAACTCAATCTCCAGCTCACGCCGCCTGGAGGCCTCCTGTAAATCCAACAAAGTATCACATCGTTGGGTAGCCACAAACTGCCGTATATCCATCTTGAGCATGCTCAGATAACGTGTCATCTGAGCCTGCTCAGAAACAAACTCCGGGCATAACATCGCCCTCTCAGTAAACATGCTGGTGATCTCCGCCACTGTCTCTCCATCCTGTCTCAAGTCCAAAAACTCATGTGCCAGCCGCTCCCGCTCCACCCGTGGGATGTAGCGAGCGCGGAACATATCCCTGAACTGCTCCCAAGTAACAACAGCTCTCTGATCATCCGAATAAGACCCAGTCATCAGTCTCCACCAGTCCTTTGCCCCGGACCTCAGCAGGTTCAGGGCACATCTGACCTTCTGTTCAGTAGGACATGAGCACGTGAAGAAACAACCCTCCACGTCTGACAGCCACCTCACGGCTATGATCGGATCCTGAGTACCATAAAATGTTGGGGGCTTCGTGTTATCGAAGTCCCGGTACTGAAAAGCTCTGCCAGCTCATCCCCATGCCGCTGTTACAGCCGATGTAGCTGTTGCGGCAGCCATCTCAGCAAGGGATGCATACCTGTCATCAAAGTACTACATCATAGCGGTCTTAATAGACCCAAACATCTCCAGAATCTGACCTCGGACAATCCCAACCACTTCCTTGCGGATGATCTCCCTGACACGATCCTCTGTCAATGCTGGCCCACCCTGGCCGATAACCTCGGGCTCTGTCGGAGCGCCCTGATCACCCTGCCCTAATCCCGATCCGGATCCAGTCACGAAATGCCTCGTAACCACCATACTGAAAATATACCAGGAAGATATCAGATAATCCGCATAAATAACGGGAAACCAACTCCTAACTAAACCCTAGGGATTGTGACTTCCTTGCTACGCGTATGGGTCATGTGCTTTCATTAGTACGGGCCCATACTACCTTCCACACCTACCTATATTTGTATCAAGTATCATCACAATACCCTAACAATATACATATGCCCGATGATCGCTCAATCCGCTCTCCTAGAGGGAGGCTAACTATCTCATAACTGGTCTACTAACCTCGCACGACTCAACCATCCATGAAACTTCCACCAACCCTGCAGCACTAGTGCATGCTAATCATACATAACGCTAGACCCTATAGACTTTCGAATACCTGATCTTACCCTAAGCCCTTCATCAAACAAGAACAGGAAATAAGGCCAAACCAAACATTCTCAGGCTATAAGATCTTAATTATGTACGACCGTGATGCACAAACTAAGCAACTACAGTAATGATGTCAATTTCATATAGTGAAAACCCTAGGCTACCAGGCATCATACAATCATGCAATTCTATCATGCAGTTCCTGAAGATCCCTAGCCTAGTACTAACATGCTGTTCTAACATATCACATAATCAGACAACTGCATGGTATTTTGGGGTTTACTTACTGGCTCCGACTGATCGTACACTTGCATCCTTCTTTTGTTATTTTGAAAACCCTTTAAAATCATTTTGAAAATATTTTTCCTTAGTTTGAGACTGGATTCACACGAGTGTTCCTCCAATTCACTCAAACCAAGGCTCTGATACCAACTTCTAACATCCATAAAAATCAAGCCAAATTTAAACTTTTTTTTAAAACATTTAGAAACCAATAGTTATTACAAATGTGTTTTCAAAATAGTTCTATATCAGAGTATCCCAGAAACATAGTCATAAAATGTGAGGGGATGTACGATCACGCCTTTGCCTTCCCACGATCATCTGAGGTACCAGAAACCAAAACTGAAACTGTAAGCCCGAAGCTTAGTGAGTTTCCCCTAAAATACCCATACACACAACAATACACATATAATCACAAACAGTATACTATGGGTCCAATCAACCATCGGGTTGGAATACCCCAGGCCCTCAACCATCGGGTTGGAATGCCACTCATACTATAGGTCCAGTCATCCTCGAGATGGAATACCCCAGGCCCACAACCATCGGGTTGGAATGCCCTCATACTACGAGTTCAATCATCCTCGAGATGGAATACTCACGACCCACAACCATCAGGTTGGAATTCCCAGGTCAGTTGGCTCTCGCACAAAGCAGAGGAGCCTCAACCACCAATCAACATGTGCACATATATCGGATAATCATATAACAGTCTATAGACATACAAACCGATCTAACTGATCATACAAGCATATCATCCTATCTACCAGGATACTGATCTACAGATCATAGCAATATAACACCATTCTCTCTACCAGGATGCTAATCTAACAGCTCATACAAGCATAACATATCAGAGTCATAATCAAAAAGGGTCGGCCTTAGTGCCTTAGACCCTTGAGCATAGTGAGGAAAACTCACCTCACAACTGTCGAATGGAAATGATAAGCTCAAACTCTCGAACCACCGCCACTAACTCCACCACCTATAGTTACCATAAGATCATTTCCATAAATTTACAAATTACCAAAATACCCCCAGAGGTGAAATTGGTCAATCCTTGGTCAAAGTTAAAGTCAATAGTCAAAGTCAACAGTCCATGTTGACCCAAATCGTCGAGTGCAGCTAGCAACTCGTCGAGTTCCTTAAGGGTTCAGAAGGTCATAAAACCCTCACTGACTCGTCGAGTTTACCACCAACTCGTCGAGTCTATGCGTAATCTGAAGTCGAGGAAACCCTAACTGGCTCGTCGAGTCACCCTACTGACTCGTTAAGTCCATGCAGGAACCTTTAAGGCCAATCTTCATCGGACTCGTCGAGTTGGCTATGCAACTCGTCGAGTCCCTTCAGCCCTTTCTCCATCCAGACGATTTTTAAGCCACTTTAAGGCTCCATAATGCAGATCTAAGCTCTTAAGGCATACTTCTTACGTAAAGTTGCAAACTTTACATAAATATAAGGTGATAATGGCCCAAATCAAGCTAAAGAAAGGTTCTAAGGGATGAGGAAGGTATTAACTCACTAAAGGCTGAAACTTTATGATCTTACAGACCAAGATAGGCCTAGATCTGAATTTGCAACTTCAGATCATGCCTAATACCCAAAATAACATATCAACATTGCCAAAATGACCCTAATATCATACATGCATAGATCTAGGTAGAAAAAGGTCAAGGCAACAACTTGTTACCTCAAAAACGGTGCTAAGATGAAGAAGAACTCGGATCTACAGCCTTCCTCTTGTTCCAAGCTTGAGCACTTCAAGATCTTCCTTCCACAATCCACCACAAGGCTTAATATCACACAATAAGAGAGAAAAATGGCGATTTAGGGTTTCTGGACACAAAGGGGGATGTAAGGGAGACTAAGGGAGGTTAATGCCCCTTTAACAAAGGTGTAAAACCCCGAAAATTAGGGTTTCTCATTGCAGCTCCAACTCGCCGAGTCTGTCCTCCGACTCGTCGAGTCGGTTACTTAAGACTCGCGACCAAAACCCTGCCTACTCGACGATTCAGGGCATCCAACTCGCCGAGTTGACCTTTTAATGGAAATATATAAGACTGAAAGTTTGTACCTGAGAGTTGGGGTGTTACACCATGACCCAAACCCAAAATGACCCAAGGCCCAAAAATGGCCCAAATGGCTTTCTGTTCGGTACGTCATGCGTACCCACCCATTACGCTCTACGTACACAGCTTCATCAGAAAAGGAATTTGGAGAAATCTTGTCACGCGTTACGTACAAGGATGGTACACCCAACGTAACTAGCTGATGTCCAATCTCCACTTTTGAGTGCTTAATCCTTTAAGACAACTCGTCCAATTGTAACGTCCCAAAAGTTAAGACCAAAAATTTCTATTTTTAGAATAATAAAACCATCTTTCAACACATGTTCATAAAACCATAATAGAATCAAAGTATAACCAAAACATCCAAATACATCAGAGTCAAAGAAATATGGAACAATGTGGTGTGTGCGATGCGACCACCCCGAGCTCTTCCCCTTGGATCCGAAAGTACCTGAAAGATAAACTGAAAACTATAAGCAAGAAGCTTAGTGAGTTTCCCAAAACACCACATACCATACATATTAAACATATAATGGGCCCCGCCTGGCATCGAGCCCCGCTCGGAACAAATCTGTCAGAAATATGAGATGGGCCTTGCCTCATCACATTCATTAGGCCCAGCCTGGCATCGGGCCCCGCCCGATATACATATCATATCATACATGTGAAAGTCACACAAACAACTAGCATCCTGATCATAATAAACCATGGTCTGGCGTTGGTGCCTTCGATTCGCCAAGCACAGTGAGGAAACTCACCTCAAGCTGTTGAATATCTCAGCTAAAAGATCGGACTGTTGATCTGGAAAATCCCCATGCTAACATCATCAAATAATACCCAATTAATAATTGGTCCACCATCCATAACTGGAATCCTAGTCCGATGTGAAACACTCAGGGTAAAAGTCCATTTTACCCTTTCCTCACTTGGCCAAAAATACGAGACCTAATCGAAAAGCACCAAAAAGCCTAATATGGACCAACTTCCTAAATGGGTCCAAAACCCATCATGGGCCTAAAACCAAGAAGGCCCAAAACCTAGCAATGGCCCAAAGTCAGAAGACTAATGGCTCAATAAGGCCCAAAACCCTCTAGTTCAAATGTGGCTAAAACTGTGAAAGTCAACCGAAGTCAACGACAGTTGAGTACACCCTATGTAATCAAGAGTCATTATGCACTACATACGAGCTGGGTACGCCTAACGTTCTACTAAGCGTTCAAGATCGGGGATCGGACAGCATACGCGCAAGGTACACATACGTACGCCCTACGTACGTGCCCATTAAGCACTTTCCCATTAAGTGCTTAATACTTGCAACCAAAAGCCCAAACTTCAGATCCAAGTCTTATTAAACTTCTTAATCCATAAAGTCGTGAACTTGGAGCATTTACATGGCTCAAAAGAACCCAAACCTCACTTTTAGCATTCAACTTTCACCATAATGACCTAAACACATGCATGGTTGATCCACAACCATCAAGATGCTAAATTTATGGACTAAGGACCTCATAAACATCAGAGAAGAAACTCCCAACTTCTGGAGTGGAAGGAATCTATTAGATCTCATCATATGACCAAAATGGGACCAAAACTTCATAAAGAATAGATCTAAGTAAACAAGGAACAAGTTCAAAACTGTATACCTAAATGAAGCTAGAAATGATGAGAGAAATCTGGATCTACAACTGTCCTTTGGACAAAGCTTCTTCTTTCAAGCTCTTCTTCTTCAAATCCCACCAATAGACACTAGAAACACACACGAGAAGGTCAAATCTCTTCGAGAAGGGCTAGGGTTTCGAAATAAGATTAAAAGGGCAATGGAGGCTGAGGAATGAGATGATCATGGGTCATAATGTTGTTTAAATAGGGTCCAAACCCTAAAATTTAGGGTTTTCCCTTTGAGTGCGTACGCCCAACGTACTCTAACTTTTCCGGAATTGACAAAATTTCCCCCTAGGGGCCAAATATGAAAAACATTTACATACCAAGGGTCAAAATGAAAAGTACCTTGAATCGAGTGTTACAATTGTCCCCCACTTGAATCCGAATTCTTCCTTGAAGTTCGTTTCCACAAATAATATTGGGTAATGCTCCCCCATCTCGTCCTCGGGCCCCTCATCCATTCTAAACCCTTGAGGTGCTGTTATTGTACCTTCACCAACTCAACAACCTTGTTCCTTAAGGTTTTCGTCATCCGATCAAGAATTACCACCGGTCTCTCGATATAATTCAGGCAATCGTCCATTTGAATATCCTCCAATGGAACCACTGCGGAATCATCAATCAAACATTTCTGCAGCTGAGAGACGTGAAACGTGCTATGGATCTGACTAAGCTCCTCAGGGAGATCTAAATGATAAGCAACCCGGCCTACCCGGGCCAAAACCTTGAAAGGAACGATGTACTTGGGGCCCAACTTTCCCCTCTTCCTAAATCGGATGACACCTTTCCAAGGCGACACCTTGAGGAGAACCATATCCCCAACCTGGAAATCTAAATCTGATCGGCGTTTGTCGGCATAACTCTTCTGCCGACTATGAGCTTCCTAAAGTCTACCCCGAACCTGTTGAATCAACTCAGTAGTCTTGAGTACCACTTCAGTACTCCCCATGACTCGCTGACTGACCTCACCCCGATATATCAGGGTCCTGCACTTCCTCCCATAGAGTATCTCAAAAGGAGGTTGATCAATGATCACGTGATAACTGTTGTTATACGAAAACTCCGCCAAAGGTAGATACGTATCCCAACTCCCACCGAAATCCAATACACATGCCCACAACATATCCTCCAAGGTCTGGATAGTTCGCTCACTCTGTCATCAGTCAGCGGGTGGAAAGTCATGTTGAAGTGTAGAAGAGTACCCAACTCCTCGTGAAACCTCTTCCAAAACCTGGAAGTAAACCGGACATCCCTGTCTGAAACCACTGAAACTGGCACCCCATGACGTGCCACAACCTCCCTGATGTATATGTCGTCCAACTTCTCTGTAAAGATACTCTCCTAAATCGGAATAAAATGCACGCTCTTGGTAATTCAATCCACGATGACCCAAATCAAATCCACTCCTCCCAAACAAAATTGGAAGGGAAAGTCCCACGCCGGATCATCAAGCAATGGACCCAAAGGCAAAGCCAGTTCTGACGCTCCTCCCGCATATGATCCTAAAGAGGCTACTTGCTTTTACTGCCATGAGAAAGGGCATTGGAAACGAAGTTGTCCTAAATACTTGCAAGACATAAAGAATGGCAAGGTGAAGCCAACCTCGACAGGTATTTACACTATCTTATCTAAAAACTCATCATATTCTCATTCTTGGGTCCTTGATACAGGATGTGGTTTTCACATTTTTTTTGATTTGCAGGGGCCAGTGTTGTAAAACTCGCCAAGTTGGCCGATTACTCTTGCGAGTACTCGCTACTCGACCCCTTACCGAGGCGAGTTACAAAATCCCGAGTACTCCCCGATCGAATCCTTACTGAACTGGGCAGTGTTGTAAAACCCGGTCAACTCGGTGATCAATATGTATAATATACTTAATGATTTATTATTAACACACACATGTGATTATTACTACATATATATCTTAAATTTTCAGTAATTACTCACGAAGTGAGACAATTATGTGTTTTTCAGTTTTTGTGTAATCACATATATCTAATTTTGTTATATATTTCAATCAAATTATGACTTTAACTTATGATTTTGACATATATAATTTCCCTAAATATATTTCTGCATGAATTACCGAATCCGAGTACTGCTGAGTACTCCCGAGTACTCGCTACTCGATAGTCGGCCGAACAGGTACCGAGTAACGAGTTCTACAACCTTGGCAGGGGCTAAGAAGAAGTGAGGATGTGGAGGATGGGAGAATGAACCTGATCATGGGCAATAGGAGATCGTCACCTGTTACCAAGATTGGTGTTTATAACTTAGTGCTTAGTAATGCGTTATGTTTGGATTTGAACAATTTTTGCTAGTCGTCAGAGATGACATGAAACATCATTTCATTTCATGCTTTATATAGACAAGGTTTTAGATATTCTTTTTACAATGAAAATGGATCTATTTATGCTTATAAAATGGTGTATTTTCTTTTGAAGCTTTACCTTGTGATGGTGTGTATGAAACTGTGATGGTTGTAGACAATTTAGGTAATAGTGTTCTTCAAATTGATTCATCTAATGGTTTAGACAAAGCATGCTTGTGGCATTGTCGTCTTGGACATGTCAACAAGAAACGCATTGCCCAAATCTAAATGGATGGACTATTGGAATCATTTGACTTAAGGTCGGATGATACATGCGAGTCTTGTTTACTTGGAAAGATGACAAAATCACCTTTCACTGGTACATGTGAAAGAGGTGAAGGATTGTTGGATCTCATACACACAGATGTGTGTGGGCCCTTCAGATCCACCACAAGGGATGCAAATCGATTCTATGTGACTTTTTACTGATGATTATTGTAGATATGGCTATGTCTACTTAATCAAGCATAAGTCAAAAACTTTTGAAAAGTTCCAAGAATTCAAACAAGAAGTCGAGAATCAATTGGGCAGAAACTGATGAGTTTTAGGTAAAACAAATAAACTAGAAAACAATTCCTAAGTTCACATGCAACCTACTTTGGATCTATGTTTTAACTATTGAACATATAACTTTGAATTGCAAAACAAGAACCCTAGAGGAGAGAGGCTAATTTCGAAATTAACAAACTAGGGTTTAGGGTTTACATACCTTTCAATTGTTATAGCAAACAATTGATATTCCCTTGATCTTGATCCTGATCTTCTTGGAAGCTTTAGCACCACAAGTGTAATGCCTCTAATGGAATCACACCCAATGACTAGCAAGAAGGAAAGTAGAAGAAGAGAGAGGGGAGGGAGTATGCAATTTCGGCCAAGGTATTCTTCCAAAGAATGAGTACCCTAAAATGTGAGCCAGGAGGCTCCTTAAATAGTTGAGGGAACTAGGGTTTAGGGAAAACCCTAGTTATCCTTTGCTTAGGGCCTAAGCAAGACCCAAGGCCTTATCTTGGACCCCTTGGACGAATTCTCTAGGGTTTCCCCTAGGGTTTTCGTCCACCCCCTTCCAAGGGAGTTCTGGATCCTTCCATTCAACTATCAGTTAATTGCAAACTAGTCCCTGCACTTTATAATCAATTCTTTTAACCCCAAAATCAATTCTGATTAATTTCTGGCTAACAATTAATTAAACATAATGATTTCTAATTAATATATTAATCCATTAACATATTAATAAATCATTTATATATATATATATATATATATATATATATATATATTAATTTATTAATCTTATAAATTAATATCTCTCCTTTCATAATTTCCTTGTCCAGTTGCTAGGTTGAGGGCAACCCAAAAGGACTGTGCTGCTATCAATTCAAGTATATACCAATTATAGTTATGGGCTTAGACACCTAATCCAACAGTCTCCCACTTGGATAAGTCTGTAACTATAATTGCTAGTATGCCTTCTAAATTTGATCAGCAAATTGTAGCTTCCAAAAAGCTGCTGCCGAACTCTGACCCAGTCAGTTACGTGTCCTAAGATAAGTGATCATATAATCCTTCGTTCTGCTAGATATCCCTAGACATAAGACATGGAATGTAATCAATCTCTTTGTCCAGAATCTATGTTTCCTGATTCCTGATTTGTGATGATGTAGGACTTCTAATCGAACACATCAATTTAGTCCTGGCTAGGCCCATCACATAAGTCAACACCAAATCATCGAGGGGCCCATAGATATCGCTTTTCCTGTTAGGGAAAAAGGAACGAATAAACGTTGACTCATATGCTTGTATCTTTTACTCATCAAATTATGCATGACAATACGTTTTATAACACCAAGTTACTGATGCGTTTTCGTATCACCAATGCATGACCGACTTGTAAATCACAACTCATATATCTTCGTTTCAAAATTATAAGATATTATCGTCTCAGTATTACTCGTGATGAATTCCATGAAGTGATACTCTGAGCGAGGGTTTATCCAATACTCAAATCTCAATTTCTGAGTACTCATGAATGTTGCAGCAATTCTATTGCCATGTCTATCCTTAGACAATCTACAATCCAGTTCATGACAGTCTTAATTCACTACTTACTTCCAAAAGTATGAGTGACTGTGGAGTTTGAATAATCTTATTATTCGGGAAGTAAAACATGCAAAAATGAAACACAATAATAAACAATTGACAAAAGGCAGAAACCAAACTTATAAATAATACTTTATTATTTAATCACCAAAAGTCAATTACATTTACTTTGTTACAAGTTTCAGAATAAAACTAATCTAACTACTAAAACTAATATCATCTTTCAGTCCTATGCTCCGAGCATGCTGAATATGCTTAGCCCTACTCAGACCCTTTGTGAGGGGATCTGCTGGGTTATCTTCAGATGACACCCTCTTTACTATAAGATGGCCTTCTTCAACTCTATGTCTGATGAAATGGTACTTTCTGTCGATATGTCTAGTCTTACCATGATCTCTCGGTTCCTTTGTCAAGGCAACCGCTCCTTCATTATCGCAGAACAGTTCCATAGGCTCCTGGATGGTTGGAACAACTCCGAGATCCCCGATGAAGTTCCTCAACCAAGCTGCTTCTTTCGACGCTTCACTTGCTGCTATGTACTCTGATTCACAAGTAGAATCAGCCACCGTATTTTGCTTGGAACTCTTCCAAGTAACTGCTCCTCCATTCAGTAAAAACACCCAGCCCAACTGAGAACGGAAGTTATCTCTATCCGTCTGAAAGCTGGCATCACTGTAACCATCTACTCTCAAAGTATCACTGCCACCAAGCACAAGAACCCAGTCCTTTGTCCTTCGCAAATACTTGAGTATATTCTTAACTGCTATCCAATGAGATCTACCTGGGTTTCCCTGATAGCGACTGACCATGCTCAAAGCAAATACCACATCAGGGCGAGTACATGTCATAGCGTACATGATCGATCCGACAACGGAAGCATAAGGTACACGACTCATGTCATCTATTTCAACATCTGTACTCGGGCATTGAGTCTTACTCAATTTGGTATTGCTCTGGATAGGTAGCTCTCCCTTCTTGGAATTTTCCATACTAAATCTCTTTAGTACCTTATCCAAGTATGTGCTCTGACTAAGTCCAATTAGTCTCTTCTTTCTATCTCTCAATATTCTAATCCCAAGAATATAGGCAGCTTCTCCAAGGTCTTTCTTGGCAAAACACTTTCCAAGCCAAGACTTAACTTCTTTCAAGGTTGGAACGTCGTTACCAATGAGTAATATGTCATCGACAAACAACACCAGAAAAGTTACTATACTCCCACTAGCCTTGATATACACACAGAACTCATCTTCACTTCTAGAGAAACCAAACTCTTTGACTTTCTCATGGAAGCAAAGATTCCAATTGCGAGATGCTTGTTTCAATCCATAAATGGATTTCTCAAGCTTGCACACTCTATTGGGGAACTTTGCATCAACAAAACCCTCTGGCTGACTCATGTAAACATCTTCAGCCAACTTCCCATTAAGGAAAGCAGTTTTGACATCCATCTGCCAGATTTCATAATCATGAAAGGCAGCTATGGCGAGCAATATCCTAATAGATTTAATCTTAGCCACTGGCGAGAAGGTCTCATCATAGTCAACCCCTGGGGTTTGAGTGAAACCTTTTGCAACCAGTCGAGCCTTGAATGTGTGCACATTTCCATCCATGTCTGTCTTCTTCTTGAAGATCCATTTGCACCCAACTGTCTTACGACCTGGTGCATTATCAACCAAATTCCAAACTTGGTTGTCATACATGGACTTAATCTCGCTGTCCATTGCCTCTTTCCACTTGGAAGCCTCTGGGCCTGCCATTACTTCCTTATAAGTGACTGGTTCATCTAAGTTTACCAGTGTTCTGTCACTTATGAATGTGTCACCATCTGAAGTAATTTGAAAACCATACAACTCAGGTGGCACACTCACCCTAGTGGATCTTCTAAGAGGTAATGAGTTATCGATTGGTTCAACAGGAACTGTTTCCTCTGGTTGAGTGCTAGTGTCATCTAAGGTTCCTTCATTGGCTGAATCTTGAATTTCTTCAAGGTCAATAGTGCTCCCACTGTCCTCTTTGAATATGAGCTCTCTTTCAAGAAAGACTCCTCTTCGTGCTACAAAGACCACGTTCTCACTAGGCCTGTAGAACAAATATCCAAAAGACTGCTTTGGGTAACCAATGAAAACACATTTCTCACTTCTAGCTGCTAGCTTGTCGTGAGTCTCTCGTCTTACGAAAGCTTCACAACCCCAGACTTTAATATGTGCTAACGAGGGAACTTTCCCTGTCCACATTTCGTGAGGTGTTTTGGCAACCTTCTTTGTAGGGACAAGATTGAGGATGTGGACGGCTGTCTCTAAGGCATACCCCCATAAGTGAATGGGAAGCGAAGCCCGACTCATCATAGAACGAACCATGTCTAACAAGGTTCGATTACGCCTCTCAGCTACACCATTTAACTGTGGTGTCCTAGGAGGAGTCAATTGTGAGACTATCCCACATTCTTTCAGATAGTCGTTAAACTCGATACTAAGATACTCCCCGCCTCTATCGGATCTAAGTATCTTTATCTTTCTGCCCAATTGATTTTCGACTTCATGCTTAAACTCTTTGAACTTTTCAAAAGTTTCTGACTTATGCTTGATCAAGTAGATATATCCATATCTGCTATAATCGTCAGTGAAAGTCACATAGAATCGATTAGCATCTCTTGTAGTTGATCTGAAGGGCCCACATACATCCGTGTGTATGAGATCCAACAGACCTTCACCTCTTTCACAAGACCCTGTGAATGGTGATTTTGTCATCTTTCCCAAAAGACAAGATTCACACATATCATCTGACTTTAGGTCAAATGATTCCAACACTCCATCCTTTTGGAGTTGGGCTATGCGTTTCTTGTTAATGTGTCCAAGACGACAATGCCACAAGCATGCCTTGTCTACACTATTAGACAAGTCAATATTAAGTACACTATTTCCTAGGCTATCAACACAAGTCACTGTTTCATACACACCATTACAAGGCAAAGCTTCAAACATAAAAACACCATTCTTATAAACAGAAATTGAACCATTCAAATCATTAAAAGAATATGTAAAACCTTGTCTGAACAATGCATGAAATGAAATAATGTTTCTCGTCATCTCAGACGAATAGCAACAATTTATTAAATCTAATCTAACATCATTACTAAGCAGAAGCTGATAAACTCCGATCTTGGTTACTGGTGAAGACTTTCTGTTTCCCATGATCAGGTTTATCCTTCCTCGCTCTATCTCCTCACTTTCCTTTAGACCCTGCAAATCAGAACAGATATGAAACCACATCCTGTATCAAGGACCCATGAACGAGAAGATAATGAGTTATTAGCAGAAATAGTGTAAATACCTGCCGAATATGGCTTCACTTTGCCATCCTTGATATCTTGCAGATATTGTGGGCAAGATCTCTTCCAATGCCCCTTTTGGTTGCAGTAAAAGCAAACTGCCTCTTTTGGATCAGAAACATGGGGAGTGGAACCATTGGGCTTAGCCTTTGGGCCATTACTAGATGACCCAGCTTGAGCCTTGCTCTTCCAGTTTTGTTTGGGAGGACCTTTCCTCTTTTTCCCCTTTCCCTGTCCAATAGCCAAAACAGGGGCACTCGTAGGTGTGGAGGGTATACTTTTACCCTTCATCCCCGCCTCAGCTGTCTGCAACAAGTTGTGCAATTGGGCCAAGGTCTGCTCAGTATTGTTCAAATGGTAAGTTAGAATAAACTGACCATAACATTCAGGAAGTGAGTTCAAGACCATGTCAATGGCCAATTCCTCATCAAAGTGAATATTGAGCTTGACCAAACGCTCTATGTAGCGTTGCATTCTTTGCACATGTGACACAACCGACTCCCCATCTTTCATCTTGCAAGCCATGAGTGACTTGACTACTTCGAACTTTTCTTGACGAGCTCGCTTATGGTACTTTTCCATAAGGTCCTTGTTCATCTCGAAAGGCCAGTACTCCTCATAGTACCTCTGCAGTTCTGGGGACATAGTTGCCACCATGATGCATGCCACTTTGGTAGCATCATCGTAATGTTTCTTGTAGGCAGCAAGATCTTCAGGAGTAGCTTCATTCTCATCAAGCTCTTTGAGCTCCTTTTCAAGAACCTATTCTTTGTTCTCGAAACGAAGAGCCATCTTGATGTTGCGCATCCAATCGTTATAGTTTGAGCCATCCATAACGACTTTGGAGCATATATTGAGCAAAGAGAAGTTTTGGTTGGAGGAGGACGAAGCAGAAGTGTTTCCAGGAGTAGACATCTGAAAAGAAAGAAAGTTTTAGTTAGATTTCAAGATACCTTAATAGAATAACCCAAAGATATAATATCAAGGTTAGGATCCAACTATGAAGATTCACAACTTAGAAATGGGATGCCGAGATCCAAGTGCAAATTTCATAAAGGTAGGTGAATGACGATTCACCAATTCCACCATTAGACGAAACAAACGAAGTGAAATTCCTAATTCTTTTGAGATACATTGAAACTATTCAATGGCATGTTTTAATCTCAGATTATGCTCTTCTATTTGTGACTGGGATGCCGAGGATCACAAACAAGATGTGAATAACCATGCAAATATGCTTGGTAACCTCATTGTCTTTATCATTAACTATTGATGTGCTGGTAAACCACACACGCTCCATCAAAATGACAATTATGAGATACCCATTACTACTCTTTATTAGTGCCTTTTAGTGTGCTGGTTAACCACACACGCTCCACTAACGACCAATAAAACATAATGTGCAATTTCATGGATTAGCATACTTTTCACATTTTTCCTAAAGTAACTAGAGTTGGGATTTTGAAAATAATGTTCTAGTACTTTCTTTAATATCATTATACTTTTAATGAGAAGTAGTTGTCCTATCAAATCCGTTCTGCTAACGACCCTCCACTAATCAAGGAAGCGGTGGGTGAGAGTGGACACCCATTCAACTACCATTTTATAGGCAGTTTCCTTATACCCCCTTATAGATTAGCTTCGTGAATGAGGCATACTAGCGATTTGACTGACCATATTCTTATACATATATAATATTAAACTTTTAATTATAATATATATATAAGGTGTGTTTTAAAACATTTTAAAACTTCAAGGGTTTATAAATTTCGAAATTTAAGCTATTAAATTTAAATTTAAATAAACCAATTAACTAGATTTAATATTTATCTTTTAATTAACTATTAATCAAATTATTAAATCTTGTAAGGATTATCTAATTAAATTAATCCATTAATTTAATCCTAATTCTTATCCCTCTAAATTTCGAAAAATAGGGTAAGGATAATTATCCAATTAATCTAATTAAGTAACAATTATCCAAAACAAGAAACCCTAGTTATCCTCTAGCATATTTCGAAATTCACAAGGGAGTAGGCTAGGGTTTTCAAAACCCTAACCCTAATTTCGATTAGGGTTCTTTGAAGGCTAGGGTTTTCGAAAAAAAACCCTTTTATCCAAAACCCTAGAAATCGAAAATTTGGCCTTTAGGGTTTAATAGCTATAAACCCTAATTTGCAATTCAACAATTATACCAATTCAATTTAAAACAAACAATGGCTCTGATACCACTGATGAGTTTTAGGTAAAACAAATAAACTAGAAAACAATTCCTAAGTTCACATGCAACCTACTTTGGATCTATGTTTTAACTATTGAACATATAACTTTGAATTGCAAAACAAGAACCCTAGAGGAGAGAGGCTAATTTCGAAATTAACAAACTAGGGTTTAGGGTTTACATACCTTTCAATTGTTATAGCAAACAATTGATATTCCCTTGATCTTGATCTTGATCTTCTTGGAAGCTTTAGCACCACAAGTGTAATGCCTCTAATGGAATCACACCCAATGACTAGCAAGAAGGAAAGTAGAAGAAGAGAGAGGGGAGGGAGTATGCAATTTCGGCCAAGGTATTCTTCCAAAGAATGAGTACCCTAAAATGTGAGCCAGGAGGCTCCTTAAATAGTTGAGGGAACTAGGGTTTAGGGAAAACCCTAGTTATCCTTTGCTTAGGGCCTAAGCAAGACCCAAGGCCTTATCTTGGACCCCTTGGACGAATTCTCTAGGGTTTCCCCTAGGGTTTTCGTCCACCCCCTTCCAAGGGAGTTCTGGATCCTTCCATTCAACTATCAGTTAATTGCAAACTAGTCCCTGCACTTTATAATCAATTCTTTTAACCCCAAAATCAATTCTGATTAATTTCTGGCTAACAATTAATTAAACATAATGATTTCTAATTAATATATTAATCCATTAACATATTAATAAATCATTTATATATATATATATATTAATTTATTAATCTTATAAATTAATATCTCTCCTTTCATAATTTTCTTGTCCAGTTGCTAGGTTGAGGGCAACCCAAAAGGACTGTGCTGCTATCAATTCAAGTACATACCAATTATAGTTATGGGCTTAGACACCTAATCCAACAGAAACATCAAGATGCTCAGATCCGATAGAGGTGGTGAGTATCTTAGTATCAAATTCCACGACTACCTCAAGGAATGTGGAATAGTTTCACAATTGACACCTCCTAGGACACCACAACTTAATGGTGTGACTGAGAGGCGTAATCAAACCTTGTTCGACATGGTTCATTCCATGATGAGTCAAGCTTCACTTCCAATCTCATTCTGGGGGTATGCCTTAGAGACTGCCACCCACATTCTTAATCTTGTCCCAACAAAGAAGGTTGCCAAAACACCTCACGAGATATGGACACGGAAGGTTCCCTCGTTAGCACATATCAAGGTTTGGGGTTGTGAAGCTTTCGTTAGACGAGAGACTCACGAAAAGCTTGAACCTCAAAGTGAGAAATGTATTTTCATCAGTTACTCACAAAAGTCTTTTAGATATTTGTTCTACAGACCTAGTGATAACGTGGTCTTCGTAGCACGAAATGGAGTCTTTCGTAAGAGAGAACTCATATCCAAAGAGGACAGTAGGAGTACAATTGACATTGAAGAAATTCAAGAGTCAAACGATGAAGGAACCTCTGGAAATGCTATGGCTCAACCTGAGGAAGAAATTCTAGTTGAACCAATTGTCGAGTCGTTACCTCTTAGACGTTCCAGTAGAGTTAGAATGTCACCTGAGTTCTATGGTTTCCATATTACTACAGACGGTGATACATTTATCAGTGATAGTACACTGGTAAATTTGGATGAACCTTCTAACTACAAGGAAGCTAGGGCAGACCCTGAGTCTGCCAAATGAAAATACGCAATGGACATCAAGATCAAGTCCATGTATGACAACCAAGTTTGGCATTTGGTTGACAATGTACCAGGTCGTAAGACAGTTGGGTGCAAATGGATCTTCAAGAAGAAGACCGACATGGATGGAAAGGTGCACACTTTCAAGGCGCGACTTGTTGTGAAGGCTTTACTCAAATCCCAGGGATTGACTATGATGACACCTTATTACCAGTAACTAAGATTAAATCTATTAGGGTAATGTTAGCTATAGCTGCGTTTCATGGCTATGAAATTTGGCAGATGGATGTCAAAACCGATTTCCTTAATGGGAAGTTGGCTGAGGATGTTTACATGAATCAGCCAGAAGGTTTTGTGTGTAAGCTTGAGAAATCAATCTATGGATTGAAACAAGCTTCTCGCCGATGGAATCTTTGCTTTGACGAGAAAGTTAAAGAGTTTGGATTCTCTAGAAGTGAAGATCAATCTTGTGTATATGTCAAAGCTAGTGGGAGAATAGTGACCGTCCTGGTATTGTATGTTGATGACATACTTCTCATAGGAAACGACATTCCAACCTTGCAAGAAGTTAAGTCTTGGTTTGGAAAGTGTTTCACTATGAAAGATCTGGGAGAGGCTGCCTATATTCTAGGGATAAAGATTTTGAGAAGTAGGAGCAAAGACTAATTGGACTTAATTAAAGTACGCATTTGGATAAAGTGTTAAAACATTTTAGCATGGAGAATTCCAAGAAAGGAGAGTTGCCTATCCAGAGCAATACCAAACTGAGTAAGACTCAGATTCCAAGTACTGATACTGAGATAACATAAATGAGTCGAGTTCCATATGCTTCCGCCGTTGGATAGATCATGTATGCTATGACATGTACTCGCCCTGACGTGGCTTTTGCTTTGAGCATGGTTAGTTGATATCAGGGAAATCTGGGTAAAGCTCATTGGATAGCAGTCAAGAATATTCTTAAGTATCTGCGAAGAACTAAGGACTGGGTCCTTGTGCTTGGTGGCAGTGACGACTTGAGAGTAACTGGGTATAGTGACGCCAGTTTTCAGACAAACGGAGACAACTTCCGTTCTCAATCTGGTTGGGTGTTTACCCTTAATGGAGGAGCAGTAACTTTGAAAAGTTCCAAACAGGAGACCGTGGCTGATTCTACCTGTGAATCAGAGTACATAGCTGCAAGCGAAGCATCAAAGGAGGCTATATGGTTGAAGAAATTCATCAGAGATCTTGGAGTTGTGCCAACCATAAAGGAGCCAATGGAGATTTTCTATGACAAAGAAGGAGCGGTTGCCTTGACAAAGGAACCAAGAGATCATGGTAGATCGAGACATATTGACAAAAAATACCATTTTATCAGACATAGAGTAGAATAAGGACACCTCGTCGTGAAGAGGGTATCATCAGAAGAAAATCCTGCAGATCCCCTCACAAAGGGTTTGAGTAGGGTTAAGCAAGTTCAGCATGCAAGGAACATTGGTCTGAAAGATGATATTAGTTTTAGTAGTTCGATAGATATTTGGAAACTTGTAACAAAATAAATGTAATTGACATTTGATGAATAAATAATGGAGATTTATTTATTAGTATTGGTTACTATTTTTTGTCAATTGTTTATTATTGTGTTTCATTTTGCGTGTTTTACTTCCCAAATAATGGAGATTTATTTATGAGTATTGGTTACTATCATTGTAACACCTATTCCAGGTATTATTTAATTTATCTAATTTTTAAGGTTTTGTGCATGGACTCGATGAGTTGGGGAGCTCCAACTCGTCGAGTAGAGATCGTTATGAGGACGTGGATTTTAAATCCTACTTGATGAGTCCGAAGTCCCCGACTCGACGAGTAGGCGCTGTAAAGGAAATTTTAGGGTTTGCACCCTATTTAAAGAACATAATCCGCCTCTTGTGGCCTCCCTTACCACTTAATTAGCCAGAGAAAACCATAGTTGAACCTTGCACCTTCTTGAGTGAGAGAGAGATAGAGCTTTTGTGAGTAATTTTGGTGTGGTTGTGAAGGATTTTGGAGCTTGAAGAAGAAGGAGCAAGGAGAGAAACAGTAGGTATGACATCTACTCTGTATTGGCAACCATCTTGAGGTATAAAGTCATTACCTTGATCTTTAGTTGCTTAGATCCCTTTTCTTTGAAGTAAATGGCCACTTTTGGTGCAAGATGGGGTCATACTCGGATTTGGACTTATCACAAGGATATGGTTCAAGATCTGGACCTCTCTAGGTCCCCAATGACATAAAGTTGCTCACTTTATCCAACTTAGGCCCTTTCCATGCACTAAAACCTTGTAGGAAGCTTAGTTTTGATGTTTTAGCCTTGTGAGGCCTTGCATGCACATAAAGCTTGAAACTTTTCTTGGTACCTACACTAGGGGAGGTTGGATCTGAACTTTCGGACCTTAGATCCCACTGGAAAGGACTGAACACAAAAAGGACTGAAAGAACTCATTGAGTCCCTTAGTCAGCTCGACGAGTCGGGTAGGGTTTACCCGTTTTCGTGACTCTGAATGAGTGCAGTGAAGGATTAGGGTTTTGGGACCGCATGAACTTTTTGTTTTCTGGACATTTGATGAACTCGATGAGTCACTTAGGTGACTCGGTGAGTTGACATGGGATTCAGTGGAATGGACTCGGGAGGAACTCGACGAGTTGCTAGGATGAACTCGACGAGTTGAGGTCAACATGGACTGTTGACCTTGACCGTTGACATTGACTTTAACCAGGTTTGACAATGGTTGACTTTGAGGATACTTATGGTATTTCGGGATTGTGACAAGTTAATCACATAATGATTATAGGCAGTTGAGTTGGAGCAGTGCGTGGGATTACCTGATCTTAGCTTGTCAGTTCAGCATTCGAGACGTGAGTCTCCTCACCATACCAATGGGTCTAAGGCACCAAGGCCGACCCAATTTATGATATGTGGTATCCTAGCTGAAGTTATATTATGTGACATGTTAGTTGGTATGAGCAAGGAAGTATGCTAGTGGTATATGTGGTATGCTTGTATGGAAGACCATGGGAGAGCCCATGACACCTGGATGTAAGACCATGTGGAGAGCCCATGGCTTTCCTACTAAAAGACCATGGGAGAGCCCATGATACTCGGATGTAAGACCATGTGGAGAGCCCATGGCTTTCCTATTAAAAACCGTGGGAGAGCCCATGACACTTAGGTGTAAGACCATGTGGGGAGCCCATGGCATCCTGGAGTAAGACCCTGGGGACGAGCCCACGACATACCTATATGTTGTATGCATGGCTTATGTGATATATGTAGCTTTTATAGCTAATATGATATGTGTTATGTGGATTGTGTCTGGGGTATGATCTGGGGAACTCACTAAGCATTAACTTACAGTTTGTGGATTTGTTTCAGGTACATCTGAGCCCAAGGGCAAGGGCAAGGGCACGGCTTGATGGCGTTCTCAAGCATTTTGATGGGACACTCTGATGTTTTGAAATAAAATTGTTATTGTCACGGATTTTAAAACAATTGTATTGGGATTTTATGGTTTATGGAAAAGTGTTTTGGCTAACTAAAAATGAAAATTTTCTTTTGAAAATTGGGTCGTTACAAGTTGGTATGAGAGCCTTGGTTTGAGGGATTCGGGCACACTCTCAGGTGTGTCAGGACTCAAACTAAGGAAATGGTAAAACTGTTTTCAAAAATAAAAGTTAAAAACTTTTTAAGAATGGAAAAGAGGAGAGTGCAACGCGCGTGATCGGACGAGCCAAGTAAGTAGTTCCCCAATATGTTAGCCATGTTATACTGATATTTGAGTTATGATAATCGTATGGATCTTGCTATGTGTATGCTTTTAAAATTGTATACGGTTAGGAGCGTATAGCCTTAGAATGATTGATTTGGCCTTATTTCCTATTCCTTGTCTGGTTGTGGTCCTAGGGTAGAATCTCTTATTCGAAAGTCTATTTGATCCTTTTTGTGTATAATTTGCATGCATAAAGGCAACCTGTTATGATTGGTCTGATTGATGTGGGTAGAGCAATTCTTAGGATAGCCTAGGATTTGAGATATGTGGTAGTCTGTGGGATATGATTTATGTTAGGACGAATTGGAGTTATCATGTAGATCCTTGGGGAAGGTACAGGTAGGTGTGGAAGATAGTATTGGGCCCGTACTACTGAAAGCACATGACCTGTACCCGAACCAATGTTATATCTGAAAGCTCTAAGGAGGACCGGTGTGGGAAGATCCCCTATATGGATATCCCGATCATTATGATTTATGACATTTCAGTTCAGCATGGTGGGGACATGATTAGGAGCAGGAGAATCAGGATCAGGATCTGGATCCGGGTCGGGCAACGGTACTGAGCCCGTTGATGAGAGGTTGCACGAGCTCATTGCAGCCAAGGTGACGAGGGGCATCCTTGACGCTACCCCAGTGATCTTTAGGATAGTCAAGGAAGGTATGATGGAAATTATGGAGAAGAGGATCAGGTCATTCAGAGCCGAGATTGTTGCGGGCCAGGTCGGGACCCGAACTCCCTCATTCTGGGAGTTCAAGGCGTGTGGGGCGCCGGAGTTTTTCGGGGTCAGGGACCCCATTGTTAGCCGACGTTGGGTGGCGGATATAGAAAACGCCCAACGCATGAGTTCTTGCCTTGATGCGGCAAATGTGGGTTTTGCTTCATGTATGCTGAGAGACAGAGCCCGATACTAGTGGGGAGAGGTGACTAGTCGGGTGGGAGCAGCCGGCGTGGCTGAGATGACATGGGCCGAGTTTGTTCGGCGATTTGATGTGGAGTTTGCACCACCAATTGAGGTGCAACGGCTTGTGAGAGAGTTTCATGACCTTCAGTAGACCACCGAGACTGTGGCGGAGATCACTGCCAAGTTTCAGGAACGAGCTTTGTTGATCCCACAGTATGCTACAGATGAGGACATGAGGAGGACGAGGTATCATTCCATGCCAAGGGATGATATCCGGGAGTTTGTGAGCTTCACAGGGTGTAAAACCATTAATGAGATGGTGGAGAAGGCCCGTGAGCGGGAGATGGAGTTGGACTTCCGCACCAAGCGGAAGCCTGAGCAGGCACAGACAGCAGTAGGTCAGGCTAAAAAGCCTAAGACCTCGGATTCTTCCAGCAGGGGCCAGCAGGGCTGTGGCCGGTGTGCCAAGTGCGGTAAGACGCATAGTGGAGCTTGTCGGCAGCAGGCTCGGGATGCTACGCATGTGGCCAGTCGGGCCACGTGATCAAGGATTGCCCCAAGAAGGGCTTGATTTCTTTTTACTGCAACTAGACCGGCCATAAGCGGGCCAATTGTCCTAGGTTGCAGGGAGGGGGAGGAGCAGTGGTGGAGCCTGCGCCCGCCACCATGAGGATCACTGATGGCCGCCCTGCTAAGGCGGATGCTCGTGCGGCGAAGAGTTGCGCATTTCAGTTGACTACCGAGGAGGCTGGGGCAGCGCCAGACGTTGTGGCTGGTACGCATTTTATCTTCCTGCTCTAGATTTATTGCATTGCTCATGTGTATATTGTGCTTATGTATAGGGACCTTTTTGGTCAATGGTATGTCTGCTCACGTTTTGTTCGATTCGGGAGCTACCCGATCGTTTGTATCTCTTGCGCTTAGCAAGAAGTTTCGGGATGCGCCGGGAACTTTGGATTCCCCGCTTGAGGTGGAGATTGCGGACGACCGCACCATGAGTGCTTCGAGGGTGTATCGGGACTGTGTCCTGAATGTTCTTGGGGAGAGGTTTCGTGTTGATCTAGTCCCGATACCATTGTGAGGGCTGAAGGTGATTGTCAGGATGGACTGGTTGGGGGCCAACGGGGCCATGATCGACTGTGAGCGCCAGTTGGTGAGGGTTCGAACCCTAAGTGGGGGAGAACTGGTTATTCATGGTGATAGGGCCTCGTAGGGGCCAACCCTCTGTTCAGCTGCGAGAGCTAGGAGATTTCTGCAGCAGGGTGTTGGGTTATGAGCATTCTAACACTCCTAAGTGTACATGCAACCCTAAATACCTTGGATCTATGTTTTCTCTATTATACATACAATTATGAACATCCAAGGTATTATCCTAATCTAGCATACAAAAATAATAAATATAACAAGATAGAATACATACCTCTTTGATGTAGAATGTCTTCATGAAGCTTGAGTGCCTAGTGCCCCAAGTGTGACACCTCAAATGGTTCACACAACACCAAATACACTTGGAATAACTTGAGAGAAACTTGAACACTCCTTGAAATCGTCTAGCCCTCACACTCACACATTAGTGCACGATTTCTTGAGCCATGGGATTCTTTTATATGGTGGCTATTAGGGTTACACCATGTAACTCATAACTTTACCCATTCCTTATGCTCCATGGATTTTAACCTCCATGGAGTATCCATGGGTCACCCCATGGACTTAGTCCAACATAAGGAATCTTGGATCACAAGCCCACATATATAAGAGTGAATGATTTACACAATCAACCCATATATTTAATTAGTCTCCTTTTGATCACTTAATTAATTCCAAATTAATTCTTGATCAATACTAATTAAATAACCTTATTAATATATTAGAACTTATAATATATTAACCAACCTTAAGTGTTATTTCTCTCATTATAGTCTATCCAAATGCATGATGCCATGCAACCCAAATGGACCATGCCGGGTCGGGTCAAGTCTTACCAATTATAGTTATGGACTTAGACATTAATCCAACAGTCTCCCACTTGGATAAGTCTAAAACTATTATTGCGTGTGACTTCAGGAACCGATCAGCAATCGTAGCTCTCAAAAGCTTCTGTCGAACTCTGACCTTGTCGATGAACTCTGACCTTTGTCAATGACTTGTCCATTACATAAGGGATCATATATTCCTCCATTCTAGATATCATATGGACTGAGACATGGATTATCAATCATTCTCTCTGTCCATTTGTTGTTTCCCGATTTTCGATTCATGATGACAGACTGATTGAACAAATCAAATCAGTCCTGGCTTGGCCAAGCACTCACATGTATCATCTTTAAATCATCGAGGGGCCCACAGATATCGCTTTTATCCCGAAGGTAAAAGGAATGATAAACTTCGACTCATATGGCTTGTTCTACTACTTGTTGAATCATACACAAAGGCACGTTTTATAACATCGAGTTACCAATGCGTTTTCGTGCAATCAATGTATAACCAACTCATAGTAACAACTCATATCTCTAGGTTTGAAGAATATAAGATATTATCGTCTCATGATCACTCGTGATAAAATCCATGAAGTGATTCAAATGAGCGCGGGTTGAATCCAATACTCAGAACTTATGAGCACTCATGAGTGTTGTAGCACCACTTTGTCCACCAACTTGGACCTCTACAAACCAACCCATGACAGTCTTGATTCATATCTACTTCCAACATATGACCGACTGTGGATGGTTTGAATAACTTAATCATTCAGGAAGAGCGACTTAGTTATTCTGGAAGTCAAAACATGCAAAGTGAAACACAAGAATAAATGAATCAAATATGGTATCAAACCCTATGAATATAAATAAACACTTTTATTTATCACCATACTGATTACTCATTATTCATTGTTTCGATTTTATCAACTTTATACTTGAATTTAAAACAATAGTTGTCCCATGCTCCAAGCATGTACACTATGGTTTCTAAACACTAGTCATGCCATACACCAAGTATGCATACTATGTTTGTCTATGATCTTTACTTTGTAAAATAGATCAATTGAACATCACTCCAATGATCCTCTTTTCACAGTCCCAAATCCTTACTGTAAATGCAAGAATTCCAAATTCATGCCATTTACTGAAATCTGTTAGATTCTAAACTTATATGCATTGATCCTCTTAATGATTATGCACGAAGTCAGAAAGACTTGACAACAATCATTACAGAGCATTCCAAAGGAGATCAGCTCCTTGGAAACATCCTTCTTTCATTAAGTTTCCTAATCTTACACAGATTGAATAATTTCTAACTTTGAAACATTTCCATATTCCATTTTGACTATCACTTCTGAACAAGAGTTGCCTCCTTACAAATTATGTCAATATGGTCCTTCCAGAATTAACATTATACTTCCAACTGTCCTTGAGCAACCAATCTTTGGTAAACCTTAGATTGTCCTCGACAATTGCTTAATCATTTTAGTCATATCCAATTCTAGACCTTTTCCCTTCATAATGCCCCAGGCATTTGGAAAATTTTAGAAAGGATGAATATAGCACATGTAATCGATCCTATATCCGAAGCATATGGGACACGATTCATGATGTCTCACATAAAGACTAAACCAGTCTTTTGCTATAATATTTTCATTTCAATTTGCCAAGTTCTCAAAATTCAGATTATGAAAAGGGATGTCGTAATCATAATCGAATTTTAGAACGCAAATAATGGAACCATATATAGAATTTCCTTATGTTGAGCCATTCCAACATGAATTCATATATATATATCCTTGGTTAAATACGATTAAAATCTCAATCTAAGCTTTTAGAATTGAAATGAAGTATAATTTCCTCTCCCTTAATTATAGCAAAACAACTTTTTCAACCCCTGCAACCTCACGAATTGAAACTTTTGTTTTCTATAATTAACATTGCTAACTTGCAACCTTTGTCATAATTATTATGCTCCCACTAACATGATGATTATTAGCATAACACTTATGCTCCCACTAGCTTTGACATGTACTCAGAAATCAGCTGACTTTCTTACCAAAGTTCAGATTTCTGATACTAGATTGTTTTGATAAAACTTTATCAAAATCATACACCTCTCTTAGATAGCTCACATGTGTGTCTAAACAATTTTAGAACTATGAAAAGGGATGCCGTAATCATAGTCTCAATTGTTTAGACCTTTGCCACTTCTCACAAGTCCATGTTAGTGTGCCGGTAAACCACACACGCTCCACTAACGACTTTGAGAATGCAAATATCACAATTGCTATCTAGCTAATATCTACTTAGTGAAAGTGTTTCCTCACCATCATTTTCATGAATCAGAGAGAAACCTTATGACACTTAGATTTAATAGTGTATGTGTTCTTATCCATGTGAATTTGTCAAAACCATAATCACAAGACAAGGTTAGTGACAAATCCAAACTCATATTGATTAAACTTGTGCAATCTTAAATTCTTGCCATTTGGCAGCTCAGGTGCCAGCCATTGCTTCCAAGTAGTTGTGCAACCAATTGAGAACTCTCAGAACTCCTGTGCAAAGCCAACTTGAATAGGCACAAAAATTTCAACACGATAGGTTATAAACCTCAAGTCGTGTGCTAGTGAAGGACTTTAGGTTTTATTCTTGATTAAGTCTTGAAACTTTCAAGAGCTTTAAGACTCCCACTGTCCTCTTGACATATAAGACTCCCTTGTCAAATATTCAAGAGATAGTGCGGATTCTTTATCAAGACTAACACTTTACACAATTGGCCTAAGTTGGTCTCTGTTTTATCCAAAACATCACAACTTACCAATTTCAAATGTACAAGAGTAGATAACCTTTTACTCTTACATTTGACTAGTGTTAACAAACCCTCTTTAAGATATGTCACTCAAGTTACAATCTTGGAGTATGACTCTAAGAATTGTTTTGGAACGAAGTATGACATCTTTTTGATTTAACCATTTCAACAATTCATGACTCCTCTTCTTAGTCATAAGAATGCACTAAGATGACTTTAGAGGACCAATTGTGATATGGTATCTTAATCATTAAGATGATCATAAACATGATACTAAAGTACTCTCCCATCTTTTCAGATTTGAGAAACTTTTATCTTTCTGCCATACTTTGATTCTTCTTATTCGTTCTGTCTCACATTGAAACTTCTCCAATGCTACAGACTTATACTTAAACTTATAAGTATAACCATATTTACTGAACTTAAGTAAATCATGACGAATAGTCTTCTTGATCTTTTGTGGTGGACTTGACCAGTGCACAAGAATGTGTACTCGATCCCTTAGTCCTTTCCTTATTCACATAAGGAATTAGTCTTAATTTTCCAAGCTGAAAGTTCTCATTCATTATACTATACAACTTGCATGATTCCAAGTTTCGGTCCAATTGAACCTTGGGTGATGAGAATCTTTCCTTATTTGGTAATATTAGACACTACCACAACCGAAAGAATCAAATCCATTTTTCCAATATTGATATCAATGGAATCTTATAAGCAACAACTTTTCACAAATGCCATTGTAAGGATACTTAAAATAAATAAAATCAAAACCTTTTTCTTTTATTTTAAAACTTTGCGGAAAAACTTATCCTTACAATCCATATGAAAACCTTATTGTTATCTATTCCTAAGCAATATAAATATCATAACTCTTAAGTAATAGCCCAAAATTCTGATCACCGAACCATGCGATTGAAATCCATCTTCGCGATCAGAATCAGCATGTACTTAATAGAGTTAGACAATGGACTTTACCTGAAGTAGAGCCAAACTTATTGACTTTAACATCCTTAGGTAAATTTGGCAGCTTCGTAACCAATGCCCCTTCCTTTGGCAATAGTTACCTATGGACCCTTGATAATGGGACTATCTCAGACTTCGCCTCTCTCTTTACCATTGGGTCAACCGAGTTGACTATGGCCGATCCCTTTCCATTGGGAAGAGAGAGCTTTACTGGATATCCAATGTCATCATTGTCAATGTCCATAGCGTTTTAGGAAGTTGATCTTAGCAAATAGATAAGATCATTAAGGGTCTTGTCTTAGTCTGTTTCATAGGATTCCCAAAAGAACTCACTATGTGACTTAGAAAGTAGTTGAGCCACCAACTTTCTCAAGACTTTGACACCCAATTCTCCCGGCTTGTCAATATGTGACTACATCTCCAAGATGTGATCACACCTAGACCTTGCCTTGCCAATAGGGCTTGAGTGACCTTAAACTTTTTAGGAACTTGTGGGTTAGGGAGAATAATTGGAGGAGGTGAAAGAAGTATGATATCCATGGGACATCATCTTCATTTAGGAAAGCTTGTTTCAAGAGATTTGGGAAGATCATAAATGTCTAGACCAGACATCTTTTTGGGAGATATTCAAGATAGTTGATTTAAAGTCCTTAATATGACACCCAATATGAAATATTAAGGCTAGGACCCAACAAACTATTTTATAACTTAGAAGAGGGATGCCGTAATCCAAGCTATAAAATATTTGAAGGTAGGTGAATGACGATTCACCAATTTCCACCATGAAAAACGAAATAATTTATTAGGTTTTAATTGGATTTGAAAGTCCTAGATCTTTGAGATTCATTGAACTGTTCAAAGGCATGTTTTAATCTTGAGTGTGCCCTTCAGGTTTTGTGACTGGGATGCCGAGGATCACAAAACAAGGTGTGAATAACCATGCAAATATACTTGGTACCCTTAATATTTACCCCTTAATCAGTGTGCCGGTTAACCACACACGCTCCACCGATACTATGATAAATATTAAGTTACCCTTTGCCTACCTTGTTAAGTCCAGGTTAGTGTGCCGGTTAACCACACACGCTCCACTAACGACTTAAGCAAAGTGCAAAGTGTAATTTCATGGGCTAGCACCAAATTCACATTTTCCTAAGTAACTAAGATTGGGTATTAATAAGAGTTTAGTTACTTAGTATTTATCATTAATACTTTTAATGAAAGGAGAATTATAGTCCTTGTCCTACCCGTTCGGCTAACGACCCTCCACCAGTCAAGGAAGCGGTGGGTGAGAGTGGACACCCATTAAACTGCCATTTTATAGGCAGTAACCTTATACCCCCCTTATAGACCGGCTTCGTGAATGAGGCCTACTAACGGTAAGACTGACTTTACTCTTATACATATATAAATATTATTAACTTATAATATTATAAAGTATAAGGGTTGAATTTTAACTTTTAAAATTCTACGGGCTAACTTGGAATTAAAGTATTCATAAGTGAAAACTTTTCAAATTCCAAAACTTGAGGGCAAGTTTTGAAACTTTTCAAAACTAATTAATTCCATAACTTATGAGTTTAAAGTAGTTTTAATTAAAAAAAAAAAAAAAAAAATTCTTCAAGTTCCATAACTTGAGGACAAGTTATGGAAGACTTTAAACTAACTAATAAAAAAAATAACTTTTTTTTATTGTAACTTATGGAACTAATTAAGGTTACACTTTTTTTTTAATTTAATGAAGAGACTCTTGAACCTCCATAACTTGAGGACAAGTTATGGAGTCATAAAACCATTTAATTAGAACTAGACTCTTCATTTTGTAACCTTTACCAACTTTTATGAGTTTTATGATTCTTAAATGTGACTTTTCATATAACTTGAGGACAAGTTACAAAAACACACTTTGGAATCAACTCTTAGATTAAAATGGATTGAAAACAACTATTTCACACAACTTTTCTATTAATCTAAGAACCTCATAAGAACAAGATAATTCAAATCATCAATCTTCAAGAAATTAGCAAGAACATACAAACTAATACAAATCTTGAAATTATGACAATTATCTTAGAAATTGGATTAGCATGAACATTACCACATCAAAAACAAGTTTATAAGTCCAAAAACATCTTAGGGTAATGTTCCTAGTCCAATTCCAGCCAAAACAATCGAATATATGCATCCAACTCGATTTTTCAGCTACTTTTGCAAGTATAACAAGAAAACAAGCCTAGGCTCTGATACCACTGTTGGGTTATGAGCATTCTAACACTCCTAAGTGTACATGCAACCCTAAATACCTTGGATCTATGTTTTCTCTATTATACATACAATTATGAACATCCAAGGTATTATCCTAATCTAGCATACAAAAATA
Source organism: Lactuca virosa (assembly GCF_052849685.1). NCBI lineage: Eukaryota > Viridiplantae > Streptophyta > Magnoliopsida > Asterales > Asteraceae > Lactuca > Lactuca virosa. The sequence goes on along the minus strand of NC_136430.1, from coordinate 398,342,881 downwards.
ATAAATATAACAAGATAGAATACATACCTCTTTGATGTAGAATGTCTTCATGAAGCTTGAGTGCCTAGTGCCCCAAGTGTGACACCTCAAATGGTTCACACAACACCAAATACACTTGGAATAACTTGAGAGAAGCTTGAACACTCCTTGAAATCGTCTAGCCCTCACACTCACACATTAGTGCACGATTTCTTGAGCCATGGGATTCTTTTATATGGTGGCTATTAGGGTTACACCATGTAACTCATAACTTTACCCATTCCTTATGCTCCATGGATTTTAACCTCCATGGAGTATCCATGGGTCACCCCATGGACTTAGTCCAACATAAGGAATCTTGGATCACAAGCCCACATATATAAGAGTGAATGATTTACACAATCAACCCATATATTTAATTAGTCTCCTTTTGATCACTTAATTAATTCCAAATTAATTCTTGATCAATACTAATTAAATAACCTTATTAATATATTAGAACTTATAATATATTAACCAACCTTAAGTGTTATTTCTCTCATTATAGTCTATCCAAATGCATGACGCCATGCAACCCAAATGGACCATGTCGGGTCGGGTCAAGTCTTACCAATTATAGTTATGGACTTAGACATTAATCCAACACAGGGTTGTACGGGATTTCTGGCATATATCTCGGATACGAGGGGTGAGACCACGACGGATGTGGGCAGTGTGCCAGTTGTACAGGAGTTTCGGGATGTCTTCCCCGAGGAGTTACTGGGAGTGCCTCCGGAGAGGCAAGTGGAGTTTCGCATTGATTTGGTGTCGGGTGCCGCTCCGATAGCGAAGGCACCGTACCGGCTAGCACCGCTTGAGATGCAGGAGCTATCTACGCAGCTTCAGGAGCTGCTAGACCGAGGGTTTATCCATCCGAGCATATCCCCGTGGGGAGCACCGATCATGTTCGTGAAAAAAAAGGATGGATCACACAGGATGTGCATTGATTATCGAGAGCTGAATAAACTAACGGTGAAGAACCGTTATCCGTTATCGAGGATCGATGATTTGTTCGATCAGCTGCAGGGTGCGTCTTGGTTTTCCAAGATTGATCTTCGGTCGGGATACCATCAGATGAGGATTCGGGATGAGGATATACCGAAGACAGCTTTCAGGACTCGGTATAGACACTATGAGTTTGTGGTGATGCCATTCGGGCTCACCAATGCCCCAGCAGCGTTCATGGATCTCATGAACAGAGTGTGCAGACCGATGCTGGATCGCTCGGTGATCGTTTTTATTGATGATATCCTGGTCTATTCTAAGACCAAGGAGCAGCATGGGTAGCATCTGAGGGAGGTATTGGAGACACTGAGGGCGGAGAGGCTTTATGCCAAGTTCTCCAAGTGTGATTTCTGGCTGCGAGAAGTACAATTTTTGGGGCATATCATCAACCAAGAGGGCATTTCGGTTGATCCAGCCAAGGTTGAGGCAGTGATGCGGTGGGAAGTACCGAAGAACGCATCCGAGATTCGTAGCTTCTTGGGATTAGCGGGCTATTATCAGAGATTTATCCAGGATTTCTCCAAGATTGTTGTGCCTTTGACCCGCTTGACCAAGAAGAATGTGACATTTCGATGGGGCACCGATCAGCAGTTGGCTTTTGAGACCCTGAGGTAGAGGTTATGTGAGGCTCCGATTCTAGTTCTACCTGAGGGATTGGATGACTTGGTAATGTACTATGATGTATCGATCTCAGGGTTAGGCGCGGTACTGATGCAGAGAGGGCATGTGATTGCTTACGCCTCGAGGCAGTTGAAGCCTCATGAGGCGAATTACCCCACCTACGACCTGGAATTGGGAGCAGTGGTGTTTGCCCTCAAGATTTGGAGGCACTACTTGTATAGAGTACGGTGCACTATTTATACTGATCACAAGACTTTGAAGTATTTGATGGATCAACAGAACCTCAACATGTGGCATAGGAGGTGGTTGGACGTGCTGAAGGACTATGATTGTGAGATCTTATACCATCCAGGGAAGTCCAACGTGGTGGCCGACGCTAGGGATGAGCATGGGTCGGTTTGGGTCGGTTTTTGGCTAAAACCAAACCAAACCGTAGAAATTCAGTTATTCAGTTTTCAAACCCATATAGATTCAATTTTTGCATGGTTCGGTTTTACGGTTTTCCGGGTTGGGTTTATGGGTTTTTGGTTTTAAACCGCGGGTTTATGAGCTCCTGTTTTTTTTTCTAGTTTTTAGGTTCAAACCCAGTGAAAGCACGTTGTGATAAATAGTTTTGTATTTACTTTAAATGTACTAAAATAAAGAGTACAAATTCTAGTATTCTAAAAGCATAAAAGTGTTAAAAATATCAAAGTTTAACAACATTAACAGTTCGTTGAAAATAAACATAAAGTACTAAAGGGATAAAGTCTAAAGTCTAAAACTAAAAGTTTAAAACATAATAAATAATATATAAGTGGGTCGGTTCGGTTTTTATGGGCGGTTTTATACATCAAAACTGAACCAAACCGTTATTTTTCGGTTTTTATAAAATTCAAACCTAAACCGTCGGTTATTTCTTTGGTTTCGGTTTTCCGGTTTCAGTTATGTCGGGTTTTTTTAGTTTTTTGGCTTTCGGTTCGGTTTTTGCTCATCCCTAGCCGACGCTTTGAGCCGCAAGACGGCGGGTTCCCCAATTGGGAACGTTTTTTGAGGATGACGGTTATCTCTCCATTGTTGGATATGATCAAGGAGGCTCAGGTCGAGGGTGTGAAGAAAGAGAATTGGAAGATAGAGCGGATTCGGGGTCAGTATCCCTTGTTTGTTCGGGATAGCCGAGGTCTTCTGACACAGTGTGGCCGAGTGTGGGTACCGGTGACTAGAAGTGTGATACATAAGATATTGGAAGAGGCACACAGGTCCAAGTTCTCTATACATCCGGGGGCTACAAAAATGTACATGGATTTGAGACTGAGTTACTGGTGGCCCTGCATGAAGAGGGAGATCGCCTAGTTCGTGAAGTGGTGCTTGACCTGCAGGAAGGTCAAGGCCAAAAATCAGCGTCCGCATGGCAAGGTTCAGCCGCTGCCCATTCCCAAGTAGAAGTAGGAAGAGATCACTATGGACTTCATCACGAAGTTACCAAGGACAGCGAGGGATGTGGACGCCATATGGGTGATAGTGGACAAGTTGACGAAGAGTGCCCACTTTATTCCGATCTCTGAGAGTATATCCGCTAAGAAGTTGGCGGATATTTATGTGCGAGAGGTGGTGGCTAGACATGGGGTGCCAGTGTCGGTAGTATCTGACAGAGATGTTCGATTTACATCTAGATTCTGGAAGAAATTCCACGAGGAGCTGGGCACTCAGTTGCATTTTAGCACGATGTACCACCCCCAGACAGATGGCCAAAGTGAGAGGACGATCCAGACACTTGAGGATATGCTTCGGGCATGTGTGTTGGATTTTGGAGGGAGTTGGGATACATACCTCCCATTGGCAGAGTTTTCATACAACAACAGTTACCATGCCAGTATTGACCGACCACCGTTTGAGATGTTATACGGTCGGAGGTGTTGGTCCCCTGGTTGTTGGGGCAAGGTAGGGCACCGGGTCATGGGGAGCACCGAGGTGGTGCTCAAGACGACCGAGTTGATTCAGCAGGTGTGTGACAGGCTACGAGTCACGCAGAGCCATCAGAAAAGCTATGCTGACCATCGACGATTGGATCTTGAGTTCCAGGTGGGGGACTTTGTGTTACTAAAGGTGTCTTCATGGAAGGGACTCATCAGTTTTAGGAGGAGAGGCAAGTTAGGGCCACGATATATTGGCCCATTCAGGATTTCGGCCCAAGTAGACAAGGTGACCTATCGTTTGGATCTGTCGGATGAGCTTAGCCAGATTCACAACACCTTCCATGTGTCACAGCTTCGGAAATGTGTCACGGACGAGGCCGCGGTCGTTTCTTTGGACGACATTCAGGTGGACGAGAGCATGAACTACATTGAGAGGCCTGTTGCGATTCTATACAGGAAGACCAAGGTCCTTCGGAACAAGGAATTGAAGTTAGTAAAGGTGCAATGGCAGCACCGAAGGGGCTCCGAATGGACATGGGATCCGGAGGACAAGATGCGAGACCACTACCCGGACTTATTTGGGCCAGCAGACTTCGAGGATGAAGTCTAGTTCAAGTGGGGGAGATTTGTAACACCTGTTCCAGGTATTATTTAATTTATCTAATTTTTAGGGTTTTGTGCATGGACTCGGCGAGTTGGGGAGCTCCAACTCGTCGAGTAGAGATCGTTATGAGGACGCGAATTTTAAATCCTAATTGACGATTCGGAAGGCCCCGACTCGACGAGTAGGCGCTGTAAAGGAAAACCCTAATTTTTAGGGTTTGCACCGTATTTAAAGAACATAATCCGTCTCTTGTGGCCTCCCTTACCACTTCATTAGCCAGAGAAAACCCTAGTTGAACCTTGCACCTTCTTGAGTGAGAGAGAGAGCTTTTGTGAGTAATTTTGGTGTGGTTGTGAAGGATTTTGGAGCTTGAAGAAGAAGGAGCAAGGAGAGAAGTAGTAGATCCGACATCTACTCTATATTGGCAACCATCTTGAGGTATAAAGTCATTACCTAGATCTTTAGTTGCTTAGATCCCTTTTCTTTGAAGTAAGTGGCCACTTTTGGTGCAAGATGGGGTCATACTCGGATTTGGACTTATCACAAGGATATGGTTCCGAATCTGGACCTCTCTAGGTCCCTAATGACATAAAGTTGCTCACTTTATCCAGCTTAGGCCCTTTCCATGCACTAAAACCTTGTAGGAAGATTATTTTTGATGTTTTGGGACCTTAGATCCCACTGGAAAGGACTGAACACAAAAAGGACTGAAAGAACTCGTCGAGTCCCTTAGTCGGCTTGACGAGTCGGGTAGGGTTTACCCATTTTCGAGACTCTGAATGAGTGCAGTGAAGGATTAGGGTTTTGGGACTGCATGAACTTTTAGTTTTCTGGACATTTGATGAACTCGATGAGTCACTTAGGTGACTCGGCGAGTTGACATGGGATTCAGTGGAAGGGACTCGGGAGGAACTCGACGAATTGCTAGGATGCACTCGACGAGTTGAGGTCAACATGGACTGTTGACCTTGACTATTGACCTTGACTTTGACCAGGGTTGACCATGGTTGACTTTCAGGGTACTTATGGTATTTCGGGATTATGACAAGTTAATCACATGATGATTATAGGCAGTTGAGTTGGAGCAGTGCGTGGGATTACCTGATCTTAGCTTGTCAGTTCAGCATTCGAGAGGTGAGTCTCCTCACCATACCAATGGGTCTAAGGCACCAACACCGGCCCATTTTATGATATGTGGTATCCTAGTTGAAGTTATATTATGTGACATGTTAGTTGGTATGAGCTAAGAAGTATGTTAGTGGTATATGCGGTATACTTTTATAGAAGACCATGGGAGAGCCCATGGCACCTGGATGTAAGACCATGTGGAGAGCCCATGGATTTCCTACTAAAAGACCATGGGAGAGCCCATGGCACTCGGATGTAAGACCATGTGGAGACCCCATGGATTTCCTATTAAAGACCATGGGAGAGCCCATGGCACTTAGGTGTAAGACCATGTGGGGAGCCCATGGCATCCTGGAGTAAGACCCTGGGGACGAGCCCACGACATCCCTATATGTTGTATGCATGGCTTATGTGATATATATAGCTTTTATAACTAATATGATATGTGTTATGTGGACTGTGTGTGGGGTATGCTCTGGGGAACTCACTAAGCATTAGCTTACAGTTTGTGGATTTGTTTCAGGTACATCTGAGCCCAAGGGCAAGGGCAAAGCTTGATGATGTGGCGTGCACTCTATCTCAAGCATTTTGATGGACACTCTGATGTTTTGAAATAAAATTTTTATTGTCACGAATTTGAAAACAATTGTATTGGGATTTTATGGTTTATGGAAAAGTGTTTTGGCTAATTAAAAATGAATTTTTTTTTTGAAAATTGGGTCGTTACAGTCATGAATTGGATTGTAGATTGTCTAAAGAGTTTTAGACATAGCAATGGCTTTGCTACAATATCCATGAGTACTTTTGAAATGGGGATTTAAGTATTGGATTAACCCACGCTCAGAGAATTACTTCATAGAATTTATCACGAGTAATTATGAGACGATAATATCTTATAATCTTGAAACGGAGATATATGAGTTGTTGTTTACAAGTTGGTTATGCATTGATGATACGTAAACGCATCAGTAACTGGATGTTATAAAACGTATTGTTGTGCGTAATTTGATGAGTAAATAGTACAAGCATATAAGTCAAAGTATCTGTTCCTTTTGCCCTAACAGGAAAAGCGATATCTTGGGCCCCTCGTTGATTTGGTGTTGACTTATAGTGTCAGGCCCGACCAGGACTAAATTGATGTGTTCAATTGGTAGTTCTTTGTCATTACAAATCAGAAATCGGGAAACAAACTGTTGTACAATGAGAATGATTATGTTCCATGTCATTTGTCCACACGATATCTTGCAGAACGAAGGATTATATGATCACTTATCTTAGGATACGTAACCGACTAAGTCAAAGTTCGACAACGACTTTGAGAGCTACAATTTGCTAATCAATTTTTGAAGTTATACTGGAAACTATAGTTATTAGACTTATTCAAGTGGGAGAATGTTAGATTAGGTGTCTAAGCCCATAACTATAATTGGTATATACTTGAATTGATAGTAGCACAGTCATTTTGGGTTGCCCTCATAACTAGCAACTAGACAGGATGGCCTTTGGAGAGAGGTTGAATTTATTATTTGAATAATAAATTGAAATAAATGATTTATTAATGTATCTTGAAAATAATATATTAATTAGAAATCATATTATTTAATTAATATTTAATCAGAAATTAATTGGAATTAATTTCGGGATTAAAAGAATTAATTGAAAGTGCATGGACTAAAGTGTAATTGTTCAATAGTTGAGCAAGAGGTTTCAGAACCTTCCTAGAAGGTGGTGGATGATTTTACTAAGGATAATTAGGGTTTTTTATATTATCCTAACTAGATAATTAAGGAGGTTGATAATTACCAATTTGAATTAATAATATTTTATTCAAATTAGGGTTATCCAGTGTATCCTATCTACACTATAAATAGACCCATAGGGTTTGTGATTTTCGGCCACTCTGAATCCAGAAGGATAACCGAATTTCTAAAAAGCTTTTCCTCCTCTCTCCTCTCTCATCCTCTTGCTTGGTTTGGGTGTGATTCATTAGAGGTGTGACACTTGCTCTCAAGCTTCAAGAACTCTTGGATTCACATTGTTATTACTACATAACAATCAAAGGTATGTTTACTATCTTATGTTATTAATTTCAAAAATAGTATATACCTTTTAGGGTTTTCCTTTTGATGTTCAATACTTGTATGTTCAATTAGAGAAAACATAGATCCAAGAAATTAGGGTTGCATGCACACATAAGATTGTTTGTTATACTCAAAACCCATCACTCCCCACTCGGTGGTCAGAGATCTGCAAAAAGGTTAGCAATAAGCTCCCTCTTCTTCACACGACCCACAATTGGCCCATTATTCGCATCCCCGCCAACACTAGAAATGTTCCATAACGCCCTCCTCCTAACCAAACGACCCCAACCCCAAAAAGAATGTCTTTTTTGCTATCCATTATAAAATCCGTGTCATTGGGTTTGTCATGCTTCGACAATCTAGAGACCGGGGCATTCACTAGAGCATAAGCTAACAAATGGGCTCCCTCGACAATCCTCTCATTATGTGATGACACTTCCATAACAAGGATCGTCCTTCTCATCATTCAACTGGGTAGCGACAACGAATTGACCAAATCAACCTCTCTAAATAACAACTCCCCCTTATAACTCTTACTAAGAACATCTACAATTTGTAGTACACGATCCACTCCTGTAAAATCGGACTGTGGAGTTAGCCAAGTTGTCTTACCTATTTTCAAAAAATAAAAAAAGGGAGAGGAATAGGAAGAGAGAAGAAGAAATATGAAAGAGAAAGGCTAGCACATACCATTGTTTACCACGTAGAATTTTGGCATCTTCTCACGACGACGCCATTCGGTTCTCATCCCTACTTCAGCAAGCAAGGACTCAAGGAACTCTTCACAAACAACATGGAAAGTATTCAAATGAAGAACAACCTACTGGTTTTGGGGTAACATTTTGGGAGCGCTATCAAACGTGGTCTCAATACAAAAATAAGGGCCTCCTACACGAGAAATGTTCGCCAAAAACCAGTTGTTCTACCAATTTTTTGGGGCCACTCTTCCTTTCTGGTACGAGAACATCGCTATTCTTTCGAGTATAAAAGGTGTATTTGTTGTCGGTGTTGGAAAAACGGAAAGATTTTTTGAACACCTAGATGTTTGGAAGCATCCCTTGAGAGCAAAAGAGCATTTCAAATGCCACAATCTTAGTAATGGCGTTTAGAGTCAACTCATAGATGTTAATTCTATTCTTCTGAAGCAACTCGTTGATAAATTCGGTATAGGAAGCTGATAATCAGCGTCGAAGGTTTTGACATAGACTTCGATTTTGCCCGGAAGGGGCTCTGAAAACAACGATCCATCCAAAGGTATAACTATTCCATATTTCGACTGGTAGCCGTATATGTTCCTGAGAGATTCGAAATACTCTGATGTCAGGATAACATCAGCAAAAGAGACTATTGTTAAAGGAAGAGCCGTTATAAGATGGTAAAGGGAAAACAGAACGAAAATAAAGAAGACGAATAGAAAGGAAACCTAACGAAAAGAAGTATTCATGGAAGAGAAATAATGAGAAGAAGAATCAAGTTATCATAATGAGGTAACTGATGAGACGGGTATTTCGCCACGACTTGGAAGTTGTAACTGACAAGAGAATAAAGGAAGGACACGTATGGCCTACGTCTAGAATACCATTACTAAAATACGCCTACATAATGATGACTAGACTGGAGGACTTAATGACGTATACCTACGGATACATCGCAAGATAACAATAGCATAGCAACAAGTCCTAGTCACTCCATCCAAAGACTCTGAGTTGGACGACAGTGCAACAAGTCAGCACACACGGTCAAGCAGCCATACAAATCCACGTCGTGGCACACGATACCTACGTCTGGTGTCTAAGACAGATAGAAGGACATCAGACTAGCTTGACGTTGATGGTTTACATGTTCCACACATATGCCAGGTGGCAAAGACACGGTAGGAGACGTCAGTGCAAGGGAATGCTCGTGCCACTACCAGGATTCCCTCTACACTAATCAACACTCACGTAGATCAAACAGAGGACAACTACACCAATCTATGCCTCTGCTCCCTAACAAGTCCATTCAGACGGTCCCTACTCTAGGTGATCCAAACCCTAGCTATAAAAGGACTGACATAGCTCATGTATTGGATCGCCTCCTTCACATTCAATACACTAATATACTACCCTGAACATCACTAGACCGTCGAAGCGCCCTCCTGGTACCTCCTCCTGGGAAGCGACTGAGGTCGTTCCTTTCTTCGTGTGTGACTACAGGTTCGATCCAAGCTTCTAACGGTTGCTGTGGGACCGATGCCACATCAATTACCTTAATAATAATTATCCTACTCAAATAAATGTTATTTTTTGTAATTTTACAAATTTTAAAAGATTTCAACTTTTTTTTACAAACAATTATATATAAATAAAATTTATAGCTTACAACTACCAACAACCAACTTACAACTAGTTAAAGGACTTTAAATCTTTTGTATTATGGTCTTGAAGTTGCAATTTTGTTAGTCGATCAATTTCCGCAGACTTGGTAGTTTAGGATTTTCTTTATATATATATATATATATATATATATATATATATATATATATATATATATATATATATATATATATTCGATGCTTCTAGATGATTCGTATAATAATAATATTGACATGTTCTAAGACTTGATTCTATTTGCTATGATGGGTCAAGAATCATTTTCTTCGCTAGTCAAACTGAGGAAATAAGACTTCTTATTTTCTCATGTCAATAAGATTTTAGTCTACCATGAATGGTATGTTTACCTAATTAATATATGACGGTTTTCCATTTTTATGTACATATACTTAAAATAAAAGGTAATTGTTTTGTTAAAGAAGCAATGAGATTAAAGTCGCATCATAAATATATATATTATTAAGTTTTTCTTAGAAAATCTCTATTATTATTTATTCATATAAGTTATTAGTCTCTAAATAAATTTTTAGGAAGTTTTTAATAATCCATGTAATACACGCTTTTAGCCGTTTCTTATTTAAATACGAATTATAAATTGTTATGTGGAAAAAGAGAGGGATTTGCACATGGATTAGAGAAATGGAGTGCAACCTACTAGCCAAAGTTGAAAACAACTCCAACTCAAATTTTCTTGAAATTACTATAAAATGAGACGTATAATTTAAAAATATACCAACTAAATTCCATTTCTAGAAGAAAATAATTAGAATTTAGCTTTAGTTTTTGTATTGTTGTTCTCAAAATATTCCTAGTTTATTATATTACAAGTACAAATACATGATATATATAAACCAACAAAGAATATTTTAATAAAAATAGGATTTCTTTTTAATTAACTTCTATAATTTTTACCATGGATGTTTTATCGTTGCATCCGGACTTGGTGCATATTTGGCTAAATATGGACATTGTTTTATATTTCGATGGTCTAATGGCTAAATTTTATGTTTCACAAACTTAATATTGTGTCTCATTTATGCAGCTAATGCATAAAAGAGGTGATAAAAAGATGACTTTCTTTAGATAATTCTCAACCATAACATTATTTTTTGTACTAGAAATTGTATAAAAAATTATGCAAATATTTATTCTAAGTATATCATCTTTTTCAAACTTATTTAGAATTTTAAAAGAGTTATTCACTAAAATGACCATATAAAGTAGAAGCCTCCACACGACCACCCTTTACGGATTTTAACAAAATAACCACAATCCTCGCAAAATATTATAAGCGAACTCATAATGACACATTTGATTTGAAAAGATAATTAAAATAATTCAACTGTCTTCACCAAATAGTAATCTCTAAGAATACACTCACACCTATTTATTCACGAGGATTATTGTTTTCAACATTCCTGATGTTTCATTAAATCATGCACTCATAGACTTTCATTGCTAAGGAGTAGAGCAAATTCATCTATGTCCAACTATGTAAGGGTTTGTAGATTATACGTTTACGTATTTGTCCAATTACTGCAATTTGATTCATGGTCTCCTACCAATTTCCAGTCATTCGTTATCATCTTGTTTCAATTGTATTTCAATACAACAACACATTTTGACTATGTCGTTCCTTAGTAGATACCGATTAATTGTGTTCTGTCTTCCCATCTTGTCATTACTCTATGTGTTTAATATGAAGACTAACATATAGGATAGGAGAACGCAAACATACTACTTATAATGAATTAATATCCCAATTTTGGTTCATGTGCATCTATGCATCTATGGTGGATAATCAATCGGGTGGACATTAAATGGTGACTTGTGATCGGATGATGAGTTGACAAGGTTTTCCATGGCGTCATCATCTATCTTTGCCATGTAAGTTTGTAGAAAATCGAAAGGGATTGTTCAAAAGTGTTTCCTCATGTAACTTTGTAGGTTAAAAATTACTTCATTTTCTATTACTGTACATCGACTTGAATGTTTTATTTTATGACGAAATGCTATATTTTGATAATATTACTACAAAAGCTTCAAAAGAACAACAAATTAAAGGCAAGTTTAAAGAAAACATATACATTGTCAAAAAAAAAAGTATTTTAAAATAGATTTGTTGGTAAAAAGACATACAACACCAATGTCTAATAAAAACATTCAAAACTGCTCATCTACAAAAAAGTAAACTAAAAAAACAAACACCATTTGAAATCGCACAATTCATACAGAATTTCAAATTTTCAACATTTCTAGCAAACTTCTGCAAGCAATTCAGTAGCAATTTTCCAAGACAAATGAATAATACTAAACAGTACAAATAATATTATCAGAATAGTTGTTTAAAAAAAAAGGCTTCAGCCCTTCTACCCATAAATTGTAAACTAATTCTAGAAGCAAAACAAGGTTAGCCTTTAATTATCATATGAGACACCAATCCACCATTCATATTATGTTCATACTTATCAAAAGTCAAAATCAAGCCTCCTGCACAAACTGAGGTCAATGTTTCTTGATTTCTTCACAGCCTTCATAGGAGCACCAGGACACGTGTCAGCAATACCAGTGACACGTGGAGCAGAAGGAGGTGTTTCCAGTCCATCACAACTTGAGTAAGCTGCAGCTGTCATCTCAGCAAGAATATCCTCTGACTGCTTAGAAATAATGGCTTCCAATAGGGAATCATAAACAGCTTCCAACAACTGTTTATCCTCAAAAGAACTTTCAGAAACAGATTCACGTTTTTCATTTTCACAATCTTTTTTTGTCATTTGAGAATTAAAATTAAGCCTCCTTGCAACATAACTCTGTGATTCTTCAACATGTTTCATGGAAAGAGGAGCATTCATGAGCTTGTCGGGACCAGGGGCAAATGGGTCAAATACACCCTCTTTTGGGGTACAGGGGCTGTCATCTTCTTCATTCATATCACTATCACCACCACTGTGGTATGTGGCGGGAGGTGAGGATACTATTGTTAATGGAGATGTAAAAGCAGACATCAAGTCTGCACTTTCTTTATTAGAATCTGGGGTTATGGGACTTGGAGCAAACCCACCATTATTATCAAGCATTGATGATGGAGAAGAGGGAGGAATGATGTCAACAGAAGAATTCTTATCCAATTTGTTGCAAGAAATATTTTCAACGACCCCTAATTGATCCACATTGGCCTTGGTATCCATTGTTTTCTGAAAAGAAATTCAGAAATTCACTCCTGCAGTTTGTAGAAAAGCTGTGCATTAGATCAATAGCAGTTCACAGTGTGTGTTCTAAGTTCGTTGAGTAATTAGTTGCCAATCCACATAGCAGTGAAAAAAAATTCTTCAATTTCTGCAAAGATCTCTTACCAATTTATGCAGTCATGGTTCAATTTGTTACCAATTTATGAATTGTTTCACGATTTGGTTGAGTAAAACGTATAAATTTGAAACTGCAGAAATCTGTAATGAATCCACTTCTTTGTATTGTAAAAAAGTGTAACAAAGAGAAGAAATGAGCCCTTATTGTTATGTATATAAGGAAGAATACGTGACTATTTCAACCCTAGCTGGAGAAGAACGGACAAATAGAAAAATTGTAAACCCTAACAGCGCCAAATTAACTAAAACGCTTTAATCGAATCAAATTAGGGTTCGTAAAGGTGAGCAAAGGCAAATCCTCGCTCGCACAGAAAAAAGAAGAATCAAGAATCAGGGGGGAATCGTTAAGTACATTCGTGCTTACGAAGAATACACATACGCATACACAGGAGAAAAAGCATCGTCCGTACGAAGAAAAAAGAAACCAAGTAGTATTTAGTAAAATCTGATGTTTATGAAAAGCAAATAACAAAAAGTAGACCGAAAAAAAAAAGGGATCATACATGTGAAGATCTAGAATCTAGAGAATGATTTGGCGAACGAAAAGCAGAGATAGATACCTGAGTTAATCGAAAATGGATTCCGTGGGTGAGAAAACCCCGTCGGCTTCTCCTCCGTGAAGGGAAAGTACAGCAGCGGCGATATACGCCGGAGTTAATAGAGAAATGAAACGGTGGGCGAGAAACCCTCGTCGGCTTGAACTTCGTGGAGGGGGTGGGTAGTAGAGCAGTCGTCCGCTCGTGCAAACTCTGATTTTCTTCTTTGACCCAAGAGCTGACGAGTTTGGGCATTTTACTTGTGTCTTCCACCGACATCTTTTTTTTTTCACGTTCCTTTTTCATAATTGGTTTTTGATCCACAATTTTTTTTTTCTATATTAATTTACTATGACTATGGTACTGTTTGTTTTTCTGAGCAAAATGTATAAGGTAGTGTTTGTTTTTCCTCTGCAGATCTGCGTGGCCACTTCTGTCTGCGCCGCGCAGACATTAGCCTTTGCAGACTGTTTGTTTTTCTGAAGACTGCAGACCTAAAACTGTCTGCGCGTCCTCTTCTTGGCGCAGATGTGGACCAGAGTCTTCTAACATCTTCAGACATCTTCTAGACTAAAAAAACATATATATCTTTATTTTTTTTAAGTTTTTTTTTTAATTTATATTTTTTCCAACTTTATTAATGATAAACAATTTGAAAAAAAAATTACAAAACTTAAAAAAAAAAAATTCGACGATACAAACATGATATTTTTGACAAATTTATAAATAAAGATTTATTACAATAATAGTCGTTGAAGTTGTTTATATAAATATGAAAAAAAACATCATAATATATTCTTATATTTTTTTGCCAAATTTTGTAAAACATTATTTAATAAAGTATCGTCAATTTCTCGATAAAATATTTATGGTACGTTTTTAATGGATTTAATTGAAAAAATCAAAGTTTATTTTCATCCATTTATGTATCAAATTCTTTGATCACTAATTATAATGTTTAGTTATAACTTTGCAACCAAAGTTGTTGGTTTTTATCAAATATATACGTTAATTCATACCATTTTTATTTTTATTTTTTATACAATAATACATAAAAGTTGATCTAGATTCGTTAATTATTTATAACAAAGTCATAAAAATATTAAAAAATCACTTTGAAGTTTAAAAAACCAGTTTATTTTAGTAGCCCGCAGATGTTAAAAATCAAACAGTCTTCTTTTTTCAGACTGCAGACGTTTGGTCCACCTCTTCTACTGCAGAGGTCTACGGATGTGGTCTGCAGACTGCAGACATTTTGCCTCAGAAAAAACAAACAAAACCTAAGTCTACGGACCACATTTGTTGACATCTGCAGTAGAAAATGTGGACAAAACGTCTGCAGTCTGAAAAAAGAAGACTGTTTGTTTTTTAACATCTGCAGACTGCTAGAATAAACTAAAATCTAAATAAACCGATTTTTTTTAAAACTTAAAAGAGTTTTTCAATAATTTTATGATTTTATTATAGATAATTGACAAATATAGATCAACTTTTATGTATTATTATATAAAAAGTGAAAATAAAATGGTACGAATTAACGTATATATTTGATAAAAACCAACAAACTTTGGTTGCAAAGATATACCTAAATATTGTAATTAAGGATAAAATAATTTAACATGTAAAATGGATGGAATAAACTTTGATTTTAAATGAAATTTTCAAAATTTTCATTTAACATTTTCAATTAAATCAATTAAAAACTGGGCATAAATTTTTATCCCAAGAAATGAATGATATTGCATTAAATAAATATAAGATAATATTACGATTTTTTTTCTTTTCATATCTATATAAACAGCTCCAACGACTATTATTGTAATTAAATCTTTATTTATAAATTTGTCACAAAAGTCATGATTGTATCGTCGAACCTTTTTTCTTAAGTATTGTAATTTTTTTTCCAAATTGTTTATATAAATAAAGTTGGAATAAATCTAAGTTAAAAAAAAAACTAAAAAAAAACTAAGATATATGTGTTTTTTAGGCTAGAAGATGACTAAAAACTCTGGTCCACATCTGCGCTAAGAAAATGGCGCGCAGACCTTTTTAGGTCTGCAGTCTTCAAAAAAACAAAGAGTCTGTGAAGCCTAATGTCTGCGTGTGGTTTGCGCAACGCAGGCAGAAGAGGCCAAAAAAATCTACAGACAAAAAACAAACAACACTTATGATATGATAAAACTTTGAATTATTAATGTATAAAGTAAACGCTAATTGTTTTGTAGATTGAATGATTAGTCAAAGTAATCTTATTCTTCTTTAGAAGCTAAATAAACATAAACAATTGAAAAACATTTCAAATGGAATTAACCAAATCATCATATTCGTCAATTCAACAAAAAAAAACAACAACAACAAAAAAATATATATATAATAATAATAATAAACAAACATTAACAATTGAAAATTTGACAAAATTTCAAAAAAAAAATATTAACACGTGTTGCCCACTGTTGAGTCTTTATTTTCAAGTTATGGACGCTTTTGGAATGGAACTTGGCAAGATTTGAAATCAATGCCTCTTTTATAGAGAGTTTTATCTTGCTCTCATCTATCGTTAGATGACCTACATGATGGTTAAAGAATGAAAGATTAATATTCACATAAATATCGCTCTCGAAATCCATTCACATAAACACCGAAAGATTAATAAAAGTTAGAGGAGAAAGTGACAAATGATAAAGTTGGGAGGCTTATCAAACAATACGACATATGAAGAAGGATGAAGATGGGATTCATGAAATCTAAATCAATTATCAAGATTAGATACGTAGTTGGGAAGTTACGAGTGGTTACAAAATCATTGTCTCTCTACTATTCACAGTCGTTGAATGAATTTGATCCAAAGTATAACACCCCAAATTCAGAAGGTCAAGAAAGGAAAGGAAAAAACCCTAATTCAACGAGTCAACTCGTCTAGTCCAAGGAAGAACTCGACGATTCGGAGCGAGTTCCGTGTCACGGATTAAGTGGCCGACTCGGCGAGTCGGGGGACTGACTCGGCGAGTCTGGTCTGGGTTGGGAAACCCTAATTTCGGGACTTGGTGCCCTATTTAAGCATCATATTCTTATTCCCTCAGCCTCATCTTCAGCCCCTAGACCCCAAACCCTCACCCACGAAAACCTAGTGCATCTTGTGAATGTTTGAGCCACCTTGGTGTGATTTGTGTGCCCTTGAAGAGGAAGAGGAAGAAGAAGGAGGTTGGAGGTTCAAGAAGGAGGAAGTAGATCCAGAAGACACACTCCATTTGCTGCATTTCTTGGTAATCAAGTCTTCATCTTGGCTTTTGGTTTATTAGATCTCCTTATAGTCCTTTTTTGGAAGGTTTTTGGTCCAAGAATGGTTGTCTTTGGGTTTTGGACGTCCCCCAAGCATGATCGTTTCAGATCTGTAAGTAATTGGGGTGGTTAAGGCATAAAGGTGCAAGCTTTATGCCATTAGGAAGTCTCGTGCAAGCTTAAAGAGATTATTATGGCCTTTTGGAGCCCTAAAGGCCATGCAAGGAAGTAAAGCCCAGAACTTTACGTGGTTATTGGATGTCTAGAGTCTAGATCTTGTTTTCCCTGCCTTGGTTTGGTGTAATAAGGGTTTTGGACCATGGAGTTATGTCTTAATGAGCTATAGTTTTGTCTAAACCCATTAAGAAGGACTTGGGATGGGTAAATCTGGAAACTTTACCCTTAATAAGTCATTTCCAGAGTGTTTATGAAGTTCGGAGATCAGATCCGAAGTGTAGGGGCTTAAACTGTTAAGATGGCCCAATCAAGCTGAGGGACTCGGCGAGTCCAAGGAAGGACTCGACGAGTCGAAGTGTATTGTCCCGTTTTTGTTCAAGCTAGAACTCGGCGAGTCTGCGAATTGACTCGATGAGTTGATTTGATGAACCGCGAGTCTGTTTAGCCAGGGAACTCGGCGAGGTAGGAGCTGACTCGGCGAGTGGCTTCAGGATTTCAGTGTTCTGAGTTTTTATACTCGACGAGTTGAATGAGCCACTCGGCGAGTTGAGTCAACTTGGGGTGTAACGCCCCGATTCCCGAGTATCAATTTATGGATATAAATTCTCATGATTTCAAGGTCTACTCGACGAGTTGGTGGTCTGACTCGCCGAGTAACAGCGGGTTGGTCCGCGAGTTTAAGTGACCTACTCGCCGAGTCCAAGAAGGGACTCGACGAGTAGGAGCTGGAAGGTAAAACCCTAATTTCCTGGGTTTGGCACCCTATTTAAAGAATCATAAGCCACCTTCAGCCTCTTTACAGTCCCTTGATAGCTTATCAAACCCTAATACGTGTGTGTGTGCCCCATTGTGTGTTTTTAAGCTTTGGAAGAGGATTCTTGGTGAGAAGAGCTTGGGAGAAACAAGTGGATTGAAGCAAGGAATTCGTGGGGATCAAGATTTACTTCAGTTGGCATCTTTTGGGAAGGTATTAAGTTGTTATCCCAACTCCATTTCATTCTAGATCTCTTTGGATGAAATTAGGGCTTCTTGGTTTGGTTATGAAGCTATTTTTTTGGTATGAGCTCAGATCTAAAGTTGTAACTTCAGATCTGAACTCTCTTTGATTTGTAAGTCCATAAAGCTATCAGCTTTGGCAAGTATGAACCCCTCCTTAAGTGTAAAACCACATTTCAAGCTTGGATTTGGCATTATGAGTCATTAGAGCCTTGCATGCACGTAAAGTTTGCAACTTTACGTGATAAGCATGCCTTGGGAAGTTGGATCTGCAGTATGGAGTCTTAGCATGGCTTAAAAAACATCTGTATGGATGAAGGACTGAAGGGACTCGGCGAGTCGCATAGTCGACTCGGCGAGTCATATGAAGATAGGCATTGAACTCGACGAGTTGGATGAACAACTCGGCGAGTCCGATGAAGATCGTCGTAGACTCGACGAGTTGGATGAACAACTCGGCGAGTCGGTTAAGGTTTCCCCAAATTGATGGATGCGTGTGAACCTGTCAGTCGCTAGAAGGAAAACTCGACGAGGGGCCTTAGGGCTTCGATCGCGGACCTTAGGAACTCGACGAGTCACTCCGAGGGCTCGGCGAGTGGACAAGTATATCGAGGAACTCGGCGAGTAGCCGAGGGTACTCGACGAGTAAGGGTCAACATGGACTGTTGACCTTGACTGTTGACCTTGACTGTTGACTTTGACTTTGACCAGGGGTTGACTTATGGGGTACCTTGAAAGGTTGAAGAACTTACGTGTATGGTTCTAATATGATAATAGGTGGTGGA
This sequence comes from Lactuca virosa, assembly GCF_052849685.1. Classification (NCBI taxonomy): domain Eukaryota; kingdom Viridiplantae; phylum Streptophyta; class Magnoliopsida; order Asterales; family Asteraceae; genus Lactuca; species Lactuca virosa. The sequence continues at coordinate 398,324,019 of NC_136430.1, read as the reverse complement.
GTTTGTGGTCGTGATATGAGGGTTGGAGTTTAGTTACCGGGCCGAGATCTGCAAGGTGAGTTATCCTCACTATATCAACAGGGTCTAAGGCACCAATGCCGGCCCTTTATGGTTTGTATTTGGATTATTGCATGATATGCTATGTTAGTGACCGGTTAGGTCGATATCCTGGTTATAGGATTGTTGATATGTTTATTGATCTGTTAGATCGGCGTCCTGGTAATTAGGACGGTATTATGTTTAGTGACCTGGTTAGGGTCGGTATCCTGGTATATAGGATGATGCCATGTTAGTGACCGGTTAGGTCGGTATCCTGGTTAGGATGTTGCTATACTATATGATCTGCTAGATTGGTTTGTATGTCTATGGACTGTTACGTGATTACCTGTTATATGTGCACATGGTTATTTGCTTGATATTTGGGTTGAGGCGGTCCTGCCTTGTGCTGAAGGCCAACATACCCTACGTGCGGTCCGGATAGACTGTAGGCCGTATGGCGGTCCAGTCATACCGAAGGCTCGGGATAGATCCATATGGACTGTAGGCCCGGTGCGGGCGGTCTAGTCATACTGTAGGCTCAGAGAGTGGATCGGGTGGACTAAAGGCCTGGTGCGGGCGGACCAGTCACACTGTATACTCGAGATGCATGGTTGTTCTGTATTTGTTGATATGATATGATTATGGTTATATGAGGTTGGTATTTTGGGGGTAACTCACTAAGCTTGCGGGCTTACAGTTTCAGTTTATTGTTTCAGGTTCAGCGGATGGCCGCGGGTAGGCAAAGGCGTGACCGTACACTTCCTCGATTTACGATTTTGATTTCTGGGAACTCTGATGTATAAATTATTTTGAAAACAAATTGTAATAATTGAATGGTTTCAAATGAATCCAAAAGTTTTAAATTGGCTCGGAATTTTAGGATGTTACAAATTGGTATCAGAGCCTTGGTTTGAGTGAATTGGAGGAACATTGGTGTGAATCCAGTCTCAAATCAAGGAAAGGTTTTCAAAATTATTTCTAAAATAGTTTTCAAAATAAATAAAGGAGGATGTAGAGTGTACGATTGGCCGGAGCCAGTAAGTAGACCCCAAAATACCATACTGTTATTTGATATTGTGATATGTTAGAACAGCATGCTAGTACTAGGCTAGGGATCTTCAGGAATTGCATGATAGAATTACCTGATTTCATGATGCCTGTTAGCCTAGGGTTTTCCTTATATGAGATTGACATCATTACTGTAGTTACTTGTGTATGCATCACAGTTGTATATAACTAAGATCTTATTGTTGGGTTTTGAGCATTCTAACACTTCCTAAGTGTACATGCAACCCTATTAAACCTTGGATCTATGTTTGTCTAGGATACATGCAAAATATTATTTTCCAAGGTTTGTAACCTATCTAGCATGGCATGGGGTACATTTAACCATAAAAGAACTAGATGAATTACATACCTTTTGTTGATTGTTGATTCCTTGGAGTTTGAGAGCCAAGCACCAATAATGTGAATGCCTCAAATGGAAATCACAAATCACCACAAACTTGGAAAATGTATGAGAGAGTATACTAACTCTTGATTTTGGCCACCACACTTACACACACACTTAGGGTTTTTTCATGCAACATAAGCTTGTTTATATAGTGTACATGGTTAGGGTGAAACCCTAATAACCCATGTCTTTTCCTCTTCCAAGGATCCATGGGTTAAAAGCTCCATGGATCATCCATGGACTTCCATATAAGCTTAGCCCATTAACAAATGAGCATTAGCCCACACCATATAAATATAATAGCCCATGATTTAATTAGTCTTCCTTTTAATCACTAAATTAATTCATAATTAATTCAAGATTAAAACTAATTAAGTAACATGACTTTATATTAATATATTATAACTTATAATATATTAATAAATCGTAAGTATACAACTCTCATAAAATTATCCATAACTAGTTTGGGTGAAGTGCAACCCAAATGGACCATGCCGGGTCGGGTCAAGTATATACCAAATAAGTTATGGACTTAGACATCTTATCCAACACTTATAGCCTGAGAATGTTATATCTGGCCTTATGTTCTGTTCTTATTGATTAGGGCTTAGGGTAGGATTGGATATTCGAAAGTCTATAGGGTCCAGCGTCATGTATGGCTAGCATACACTAGTGCTGCAGGGGTTGATGGAAGTTTCATGGATGGGTGGGTAGTGAGAGGCCGGGAGGCCAGTTACGAGATATTTAGCATTCCTCTAGGAGTGAGGATTGAGCGCTCGTCATGATTATGTATATTGATTAGGGCGTTGTGATGACACTTGAGACAAATATGGGTAGGTGTGGAAGGTAGTATGGGCCCGTACTACTGAAAGCACAGGACCCATACGCGTAGCAAGGAAATCACAACCCCTAGGGTTTGGTTGGGAGTAGGTTCCCTGTTATTGTATGGATTATCAGAGATCTCTCTGGTGTATTATCAGAATGGTGGTTACGAGACGTCTTGAGACCGAATCCGAGTCAGGATCGGGAGCTGGCAGCCGGGATAGGCCAGCATTGTCAGAGGACCGTGTTAGTGAGATCATCCCGGAGGAGGTGATCGGGGTAGTCAGGGAACAGTTGTCGGGGATGTTTGGGTCTATCAAGACCGTCATGGTTGAGTATTTCAACGAGCGCTATGCAGCCATTGCCGAGACGGTTGCCGCAGCAGCTATAGCAGCTGTAACGACGGCAGGGGGAGGAGCTGGTCGAGCTTTTCAGTACCGGGACTTGTTACTGGGGCATGTTCTGATGAGTCGAGGGCTGCAGTTATTTGGGATCGGGAAGATGATTTGTACTCGTTATATTTCCGCGGGTTGAGCGGGAGAGGTTAGCACGTGGTTTCTAGATTAGAGGCTCGGGGGTTTGCTCGAGGCCGAAATATGGGTCGCAGGAACTCCGGAAAGGAGTGATGATTATGTTCAGCTGGGGTCTTGCAGTTGGAAGTGGAATGGTTAATTGATGGATTGGACTGTCGTTTTATAGGGCAAGGATTGTGCCCTTTCAGTTTTCCGAGCTCGAAGGAGTGAGCAGGCTTGTGACCCCAGGATCATGTTGTATTCTTGCTCGGGGTCAGTTGGTTGAAGGGATTGGCGACATTATTTCAGCGTCGTTGAGCACAGGTGGGTCGATGTGGCATAAGTATTTTGTGATGTCCGGTTTGCCTTAGATCTCTTGTATCGGACGGTAAGGGTTTATTGTGCGATCTATTGCACTTTTGGAATTGTAGACTATGTCTTGTGAAGTGGTTCGAAGCCCAGGTTAGGGCAGAGATTGCTTCAGTTGTTGCAGTTCAACTGTGGACGTTTGAGCGGATAAGTGAGTTAGGGTGCGAACCCTGAATAGAATGATTCTTGAGCCCGAGAGCGGGAAACTTGTTTGGAGCACCTTCAGGGAAAAGGGGTATTAAGTGTGAAGTCTGCGGATAGGGTCCCACAGAAGGGTTATCCATCATCGTCAGGATTCAGTGGTTTCAGCAACCGTTGGTGATTTACGAATGAAAGCGCCAAGGGAAGTGGTTCGTTGCTGAGGCATTATTTGCAGCATTTATCTTTTGGTCTCCAGGACATGAGGGTGGGGCATTCAAGCATTAGTGACTGTCGGTTGCACTGGGATACATAAATTGTTCATCTGGTTATTAGAAGTGCGTGATCAATTGGGAAAGAGTTGGTTGTCATCGGATCGATTGTTGGAAAGTGAGAAGGGTTGGGAATTTCCCCAATATCCATGTGTTGTGAAGACTTAGTCGAATCTAAGTGGGGGAGAATCGTCCCAGGATACAGAAGCAGGAGCGGTGTTGAAAATGGGATAAGTCTCGCATCGTTGGCAAGAAGGAAGACAAACCAAGTGGCCGTTTGGTTGGAGGATTGTGTGAGTTGGGAGTTTGGTAAAACTCCCCAGCATGTGTATCACGTCTTCTCGGTGGTTGATAACAGAATTCGTGGAAATCAGGTTGGAGTTTTGATCATGGGTTGAGTTCAGTTCGAGTATTCGGTCGAGGGTGTGCTCGACTCTGAGGGTTTTTTTTGGATTGATAGATTGAGGGTTTTGTTAGCTTTATTACTAAGGGAAAGCAACCCCCAGATATTGACCTACCGGCAACTTCAAACTCTCACTCTCCTTCAGCCGATTTAGATACCGAATCGTTTCTCTTGGAGAGAGGCGCAGAAGCTCTCCCTCGTAATCGTCCCTAACCTCTGTCTCTAACCTATTCCTTTTCCTCTGTCCTTTAGCTTAGGGATTGGTTGTATTGTCTGGTACAACTTTTTTTGCGCCAAAGATCTTACCATTTCCGAACAAGTGTTGCGTACAAGTTCCGGCCAGGATGATCGGGAAAGATCAAACCAATTTGAACCGCTCACATCACAGCTAATCCACACCTTTTAAGAGCAGGAGACTCATACTAGCTCTTTGCTTTTGTCCCGCTTGGTTCAATTAATTGGATAACTCAAAAAGAAGCGGGCTTGATTGTTGTGGGCTGTTCGGGGGAGTTGTGCAAGAGGGAGCTGTTGTAGCAAGGAGTTCTTTCCCAAAGAAGGATAAAGGATATCCTCTCTTCTCGCTCTGTCTGCTTAATGCCTTCTATTGAATCGATTGGTGCCATTTCAAGTCCTTTCCTAAACCACTTCCCGTTCAGTTGCTGAAAGATAGAGAGAAGGCTTTCTAAATGAGATTGAGTTGCTCCTAGTCCGACAGTTCGCTCCGCACCTTAAGAGAAAGAGTTATGGCATACTACTCTATTATGATACCGGGGGAACATCACTACTTTGAGAGCCCGTACAATCAAAAAAATGGAAATTGAATTCAGTGATTGAGATAACGACAAGTTAAAGCTGAGAGGACGCACCCATTCCCGAAATCCACAAGGTCTTAAGGCATTGGTTTGCTAAATCGACATACAAGAAGATTGCATCAATCCCAGATCCATCCATTTGAGGGGGGTCAAATTCTGCGCTCTTATAATTGCTTAGATAGAAGGGTTCAAAAATCGTATACTTTTTCAATGCCCTCTATCGGCGATAGTTCGACGGACTACTTTTGCGATGTCTGACAACTCCTAAATCAATAGGGCCATAAAGACTAGTCCTACTTGCCCTAGAGATTAGTTAATAGCTCCAGGGCTCGGCATTACACTCAGCACGGGAGTGCGGGTTAGTTAGCGTATGTAGTGGACACGCGGGTCGGGGAAACAGACCACGGATTTCCAAGGGGGTGGACAATCGACATGAGGTCTAGGGTTAGGCTGGGGATATAGTCCACAGAGTAGATCAGGAGTTCGAAGCCCCAAGTGGGTGAGAACAGGATGCAGGGGAGAGAGCATCAAGAGGGGTAGTCCAGGGAGATGCTCAACAGTTTAGAGCGGTTCGGATAGACTGAAGGCCAGTGGGGTGTACCAGTCAGACCGAAGGCTTGGAGAACGGTCCAGACAGGCTGAAGGCCCAGAGAGGCGGTCCAGACATGCTTAAGGTTCTGAGAGTGGTCCAGATAGACTGAAGGCCTGGTAGGGCGGTCCAGTCAGGCTGAAGACTCTGTATATGTTTGTAGATCTATGTTCAGATATTGAGTAGGCTGCTATGTTATAGCAATCAATAGGTCTGTTTCAAGTGTTGAACATGCTGCTGGAGTAGGCTGAAGACTCCAATGTATTTTGGTTGAGAGGAAGTTGTTATTAGTGGACGGACGAAGTTCAAAGGATCTTGGTGATCTCATCAGTTCGGAGTGTCTCCGAGGTTTCATCTTCTTGGATCGGGTAATACCCCAGTTGGGGACTGAGAGTGGATCTGAATGGGTATTCGTCAGTTTTGGGAAGGTTTGGGATTAGAATATCCTGTCATTCAGGTTCTGAGAACTGGGTTAGATCTTTCTCATGATCGTCTATGGCATTTGGATAGGGTTGAGGCGGTCCTGCTTTATGCGGTAGGCCAAGATACCCGGTGTGGGCCGACTGTAAGTCGTAAGCACGGAGGCTCGAAGGGAGCGGTAGGGTTGAGGCGGTAGGTCAACAAGCCCTGATAATTTCAACTCAATAGTTGAATTGATTAGACATATTGGTATTCCAACCCGAAGGGGGTGATATGGTTTAGATATGGGTGCCGTACTGGTTGGCCGGTAGTGGTAGGAATGGTGATGATGGTTTGAGTTATTGTGGTGTTCCTTGGGTTGGTCCATCTGCGAAAGTGCCATAGCGTGTCTGAAGTAAGGAAAAGATGGGTCACTGAAGACCAGGTAGGATGTGTAGCTGACGTGGGTCATGTAGCCTTCATTATGTTGGCAGGGCGTGGAAGCAAGTCCAGCCAGTCGGATTCTCTTCGAGAGACGCGTGGGACTGTTGAGTGTATGTATCTTTTGGTTCAGTAATTGGTGAGGTTTCCTATGGTCGGGTAGTGGACAGACAAGTTGGGACCAAGGAGGTTTCGACTTCGCTTGAGAAACGTCATATGGCAGCAAGAAGAGTTGACATGGGTTTATGACTTGGGATTCATGTGCAGTACTAGTTTTGTATCGTTATGTTGCTCGTTGATGAGAGGAGCGTCGATTAGACCTTCGAAAGGCAGAGGGAAGTGGATATCTGCAGGGTCGGAGTGTTGGGCATCTGAGGTAACGACAGTAGTGTTGATCAGTCATCGGGAGCATTCCAGTTATGAGCTGAGGGCCGGAGAGGGCATACCAGACTCATGTTGTGGGCTTAGAGGCAATCCAGACCTATGCTGAGGACCACATAATGGTATTCCAGCCATAGGCTGTGGGCATAGAGATTGTGTTGGTTATGTCTGTTGTAGGAGCGCGTTCGGATTGGATGTATTGTTGAAGATTCGGGGGAGTTGCACTCAGTTGTGACGAATCTGAGGATGGTGGATGAGACGCAAGGATAGATCCTTGGATCTCAAGTTGTGAGTAGACCCGAGTTATGTTCACGGAGGTATTCCAATCTAGGGTATTCCATCCTGAGGATGACCGGACCCTATGATTGACTGGACTTGATATGTTTGGTATTCCAGCCCGAGGCTGATTGGGCCAGGCATGAGTGTTCGTGTTTCAGTGGATTGATTTTGTATGATGATGAGGGACAATTGTCCTGTCAGCACAAAGGGTTCGCCTCAGGAAGAGGGAAAGTTGGGTTTCCGATACGTTGGATCATCAGGATTTTGTCAGTTGGCAAAGTGGCTTGTAGGTTAGACCTTTCTAAAAGGTTCGGTTGGGTTCACGTTTCGCAGTTGCGAAAGTGTGTCATGGATCAGGAGGCGGTAGTATCGTTGGATGACACTCAGGTCGGTGAGCGCCTGGATTATGTGGAGAGGCCTGTGGCCATACTGGGAAGAAGGGTGAAGGTTCTGCGGAACAAGGAGGTACCCTTGGTAACGGTACAGTAGGAGCACCAAAGAGAGTCTGAGTGGACGTGGGAGCCGGAGGCAGAGATGCGGGAGCACTATCCGAGGTTGATCACCGCAGCAGACTTCGAGGACGAAGTCTAGTTTAAGTGGGGGAGAATTGTAACGCCCCGATTCCCGAGTATCAATTTATGGTTATAAATTCTCATGATTTCAAGGTCTACTCGACGAGTTGGTGGTCTGACTCGCCGAGTAGCAGCGGGTTGGTCCGCGAGTTTAAGTGACCTACTCGCCGAGTCCAAGAAGGGACTCGACGAGTAGGAGCTGGAAGGTAAAACCCTAATTTCCGGGGTTTGGCACCCTATTTAAAGAATCATAAGCCACCTTCAGCCTCTTTACAGTCCCTTGATAGCTTAGTAAACCCTAATACGTGTGTGTGTGTGTGTGTGCCCCATTGTGTGTTTTTAAGCTTTGGAAGAGGACTCTTGGTGAGAAGAGCTTGGGAGAAACAAGTGGATTGAAGCAAGGAATTCGTGGGGATCAAGATCTACTTCAGTTGGCATTTTTTGGGAAGGTATTAAGCTGTTATCCCAACTCCATTTCATTATAGATATCCTTGGATGAAATTAGGGCTTCTTGGTTTGGTTATGAAGCTATTTTTTTGGTATGAGCTCAGATCAAAAGTTGTAACTTCAGATCTGAACTCTCTTTGATTTGTAAGTCCATAAAGCTATCAGCTTTGGCAAGTATGAACCCCTCCTTAAGTGTAAAACCCCATTTCAAGCTTGGATTTTGCATTATGAATCATTAGAGCCTTGCATGCACGTAAAGTTTGCAACTTTACGTGATAAGCATGCCTTGGGAAGTTGGATCTGCAGTATGGAGTCTTAGCATGGCTTAAAAAGCATCTGTATGGATAAAGGACTGAAGGGACTCGGCGAGTCGCATAGTCGACTCGGCGAGTCATATGAAGATAGGCATTGAACTCGACGAGATGGATGAACAACTCGGCGAGTCCGATGAAGATCGTCGTAGACTCGACGAGTTGGATGAACAACTCGACGAGTCGGTTAAGGTTTCCCCAAATTGATGGATGCGTGTGAACCTGTCGAGTCGCTAGAATGAAAACTCGATGAGGGGCCTTAGGGCTTCGATCGCGGACCTTAGGAACTCGACGAGTCACTTCGAGGGCTCGGCGAGTGGACAAGTATATCGAGGAACTCGGCGAGTAGCCGAGGGTACTCGACGAGTAAGGGTCAACATGTACTGTTGACCTTGACTGTTGACTTTGACTTTGACCAGGGGTTGACTTATGGGGTACCTTGAAAGGTTGAAGAACTTACGTGTATGGTTCTAATATGATAATAGGTGGTGGAGTTTGTGGCCGTGATCTGAGAGTTGGAGTTTAGTTACCGGGCCGAGATCTGCAAGGTGAGTTATCCTCACTATATCAACAGGGTCTAAGGCACCAATGCCGACCCTTTATGGTTTGTATTTGATTTATTGCATGATATGCTATGCTAGTGACCGGTTAGGTCGATATCCTGGGTATAAGATTGTTGATATGTTTATTGATCTGTTAGATCGGCGTCCTGGTAAGTAGGACAGTATTATGTTTAGTGACCTGGTTAGGGTCGGTATCCTGGTATATAGGATCATGCCATGTTAGTGACCGGTTAGGTCGGTATCCTGGTTAGGATGTTGCTATACTATATGATCTGCTAGATTGGTTTGTATGTCTATGGACTGTTACGTGATTACCTGTTATATGTGCACATGGTTATTTGCTTGATGTTTGGGTTGAGGCGGTCCTGCGTTGTGCTGAAGGCCAACATACCCTATGAGCGGTCCGGATAGACTGTAGGCCGTATGGCGATCCAGTCATACCGAAGGCTCGGGATAGATCTGTTGGATTAATGTCTAAGTCCATAACTATATTTGCTATGTACTTGACCCGACCCGGCATGGTCCATTTGGGTTGCACTTCACCGGCACAATTTATATGGATAGTCTTTTGAGAATAGTATATTTATGATTTATATTAATATATTATAAGTTCTAATATATTAATATGGAATCATATTATTTAATTAGTATTGATCAAGAATTAATTTAGAATTAATTAAGTGATCAAAAAGAACTAATTAAATATGGACTCTTATATATATGGAATGGGCCAAGTTCATTTAGGTTGGGCTAAGCTTTCATGGATGGTCCATGGAGCTTTTAACCCATGGATCCTATGTAAATGAAAGGTCATGGGTATTAGGGTTTACATGGATGTAACCCTAATCCTCCATAATATATAAAGGGGTCCTTGGCTCACAAAATTGGCACAAGTGTGTGCAAATAAGAGTGGGCCGATTTTAGTGTGCATACATATTCTCTCAAGTTCTTCCAAGGTGTTTTGGTGATTTGTGATTCCATTTGAGGCTTCCACACTATTGGGGCTAAGCTCTTAAAGCTTGATGACATCAAGCTACATCAAAAGGTATGTCATCTAACTAGAACTTTGTAGTATAGGTGCTTCATAATATGCTAGTTAGGATGAAACCTTGGAATAGTTAATATTTGCATGTATAATAGAGAAAACATAGATCCAAGGTTTATACGGTTGCATGTACACCATAGGAGTGTTAGAATGCTCAAAACCCAACAGTGGTATCAGAGCCATGGGTTGTTTTCTGTTATATTGATGCAAATGTTTTATTTTCAAGTTGGGAAAAAAAGGAAAAAAAAACATGACGTTTGTCAAATTTTAAGATAATTACTTGTTTTGTGAAAAACGAATTATTTGTAAAATTTGAATCATTTGTTATATGAGTTGAATTAGGTCAAATTTAGTAAAAGATAAAATGATATGATTATTTTATTAGTTTTAAAAGTTTGATCTAAATGTTTTAAGGAGTTACATATTTTGTCATAAAATCTTGGAGCTCAAAAGTTTTTTTTAAAGTTGTGATCTTAAGGGTTTTTGAAACTTCCATAAGTTATGAATATGAAAGTTTTTTTTTTTTTAAAAAAAATTTGATTCAAAGTTTTTATGGAGTTACAAAATTTGGTGTTAATGTTTTAAAGAATTTCATAACTTGTTCTTAAGTTATGGAACATGGAAAGTTTCATCATAAAACACCATTAATTCCATAAGTTATGGAATCCAAAGGTTTTCAAGAATTACAAAACTTGCCCTCAAGTTTTGGAATTTGAGAAAAGTTTTTTATGAAAAAAAAAATTGAATTCTAAAACTCTTGGGTTCATAACTTAAACAATTAATTAAATGATTTTAATTTTGAGTTTAATAATTGGAATTATGATGTTTTGTTGAATAGTTCAAATTAACTCTTATGGACTTTATTAATAGTTAATTAAAGCGTTTAATTAAAAGAGTATTATTAAATCCATAAATATATGGTTTGAGTTTAATTAAATTAAAAGTCTAGTTTAATTAATAGATTAAACCATCAAGTATTTTAAATGTCTAAAATACACCCTTATACTATTATAATATTAAAAGTTTAATATATTATATGTATAAGAGCAAGTCGTCTTACCGTTAGTAGACCTCATTCACGAAGCCGGTCTATAAGGGGGTATAAGGTTACTGCCTATAAAATGGCAGTTTAATGGGTGTCCACTCTCACTCACCGCTTCCTTGACCGGTGGAGGGTCGTTAGCCGAACAGGTAGGACAAGGACTATAATTCTCCCTTCATTATAAGTATAATGATAAACACTAAGTAACTAAACACTTATAAATTCCCAATCTTAGTTGCTTAGGAAAATGTGAATAAGGTGCTAATCCATGAAATTACACTTTGCACTTTGTTTAAGCTGTTAGTGGAGCGTGTGTGGTTAACCGGCACACTAACCTGGACTTAACAAGGTAGGCAAAGGGTAACTTAATGTTTATCATAGTATCGTTGGAGCGTGTGTGGTTAATCGGCACATCGATTGAGGGGTAAATATTAAGGGTACCAAGTATATTTGCATGGTTACTTCACACCTTGTTTTGTGATCCTCGCCATCCCAGTCACAAAACCTGAAGGACACACTCGAGATTGAAACATGCCATTGAAAAGTTCAATGAATCTCAAAAGAATCTAGGAGTTTCAAAACCAATTAAAACCTAATAATACATTTCGTTTATCTTGGTGGAAATTGGTGAATCGTCATTCACCTACCTTCAAATATTTTATAGCTTGGATTATGGCATCCCTCTTCCAAGTTATAAAATAGTTTGTTGGGTCCTAGCCTTAATATATCATATTGGGTGTTATATTAAGGACTTAAATCAACTTTACGTGAATTTCTCCCATTGTTGATGTCTGGTTTAGACAACAATGATCTTCCCAAACCAAGCTTTCCTAATGAATATGACTTCCCGAGTTTGGCTCATGGAAGTCATACTTCTCTTCCTCCACCTCCTCCAATTATTCTCCCTAACCCACAAGTTCAAGGTCACTCAAGCCCTAATGGCAAGCAAGGTCTATGTGTGATCACATCTTAGAGATGAAGTCACATATTGACAAGCCGGGAGAGTTGGGTGTCAAAGTCTTGAGAAAGTTGGATGTTCAATCACTTTCTAAGTCACATAGTGAGTTCCTTTGGGACTACTATGAAACAGACTATGACATGAACCTTAATGATCATATCTATTTGCTTGGTGCTGCTGAATCAGCAATGATTTGGAACGATAGTAAAACAAATTTGATTAGAATATCAACTTCCCAAAAACTTTATGGACAGTGACAATGGTGACACTGGAAATCCAGAAAAAGCATTCTCTTCCCAATGGAAAGGGATTGGTCATAGTCAACCCGGTTGACCAAATGGTAAAGAGAAAGGCTAAGTCTGAGATAGTCCCATTACCAAAGGGTCCATATGTTTATTTTGCCAAAGGAAGGGGCGTTGATTGCAAAGCTGCCAAATTTACCTAAGGATGTTAAAGTCAATAAGTTTGACTCTACATCAGGTAGAGCCCATTATCTAACTCTGTTAAGTTCTATTCTGAGATCCTCATTACATGATGTGACTGGGTCACATGTTGATGTTTTAAGAATCAAAGAATAGAGAGAAATCTTAAAGGAAGTATATGCTGATTCTGATCGCGAAGGTGGATTTCGATCGCATCAGAATTTTGAGCAGTTGCTTAAGAAGTTATGATATATTGCTAAGGAATAGATAACAACAATTTTCCATGTGGATTGTAAGGATAAGTTTTTCCGCAAAGTTTTAAAATAAAAGAAAATTGTTTAATTTTATTTATTTGAAGTATCCTTACAATGGCATTTGTGGAAAATTGTTGCTTATATGATTCCACTGACAGCAATATTGGAAAATAGATTTGATTCTTTCATTTGTGGTAGTGCCTAAATTTACCAAATCAGGAAAGTTCTTCATCACCCAAGTTTCAATTGGACCGAAACTTGGAATCATGCAAGTTGAATAGTATGATGAATGAGAACTTTCAAGCATTAGAAAATCAAGACTAATTACTTGTTCACATGGATGTGTGAGTCAAGTGAAGGACTAAAGGGATCGAGTACACATTCTTGTGCACTGGTCATGTCCACCATAAAGCTCGTTAAGACTATTTGATTTACTAAAGTTTAGTAAATATGGTTATACTTACAAGTTTAAGTATAATTCTGAAACATTGGAAAAGTCTCAATGTATGGCAGAACGAATGGGAAGAATCAAATTAGGCAGAAAGATAAAAGTTTCTCAAATATGAAAAGATGGGAGAGTACTTTAGTATCATGTTTGTGATCATCTTAATGATTTAGAAATCATATCACAATTAGTCCTCTAAAGGTCATCTTAGTGCATTCTTATGAATAAGAAGAGGAGTCATGAATTGTTGAAATGGTTAGATCAGGAAGATGAGTCATACTTCGTTCCAAAACAATTCTTAGAGTCATAAATAAAAGTGTTTATTTATATTCATAGGTTTTAATTCAAGTATAAAGTTAATAAAACCGAAACAATGAATAATGAGTAATCAGTATGGTGATAAATAAAAGTGTTTATTTATATTCATAGGTTTTGATACCATATTTGATTCATTTATTCTTGTGTTTCACTTTGCATGTTTTGACTTCCATAATAACTAAGTCGCTCTTCCTGAATGATTAAGTTATTCAAACCATCCACAGTCGGTCATATGTTGGAAGTAGATATGAATCAAGACTGTCATGGGTTGGTTTGTAGAGGTCCAAGTTGGTGGACAAAGTGGTGCTACAATAGTCATGAGTGCTAATAAGTTCTGAATATTGGATTCAACCCACGCTCATTTGAATCACTTCATAGATTTTATCACGAGTGATCATGAGACGATAATATCTTATATTCTTAAAACCTAGAGATATGAGTTGTTACTATGAGTTGGTTATACATTGATTGCACGAAAACGCATTGGTAACTCGATGTTATAAAACGTGCCTTTGTGTATGATTCAACAAGTAGTAGAACAAGCCATATGAGTCAAAGTTTATCCATTCCTTTTACCTTCGGGATAAAAGCGATATCTGTGGGCCCCTCGATGATTTAGCGATGACACATTTGAGTGCTTGGCCAAGCCAGGACTGATTTGATTTGTTCAATCAGTCAGTCATCATAAATCGAAAATCGGGAAACAACAAATAGACAGAGAGAATGATTATAATCCATGTCTCAGTCCATATGATATCTAGAATGGAGGAATATATGATCCCTTATCTAATGGACAAGTCATTGACAAGGTCAGAGTTCGACAGCGGCTTTAAGAGCTACGATTGCCAGTTAGGTTTTGAAGTCATACTCAATAATAGTTTTAGACTTATCCAAGTGGGAGACTGTTGGATTAATGTCTAAGTCCATAACTATATTTGGTATGTACTTGACCCGACCCGACATGGTCCATTTGGGTTGCACTTCACCGGCACAATTTATATGGATAGTCTTTTGAGAATAGTATATTTATGATTTATATTAATATATTATAAGTTCTAATATATTAATATGGAATCATATTATTTAATTAGTATTGATCAAGAATTAATTTAGAATTAATTAAGTGATCAAAAAGAACTAATTAAATATGGACTCTTATATATATGGAATGGGCCAAGTTCATTTAGGTTAGGCTAAGCTTTCATGGATGGTCCATGGAGCTTTTAACCCATGGATCCTATGTAAATGAAAGGTCATGGGTATTAGGGTTTACATGGATGTAACCCTAATCCTCCATAATATATAAAGGGGTCCTTGGCTCACAAAATTGGCACAAGTGTGTGAAAATAAGAGTGGGCCGATTTTAGTGTGCATACATATTCTCTCAAGTTCTTCCAAGGAGTTTTGGTGATTTGTGATTCCATTTGAGGCTTCCACACTATTGGGGCTAAGCTCTTAAAGCTTGAAGACATCAAGCTATATCAAAAGGTATGTCATCTAACTAGAACTTTGTAGTATAGGTGCTTCATAATATGCTAGTTAGGATGAAACCTTGGAATAGTTAATATTTGCATGTATAATAGAGAAAACATAGATCCAAGGTTTATAGGGTTGCATGTACACCATAGGAGTGTTAGAATGCTCAAAACCCAACAAGATCCAGATGGACTGTAGGCCCGGTGCGGGCGGTCCAGTCATACTGTAGGCTCAGATAGTGGACCGGGTGGACTGAAGGCCCGGTGCGGGCGGACCAGTCACACTGTATACTCGAGATGCATGGTTGTTTTGTATTTGTTGATATGATATGATTATGGTTATATGAGGTTGGTATTTTGGGGGTAACTCAATAAGCTTTCGGGCTTACAGTTTCAGTTTATTGTTTCAGGTTCAACGGATGGCC
The DNA here is from genome assembly GCF_052849685.1 of Lactuca virosa. Lineage (NCBI taxonomy): Eukaryota > Viridiplantae > Streptophyta > Magnoliopsida > Asterales > Asteraceae > Lactuca > Lactuca virosa. The sequence goes on along the minus strand of NC_136430.1, from coordinate 398,308,833 downwards.
GCAAGTAGGCAAAGATGTGACCGTACACTTCCTCGATTTACGATTTTGATTTCTGGGAACTCTGATGTATAAATTATTTTGAAAACAAATTGTAATAATTGAATGGTTTCAAATGAATCCAAAAGTTTTAAATTGGCTCGGAATTTTGGGATGTTACATGGGGTGTTGACTTTGACCATTGACCGTTGACTTTGACTTTGACCAAGTTTGACTTGATTTGACTTTCGAGGGTGTTGTGGTCTAAGTGTTGTTTTGGGGTATTGATAGTTCGGGGAGTCGGAGGATCAGCAATCCGGGGGATTGCTAGCTAGCAGCCAGAAGAGTATCAACAGGTCTTCAGCAGTGCAAGGTGAGTCTCCTCACTGTGTGTATGGGTCTACGGCCACAATGTCGGCCCATTATGTTTATGTTTATGTATAGTAGGAAGACCGGGGGTTAGCCCTAGGCACTTACTGTGATATGTTTTGGATTTAGATCTGTTACCGGGGTTAGCCCGATGCAGTTTACATGTTTTGGATTTAGGGGTCCAATGCCGGGTGGTACCCGAGGTAGTAGTGTATGTGTAGTTCTACTTGTTGTCTTTGTGATACTTGTATGTGCCTGGTAGGGAGGTGAGTTCGGGCGAGGTCCCGTATCTCATCACTAGCCGAGTATGGACAGGGTTTCGTATCTCATTAGTAGTAGAGCAGAGGCGAGGCCCGAGTTAGGAGGGAGGTGAGTGTGAGCGGGGGCCCGTATCTCACTATCAGCAGGAGTGTGGACGGGGTTCCATGACTCATCAGTAGCAGGACAGGGGCGGGTCCCAAGATAGGAGAGGCCTTAGATCAGGGGTATAGTAGCGTATCTTTAGCTTATTTGTGTTATGTTATATATATATATATATATATATATATATATATATATATATGCTTAGCGGGCGGGGCCCAGAGGCAGGCGGGGCCTAAGAGAACATATGTGTATACCGAGCGGGGCTCGATGCCAGGCGGGGCCTGATGCCGGGCAGGGCCCGATGCCGGAGTTAGTCTGATGTCGGGCAAGTCCCGATGCAGCGGGCGGTGGCCTAGTATGTGGTTATGTATGTGGTATGTGGTAGATTGGGGAACTCACTATGCTTCGTGCTTACAGTTTTCAGTTTTGATTTCAGGTACTTCCGGTAGCGGAGGGAGGAGCTCGGGGTGATCGCATGACACACACCATAGTTTGATTAGCCTGGGATGTTTTACTCTGATAAAAAGAATATGTTTTGAGATTATACTCTGATTGATATAACAGTTTTTGTTTATGAATGAAATGGTGGATAATTATGGCTTTCACTAATGATTTAAAAATGAAATTTTCGGACCGTATTTTTGGGATGTTACACAAAGAGTTATGTATGTCATAAGACATTTTTTTTTCTTCTGACGTATTATCATATTCATGACATGCATCCCACGAACATGTACTCCTTAGTATTGGATGAGATTATATGAAGTGTGTAGAAGACACGATAACTCTTTGGATATACGTCATTAGCAGAAGATAGTTTACCTCCTTATATGATATTTTTTGCTATGACATTATAAAGAGGTTGTATTTTGGGTTTAACAACACCTTTGTAGTTATATTGTATTTTGGGTTTAACAACATCTTTGCAGTTTTAATGTAAAGTTAGTTTCCTAACTTTTTTTTGTTGGTGTTTTACTTATGTTTGCTTACAAATATTTCTAACTTATGCAAAGGTAATGCCGAATTTTCAATAGAAATGTTATAATGTTTTCGGTCATTTGACCTAACTCTGATCATTCTCGATTGCAACCTATATATATGGCTTGCTGTCTTCTAAAGGTCCCAAATTGTACATCGAAAATTGGTGGGGAGTTACATTGTATATCATAGAATATGAAGTGTGTTTAAACTATATGTCATAAGCATGTCCGTTCATGGTGCCTAAGGAAACTGTATGTGTAAGAAAAACTGGAGGGTGGAGGGCTACATTTAGAAAGGATATTAAGACAATGCCTACAAACTTAAGAAAGCATTATAAGTTCTTAATGAGGCACTAAGGGACTGCTATAGAAAGTCCCAAGAGTAATTTTTCAAGTAAGGCTTACATCAAATTCAATGGTTTGCATATATTATTTGTCAAGAATGAAGCTATAGTAAGTCTAATAATAATAAGCTTATATATTTACAGGAAACTACACAAATTTATCTGAATCAAGAGTTTGATATGACATGTTTTGGAAAGTTGCAACATTTTTAAGGAGTTGAAGTACATTAGTCAAATGAAAGTAATTTTATGCGTTAAAGGAAGTATGTTGCTTAAGTTTTAAGAAAATTTGGAATGAAGACTTACAACTCAATGAACAACACAATGGTGCATGGAATGAAGCTATCAAAGAAGGTGGACGAAAAGACATTGATGCATCATCTGCTAAATAGTTAGGTGTGTTTGAGATTGCTTATCGAAACAACTTATTGACTTTTTAACTTTTTGAAAAGCCAATAAGTCAAAAAAAGATGTTGGGCAAACTCAAAAGCATTTTTCAAAATAGTTGTTACATAAGCTTTAAAAATAAGATTTTAAAAAACACGTAAAACTTGGTTTTTTGAAACCCTTAATAGTTTTTTAACCACAATAGCTTCAAAAATAAGATTTTAAGCTAAACAATTTTTAACTTATTGTCTTATTGGTTTTTGACACCACAAAAGTTAATCAAAATACTTTTTTAAAAACTCATTTTACCACTATCATAAGTCAATGAGCACATTTTTATTTTTCGTGTAACATGCGGTTCTTCTTTTAGAATCTATAACATCTATCCATAGGTCTTGTGCTCCAAACACCCTCCATAATGTACTTAACATTCATTATACAAAATTTGATGTTTGTAGTAAGTTCTATAAGCACTTCCATGGGTAGTCTTCGAGAAGCTCAGCTAATGGCACTGGCAAAAAGTACTATGCTACATCATATGCACATTGGAACTAAGGCTGTTATACAAACAAGATAATGTAACATTTTGAAAGCATACACCGATAATGATTTTGTTAGATATATTAATGATGCGAGAGGCACATATGGCTATATGTGAATAAAAAGTGATGCAATTGTGACATGGAGTTACAAAAAGCAACCTATAGTTACTTTATTAATCACAAAAAAGAGTATGTGGTTACCTCAGCTTGTGCATCTCAATTGTCAAAGCTGATAAGCATATGGATGAGGAAGATTTTGGAAAGTTTTAATCCGTCACAATCTAAAATTACTACCATTTTTTATAACAGTTCCCCAACGATTTTTTTTTTCACAAAAATCATATGTTTACCCGGAATCAGAAATAGATCAAGGTAAGATTCCATTGTCTAGTGAGAAGTAGTCAAGGGATAGTGAGGTTGGGATAGTGCATTGTGGGACTCAAGATCAAATTATAGACATTATGACAAAACTTTTGAGGTGGATGCTTTTCAAAAGATGCAAAAATTAGCAATTAGGTTCCATTTCTCCTCCTATAAAATTCAACTTTAAAAACTTTTTAGCTTGCCAAATTTGTTTGAAAAAAAAAACATAAAAACGACCAACACTAATACAAAAATTCAAATCGTATTAGATTGGTTGTCGAAAATTCAAGCTCGAAACTCTTGACATGTTTTTTACTACATATAAATGATTTTAATTGTATATTTTATGCATATCATGTTTCTTAGACATTTATGTACCATGTCTTTTCTTATTGTAATATCATAATAAATTAATAACACTATTATTTCAATTATTATTATGTTTATTGATCCTCTGTTTACAACATCAAAAGTCAAAAAAATTAGTTGAATCGTGTTGACCCATAACTTGGTTGCGCAATAATGATTTTAATACTATTGATATTATATAATCATATGAAAATGTTGTTAAAAGTATATTCTTGACATTTAAATATAACTAATTGTATTTTGTCTTTAAAGGATAGCTAAAAATTAAACCTATAGTTAATGATAAAGATAACCAATAAAAAATTGCCTACATAGATGACCACCAATATACATCCAAACTTACGCTTCTTTTTTAGTCCAATTTGTCTTTAAACACAACATAAAAAATAGTTAATTACGTATAACTTGTTAACATAAAAATTGATTATCATTACAAACGATTATATTAAAACCCAACTCATAATGTATGTTTTCGCAATAAAGTAGCTCAATGATAACATGAATGAATGAATGGTCGAAAACAATATAATAGTCAAGACGTATGCATTGAATAAGATGAGGCGCCACTTTCCAAATGATGCAACTGACCGACAAAATAGTATTTAGTGCAATGGACCATGGCCGCTGACCGCCGTCTGCCACCGCCTCTGGCTGTCTTACGTTGACCCAACCGCGTTATACTTGTTCAATTAATACCCAAACGAACTTTTCTTCCAGAATACTTTAATTTTTTTGACACTTTATAATTAGATATACCGAATAATTCAATTGCTATTATTATATATTATATTGAGAATTAACCGATTGACAAATATCCACCAAAATTTAATAAGAGATAATTACCAAATATCATGAAATAACAACTATTTTCGAATTTAACATAATATTGAGTATTGACTATCTAGATCGCGTAAAATATCGCATGCATTTATGAGTTTATTTTTTTTCTGACAATTTTCTTTGTTAATCATCCGTGAAATTCATTATATTAGTAAAATTATTTGTGTTAGATCTCAGCTTAGAAAATCTCACAATTTATAAATCGATATCTAATAGTATGATGTATTTAGTCGGTATGAAATTCGATTCTCAAAACTATAACATATTAACATGTAGTCCTTTTTTACTAACGATACGTTTGCCAACATCTCTACCATGACCTTCACAGAATCACAGCGGGTTACTCAGGTTTTAAGTCATTTATTTTGTGGGTTTTTACGTCATCTATTTTGCGTGAGTTTTTATTATGGTAGCTGTTTTGAATTTGAAAATAAAGAATATTATTTTGTGGGTTTTACGTCCACAAAAAATACGAAAGACAATTTTATTATTAGTTGATACTGTCGTAAAAGGACCAATACAATAAACAGTTACACGAATTCATAGAATATATGTAAATATTGTTTGACCTAGAATTGTCAATAAGGCCAAACCCATAAACGTTAACGAAACTGGCTCATAATGCATTTTATTATTGGTTTATTATTGTCGTAAAAGGCATCAATACAACAGACTAGTTTACACAAATTCATATAAGACCAAACCCATAATTGCTGAAGACATGGTTCATGATGTATTTTTCTTTTCCGAATACCAGATTTTTTTAGCACATGTTAGCAAAAAACTAACGAGAACAAAACCAAACACCAAAAAAGGTTAAAAAAACACACATCAAACAACTAAATTAGGATCGGAAAGCAAACCGACCCAACTAAGTTTCTCCCCCTAGTTCTATTAGACACCCACAAAAACAATTGGGTTAAAACTTTTTCCCATAAATCCCTCTTCTTAAACTGACCCGGATAAAAAACCGAAGAATTCCATATCAACCAAATAAACCACCAAGTCGTGAAAATACTCATTCCAAATAAATATTACATGAAGACTTTTAGCAGAAAGAACCAAACCAAGAAAACCAATCTTCAAAAGAATAAAAACCCGGATTAGTAATATTCCACCAATTCACTATCTTCAAAAGAACCAAACCAGGAAGGTGGACACCACCCCAGTGGTATGTGGTGGGTCGTGGTCATGGCAGGTTGTGGTCACCACCACATTTGACGAACAAGTTCTTTCTCTCTTGCAACATTCTTCTTCTTTCTCTTCTTCTCTTGTGCACACCATACTGAAATCAATGTGGTGAGATGTGGTTGTGTTGTTTGCTAAGGTGGAAGGAAACCATGGCTGTGGCCGAGGTAACTATTCCAGATGGCGTAAGTGCAATGGTATTAGATGGAAAAGGTCAGATTAGAAATATAGAAAACTCTCTCTTTTTGGTAGGGGTGACAATTCATGACACAACACGACAAAAATACACGACTCGAAACGAAATTGGGACAAAACGGAAATTCAAATTATTTTAAGTTATCTTTGTCGTGTCGTGTCATGTCATGTTTTTCGTTTTTAATTGACACGATGTCGTGTTAGTTAAAAAAACACGACATCGTGTCATGTCGTGTTCGTGTTACATAAAACGTTGTTGTGTCGGACAAAAACACGATACGATTACCTGGTTTGTCACCCCTACTTTTTGGTAACTATTAACAGAGAACAGGGGCGGTCCTAGCTAGGTGCCCGGTGTGGCACCGACAACACCTAGCTTCCGCGCACGTACTAGAAAAAAATTAGTTTTTTTAAAATTTTTTACCTATTGTGCCACTACGTAAAAAAAATCGTGCAACTACTAAAATTTTTTTGTGCAACTACATAAAAAAAATATTGTCACTCTATCGGGAATTACCAAACGAAAAAAAAAATAACGAGCCCAATGTTTTAATCAAATATTGTCTAATAGTCCAATTGCCTAAAGCCCAAAATAAAACTTAATTGGATAAATTAGCAATTGGGCTAATTGCTTGTAAAAAAGATAGCCCAATCCTAATTAATTGTGTGTGTAATTGTGTATTATCGGTACAAGGAAAAAAAAACACGATTACACTTCGACAGATCGACTACTCGACTTCCTGCGTCCAAAATTCGTTCGATCGTTATTCGTGATTTCGTTCCTTGGCCTTGGCTACTGTCGACAGTCTGTGACTCGTGACCTCACAATCCTTGATCGATTTCATTGTTGGATCGATCACAATCCTTGATCGATTTCAGCAATAGTCAATCACTCAATCTCTTGAAGCAAGTATCGATCAACTTCTGTCTTCTTTCAATTTCTACTGTTTTGGTTAACAAAATGTAACACCCGTTTATTTATTAGATAAATAAATAAATTAAGGAACGAATGGTAGCCCTAAAATAAATAATTATATATGCAGGGTGTTGGTCTCGAGGAGCTAATTGTCACAATTTTACAGATTGGGGGTTTAAAAGTATAAAATTCGGACTCAGGTTGTAAATATTTATGAAGACAGGGGCTCCGTGGTAATTATTGGAACTTAAGCTGAAACGAATGAGAGGAGGAGGGACTAAAAATGTTAACATGGCTGAAGTTTGATCATGTGGACCTAAATTAAAAAGATTTTGGAAGCTAGGGGCCTTTTGGTAACAAAATGACTTCTTTTGATAACAATTTGTAGATGGAGGGGTTATTGGGTAAATTTAGGACTTATTTTGTAATGGATTTTTAATGTTCGGATTAAAAGGGTAACTTATGGATTTATTTTGAAAGAAAAGAGGGAATGAGGGACTGAATATTTTATTATGGAATTAAGTTCACGGGGGTTCGGGGTATATAACCCGTCACCCCCCAGTCCAACCCTAACCCTAACTGTTGAGTCCAGCCGCCATGACTGGAGGTCGTCCAGTCGCCACCATCTCCACCGTAGCCGGACGTCGGTGTTGCCGGGAAGAACCTCTGAGACCCACGCCGCTTTTGGGAAGGACAGGTTGGAGGGCTGCGGTTGGGTCTCGGCGTTGTAGCCGCCGCCATGCGGCAGTTTCATCAAGTGCGCTGCCGCCACCTCCGTCTCTTCGATCTCCGGTGGCACCGCCACTGGTGAGGAGGTCACGAATCAACCACCACGGCGGTTGTAGCTATTCTAAACCGCTACCCTTCGTCTTCCTCTTCTATTTATCCCGCCACCTCCCACCGCAAGGGTGGAGGTGGTTAGATCCAGTCCGGCGTGCACTCGCGTGTGTTGACCTGTCACCAGGCAGAATACCAAGAGAAACCGTCGCCACCACCGTGAGGTGGTGGCTGTTATCGCAAATTGTTGTCGTTGCCGCCATATAGCTTCCTTCTACCGCCTTCTGTCGGATCTTGACACTACCAACCATTGCTACGAGTTATGTTTGGGTGCCTTGTTTGGCCGGAATTCTCGAGAACAGCCACCACCACCACCTCACGGTGGTGGCTGCCACCATCTGCCGCCGTCGGCCACCATAAGGTGGTTGTGTGTGTTTAATTAGTGTAGTGTGTGTGTTTATCTATGATTTCATTGTAAATTGTAAAAAATTAGAATAATGAAAGGAAAAATCATACCACCACCATAGGGTGGTGGCTGCCGCCACCGACCGCCGTGTCGGGTGACGGTGTGCTTGCCTCGTTGAGTTCGATTCGTTTAGGGTGCTTGAAACCCTAATGGACCTTTTAAGCCCTAATTGACCCAAATAAAACCCTAATGGAATTAATGATATTCTAGTGGGCCTAATAGGCCCAATAAAGCCCTAATTGACCTAAAAGCCCAACAAATTGATAAATGGACTAATATTTGGATTGGAAACCCTAATTAGGGTTTGGAAAACCCTAATGCAATGAAACCCTAATTTGGGGAATTAAATCGGGACACACGGGAATTACTTGATAACTTGAAATATTAAAAAATAATCATTGGCAAAAATTAATTTAAACAATATTGGACTTAATGGATTAAGTCCTTAGTGGATTAAGTCCTTAGTGGATTAAGTCCTTAATGGGTTAAGTAGGAAACTTAACCCTAATCATCATTTTATGTGAAACCCTAATTTCACTTGGGCCTTAAGTTGGGCCTTTCTATTGGACTTTGATGATTGGGATAATAATGGGCCATCCAAGAACAAGAAAATGGGCTAAAATAATTTAATAGGCCTAGGGTAAGGCCCTTGTAAGGGGTTGGGCCTAATTTGGAAAATTGGGCCATAGATGGGCCATAGTTTGGGCCTTAATGATTATATGATGTTGGGCCTTAGAATAAGACCATGTATAGGCCTGGGCCCAATTTGGAAAATTGGGCCATGTGTTGGGCTTTGATTCCTAATTGACTTTGGGCCTATGGATTGGGCCTTAGGCTTGAGTAAGCCAAGCTTGGGGTAATGTAGTAATTAACCAAAGAATGTACTTATGGTTATGTAGTGGAACCAAATTATTAATTGGGTGATGTTTTGATATTGACAGTTCGGGAAGTTGTCATCCAGCAGCTGGGATTGTGTCTACGGGACTTCAGCAGTGTGAGGTGAGTTACCTTCCAGTAATGGTGGGTCTACGGCCACAATGCCGGCCCACCAGTAGGAGTTGTATGTTAGATGATTGTCTTTGTGATATTCATCTAGGTTTGCTACTACATGATATGTTTATGTTCTAGCATGATATGTTATATGTGATAGTGGTAGTAGGGGGAGAATAGTCCCCAAGTTCGGTCGTTAGGACCGAAGGGTAGGTCGGGCACCCCAGAATTGGCTGACAGTATGTTTATGCTATGATATTATGTGGTAGTAGTAGGAGGTGAAATAGTCCTCGTGTGTCGGTCGTAAGGACCGACGGGTAAGTTAAGCACCCCAGAATGGCTTGACCTGGGTAGTCAGGCACCCCAGAATTGCCTGGCAGTATATGTGTGTTATATTATTACGTGGTAGTGGTAGGGGTGAAATAGTTTCGGGTAGTCGGGCGAAATAGACCGATGGGTAAGTCAAGCACCCCAGAATGGCTTGACCTGGGTAGTTAGGCACCCCAGAATTACCTGACAGTATGTTATTGTATGGTGTGTGGTATGATGGGGGAGCTCACTAAGCTTCATACTTACGGTTTACAGTTTTGGTTTCAGGTACTCGTTTTCAAAGGAAAGGAGCCGGCTCGATCGTAGCGCATCACACTACGGTTTTCCGCACATGAGATATTTGGGATTACACTCTGATATTGTTTTATGATAACATGTTTTGATTATTTCCACTTTGGTTTTGACATGAGATATTAATATGAATGTTTTTATACTGATGGTTTTATATAATAACTTAATTAAAACGAAATTTTTGGTCTTGAATTTTGGGATGTTACAAGTTGGTATCAGAGCCTTGGTTTGAGGGATTCGGACACACTTTCGGGTGTGTCTGAACTCAAACTAAGGACTTGGTATGAAAAAAAAATCAAAAGTAAAATCATTCTATGAAAAGAAGTTTGAAAAGAATTTGAAAGAGAAAAGAACTTTGAAAAGAACAAAGTGTGTGATGCGTGCAATCAGCCGAGCTCAAGTAAGTTTTTCCCAAGATACCTATACATGTTATGATATGTTATGTTATGATATGATTATGAGAACTGCATGCTAGATTAAGGCTAAGGATCTAGGAAGGATGCCTTATATGCCTATTGTATGTGCTTGTAGACTTGCATGCTAGTACTGATTAGTCAGTGATAGGATAGTCTGTTTAGTTTATGCCGAATTGTATGAGCCTTTGAATTGCATGTACAGATTCCTGATTAGAGGATAGAATGATTTGATTGGAATATGATGGTTAGAGTTTCCATTGTCTGAATGCTGCTTGCTTTGTGCTTTGTGGGACTTTTAGTAATGTGAGCTAACTATTAAGTGAATATGCTAAGTCACATGTGGCACAGGCTGGATAATCTCAGAGTGATAGATTTGACCCTATTGCGCAACTCTTGTTTGAGTCCAACCGTTCTAGGGATTGGTCTTTTACTCGAATGATTATCTGATCTCTGTTGCATGTGGCTATATTCACGAGGTAGCTAGTTGACATTACTGGGAATCTTTCAGCAGCTGAGGATTGGGTGAGTTTGGGAACCTAGGAAAGCCTAGGATATGTTTCAGTGGGTTAGAAGCGAGGTTTAGTGAGACTTGGGTGTATCAGATTGAGGAAGTGACTTGGAGGATCCGAGAGGATTGCTGAGGAAAGTATGGATAGTTGTGGAATGTAGTATTGGGCCCGTACTACTAAAAGCACAGGATCCATACTCGAATCGGTGAGAGTCTTGGAGAATCTGAGAAGTTTCGGGGAGAAGTTTATGATTCGGTTTGGGGACAGAGGATGTCCCAGTTGTCTCAGCTTAGCCATTGGCAAGTGAGTTAGTGAGCGTGACAGGGTGTCAGACCCTGAAGGATATGATTTCCAAGAAGTTGCAGATGCGAGATCGATTTGGAGCACCCTGGAAGGAGAGGTTCATGCCAGGTGCGTATAGTAGAGGGTCCCGGGAAGAGACCCATGACTCTGATCATCGGGTGAAAGGCCAAAATGGCCGAAGTTAGTGCAGCACGTACAGGAAAGTGCACAAGGGAGTTTGTCGCTCCAAGGTTTTAGGCTACTACAGGGTAGCAGGGTTGGTCATGTCAGCAGGAGGTGATCAGTCTTCCTCCAGATGTTGCGGGTATGTCATCTTCTATTGCTACTAGATGGATGTTGGAGATTTGTATCACTTTGGGATTGTGAGTGAGTTTGGATAAGTCAGATCTCGGGTCGGTTTTCTGCTAGTGTTTGGGTTATCAAGGATCATATATGCCATCGTGCATGCCGAAAGGTCCTTGATGAACCCACAGAAGTGCGCATCTTACGGAGTGGGTTCTGCGTGTACAGTTACCATTCCAGATCTTTGTCGGGATCTATGCAGGAGTATTATTTAGAGGATACTCGATCAGGGTTGGAGTGATAGTTCTCCAGTGAAGTCAGCGTTCAGGGGTTCTATCATTATTCAGGTATGGTCGGCAATTGTCTATGAATGAACTTTGGAGTTCAAGGCACTACCGTTGCTAGGACAGGACTGGTAGCATGAAGAGGGTTGTGACAGTTACGGGTGTTAGATGTATAAGTGTTCGGACATTGGATGTTCAAGAGAAATGCACTTTCGCATCGGTTGTGTTCGGTCAGAGTTCAGTAGTGCTACAAGATTTGAAGTAGGAATGAGGATTCGTTACTTAGGGTAAAGGCTAAGGCCTCTAGTTGTTACCATTGGAGATGGATTGAGGTGTCAGATTGGACCAGATTTCAAGAGTACTCTTCAAGATTTCAAAGGATAGGCGGTCTTAAGGTGTAACTGGTGATTGATCACCAGCATTGGTAAGCACAGGTTGTCATCAATGGGATATTAGAAAGCGAGAAGGATTGGGAATCCTTCAATTCTTGCGTGCCGTGAAGACTTAGTCGGATCTAAGTGGGGGAGAGACTTTTTATTAAGTTCTCCAAATGTGAGTTCTGGTTGCACGAGGTGCAATCTCTTGGGCACCTTGTCAACCAGAAGGGCATTCCGGTCGATCCGACCAAGATAGAGGCTGTGATGCAGTGGGAGATTCTGAGGTCTCCAACCGAGATTCGGAGTTTCCTGGGTCTAGGGGGTTATTACCGGAGATTTATACGGGACTTCTCTGAGATTGCGGTTCCTTTAACCCGACTGACCAAGAATTCGGTTGCCTTTCTGTTGGATTAATGTCAAAGTCCATAACTATAATTGGTAAGACTTGACCCGACCCGGCATGGTCCATTTGGGTTGCATGGCATCATGCATTTGGATAGACTATAATGAGAGAAATAACACTTAAGGTTGGTTAATAGATTATAAGTTCTAATATATATTAATAAGGTTATTTAATTAGTATTGATCAAGAATTAATTTGGAATTAATTAAGTGATCAAAAGGAGACTAATTAAATATATGGGTTGATTGTGTAAATCATTCATTCTTATATATGTGGGCTTGTGATCCAAGATTCCTTATGTTGGACTAAGTCCATGGGGTGACCCATGGATACTCCATGGAGGTTAAAATCCATGGAGCATAAGGAATGGGTAAAGTTATGAGTTACATGGTGTAACCCTAATAGCCACCATATAAAAGAATCCCATGGCTCAAGAAATCGGGCACTAATGTGTGAGTGTGAGGGCTAGACGATTTCAAGGAGTGTTCAAGTTTCTCTCAAGTTATTCCAAGTGTATTTGGTGTTGTGTGAACCATTTGAGGTGTCACACTTGGGGCACTAGGCACTCAAGCTTCATGAAGACATTCTACATCAAAGAGGTATGTATTCTATCTTGTTATATTTATTATTTTGTATGCTAGATTAGGATAATACCTTGGATGTTCATAATTGTATGTATAATAGAGAAAACATAGATCCAAGGTATTTAGGGTTGCATGTACACTTAGGAGTGTTAGAATGCTCATAGCCCAACACTTTCGCTGGGGGCCTGAGCAGCAGGAAGCCTTCGAGACTCTAGACAGCGGATGTGCGAGGCACCGATTTTCACCCTGCCAGAGGGTGTAGATGATTTTGTGGTTCACTGTGACGCTTTGATCACGGGCATGGGTGCGGTACTGATATAGTGGGGTCACGTGATAGCAGGTTTCGGGAACCAAGTTAGAGTTCCGGTTAGGACTCAAGTTCAGTGGTGTGTTAGGTCGAGTGCGTGTTCGACCCGGTATAGAAAGTGTTGTAAGACTACGGGGGTAGTCGTAGCATTCACTAGTGGTCAGTTAGTATGGAAAGTGTTGTAAGACTGCAGGGGTAGCCGTAGCATTCACTAGTGGTCAGTTAGCATGGGAAGTGTTGTAAGACTGCGGGGGTATCCGTAGCATTCACTAGCGGTCAGATAGTGCTAGAGTGTTGTAAGACTGCGGGTGTAGCCGTAGCATCCACTAGATTGGTAGATAGCATGAGCACGTTCATAGATCGTGAAAAGGAAAGTAGTACCCACCAGTTCGGGTGCAACATTGAGGATATGGAAATACACGGATTGGATTTCGGAATTACCCAGAAGGATTAGATCAGGTTGAGCCAGTGATAAGACTGTAGGAGTGCCACTACAGTTATGGGATCAGGGAAGCAATGAACCGTATAGAATTGCTTGTGATATAAGGCTACCATCGGTTAGGTGGCAATCACTTTTAGCCTTGGATTTGATGATGACAGAATTCGACGCATGGACCCGATCGGTTAGATCAGAAGGATGTTTGAGCCACAGGGGCATGATAACTAGTGGCAACTAGTTCCAGAGAAGGATTTCGTTCAGAAGTCGTGTGAGGCGACTAAGTGGGAGTCCATTGGCTCCGCAGCCGGGCAGGAACCCGATATTTCAGATGATTGGCGAACCAAATTGAGACCAGGTAGGTCTCGGTAGATGTTGGGAAGCAGCCATGTGGCGACATACTGCTTCAGGCAGTTCAATAATCGGACAATTCAGCAAGTGGCAATATTAGATTTTATTTTTTTGGGTTGCAAGTATGGACGGAATAACGGATTGCTTGGGTTATGTTAAGTCAATCGCAGCGGAATTATCTGAGCCTTAGCCGAGTATAAGTGACGTGCAGAGGTAATTGGGATTGTGATCCAGATTTATAGTGGGAACCTCGAGTTATCGGAAGTTGAGTAGTCAGTTGAAGGACGAAGTGGACTGGATTCAACAATAATGATTCAGTATGAGTGGTCTGTCAGGGATTCAGACCATCTCAAGACAACAGATTTTAGACGGAGTAGATGTGATCTTGTTGCGATAAATTAGTTCACCTTCGGGTATTAGGGCTTTACGAAGACTGGTCACGGCTACCCTGGGAAGGCTAGGGTGTGCCCAGGATGGTGACCATGTTACTTGAGTAGTTGGGTGTGTAAGGAATGGTAAGGAATGATTTCGAGGACGAAATCTAATTTAAGTGGGGGATAGTTGTAACACTCGTTTATTTATTAGATAAATAAATAAATTAAGGAACGAATGGTAGCCCTAAAATAAATAATTATATATGCAGGGTGTTGGTCTCGAGGAGCTAATTGTCACAATTTTACAGATTGGGGTTTTAAAAGTGTAAAATCCGGACTCAGGTTGTAAATATTTATGAAGACAGGGGCTTCGTGGTAATTATTGGAACTTAAGCTAAAACGAATGAGAGGAGGAGGGACTAAAAATGTTAACATGGCTGAAGTTTGATCATATGGACCTATATTGAAAAGATTTTGGAAGCTAGGGGCCTTTTGGTAACATAAGGACTTATTTTGATAACAATTTGTAGAGGGAGGGGTTATTGGGTAAATTTAGGACTTATTTTGTAATGGATTTTTAATGTTGGGATTAAAAGGGTAACTTATGGATTTATTTTGAAAAAAAAGAGCGAATGAGGGACTGAATATGTTATTATGGAATTAAGTTCACGGGGGTTCGGGGTATATAACTCGTCACCCCCCAGTCCAACCCTAACCCTAACTGTTGAGTCCAGCCGCCATGACCGGAGGTCGTCCAGTCGCCACCATCTCCACCGTAGTCGGACATCGGTGTTGCTGGGAAGAACCTCTGAGACCGACGCTGCTTTTGGGAAGGACCGGTTGGAGGGTTGCGGTTGGGTCTCGGCGTTGTAGCCGCCGCCATGCGGCAGTTTCATCAAGTGCGCTGCCGCCACCTCCGTCTCTTCGATCTCCGGTGGCACCGCCACTGGTGAGGAGGTCACGAATCAACCACCACGGTGGTTGTAGCTATTCTAAACCGCTACCCTTCGTCTTCCTCTTCTGTTTATCCCGCCACCTCCCACCGCAAGGGTGGAGGTGGTTAGATCCAGTCCGGCGTGCACTCGCGTGTGTTGACCTGTCACCAGGCAGAATACCAAGAGAAACCGTCACCACCACCGTGAGGTGGTGGCTGTTATCGCAAATTGTTGTCGTTGCCGGCATATAGCTTCCTTCTACCGCCTTCTACCGGATCTTGACACCACCAACCATTGCTACGATTTATGTTTAGGTGCCTTGTTTGGCCGGAATTCTCAAGAACAGCCACCACCACCACCTCACGGTGGTGGCCGCCACCATCTGCCACCGCCGGCCACCGTAAGGTGGTTGTGTGTGTTTAATTAGTGTAGTGTGTGTGTTTACCTATGATTTCATTGTAAATTGTAAAAATTGGAATAATGAAAGGAAAAATCATACCACCACAATAGGGTGGTAGCTGCCGCCACCGGCCGCCGTGTCGGGTGGCGGTGTGCTTGCCTCGTTGAGTTCGATTCGTTTAGGGTGCTTGAAACCCTAATGGGCCTTGTAAGCCCTAATTGACCCAAATAAAACCCTAACGGACTTAATGATATTCTAATGGGCCTAATAGGCCCAATAAAGCCCTAATTGACCTAAAAGCCCAACAAATTGATAAATGGGCTAATATTTGGATTGGAAACCCTAATTACGGTTTGGAAAACCCTAATGCAATGAAGCCCTAATTTGGGGAATTAAATCGGGACACACGGGAACTACTTGATAACTTGAAATATTAAAAAATAATCATTGGCAAAAATTAATTCTAAACAATATTGGACTTAATGGATTAAGTCCTTAGTGGATTAATTCCTTAATGGGTTAAGTAGGAAACTTAAACCTAATCATCATTTTATGTGAAATCCAAATTTCACTTGGGCCTTAAGTTGGGCCTTTCTATTGGGCTTTGATGATTGGGATAATAATGGGCCATCCAAGAACAAGAAAATGGGCTAAAATAATTTAATGGGCCTAGGGTAAGGCCCATGTAAGGGGTTGGGCCTAATTTGGAAAATTGGGCCATAGATGGGTCATAGTTTGGGCCTTAATGATTATATGATGTTGGGCCTTAGAATAAGACCATGTATAGGCCTGGGCCCAATTTGGAAAATTGAGCCATGTGTTGGGCTTTGATTCCTAATTGACTTTGGGCCTATGGATTGGGCCTTAGGCTTGATGTTAGGCGTGTCAAACCCAACAAATAATAGGGGTACAACAGACTCCAAATACACTGCTTTAATGCACTAAAAAGTAGTACAAGCAAACAGGGTCGAACCACAGAGACACGGGACAAAAGTCTATACCTCTTGGCACAAGGTACTTTGGTCACAAAAGGGGGGGTTTTGTTTGCAAAAGTAAATAACTAAATAACAATCTACTTTAAAAGCATGCACAAAATGAAATAGATTTGTAAACAAATTGTAAAAGTGCTTCCAGTTCTAGTTCTCAATGTTGTTGTTCAACTTGATTATGACTTGATGTAATTCATGATTGCTATTCTAAGTTGGTACTGAAAGATATTAACACGCTCTAATACCTCTCGCTTGCCAAATTATCTAACCAAAACACGCTCTTTGACTAGACCTAGCTTTACTAATTCAATCTAAACACGCTCTTACATTGCATTGAAAAACTGCATTAAGTTTTATACAAGCTTCCCAACAATGTTCATTTCTTCTCATACGCTCGGAAGTGTGAAAACATGTGATATATGTTTTACAATAAGAAAACTTATTGCTTGTTACCAATTATTAACTTAATAGAACGATTAGGTGCTCTAAAAGTTAATTAACTGCACAAAAATTCAATTCATGAAAGTGTCCAATTAAACACCAATCAAATTTAAGGGTTCTAGTTTAAACAAAAACATAATCACTAGAATAGAATCACATATCAAACATCAAATCATATGCTTCAAGTCAAGCAATCAACATATTTTGAACAAGAACTAGAAACTAGGGTTTCTTAGCCACACATGGCTAAGAACAAATCAAACAAGAATAAAAGATGGAAATAATGTGTAATTGCAACTTACAAATACTAGAAATAATGTTTCCAAATGATTACTAATCAATCCCTTGCAATAACCCTTGAAATCCCCTCTCCAAATGTGCTCTGATATGTTGTGTGTGTCCCTAAATGACCCAATTTCCGTAATATGAAAAATAGGAAAAACTGCAAAAAGTTGGTTTTTTTGTGTCGAACACGGCCCGTGTTGAGCATAAGGTAAAAGACATGAAAGTGTGCAAATAAGGTTGTTCTAGAGACTAACATGAATACGATGAAATGCAAGAAAAATGAAGAACATTTATGCTAAATAAATGCATGAAGTGGGACTAAAAGGTGTGCAAAAAGGTGCACAAAATGCACCTAACAAATCTCCCCAAGCTTAGACCTTTATTGTCCTCAAGAAAGAACAAGAATCAGACGAAACAGGACGATTTCTAGATGACAAAAAGAAACATAGAACAAAAAGGGACAGAAAGATCCTAAAGGCTAGGAATGAATGCATGTATTGAAAACCATGAAAAAGAAACATATGTACAAAAGATACTTAAGGAACAAAAAATGAACCAAAGAAAAATTTAAGAGCACAAATAATCTTTTTATTTATTTTTATAAATATGGACATATACGATCAGACCTTACATCAATGGGGCTCCAATCATTAATACCTAGGCGACCATCCTGCTACCTTCCACATATCACAGACTCCCAAAGTGAGGAAGACCCTAAACGGTGTAACCCAATAGTCCAACCATAGTTTTATTTAAACTTCATACCTTAATTAGCTTTATGGGCGAAAATAACACAGTCCAGATCTCATGTCCTTAAGACTAGATGACCAAGAATTAGAATCGACGCATCCTTAAGAACCCGTCACGGCGAATCAGCTTTTCGCTGAAACAGTGAGCCTACCCGAAGGGGCCCAGCTCCTATGTTTTCACTTTTTCGAGAGCCACAAGTATCATATCACACAGTTTTTTTTTTCATTCTCTAGATTTGACTTTGAGGCGGCTTTTGATTTTTGATTGAACTTGGATTTGTATCTTCATTTTGAGCTTTGAATTCTTCAATCAACTTTTGACTTTCTGAAAGTTTCTTCGTTTTGGCACTTGAAATTATGATTGGGGTACTGGATGTGACAGTTGTACCCTTTCTTCTTTCTTGACTGTGTGGATCTGATACTTAAGCTCTCTGTTACCGCGAGGGTAACGCGTTTCAACAAATAGGTCCGTGTTCTGTGGGTCCAGAGTTGTCGATAAGGATTCTTTTTAAACATTCAGAAGCAAATCATCCTAAAGCTGTTATTACCGCCCACAAAAACGTTTCAGTATTCCATTTTTTATTATTATCTAAGGCTGGGGTCTCGAATTACGGTGTTTGGGTCCCCTAGTTATGATAGCGGATTCTACACTTCCGGCAACTATCCGGTCGCCTCGGAATTTTTTTTTTCATTTGATTTCTCGTTTTCCCACTTCATGGAGCTATCGTATGTAAAGAGTGTCATAATCTCGTATACAGTTTTTTTTTTTTTTTTTTTAAATGATGATGCGTGGAAATGATAAAAAAAATGTTTTTGGGTTTTATAAATGCCAAATGCGAGGAAAATGAAAATAAGAAAGCTAATTTTTTTTTTGAAAAATGCATACAAATGCACCTAATGTACAACTCTACCCCTCCCCAAGCTTAAAGATAAGCATCGTCCCCGATGCTTGGAGAGGGCGGAACAACCTATTGCGGAGGAGGAGGAGGATAATAGTAGTTGGGATTTCGGGTCCAAGCCCAAAAGTCCTCCTCATGTTTGCGCTGACGCTCTTGATCTCGAGTGTATTGAGTGGTGAAGGCGGAAAAACTTTGGGTTAGGTTCGTGACATCTTGATGGTAAGTGTCGAGGTGGGCATGGATCGATTGGAATTGATCCATATATTGTTGGTGATATGATGGGTGTCCAGCATGATGGGATGAGCTAGCACCACCCATGGGAGGAGAATTTTGTGGTGCCGCCCCGTCACTCTCTCAACCTTCCTCATCTTCCTCCTCGGAGAAGGAGTCGGGGAAGAGATATGGCGTGATTTGCCAGTCGGTGAAGTTGTTAGGACGCCTGAGGGAAAGGATGTCCCGGTTCTCCGGGGTGATGAGGAGCCTTGGATCGTGGTTTTGACCCACGGTCCAATTATGGTTCCCGTCCTTCGCCCGAAACATTCTCATAGACTCAAGAACTCCCGTGGTCAGGTAGGTCTCACCGGGCAGGGGTTGGTGAGTTCCGGGATATGGGGCCCGGACTGGAGCACTTTTGGCCAATAAACTGACAATGCCACCACAAGATATTTTGCCGGACCGTGATGTGCTGAGGCGGGTGAGTTTGTTACAAAGGAATGAGCCATAGTGAGGAATGAGATTATCGTCCGGGTGAGCCATCGCGTAGATTATTTTGAGCTCAAGGGCGCTAATGGTGCTTCTTTCTTCTTTAGGGACGACAAGTGAAACAATAATCCTATGGGCCACTTTCATCACAGGGTGGATGAGAGATGAGGCCTTAGCAGAACTTGAGACATAGGGAAGCTGACGTGTAAGGTCGGTCCACCACGTAAGATCACTATATCCTGGGATTGGGTCATTGGGGCCAAAGGTGTGTTCTGTGGGGGCCCCAACTATGGCATTGATTTGGTCCAGGGACAAGGCATGATCTTGGTTCATAAGCCGGAAACGTAGGACATCGTGGTCCAAATCAAATGAAGATAAGAACTCGGCTGTTGGAACTTTGTAGCTGAGTTCGTGGACCTTTAACAACCCCTGCCATCCAATGTTCCGGAACAATGTGTGGACTTGGTTGTAGATGTGCAACTCACGTAGAGATGGCACATGCGCGAATTGTTGGGTAGTGTGCGCGTGTTGGAGAAAGGCCTCAAGTTTGGCGGCTTTAATTGGGCCACGACAAACCACACCACTATGTGCCGAAGTGGGTGGAGATGAAGGTGGGGGTGACAGGGACCTGGGTGGAGGTGACGGGGACCTACGACGGCGGGTCGTTGATTTGGTGTGCCGAGGTCATTTAGAACTCTCACCTTCCATATGTAAAATTTGGGGCAAAGTCAAAAAGTCAATTGGTCAACGGGTCAAAAAGTCAACCGTTGATGGGTCCAGTCAACTGAAGTTTGGCCACCAAAAATTCGCGGGAAACTCAGTTTTGAATGATTTCCAAGATATTGTCAAGTCCAAAGTGGCCACAAATACATGCAATTTGACCTTAAGAATACAAATTCCACAATTGAAGAATAGGAAAGAAAGTATCGAATCGTTAGTGGAAAGGTGTTGTTGTTGGTGAGAACGACCTTCTTCAACCTCCCCAAGCTTGCCTTTTTGAAGATTTAAGCCTGAAACACCAAAATTTTGAAAACAATTTCGGACCTAGGGTTTGTCAAAACCCCAAAATCCACCATGAAAATGCAATAAGATGGTGTATTAGATGTAGGAGATGAAGTGAGGAAGATGAAAATCAAACCTTTTTGAAGATTTAAGCCAAAACCATGAAGAATCAAGGGGTTTTTGATGAAAATCGGACCTTGGGGTTTTCTTGGGGGAAAGGGGCTGTTTTGGAGTGAGTGTGTGGAAGAGTGAGGCAAAAACCAGATTTTTAGCATTAAAAATCACAGCATCTGCTGCGCGAACACGACCCGTGTCCGCACATGCCAAATCAACACGGCCCGTGTTGGGGTCAAACTTCCTGAGGAATGCGTGAACACGACCTGTGTTCATTATAAGGAAAGAGTGACATGGGCCGTGTACTCCTCTGACTTCGGGATTGTTGGCTATTGATGAACACGACCCGTGTTCATTATAAGGCAAAAGGAACACGGGCCATGTACCCTTCTGATTGCCACTTCCACTTTTTGAACCCAAAAATTTCCCTCTCATTCAAATGAAATGTTTCTGCATCCCAAGGTCCGTTTGGTGATTTTAAATCATGTTTAAATGCATTTGGAACATTGAAAACCAAAAACTCAAAGAAATGGAAATTGTTTTTAAAGAAAAGACAAAAATACCCCCGGGTTGCCTCCCGGTAAGCTGCCCTTGTTTTAAGTCGTTGGCTCGACTTTGCTCTTTAGATTCACTCAATGTAGTCCGGGCATTCCAAGCTATCAACCTCCATGTCTTTCTCTTGGAAACCTTCATAGAAGACCTTTAACCTGTGACTATTAACTTTAAACACTTTTCCAGTTTTGTTACTCTTAATCTCGACTGCACCATGATCAAATACATTAGTAACAACGAACGGACGCACCCAACGGGACCGTAACTTACCGGAAAACCATTTAAGTCGAGAGTCATAGAGTAATACCTTTTGACCAATCTCAAAGGTCTTACGGGAGAGGTACTTATCATGGAATGCTTTGGTCTTATCTTTGTAGATGTGTGAACTCTCGAATGCTTCATTTCTTATTTCCTCCAACTCTTGAGTCTCTAGCTTTCGGTGAACACCCGCTTCATCAATCTTCATGTTTAGCTTTTTGATAGCCCAGAAAGCTTTGTGTTCCAGTTCCACAGGGAGGTGACAAGCTTTGCCAAACACAAGTCTGTAAGGTGACATCCCAATTGGAGTTTTATATGCAGTGCAGTATGCCCAAAGAGCATCATCTCATCTCAAACTCCAATCTTTGCGATTTGTGTTCACTGTTTTCTCAAGTATGGACTTGATTTCTCTGTTTGACACTTCAGCTTGTCCATTTCTTTGCGGGTGATAAGCTGTGGACACCTGATGTTGGACTCCATACTTCTTGAGAACTGATCCGAGAGTTTTGTTGCAGAAGTGTGTGCCTCTGTCACTGATCAAGGCTTTTGGAGTTCCAAACCTACATAAAATGTTAGCCTTGACAAAATCTACAACAACTTTAGCATCATCAGTTCTTGTTGCCTTTGCCTCTACCCATTTGGAAAAATAGTCAACAGCCAAAAGGATGTATAAATTCCCAAAGGATGAAGGAAAAGGACCCATAAAGTCAATACCCCATATATCAAATATTTCACAAACCAAGATGGGGGTCAAGGGCATTTGGTTTCGGGAACTCAAAGAACCTCTCATTTGACATCTCTCACAACTCTTACAGAAAGTGTAAGAGTCATGAAAGAGTCGAGGCCAATAAAATCCACAGTCTAAAATTTTCCGGGCAGTTCTTTGAGGACTAAAATGCCCTCCGCAAGCATAACTATGACAAAAGTTGAGGATAGATTGTACCTCATGTTCTTCAACACATCTTCTTATACCTGATCTGCACAATGTTTCCAAAGGTACGACTCATCCCAAATGTACCTTCTTGCATCTTTCTTGATCTTATCTCTCTGTGACCTCGTGATATCGGGTGGGAATTTTCCCGTGACCATGAAGTTGCATATATCCGCATACCAAGGTGGTGTTTGGATAGCAAACAAGTACTCGTCTGGGAATGTGTCATGAATGGGAGTCGCATCTTCGGGTTGGACTATTCGGCTCAAATGATCGGCGACTAGGTTCTCTTTCCCGCTTTTATCTTTGATCTCAATATCGAACTCTTGCAAAAGCAGCATCCACCGTATTAACCTCGGCTTCGAATCTTTCTTTGTAAGTAAGTGCTTTATGGCTGCATGGTCCAAATATATGATCACTTTAGTTCCAAGGAGGTATTGCCGAAATTTCTCTAGTGCAAACACAATAGCAAGAAACTCTTTTTCTGTTGTGGTGTGGTTGCTTTGTGCACTATCCAAAGTCTTGGATGCATAGTAGATGACATGGTGGGCTCGGTCCACCTTTTGTCCCAAAACTGCCCCAACCGCGGTGTTGCTAGCATCGCACATGATCTCGAATGGAAGATCCCAATTTGGCGGTTGGACGATGGGGGCGGATGTCAACAAATCCTTCAAACGATCAAATGCACTTTTACATGCATCACCAAACTCAAAATCGGCCTCCTTTTGTAGAAGTTGACACGTCGACACCATGATCTTGGAAAAATCCTTTATAAACCGCTGATAGAAACCTGCATGGCCAAGAAAAGAACGCACTTCCCGAACATTTATCGGGTATGGTAAGCTCTTAATAACATCTATTTTGGCCTTGTCAACTTCTAAACCTTTTTGTGACACCACATGTCCAAGTATCAAGCCCTTGTCAACCATAAAATGACATTTTTCATAATTAAGGACTAAGTTCGTGTCAATGCACCTTTGTAAGATTTTGGTGAGATTTTGCAAACATTCATTAAAAGAATTTCCATAAATAGTAAAATCGTCCATGAAAACCTCTACGATGTTTTCGACATATTCTGAAAATATGTTCACCATACATCTTTGGAAGGTCGCGGGTGCATTGCACAAGCCGAAGGGCATGCGTCTATATGCAAAGGTGCCGAAGGGACATGTGAATGTGGTTTTCTCTTGGTCTTCCGGGGCAACCAGAATTTGGTGAAAACCAAAAAAACCATCAAGGCAGCAATAGTGGGATTTCCCGGCCAATCGTTCTAACATCTGATCGATGAATGGCAAAGAGAAGTGGGCTTTGCGGGTGGAAGCATTCAACTTCCTATAATCGATACAAACTCTCCACCCGTTTTGCACACGGGTGGGTACCAATTCCCCCTCGGAGTTTCTGACAACGGTGACTCCGGCTTTTTTCGGGACAACTTGCACGGGACTTACCCACTTACTATCAGAAATGGGGTAGATTACACCTGCATTCAAGAGCTTCATGATCTCTTTTTTAACCACCTCCATCATAGGTGGATTCAATCTCCTTTGGGCTTCACGATTTGGCTTAAAGTCTTCTTCCATCAATATTTTATGCATGCATAATGATGGACTCAACCCCTTTATGTCTGTAATGGTCCAACCGATAGCCTCCTTGTACTTTTTCAAAATTCCAACCAACTCTTTTTCTTATTCCTTTGCTAGCTTGGTTGAAATTATCACCGGTAATGTCTCTTCCTCTCCAAGATAGGCATACTTGAGATGGTCAGGAAGAGTCTTCAAATCAAGACTCGGTGGGTGTACTATGGATGGAAGGAGTTTCAGATCGGGATTTTTGAGCTTCATGCGGGGTGGTTCAACTCTCATAGGTTGTGCTTTTTCCAAGGAGTTGATTGCTTCAATCAACTCATCCTCCAACATATACTTATCAACCAGATTCTTGATCCCTGTTTCATTAAAATGCTTGCTCAAGATGGTGGTTAGCACATCTTGGCTTGACAACTCGAAACAATCATTAGTACATGAATCAATAACATCTATGAAGTTTAAAGAATGAATATCACTAGGATAACGCATAGCTTCAAAGATATTAAAGTTGATCACCTCACCATCGAACTCCATAGACAAAGTACCATTTACTACGTCTATTTTTGTTTTTGCGGTACTCATGAAGGGTCTCCCCAAAAGGATGGAGCTCGATTGTGGGGTGTTGTCATCACCCATATCCTAAACATAAAAGTCAGTAGGAAATACAAGTTCATTGACTTGCACTAACACGTCCTCCAATACACCTTTTGGGTGTACCAAAGACCGGTCGGCAAGTTGAATAATAACTCCGGTTTTTGATAAAGGTCCAATTCCCATTGTCTTATAGCTTGAATATGGTAAGACATTAATTGATGCTCCAAGGTCTAGCATGGCGCGTGGTACAAAAAGGTTACCCATTTTACAAGGAACCGTGAAAACACCCAGGTCCTTGCATTTTTTTGGTAGCCGTTTTTGTAACACGACTGAAACGTTTTCCCCTACTTTTACAGTTTGATTTCCTTTAAGCTTTTTCTTAGATGTGCAAAGTTCCTTAAGAAACTTAGCATATCTAGGAATTTTTGTAATAGCATCTAAAAAGGGGATATTGATTTCAACCTTTCGGAACATTGTCATGATTTCGTCATCTTCCCGTTCTCTCTTTGTACTTGTTAGCCTTGAAGGAAATGGAGCTGGTGTGACTTTCACTTCGGTCTCTATTGGTTTCTTTGACTTGGAAGTATTTTTCCTTTCCTCTTCTTTGACAGCTTCTTCCACCTCAATCTCTTTCTCTTCCTCTTCTTCATCTGGCATCTTTGGACCTTCATAGCTTTTCCCACCTCTTAAGGTAATGGCACATGCGTTGTGTTTCGGGTTCTTCTCGGTTTGAGATGGTAGCTTGCCTTGTGATTCCATCTTACTCACGGATTGAGCAAGTTGTGAAACTTGTTGCTCCAAACTTTATGCTTGCTGTTGTTTCTTGTTGGAAGCTTTGAGTGCTAGTGGCAAGGCTCTTGACAATATCTTCTAGTGACATGCTTCATGAACCCGCTTGTGGAGGTGGTTGTGGTGGATGCCTTGGCTGGAAATTTTGAGGTTGAAAAGGCGGTCTTTGTTGATTTTGAGGAAATGGTGGTCTTTGTTGGAATTGATGTGGTTGATTTGGTTGATAATTTCCCTGTTGATTTCCTCCCCAACCTTGATTGTTGTTCCATCTTTGGTCATTTCGTGAGTGCTCAAATCCCCTTTGGTTTGACCCGGAATATCCTCCTAACGCATTTGCTTCCGCATAATCCTCGTATTGAAGTTGTGGGCACATATCGGTTGGGTGCCCCACTTGAGTGCAAATACCGCACGGGCGGGGTGTGGGCTGCACACCTTTGTCTTTGGCTAGCATCATAACCACTTTAGTAAGCTCGGACAATTGAGCTTCAATTTGAGGAGTTTGGACCTCTTTTACACCTCGGGGTGCATCCGTGTACCATTCTTCATCATGGCTTGAATGTTTAGAATCTTCAGCCATGTTCTTAATTAGGTTGCGGATTTCGGTTGGAGTATTGTCGGGTAAAGATCCGCCACTTGAGGCATTAAGAAGCCTTCTTTCCATTGGAGTCATTCCTTCAATAAAATATTGGAGGAGTTGGTACTCGGTAATTCCGTGCTTGGGACAACAGGCACAAAGTTTCTTGAACCTTTCCCAATATGTGTGAAAAGCTTCTCTCTTATGTTGCTTAATCCCAATGATTTCCCTCCGTAGGGCTGAAGCTTTCATCTCTGGGAAGTATTTGTCCAAAAAGAGGCGTGCAAGATCTACCCAAGTAGTAACCATCCCCGGTGGGAGGTCATAGAGTCAGTCTTTTGCTGCGTCTTGCACCGTGAAGGGGAATGCCCTAAGCTTGATTTGATCCTCCATGACATTTTGTGGTTTCATGCCGACACACACAACGTGGAACTCTGTGAGAAACTTGTGGGATCCTCGTTTTCTAAGCCTCTAAAGGTTGGGAGGAGGTGGATAAGTCCGGATTTTAGTTTAAGGTTTGTGGCTGCCGGATAGGTGATGCAAAGAGGTTGTTGTGTAACCTCTTGTCTCGACCATTGACGAAGGGTTTGTTCGGGTGGTGGGTTTGGAGGTGGATTTCCTCCATCGTTATCCCCCATGGCGTGAGAAGTAGTTGAACTTTCTGTGGGTGTAGTGTTTGGGATATTATAAGTAGGTGGAGTGGTATTTTTGGGTGAGGTTGGTTGAGATGAGAGTGATAGGCTTTCTGTTTCTGATGCGGATACACTTGAGAGGCGTGTCAAACCCAACAAATAATAGGGGTACAACAGACTCCAAATACACTGCTTTAATACACTAAAAAGTAGTACAAGGCAAGCAGGGTCGAACCACAGAGACACGGGACAAAAGTCTATACCTCTTGGCACAAGGTACTTTGGTCACAAAAGGGGGGGTTTTGTTTGCAAAAGTAAATAACTAAATAACAATCTACTTTAAAAGCATGCACAAAATGAAATATATTTGTAAACAAATTGTAAAAGTGCTTCCAGTTCTAGTTCTCAATGTTGTTGTTCAACTTGATTATGACTTGATGTAATTCATGATTGCTATTCTAAGTTGGTACTGAAAGATATTAACACGCTCTAATACCTCTCGCTTGCCAAATTATCTAACCAAAACACGCTCTTTGACTAGACCTAGCTTTACTAATTCAATCTAAACACTCTCTTAGATTGCATTGAAAAACTGCATTAAGTTTTATACAAGCTTCCCAACAATGTTCATTTCTTCTCATACGCTCGGAAGTGTGAAAACATGTGATATATGTTTTACAATAAGAAAACTTATTGCTTGTTACCAATTATTAACTTAATAGAACGATTAGGTGCTCTAAAAGTTAATTAACTGCACAAAAATTCAATTCATGAAAGTGGCCAATCAAACACAAATCAAATTTAAGGGTTCTAGTTTAAACAAAAACATAATCACTAGAACAGAATCACAAATCAAACATCAAATCATATGCTTCAAGTCAAGCAATCAACATGTTTTGAACAAGAACTAGAAACTAGGGTTTCTTAGCCACACATGGCTAAGAACAAATCAAACAAGAATAAAAGATGGAAATAATGTGCAATTGCAACTTACAAATACTAGAAATAATGTTTCCAAATGATTACTAATCAATCTCTTGCAATAACCCTTGAAATCCCCTCTCCAAATGTGCTCTGATATGTTGTGTGTGTCCCCAAATGACCGAATTTCCGTAATATGAAAAATAGGAAAAACTGCCAAAAGTTGGTTTTTTTGTGTCGAACACGGCCCGTGTTGAGCATAAGGTAAAAGCGACACGGCCCGTGTTCAGCTTGGTCAACAGCTCCAATTTTGGTCAACACGGCCCGTGTTGATTTTGCAGTGTAAATCCAACACGACCCGTGTACCCTTCTGACTCCGAATCCAAACTTGATTTTTCAAACTTTTTCGTTCTTCGCCCGATCGTCCCGAAATCTTCACCAATGCTTCCCGACACCTCCCAAAGCGCATTCCAAGATCCGGTTTACCTGAAAAAGACATTAAAGTGTGCAAATAAGGTTGTTCTAGAGACTAACATGAATATGATGAAATGCAAGAAAAAGGAAGAACAATTATGCTAAATAGATGCATGAAATGGGACTAAAAGGTGTGCAAAAAGGTGCACAAAATGCACCTAACACTTGAGTAAGCCAAGCTTGGGGTAATGTAGTAATTAACCAAAGAATGTACTTATGCTTATGTAGTGGAACCCAATTATTAATTGGGTGATGTTTTGATATTGACAGTTCGGGAAGCTGTCATCCAGCAGTTGGGATTGTGTCTACGGGACTTCAGCAGTGTGAGATGAGTTACCTTCCAGTAGCGGTGGGTCTACGGCCACAATGCCGACCCACCAGTAGGAGTTGTATGTTAGATGATTGTCTTTGTGATATTCATCTAGGTTTGCTACTACCTGATATGTTTATGTGCTAGCATGATATGTTATATGTGATAGTGGTAGTAGGGGGAGAATAGTCCCCAAGTTCGGTCGTTAGGACCGAAGGGTAGGTCGGGCACCCCAGAATTGCCTGACAATATGTTTATGCTATGATATTATGTGGTACTAGTAGGAGGTGAAGTAGTCCTCGTGTGTCGGTCGTAAGGACCGACGGGTAAGTCAAGCACCCCAAAATGGCTTGACCTGGGTAGTCAGGCACCCCAGAATTGCCTGGCAGTATATGTGTGTTATATTATTACGTGGTAGTGGTAGGGGGTGAAATAGTCCCCGGTAGTCGGGCGAAATAGACCGACGGGTAAGTCAAGCACCCCAGAATGGCTTGAACTGGGTAAGTCAAGCACCCCAGAATGGCTTGAACTGGGTAAGTCATGCACCCCAGAATGGCTTGACCTAGGTAGTCAGGCACCCTAGAATTTCCTGACAGTATGTTATTGTATGGTGTGTGGTATGATGGGGGAGCTCACTAAGATTCATGCTTACGGTTTATAGTTTTGGTTTCAGGTACTCGTTTTCAAAGGAAAGGAGTCGGCTCGATCGCAGTGCATCACACTACGGTTTTCCGCACATGAGATATTTGGGATTACACTCTGGTATTGTTTTATGATAACATGTTTTGATTATTTCCACTTTGGTTTTGACATGAGATATTAATATGAATGTTTTTATACTGATGGTTTTATATAATAACTTAATTAAAACGAAATTTTTGGTCTTGAATTTTGGGATGTTATACAAAATCCACTTCAAAGCCCTACACTATAATGAAGCAAGTATGTTTTACCAATTCATTTAGATATTTGAAATTGATATGTTTTTTTGAAGTTATTGATTGACTTGGGTGAAATTGATTTGTTTTATTGAAGTTATATTGTTTGCTTAGGTTATATTGCTATGTTTTTTATTGAATTGATTGTTTGATTAGGTGAAATTGATATGTTTTATTGTATTTATTTTTTGATTAGGTGAAAGCAACTTGTTTTATTGAAGTCATTGTTTGATTAGGTGAAATTGATATGTTTTATTGAATTTATTGTTTGATTAGGTGAAAGCAACTTGTTTTATTGAAGTCATTGTTTGATTAGGTGTAATTGTTATGTTTTTATTGAATTTATTGTTTGATTAGGTGAAAGCAACTTGTTTTATTGAAGTCATTGTTTGATTAGGTGTAATTGTTATGTTTTTATTGAATTTATTGTTTGATTAGGTGAAAGCAACTTGTTTTATTGAAGTCATTGTTTGATTAAGTGTAATTGTTATGTTTTTATAGGTTAAACTAAGTGGTTTTTTTTACCAAAAGACAAAGACCTAATCCTAATGAAAGTGGTGAAGAATGTTCCCAAATACCAATCACCAATCAATCAATCCCTTCCGTTTCTAATCCTAATGCAACTCCATAAACATCAATCACCAATCAATCAATCCCTTCGGTTTCTAATGCAATTCCACAAACACCATGCTCTAACCAACCTAATGATAATGTTGACTTGAAAGATCTTCCAAAGGACCCGGCGGATAGGCCATTGATTACAAGTTACAAATCAAATATAAGAGATGATGTAAAAAGAGCATATTTGCTTCAAGGACCGTGTCAAGTAAGGGCACATAAGTTTCCTAAAAAAAATAGGTGATAGATTTTGAAGATTCGTTCCTTCATGGTTTGATGACTTTGATTGGTTGGAATATAGTGTGAAAAAGAATAGTGCATATTGTTTATATTGTTATTTGTGTGGGGAACTCATGGGACAAAAAGGAGGGAGATATGCATTTGTTTCCCAAGGTTTTGATACTTGGAATAAAAAAGATGCATTTCGGACTCATGTGGGTGGTGTTGATAGTTTTCACAACAAAGCAAGAGAAAAGTGTGAGTTTTTAATGAGGGAAAAACAAGCTATTAATGTAGTCTTGAGGAGGCAAACCGAAGCAGAGGACCATAAATATAAAGATCGATTACGTGTTTCTATTATTGTTGTTAGACTTTTATTGAAAACCGGTTTATTGTTTCGTGGTCATGACGAGTCAGTTAACTTGGAAAATAGAGGGTTTACATTGAAGTGTTAAAAGCCATTCGAGAGACTAGTGAAGATATTTTCAACAATACTTTAGAAAATGCTCCTAAAAACAATCAACTAACTTCCCCTAAAATTCAAAAAGAACTTGTGCAATGTTTTGCATAAGAAGTACTTTTGAGTATTCGTGAAGAGATTGGTCAAGATGTTTTTGATTTACTAGTTGATGAATCTAGTGATGTTTCAGAAAAGGAACAAATGGCTATTGTTTTGCGTTATGTCGATAGTCTTGGCTTTGTGAAAGAAAGATTCATAGGACTAGTGCACGTGAAGGATACATCTTCTTTGACACTCAAAAACGCCATAAATGAAGTACTTAAAAGTAATAAGTTGAGTTTTAGTCAGGTAATTTATTCTTTACTTTTTTCTTATTTCAATTTAATTATATATATATATATATATATATATATATATATATATATATTAATTGTTTTAAATTTTAATAGATAAGATGACAAGGTTACGATGGAGCTAGCAATATGCGAGGGAGATTCAATGGTTTGAAAGCTTTGATATTACAAGAGAATGACACGGTTTTTTATGTACATTGCTTTGCACACCAACTTCAATTAGTAGTTGTGGCTGTAGCAAAGAAGCATGATGGTGTTAATGACTTTTTTGAGCAAATTTCGTTGGTGGTTAATGTTGTTTGTGCCTCATGTAAAAGAAAAGACTTACTACAAGAGCAAGCAAGAGAAAGGGTGCAAAAAGGCTTGTGTAGTGGTGAACTTGAAACCGGAAGAGGGTTAAATCAAGAGACTACACTTGTTCGAGCGAGAGAAACAAGATGGGGTTCACATTTCAACACACTCACAAGTTTGATGAAGTTGCTTGCAGATGTTCTTGTAGTTTTAGATTTTGTGAAAGAGAAGGGAGGGTCATTGGCAAACCGTCAACAAGCATTAGGAATTTTAGCAATCATATGAGTTCGTGTTTTACTTACATATGATGTATGACATTTTACATCTCACGGGTACATGGTCAAAACAACTTCAAAGAAAAGATCTAGACATTTTAGAAGCGGCTTCGATGGTTAGAGGGACAATGGAGGCATTGCAATCTTTTAGAAACATGCGGTTTGCTAGCATTTTACCAAAAATATCCTCTTTTTGTCAAACACACGAAATTGATACTTTAGATATGGAAGAGTTGTATATTGGTGCGAGAAACCGTAGGACTACAAAGACTAATAGGTTTCATTTTGAGGTTTAAATTTTCAACACGGTGGTAGATATGCAACTTACAGAATATCGGGATCAATTTAGTGAAACAAGCACCCAATTACTAGAATACATGGGTGCTTTGAGCCCTTGTGATTCATTTGCACAATTTGACAAATCAAAGTTATTGAAGTTGGGTAAGTTATACAAGTATGACTTTGATGATTCAGATATGATAGACCTTGAAGGACAACTTGAGATATTTTATCACTCTTGCATCAAAGATGAGCGCTTCACTAGTTTGAAAGGAATTTCCGACCTTTCTCGTTCGATGGTTAGTACGGGGAAGCATCGGTCTTATCCTTTGGTTTATAAGCTTTTAAAGTTGACTTTGATATTACCTGTAGCGACCACAAGTGTAGAAATATGTTTTTCAAAGATGAAGCTCTTGAAGACCGACTTGCGTAACAAAATTGACGATGAATTTTTGAACGACGCATTGTTTTGTAATGTCGAGACCGAAGTACTTGCGAAAGTTGAGAATGAAAAAGATATGGAACGGTTTCAAAAGATGTCTGCACGAAGATGATAAATTTAAATTCTAATAGATCGTTGTAATATTATGTTTAACCAAAAAAAAAATTTGTATTAGATGTTTTATATTATGTTTGACCAGAATTTTTTTTTTTTTAATATTTTATATTATGTTTATCCGGAAAAAAAAATTGTGCAACCCCTACTACTAATTCCTGATAGGGAAATCAAATATTCTTCTACTTTTTCTTCCAAACATATTCCTATACATTTAAAATTAGGACATTTATCATATTTAATAAAATTAATAATTTTTTATTAATATTTAATTTCTCCTGTTAATATTGTACAGTATATAACTTCATCGCTTCATGTAGTACTACACGCTTTTCCAAATATTAGGCCATGGGTGATTAACTACGTCTACGACCTATACTTATGAAACTCAATGTTGTATCCTTTCAACCTAAAGCATGAATCAGCTTAAATACGTCGTTTTATATTATGTCGACCCATACGTATGAAACTGAATGTTGTCTCCTTTCGATCTAAAGCATGATTCAGCTTAAATACGTCGTTTTATATTATGTCGTCTGGTAAAAAACTGTAGTTTTATTAAAATGGGAGGTTAGGTACGTAGGTTCGTCTTGTATCATGTCATGTTGTTCTAAAATGAATTATAGTAAAATCGAAATTAGGAATTTGGATTAATTAATAATCAAAAGCCATGTGACATTACATTGTCCATGTGAAATTGGAGGCTCGCATGTCGAGAAAATCATGTGGCCATGCACATTCATGGCAACATGCTCCATTTAACCAAACATATTCCTTTCACATTTTTTCATTATAAGCCTTTTACATCAAACAATTCAGTCATTTATCTTAATAAAATGGTATTTAATCCACCAGTGATTTACCTAAGGAATTGTTCTAAATTAAATTATCACATCTTTTTTTTTTTGTCTAAATTAAATACCAAGGACAAAATATATAAATCCAAAAATGTAGCTCCGCATGATTTCCAGAATATTGGAGTTTTGACCATAATAGGGTGGGTGGAAAAAATATTTACCATTTTAGTGTTGTTTCAAAACTATTTACCATTTTAGTTTTTTTCTCATTTTTCTTTATTTTTTAGTTTCCTTTTCAGTTTTTTTTTAATTTAAATATCTTATTATTTTTTTTCTTTTTTATTCTAACTTTTTATTGTTTTTCTCATTTTTCTTTACCTTTTAGTTTCTTTTCAGTTTTTTTTTTAAATTTAAATATCTTATTTTTTTTTCTTTTTTATTCCACCTTTTTATTGTTTTATATATATATATATATATATATATATATATATATATATATATATTTAAATGACAGCTTTCATTTTAGTTTTTTTATCCTTTTTTACTGTTTTTTAAATATATGTTTTATTTATTTATTTTTTTCTGTTTTATTTAAATATCCAATTTTCTTATACAACCTTTTTACCATCAAATTTTAGCCTCAACATTAAAAAATCATCAAAAACCACCACTATAATCAAAATTTAAGGTGCAAAAATTCCAACATTCACATACAATGTTTTTAAAGTGAAAAAAAAATCTCAACATTGTTTCTTACAAAAAAAAACACCACAAAAAAAACTCCAACATTGTTTATTACAAAAAGAAAAACATCACAATTAGCTTCATCTTGAACCGGTAAAAAATCATTACCTGTAAAAAAAAATATTATTTTTTAAATTACCTTGGCATAGACGGACATCTATTAAATGGATGACTCTCCAACCATTCTCGAGCACGTGGATTTAACCGGGACATAATCGAAAACGATGTCCGTCTATGCTAAGGTAATTTAAAAAAATAATATTTTTATGGTATTTGTTATAGTTATTCTCTTGTTATTATTTTTTTTTTACAGGTAATGATTTTTTACCGGTTCAAGATGAAGCTAATTGTGATGTTTTTCTTTTTGTAATAAACAATGTTGGAGTTTTTTTTGTGGTGTTTTTTTTTGTAAGAAACAATGTTGAGATTTTTTTTTTCACTTTAAAAACATTGTATGTGAATGTTGGAATTTTTGCACCTTAAAATTTGATTATAGTGGTGGTTTTTGATGATTTTTTAATGTTGAGGCTAAAATTTGATGGTAAAAAGGTTGTATAAGAAAATCGGATATTTAAATAAAACAGAAAAAATAAATAAAAAAACATATATTTAAAAAACAGTAAAAAAAGGATAAAAAAAACTAAAATGAAAGCTGTCATTTATTTATATATATATATATATATATATATATATATATATATATATATATATATATATATATATATATATATATATATATATATATATATATATATATATATATATAAAACAATAAAAAGGTTGAATAAAAAAGAAAAAAAATAAGATATTTAAATTAAAAAAAACTGAAAAAAAACTGAAAAGAAACTAAAAGGTAAAGAAAAATGAGAAAAACAATAAAAAGGTGGAATAAAAAAGAAAAAAAAAATAAGATATTTAAATTAAAAAAAAACTGAAAAGGAAACTAAAAAATAAAGAAAAAGGAGAAAAACACTAAAATGGTAAATAGTTTTGAAATAACATTAAAATGATAAATATTTTTTCCATCCACCCTATTATGGTCAAAAACTCCAGAATATTGTGTGAGACCAAAAGACACACACAAAATAAAGCAAGAGAAATTAAATATCTTCCTACTTATTGTTTCTACAAATTCAATTTTATTGAAAACATTTAATGAAATACCAAGTATTCACTACTGGAAAAAAAAAGGCAAAAAAGAAGTAACTTTTTTTAATATTTTTACAAGAAATAATCAAAAATTAATAAAATCCCTCATTAACTGCCCATTTTCTAGGACGCACTTTCGGGAGAGCATCAATGTCAAAAACAAGACCGTTTTACCATAGGCACCTCGAACTGCGGACTCTATGAAATGGTCAAAAGTCAAAACGATATAAAATAGTCAAAACAACACCTTTAAAAATGCATATTCGCCAGTGGACTGAAAAATGCACTATTCAGTATAAAATTGTTTGGTACTACAAAAATGTTCATGTTTTATCAATAATACACTTTTAGTATTTTCTTTTCTTGGCAGGGATTTTCATATACCACTTTCACACCAAAAGGAAACTACATATTGTGAAAACGAAGTCTTAGGTTTGAGAAAAGATTTTATTTAAAAATCGATATAAAAATGAGGAAATAAATATTAACTTTAAATATGCGAGAACAATTTCCGCCAATTTTCATTGTTCAGACCCATTTTATGGTGTTCATGTTTGTTACGCATAGGTCTCTACGAAATGAGTGGATATTTCCGGAAAGACCTTGGTGTTTAGTCATTTTCTTTTGTAAAAACTTTAAGGAAAAAGTAAAGATGTTGGTTACTTTCGGAAAGACGTTAAGTTTCAATTTGAGAAAACTTAGAAAACCAATGAGAAAATGATGAAAATGTAAAAATAAAATTTACCAGTAAAAAGCCAAATTTAAGAAAAAAAAAACCCAACAAATTTGTGTAAAGAGGGTTTTATGCCATATTTTCAGTGTATTGAATTAAAACCAAGGATTGAACGTGTTTATTTAATTGTAGGTTGACTTGGTTTGACGTGTAATTTTGGGAATTTTCCGTTAAGCTTGGCAATTGGTATTTCAAGTCTGACCTTCTTCCATTCTCACCACTCCACCATAAATATATATACTCCCACTTTCGATCTCCTTCAAAACACAAACAACAACAACAAACAGAACTGAATCACATCAGAATCAGACATGGAAACACCTACTAAACGACCTCTTCTCAAAACCATCTCCAGCAAATCCTTCCGCCTCCGTTCCCCCAGTCTCAATTCCGTCCGCCTCCGCCGTATCTTCGATCTATACGACACCAATCACGACTCCTTCATCACCATCGACGAGATCAGTCGCGCCTTGACGCTCCTCGGCCTCGACGCCGACAAGTCCGATTTAGATTCCATGATCAAATCATACATCCATCCCGGCAACGCCGGCCTCACATACAACGACTTCGTGAGCTTGCACAGCTCCATAAACGACTTGTTGTTCGGCCTGGAGGATGTACAAAAACCGGCGGCCACCAAGGAGGAGCTAGAGGAGTCGGATCTAAAGGAGGCTTTTAAGGTATTTGACGAAAATGGAGATGGATTTATATCAGCGAAGGAATTACAGATGGTGCTTGGGAAGCTAGGGTTTACGGAGGCCACTGAGATGGAGAGAGTGAAGATGATGATCTCGTCGGTTGATCTTAACCACGATGGCAAAGTTGACTTTTCCGAGTTCAAGGACATGATGAGGGTCCTTGATCAATAATAGTTCATGTATGTTTCTACCTGGAAATTATATGCAGAGTTTTTTTTTAATAGATTACCCCATATTTGCATTTATCATTTTATCCTGCATTCTATTTCCCCCCTTTTTTGTACAAAAAATTGGGAGAAAACATATTATAAATTCCGCAAGACTACGATCAATTTCTCTTCCAATGGTTCCATATAAAGACGTGTAAATTTATTTATGTATATTGTCATAATCACAAGTTCACTTTAAGAGATAAAGTAACATGTTAATAATATATATATATATATATATAAGTTTTATTTAAAGCTAATTGATACTGGTTTGACACGAGGATAATGATATGTTATAAAAAACCTTAAGTTTGATCGAAAATATTGGTTTTATCTTACGATGGATTTTTGGTTTGGTTATGCCACAAATTTGTCATTTTTTGTCGGTTTTGTCATTTTTACTTTTAATAGCAGGTTTTCAGGAAATATTATTTGCAAAAAAAACCCTTAAGTTTATAAATATTTTGCAAAAAAAACACTTAAGGATTTTCGAATTTGTATTGATGAACACAAAGTGACATCGCTTCCTATAAAATGGAATAAAATTTTACTTAGTAAGGTTAATATATTTCGATAGAGAGTTGTCTTTGACCGTTTTCCTACCAAAACAAACTTGTATAGTTGTGTTATTAACATTACTTGTTCCTTATGCCCGATTTGTAACGACTCTACAGAAAGATACTTGGCATTTGCTCATGAGGTATTAAGTGATATCCCAAATTCTTCTTAAGATAAGTCGTTGATGTGATATAGGTTTGTCTAATCTTATTTTTATATATGATTTACATGGTTGTTCGGATTCATTTTATATATTCATGACTTGTAAAACAGTTTTGGAGGTGATCACAGTGACTAAGTGGTGACATTATTTCCATGCAATTATTATTTTTAAAGAAAAATAAAAATATTTTATATGTTTAAAAGAAATATATCATATTATTTTTATAAAACTAAATATAGTTGTATTAGTTATTATTTTTGAAACACAAACATAAACCTTTTAAACATATAAAATATAATATATTTGTCGAAGTTATTATACAAATATATTTATGTTTATAAAAAGAAAAATTAAATATCTTTCTATTTTCCTTCCTACATATTTCCATACCCATTTGAAATGATGACAGATGTATTAAAATATTATTAATCTTATCCAAATATGACACATGTCACCATTTTATATGGGTAAGAAGATAGATAAGAAGAAAACATAGGAGGATATTTAATTTCTCTTATAAAAAATACGATACGTTATTATTTCTGAAATACAAAACTTTTAAACGTATAAAATATTTTTATTTTCCTTTTAAAAAAATAAATTAAATGTAATTAATGTCATATTATTCATATGTTTAACTAGTTTAGTATAATTAATTTATTAACTAACAACCGTTTTTTAATTTTGATTGAAAAGTTTAAGTATTAATTAAAGAATATTTTTATAATTTGATAAAACTAAATAATTTTTTAAATTTAAATATCAAAAGTTTATATCGAATCAATATAATGGTTACCGTACTTAATGATAAAAATATGTTTCGGTTTTGGTTACAATATATAAATACGTTAAAAATATATATTCATTTGATATAAATTTTTGATATTTAAATTTTAAAAAACTATTTAGTTTTATCAAATTTTAAATATATATGTATATTTTATATGTTTATAATCTTAAGAGTTTTTTTTGTAAAATATTTGTAAACTTAAAGTTTTTTTCGCAAACAATATTTAATGGTAAACTGGAAACCTGTTATTACAAGTAAACCGAACAAAACCGACAAAAAATGACAAGTTTGTGACATAAACCAAAAATCTGTCGGAGGGTAAAACCGATATTTTCGATCAAATTTAAGGTTTTTTATAGCATTAAGCAGAGTTAAAAAAATATAAGTATTTATTACGGATTAGAATTTAGTTTATCACTTTGGATATCCCTGTTTCTGGCATAAAAACAAAGTAAAATTTTTGCTAGTATTTATCACTATATCTTTATAGCAAACGATATGAATATATATATATATATATATATATATATATATATATATATATATATATATATATATAATAACAATTTTCTGTTAATTAAATCAAGTATCATGAAAGTCAAAGTTAATAATGAATACGCTGCTAGCAATTAAATTGCAACATCTAATCTATATGCAAGAAAAAAGTATGGTATCTAATCAGTAGGAAAATGACTCATTTACAAAATGAAAGGTTTTAGAATTGTCTCAACCGTGTCGACATACCATCCAATCACTCAAGAAATGAGTGAAAGGACCCGTCCAAATGAACAAATGGTGTTTTATCATTTTGTCGACTCCGGAATCTACATGAGTGCCAATAGGGGGTTCAAATTGTGATGTAACGCAAATCTTGTGGAAACAATATATTTATATAAGGTACCATTCTCCGTGGTGACATAAATAATAAATTGTTCTCAAACACTATGAAACTTTTGAAATCTTTTATGCAATATTGAACTAAAAAATACTTGTTTTGAAAATGGTAATGTAGCTTTTAATACTTAGGCGTTTGTTTTTTTCAATAAGATCTTCATCTCGTTGTTTGTCTTATAGCGCGTAGACGTTTCCTCCCGCAGACTTTTTGTTTTTTAGAAACCACATGCCTAAAAAGGTATGTGCAACTTTTTTTTGTTGCAAACATTGATTCACCTATTTGCAAATCTACAGATGTCTTCTTGGTAAAATAAAAAAGATAAAATTTCTTTCATATTGTTACAAATTTTAAATATTACTTTTATGTTCTTACAAAATTTAAAACTATATATACGTTCGGGTGGATCGTGTAGTGCTTGGGTTATGCTTAAGGAAAGGTTATTCGGGTTTCTGCAGATTAACAAGTTGTCAGTTGAGAATCTTTATACTCTGTGGTTTTGGTCACGGGTCGTCATGTTAGTGTTGGTATGATAGCAACATCGGTATAGTATCCGAGGGTAATCCAGATTTATGTTAAGGACCTTGCAAGGGTATTCCAGACATAAGTTGCAGACCCGGTGCATATGACAGTGCATTGAAGGAAATCTTAAGGCTCAGTGATTAATTGGTTTGAACCATGTGGTGAGCCGAGATTGTGTTAGTAGGTGTATAATCGTTCAGTTCAATCGCAACGGTTGGATGTTTTGATGGCTAAGGGCAAGAAGCCAGCGTTCGTTCCTCGCTAGGGGTGGTGTTTCCGACAAATTTTGAGTTTAGACAACAATATGGTAGTTGTTTGGCGGTGCGGAGGTGATTCTTAAGATGTATTTGGAACTCAGAAAGTTCGGTCAGGCCGGTTTGTCTTGGGAAAAGGATGTAGAAGGGAATGATTTCGAGGACGAAATCTAATTTAAGTGGGGGATAATTGCAATACCTCGATTTTCAAATATTACATTTTGACACTTTGGGTGAGATTTATTTGCAAAAAGGGGTCCCATATGGCAATTTAAGAAAGGGGTGTGTCTGCATGAGTACGTTGGGCGTACTTCGGCCAGGCCAAACCCTAATTATTTAGGGTTGAATTCAACATTTCAAAATTAAAACTTTTAATCAAAAATTTAAATTCCAAAACTTGAGGGCAAGTTTTGAAACTTTTCAAAACCTTATAGATCAAATTACAAATAATTTAATTAATCAAATAATTAGTGATTATCTAAATTTGACCTAATCCAATTTCATGGCAAGATAATTCACATCAAATAATACAAATAATTAAATATCTTATAAGGCAATAATTATCTTATTAAATGACAATTATCTTCTATTTGGATTATGATAATCAACACAATATAAAAAAAATCGGATTTTAACAATCAAAAATGTTTTTGGTAATTATCCTAATCCAAAATAGGCCAAAATCCCGAAATATCTACCACCTAACAGCCTAACTCGCCGAGTCACAGACTGGACTCGTCGAGTTCATCTGGTGACTAGACGAGTACATCAGTCAGGGGCAAGAAATTTCGACTTTTCAAGCAATGAATGATCAAACAATGCATCAAATACAATGGAAAGCAGCCTAGGCTCTGATACCAATGATGGGTTTTGAGCATTACATCAATCCTATGGTGCACAAGCAAACCCTAAAGCTTTGGATCTAGGTTTCTCTAATTGTACATGCAATCATCCAAAGCTTATAGACCCTAAATCTATTATATAGAAATTGAAATTAACATAACTAAACAAGTAAGAATGTTACCTTTCAATTGAAGCTTGAAGATCCTTGCCTTGAGAGCTTAGTATCACAAATGTAATACCTCTAATCGATCACAAACACCACAAGCAATTGGAAAATGTTAGAGAGAGAGGGGAGAGACACTAATTTTGGCTATAAGATCCTCTAGGGTTCTGGTAGCCAAATTTAGGTGCCCCAAGGGGTATATATATAGCTGCAGAATTAGGGTTTGAGTCAGATACTTATCCTGGTTGCTTAAGCCCTAAGCAGCCCATAAGAATCTTCCAGAATCAAGCCCTTGGACGAAATCTTATGGGCTATCCATAAGGATTTCGTCCACCCTATCTTTAGGGTTCCTCAACCCAAAATCCAATTATCTTATAATTGCAATTCCAGTCCCCTTAGTTCAATTAATATCTTTTGACCACAAAATTAATTCCTAATTAATTCTTGACCGATATTAATTAAACAATATGATTTCTCTTTTAATATATTATTCACATAATATATTAATAAACCACATTTATCCTCTTTCTCCATTATTCATCCAGTCAAGTTGCTTTGGTGAAGGCAATTCAAAAGGACCATGCTACAATCGGGTCAAGTACATACCAAATATAGTTATGGACTTAGACACTAATCCAACAAGATCATATTCAGAAGGAAAACCATAGTTGTATGAACTCGACATCTGTAGAGGGAGAAAATTCAAGTGAGTTGATTTAGATCCTTAATATAACACCCAAATGAAATATTAAGGCTAGGACCCAACACAATAATTCACAATTCAGAATAGATATGCCGTAATCCAATTGTAAATTATTTGAAGGTAGGTAAATGACAATTTACCAATTCCACCATGAAAACGAAATTTTAAACGAATTAGGTTTTAAATGAAATTTCTAGATCTTTTGAGATTCATTGAACTATTCAATGACATGGTTAATCTCGATTATGCTCTCACTTTGTGACTGGGATGCCGATGATCACAAACGAGACGTGAATAACCATTCAAATTAGCTTGGTACTCTCAATGTCTTTTATCGTCTGAAATTAACGTGCCGGTTAACCACACGCGCTCCATTAACTCAACGATAATTTACGAGAAACCCATTTCCAACAATATTAGTCTCATATTAGTGTGGTGGTTAACCACACACGTTCCACTAACGACCAATAAGGTGTGTGACATCCCCAAATTTCACGGCCAGAAAAGACCGATTTGTTTATGCTTTGTTTTAAAATCAGAGTAATCTTTTAAAGAAAACTGTTGCGGAATTTGTTCCCAGAAAACATGATAAATACTTTATCCAAGCATCTCCGAAGAGATGTATTTTATTCGTTTTAAATCATTTGGGATGTCCTGGTCAATACAGACACATAAGCATAAACCGAACTTACATTCATCTACACTAATGATATACATCTCTTTAATCTCTCAGTGTAATGTGGCTTCGTATCGACACTTCTGATACAAATAAGCTTGAGTGGGTCAGGTTGGGAAACCTGGTGAGTACATAGGGATCTCAATCCCACAATGTTATCACACACACACACACACACATATATATATATATATATATATATATATATATATATATATTAGAATTCACACAATATACAATTTTCTCTCTCTCTCTCTCTCTCTATATATATATATATATAATCAACTCTTACCCCACCCTGTCAATCCTCTCAACGAGACTATCCATACCCTTGGACCTTAAATTTTAACTCTTACTCCCGGATCTCATCCATATTCTCGAGTCCATGATTGTGCCCATTCCATACTCCCGGATAAGGGACAATTGGTCTATGTCTAAATCCATACTCCCGGACTAATGACAGATTCTATGTCCCGTCCATACTCCCGGACTAAGGACAACTGACTATGTTTTAATCCATACTCCCGGATTAATGACAAATTCTATGTCCTGTCCATACTCCCGGACTAAGGACAACTAACTATGTCTTAATCCATACTCCCGGATTAATGACAACTGACTAAGTCTTAATCCATACTCTCGGGTTAATGACAATTAACTAAGTCCAATTCATGCTCTCGGACTAGGGACGAATAACTATGTCTAATCCATGCTTCCAGATCAATGACATATTTTAAAGTTCTATTCTCTGTATATATCTCACTCGTACTCATAAAGGGATACTACCCCATAACCATTATAACAAACCTTAGGTTTACTCTTTAACCTAAGTTATCATAAACAATCAGGTATGTTCTTTAACACTTAATTCAGACATCAT
Source organism: Lactuca virosa (assembly GCF_052849685.1). NCBI lineage: Eukaryota > Viridiplantae > Streptophyta > Magnoliopsida > Asterales > Asteraceae > Lactuca > Lactuca virosa. The sequence goes on along the minus strand of NC_136430.1, from coordinate 398,265,624 downwards.
CAAAAAACTCATACAAAACATATATTTAATACATTCAAACAATACTTGTATTAAAATCATGTTCATGAAAGGGACTATGCACTCACTTCATAAGACGATGATCGGACAGCACTACGGCTTGTAAAGTAGTATTCTTCGATGAAACCGGGATATCGTCTCAAAATCGGGCTTCACGCGGACAAAGTTTCCGCTCGAAAACTCTTTTTCTCGGAATCTTCGGGGCTTTGGGACTTGCTTCGGGTGTCGGGATGATACCGGGACTTCGGGGGGTTAAAAGATGGCTAGAGATGATATATAGAGTGAGAGAATGAGAGAATTAGCAACTAAATTCGGCTGCCCTTCGGTTTCTATTTATAGGGTGGAAATCCTATATTCACGTCGTGAGTTTGGTCATGCTCCGCTCATGGTGTTCGTCATCTGTCCACTTGCTCTGAAAGGTGTCAATCAGCCTGTTCACGTCGTGAACACCTTACTCACGACGTGAGTACTGACAGGTGTTGAAGTTTGTGCCCCGAACTTCATAAATTCATATCTTTCACATACGAGCTCCGTTTTCGACGTTCTTTATATCCACGCGTAGGTGAGATTAGGCTTTATAACTTTCATTTAGACTCCGTCGGCTAATTTTGAATTTATTTTTATTATATTATTTTTAGTAGGTCGGACATGAAAAGTCTGTTAATAATTCATAACTTCTTCATCTGACGTCCGTTTTCGTCTGTCTTTTTACCGTTGAACTATTATTGACGAGATTTTCGATTCTCATTTAGATTGTTTCGGACAAAGATCACTCGATCTCAATTTCGAGATTTGGGTTGCATACCGCTAAGCTGAAACTTAGAAAAATCATAACTTCCTCATACGAAGTCAGATTTGGGCGTTCTCTTTATGCACGCTCTCGGTTTAACGTATTCTACGACTTTTGTTTAGATCGCTAAAGCCAAATATCACTCTATCGTAAATTCACTATTTACGTTGCGCTGTGTCGTGTCGGTTCTGTCGCGAAACTTCGACAGGCCATAACTTCTTCGTTATAACTCGGGTTTCGACATTCTTTATATATCCGGAATCCTTGTAACATATACTACAACTTTTATTAAGACTATTCATTCTAAATAATCTTCTATCAAAAAGTCATTTTCGACACTTATTGTCTCTTAATTGACTAGCCCAAACGGCATCACCACGAACTCGTAATGACCATAACGAGTCCGAAACGCGGTCTTCTCCACGTCTTCCTCTCTCACCCTGACCTGGTGATATCCGGATCTCAAATCGATGTTGGAAAACCAAGATGCACCCTGCAACTGATCGAAAAGATCATCTATCCTCGGGAGGGGATAACGGGTTTTCACCATTAACTTGTTCAACTCCCTATAATCAATGCACATCCGTTGCGAACCGTCCTTCTTCCTGACAAAAAGGATCGATGCTCCACATGGAGAACTACTCGGACGAATAAACTGCTTACCCAGCAGCTCCTGCAACTGAGATGACAACTCTTGCATCTCTGGCGGTGCCAAACGGTACGACGCCTTAGCGATAGGGCCCGCACCCGGCAATAGATCAATCCTGAACTCCACCTGCCTCTCCGGAGGCACTCCAGGTAACTCCTCCGGAAATACGTCAGCAAACTCTCTAACCACCGGGACCTCTGAAACTGAAGTCTGATCCCTGACCCGCGTATCCACCACACACGCTAAGTAACCGGCACACCCGTGCTGAATATACTGCCGAGCCCTGGCTGTCGAACAAAACCCTGATCCTACTATGGTGCCCTCACCATATACCACCAGTTCTCCCCCACTTGGGGTTCGAACTACTACTCGCTGCCCTCACAATCGATCATGACGCCAAATCGACTGAGCCAATCCATCCCCACGATCACACATACTCCCCCCATGGGAATAGGAATCAAATCTATCGGGAAGGATACCCCAAAAATCTCCAACTCACTTCCCCGGTAGACCGAAGAAGCGGAAACCCCGTGTTCGTTGGCGATAGAAACTCGCAACGGACACTCAAGCTCATCTACTGGCACACTGAACCCTCTACTGAAAGTCTGAGATACAAACGACCGACTCGCCCCCGAGTCGAATAAAACCAATGCAGGAAAAGAGTTTACTAAAAACGTACCAGCAACCACATCTGGTGCTGCCCTGGCCTCCTCGGCCGTGAGCTGGAAAGCACTCCCCTGAGCCTTCGGAGGCTCCGCCTTGACTGGCCTCACATCCGCAATCCTCAAAGTAGCTGGTGTGGGAACCTGTGCCGGCTTGGCGGCGAGCTGCGGACAGTTGGTCTTCACATGACCAACCTGGTGACAGTGATAACATATCCACATTTGTGGCACCCACCACCTACTCGACAAACTCCAGAATGACCCCTGCCACACTTTCCACAGGTGCGGCTCTGCTGACCTCAGGTCCTAGTATCAGTGGTCTTAGACCGCTTAGGTGTCGGCTGAGACTGTGCCGGAACCTGACGCTGCTCCTTCAACTGCAGCTCTATCTCCAACTCACGCTGCCTCGCGGCTTCCTGAAGATCCAGAAGAGTATCACAACATTGCGTAGCAACAAACTGACTGATATCGGTCTTGAGCATGCTCAGATAACGGGTCATCTGAGACTGCTCGGAAGCAAACTCCGAGCAAAACATAGACCTCTCCGTGAACATGCGGGTGATCTCCATCACCGACTCTCCATCCTGCCTCAATGTCAAAAACTCCTGAGCAAGCCGCTCCCACTCCACGCGTGGAACGTAGCGGGTGCGGAGCATATCCCTGAACTGCTCCCAAGTAATAGCAGCTCTCTGATCATCGGTGTACAACCCAGTAGTCTCTCTCCACCAGTCCTTGGACCCAAGCCTCAGCAGGTTCAGGGCACACCTGACCTTCTGGTCAGTAGGACACAAGCACGTGAAGAAACAGCCCTCCACGTCAGATAACCACCTCATAGCCCTGATCGCATCCTGTGTACCATCAAACGTCGGGGGCTTCGTGTTATCGAAGTCCCGGTACTGGAAAGCCCGACTGGCTCCTCCTCCACCCCCTGCCGCTATTACAACCGACGTGGCTGCAGCGGCAGCTGTCTCTGCTAAGGCTGCATAACACTCATCAAATTACTCGACCATAGCGGTCTTGATCGACCCAAACATCTCTGGTAGTTGCGCTCGAAACGTAGCAGCAATCTCATCATGGAGGATCTCCCGAATCCTGGCATCCAACTCCTCTGTCCCTATCTGCACCACGGGCTCAGGTGCTATAGGCGCATCTGGGCCTCCGCCCCCTGATTCTGATCCTGATCCAGATCCAGTCATAAAGCGTCTCGTCATCACCATACTGAAAATATACCCAGAACGTCAGATAAACAACATAATATCGGGAGACCAATTCCCACAAACACTAGGGGTTGTGACTTCCTTGCTACGCGTATGGATCTTGTGCTTTCACTAGTACGGGCCCATACTACCTTCCACACCTACCCATATTTGTCTCAAGTATCACCACAACGCCCTAACAATAGACATCAACATAGCAAGCGCTCAACCCTCACTCCTAGAGGAATGTGAAACTATCTCACAACTAGCCTCTCGGTTTCTCACGACCCATCCATCCATGAAACTTCCATCAACCATGCAGCATTAGTGTATGCTAGCCACACATAACGCTGGACCTGATAGACTTTCGAATGTCCAATCCTACCCTAAGGTCGAATCAAACATTCTCATGCTATAAGATCTTGATTATGCACAGTCGTGATGCATACACTAAACAACTACAGTAATGATGTCAATTCCATATAAAAGAAACCCTAGGCTAGTAGGCATCATATAATCAGGCAAGTCTATCATGAAATGTCTGAAGATCCCTAGCCTAGCACTAGCATGATCTCCGAAAGTACCTAAAACAATAAACTGAAACTGTAATCCCGAGGGCTTAGTGAGCTACCCCCAAAATACCAATACCACACCGATAATACCATATCAATAACAGATAATCAACACCATGCATACTGGGCCTTCCGCCTGATTGGACCGCCCTGCAGGGCCTACAGTCTATCTGGGTCTATCCCGAGCCTTCAGTATGACTGGACCGCCATACGGGCCTACAGTCTATCCGGCCCGCTAGTAGGGTATGTTGGCCTTCAGCACAAAGTAGGACCGCCTCAACCCAAACATCAAGCAAATAACCATGTGCAAATAACTAACATATACTAGGATATACAGATATCAGATATAATTATCTCACAGATCATCGATCATAGCAATCTCTTATAATCAGAGCACCGACCTAACCAGGTCAATAACATACCAATCCTAACGGATCATAAGAGCATAACAACATACTGTCTATCCTGATACTGAACTAACAGGTCATAACCACATGTAGCATACTGTAACCAAGATAACAACTAAAAGGGTCGACCTTGGTGCCTTAGACCCTATTGATATAGTGAGGATAACTCACCTTGCTAGTAGCTCGGAATGATACTGCCCACACCTCCAGATATAGCTCCAACCACCTCGCCTGTACCCATAAGTGGTCCACTCAATAATCACTCAAATTACCAAAATGCCCTTGGGAGGTACAAGACATCCCACAGTCAAGTCAAGTCATTGGTCAATGGTCAACAATCCATGTTGACCTATTTGCTGAATATAACTTTCTCTGCTTCGAGTCCCTCCTGATTCCAGAATTTCTCGACTCGACTCGCCGAGTCTCTAGCAGACTCGCCGAGTCGATACGCGACCCAGCTTGGAGGTCCAAACTACCTCGTCGGGTCATCTCCCAGACCTTGCCGAGTCCATGCGGGACCAATTTGGACAAAACCCTACCCGACTCGCCGAGTCGTCTCCCAGACTCGTCGAGTCCATACACATACTCTCATGATCAAACGATTTTGAACTACCCCTTTGTTCCAATCAGTAGATCTAGGTCCCTAGAGTGCATTAGCAACGTAAAGTTGCTACCTTTACGTATTTGCATGGCCCAAATTCCACATCTAAGCTTGAAATGGGACTTTACTCACAAACAAGGGTTCCTTCATGACCCTATTAGGAACTTTATGAACTTAGGGGTCAAAAGAGGTTTAGATCTGAAGTTTCAACTGTTGGATTAATGTCTAATTCCATAACTATAATTGGTAAGACTTGACCCGACCCGGCATGGTCCATTTGGGTTGCATGACATCATGCATTTGGATAGACTATAATGAGAGAAATAACACTTAAGGTTGGTTAATATATTATAAGTTCTAATATATTAATAAGGTTATTTAATTAGTATTGATCAAGAATTAATTTGGAATTAATTAAGTGATCAAAAGGAGACTAATTAAATATATGGGTTGATTGTGTAAATCATTCATTCTTATATATGTGGGCTTGTGATCCAAGATTCCTTATGTTGGACTAAGTCCATGGGGTGACCCATGGATACTCCATGGAGGTTAAAATCCATGGAGCATAAGGAATGGGTAAAGTTATGAGTTACATGGTGTAACCCTAATAGCCACCATATAAAAGAATCCCATGGCTCAAGAAATCGGGCACTAATGTGTGAGTGTGAGGGCTAGACGATTTCAAGGAGTGTTCAAGTTTCTCTCAAGTTATTCCAAGTGTATTTGGTGTTGTGTGAACCATTTGAGGTGTCACACTTGGGGCACTAGGCACTCAAGCTTCATGAAGACATTCTACATCAAAGAGGTATGTATTCTATCTTGTTATATTTATTATTTTGTATGCTAGATTAGGATAATACCTTGGATGTTCATAATTGTATGTATAATAGAGAAAACATAGATCCAAGGTATTTAGGGTTGTATGTACACTTAGGAGTGTTAGAATGCTCATAACCCAACAGTGGTATCAGAGCATAGGCTTGTTTTCTTGTTATACTTGCAAAAGTAGCTGAAAAATCGAGTTGGATGCATATATTCGATTGTTTTGGCTGGAATTGGACTAGGAACATTACCCTAAGATGTTTTTGGACTTATAAACTTGTTTTTGATGTGGTAATGTTCATGCTAATCCAATTTCTAAGATAATTGTCATAATTTTAAGATTTGTATTAGTTTGTATGTTCATGCTAATTTCTTGAAGGTTGATGATTTGGATTATCTTGTTCTTATGAGGTTCTTAGATTAATAGAAAAGTTGTGTGAAATAGTTGTTTTCAATCCATTTTAATCTAAGAGTTGATTCCAAAGTGTGTTTTTTGTAACTTGTCCTCAAGTTATATGAAAAGTCACATTTAAGAATCATAAAACTCATACAAGTTGGCGAAGGTTACAAAATGAAGAGTCTAGTTCTAATTAAATGGTTTTATGACTCCATAACTTGTCCTCAAGTTATGGAGGTTCAAGAGTCTCTTCATTAAATTAAAAAAAAGTGTAACCTTAATTAGTTCCATAAGTTACAATAAAAAAAAGAGTTATTTTTTTTTATTAATTAGTTTAAAGTCTTCCATAACTTGTCCTCAAGTTATGGAACTCGAAGAGTTTTTTTTTTTTTTAATTAAAACTACTTTAAACTCATAAGTTATGGAATTAATTAGTTTTGAATAGTTTCAAAACTTGCCCTCAAGTTTTGGAATTTGAAAAGTTTTCACTTATGAATACTTTAATTCCAAGTTAGCCCTTAGAATTTTAAAAGTTAAAATTCAACCCTTATACTTTATAATATTATAAGTTAATAATATTTATATATATGTATAAGAGTAAAGTCAGTCTTACCGTTAGTAGGCCTCATTCACGAAGCCGGTCTATAAGGGGGTATAAGGTTACTGCCTATAAAATGTCAGTTTAATGGGTGTCCACTCTCACCCACCGCTTCCTTGACTGGTGGAGGGTCGTTAGCCGAACGGGTAGGACAAGGACTATAATTCTCCTTTCATTAAAAGTATTAATGATAAATACTAAGTAACTAAACTTTTATTAATACCCAATCTTAGTTACTTAGGAAAATGTGAATTTGGTGCTAACCCATGAAATTACACTTTGCACTTTGCTTAAGTCGTTAGTGGAGCGTGTGTGGTTAACCGGCACACTAACCTGGACTTAACAAGGTAGGCAAAGGGTAACTTAATATTTATCATAGTATCGGTGGAGCGTGTGTGGTTAACCGGCACACTGATTAAGGGGTAAATATTAAGGGTACCAAGTATATTTGCATGGTTATTCACACCTTGTTTTGTAATCCTCGGCATCCCAGTCACAAAACCTGAAGGGCACACTCGAGATTGAAACATGCCTTTGAACAGTTCAATGAATCTCAAAGATCTAGGACTTTCAAATCCAATTAAAACCTAATAAATTATTTCGTTTTTCATGGTGGAAATTGGTGAATCGTCATTCACATACCTTCAAATATTTTATAGCTTGGATTACGGCATCCCTCTTCTAAGTTATAAAATAGTTTGTTGGGTCCTAGCCTTAATATTTCATATTGGGTGTCATATTAAGGACTTTAAATCAACTATCTTGAATATCTCCCAAAAAGATGTCTGGTCTAGACATTTATGATCTTCCCAAATCTCTTGAAACAAGCTTTCCTAAATGAAGATGATGTCCCATGGATATCATACTTCTTTCACCTCCTTCAATTATTCTCCCTAACCCACAAGTTCCTAAAAAGTTTAAGGTCACTCAAGCCCTATTGGCAAGGCAAGGTCTAGGTGTGATCACATCTTGGAGATGTAGTCACATATTGACAAGCCGGGAGAGTTGGGTGTCAAAGTCTTGAGAAAGTTGGTGGCTCAACTACTTTCTAAGTCACATAGTGAGTTCTTTTGGGAATCCTATGAAACAGACTAAGACAAGACCCTTAATGATTTTATCTATTTGCTAAGATCAACTTCCTAAAACGCTATGGACATTGACAATGATGACATTGGATATCCAGTAAAGCTTTCTCTTCCCAATGGAAAGGGATCGGCCATAGTCAACTCGGTTGACCCAATGGTAAAGAGAGAGGCGAAGTCTGAGATAGTCCCATTATCAAGGGTCCATAGGTAACTATTTCCAAAGGAAGGGGCATTGGTTACGAAGCTGCCAAATTTACCTAAGGATGTTAAAGTCAATAAGTTTGGCTCTACTTCAGGTAAAGTCCATTGTCTAACTCTATTAAGTACATGCTGATTCTGATCGCGAAGATGGATTTCAATCGCATGGTTCGGTGATCAGAATTTTGGGCTATTACTTAAGAGTTATGATGTTTATATTGCTTAGGAATAGATAACAACAAGGTTTTCATATGGATTGTAAGGATAAGTTTTTCCGCAAAGTTTTAAAATAAAAGAAAAAGGTTTTGATTTTATTTATTTTAAGTATCCTTACAATGGCATTTGTGAAAAGTTGTTGCTTATAAGATTCCATTGATAGCAATATTGGAAAAATGGATTTGATTCTTTCGGTTGTGGTAGTGTCTAATATTACCAAATAAGGAAAGATTCTCATTACCCAAGGTTCAATTGGACCGAAACTTGGAATCATGCAAGTTGTATAGTATGATGAATGAGAACTTTCAGCTTGGAAAATTAAGACTAATTCCTTATGTGAATAAGGAAAGGACTAAGGGATCGAGTACACATTCTTGTGCACTGGTCAAGTCCACCACAAAAGATCAAGAAGACTATTCGTCATGATTTACTTAAGTTCAGTAAATATGGTTATATTTATAAGTTTAAGTATAAGTCTGTAGCATTGGAGAAGTTTCAATGTGAGACAGAACGAATAAGAAGAATCAAAGTATGGCAGAAAGATAAAAGTTTCTCAAATCTGAAAAGATGGGAGAGTACTTTAGTATCATGTTTATGATCATCTTAATGATTAAGATACCATATCATAATTGGTCCTCTAAAGTCATCTTAGTGCATTCTTATGACTAAGAAGAGGAGTCATGAATTGTTGAAATGGTTAAATCAAAAAGATGTCATACTTCGTTCCAAAACAATTCTTAGAGTCATACTCCAAGATTGTAACTTGAGTGACATATCTTAAAGAGGGTTTGTTAACACTAGTCAAATGTAAGAGTAAAAGGTTATCTACTCTTGTACATTTGAAATTGGTAAGTTGTGATGTTTTGGATAAAACAGAGACCAACTTAGGCCAATTGTGTAAAGTGTTAGTCTTGATAAAGAATCCGCACTATCTCTTGAATATTTGACAAGGGAGTCTTATATGTCAAGAGGACAGTGAGAGTCTTAAAGCTCTTGAAAGTTTCAAGACTTAATCAAGAATAAAACCTAAAGTCCTTCACTAGCACACGACTTGAGGTTTATAACCTATCGTGTTGAAATTTTTGTGCCTATTCAAGTTGGCTTTGCACAGGAGTTCTGAGAGTTCTCAATTGGTTGCACAACTACTTGGAAGCAATGGCAGGCACCTGAGCTGCCAAATGGCAAGAATTTAAGATTGCACAAGTTTAATCAATATGAGTTTGGATTTGTCACTAACCTTGTCTTGTGATTATGGTTTTGACAAATTCACATGGATAAGAACACATACACTATTAAATCTAAGTGTCATAAGGTTTCTCTCTGATTCATGAAAATGATGGTGAGGAAACACTTTCACTAAGTAGATATTAGCTAGATAGCAATTGTGATATTTGCATTCTCAAAGTCGTTAGTGGAGCGTGTGTGGTTTACCGGCACACTAACATGGACTTGTGAGAAGTGGCAAAGGTCTAAACAATTGAGACTATGATTACGGCATCCCTTTTCATAGTTCTAAAATTGTTTAGACACACATGTGAGCTATCTAAGAGAGGTGTATGATTTTGATAAAGTTTTATCAAAACAATCTAGTATCAGAAATCTGAACTTTGGTAAGAAAGTCAGCTGATTTCTGAGTACATGTCAAAGCTAGTGGGAGCATAAGTGTTATGCTAATAATCATCATGTTAGTGGGAGCATAATAATTATGACAAACGTTGCAAGTTAGCAATGTTAATTATAGAAAACAAAAGTTTCAATTCGTGAGGTTGCAGGGGTTGAAAAAGTTGTTTTGCTATAATTAAGGGAGAGGAAATTATACTTCATTTCAATTCTAAAAGCTTAGATTGAGATTTTAATCGTATTTAACCAAGGATATATATATGAATTCATGTTGGAATGGCTCAACATAAGGAAATTCTATATATGGTTCCATTATTTGCGTTCTAAAATTCGATTATGATTACGACATCCCTTTTCATAATCTGAATTTTGAGAACTTGGCAAATTGAAATGGAAATATTATAGCAAAAGACTGGTTTAGTCTTTATGTGAGACATCATGAATCGTGTCCCATATGCTTCGGATATAGGATCGATTACATGTGCTATATTCATCCTTTCTAAAATTTTCCAAATGCCTGGGGCATTATGAAGGGAAAAGGTCTAGAATTGGATATGACTAAAATGATTAAGCAATTGTCGAGGACAATCTAAGGTTTACCAAAGATTGGTTGCTCAAGGACAGTTGGAAGTATAATGTTAATTCTGGAAGGACCATATTGACATAATCTGTAAGGAGGCAACTCTTGTTCAGAAGTGATAGTCAAAATGGAATATGGAAATGTTTCAAAGTTAGAAATTATTCAATCTGTGTAAGATTAGGAAACTTAATGAAAGAAGGATGTTTCCAAGGAGCTGATCTCCTTTGGAATGCTCTGTAATGATTGTTGTCAAGTCTTTCTGACTTCGTGCATAATCATTAAGAGGATCAATGCATATAAGTTTAGAATCTAACAGATTTCAGTAAATGGCATGAATTTGGAATTCTTGCATTTGCAGTAAGGATTTGGGACTGTGAAAAGAGGATCATTGGAGTGATGTTCAATTGATCTATTTTACAAAGTAAAGATCATAGACAAACATAGTATGCATACTTGGTGTATAGCATGACTAGTGTTTAGAAAACATAGTGTACATGCTTGGAGCATGGGACAACTATTGTTTTAAATTCAAGTATAAAGTTGATAAAACCGAAACAATGAATAATGAGTAATCAGTATGGTGATAAATGAAAGTGTTTATTTATATTCATAGGGTTTGATACCATATTTGATTCATTTATTCTTGTGTTTCACTTTGCATGTTTTGACTTCCAGAATAACTAAGTCGCTCTTCCTGAATGATTAAGTTATTCAAACCATCCACAGTCGGTCATATGTTGGAAGTAGATATGAATCAAGACTGTCATGGGTTGGTTTGTAGAGGTCCAAGTTGGTGGACAAAGTGGTGCTACAACACTCATGAGTGCTCATAAGTTCTGAGTATTGGATTCAACCCGCGCTCATTTGAATCACTTCATGGATTTTATCACGAGTGATCATGAGACGATAATATCTTATATTCTTCAAACCTAGAGATATGAGTTGTTACTATGAGTTGGTTATACATTGATTGCACGAAAACGCGTTGGTAACTCGATGTTATAAAACGTGCCTTTGTGTATGATTCAACAAGTAGTAGAACAAGCCATATGAGTCGAAGTTTATCCATTCCTTTTACCTTCGGGATAAAAGCGATATCTGTGGGGCCCTCGATGATTTAAAGATGATACATGTGAGTGCTTGGCCAAGCCAGGACTGATTTGATTTGGTCAATCAGTCAGTCATCATGAATCGGAAATCGGGAAACAACAAATGGACAGAGAGAATGATTGATAATCCATGTCTCAGTCCATATGATATCTAGAATGGAGGAATATATGATCCCTTATCTAATGGACAAGTTATTGACAAAGGTCAGAGTTCATCGACAAGGTCAGAGTTCGACAGAAGCTTTTGAGAGCTATGATTGCTGATCCGTTCCTGAAGTCATACGCAATAATAGTTTTAGACTTATCCAAGTGGGAGACTGTTGGATTAATGTCTAAGTCCATAACTATAATTGGTAAGACTTGACCCGACCCAGCATGGTCCATTTAGGTTGCATGGCATCATGCATTTGGATAGACTATAATGAGAGAAATAACACTTAAGGTTGGTTAATATATTATAAGTTCTAATACATTAATAAGGTTATTTAATTAGTATTGATCAAGAATTAATTTGGAATTAATTAAGTGATCAAAAGGAGACTAATTAAATATATGGGTTGATTGTGTAAATCATTCATTCTTATATATGTGGGCTTGTGATCCAAGGTTCCTTATGTTGGACTAAGTCCATGGGGTGACCCATGGATACTCCATGGAGGTTAAAATCCATGGAGCATAAGGAATGGGTAAAGTTATGAGTTACATGGTGTAACCCTAATAGCCACCATATAAAAGAATCTCATGGCTCAAGAAATCGTGCACTAATGTGTGAGTGTGAGGGCTAGACGATTTAAAGGAGTGTTCAAGTTTCTCTCAAGTTATTCCAAGTGTATTTGGTGTTGTGTGAACCATTTGAGGTGTCACACTTGGGGCACTAGGCACTCAAGCTTCATGAAGACATTCTACATCAAAGAGGTATGTATTCTATCTTGTTATATTTATTATTTTGTATGCTAGATTAGGATAATACCTTGGATGTTCATAATTGTATGTATAATAGAGAAAATATAGATCCAAGGTATTTAGGGTTGCATGTACACTTAGGAGTGTTAGAATGCTCATAACCCAACATCAACTTCAGATCTAACCCCCATACCAAGATCCCTTCATGAATAGCTAAAGAAAGCCCTAATCTTCTCATATGAAAGGTTCTAGAAGAAAAGAAGTCAAGGTAACAGCTTGTTACCTCCAAAACGCGCCCAAGCTGAAGTAGACTCTGGATCCATACGAAATCCTTGATGCTAGCCTCTTGATCTACAAGTTTCCTTCACAAAATCACTTCCCAAAGCTCCAAAACACTCTCCAAGCTCACACTTAGGGAAATTAGGGTTTCTGGCTCTCAAGGGGTGATAGAGGACAGTGGGAGGCGCTAATGGTCCAATATATATAGTGTAAAAACCCTGAAATTTAGGGTTTCCTCTGCTAGCTCCTACTCGTCGAGTCCCCATGCCGACTCGCCGAGTCGCTCATTAAATGACGTGTCCTGACCCGCTGCTACTCGACGAGTCACGGCGTCAACTCGTCGAGTAGACCTTAAAACATGAATCTAATGGAGTAATAAAGATACTTGTCAATTGGGATGTTACAATTCTCCCCCACTTAACTTAGACGTCGTCCTCGAAGTCTGCTGTAGTGAATAACTCCGGGTAATGCTCCCGCATCTCAGCCTCCGACTCCCATGTCCACTCGGATCCCCTCCGATGCTCCCATTGTATCTTCACCAACGGAACCTCCTTGTTGCGCAGGACTTTCACTTTCCTTTCCAAAATGGCCATCGACCTCTCAATATAATTCAGACGCTCATCAACCTGAATGTCATCCAGTGACACCATTGCCTCCGGGTCCATGATGCCCTTTCGTAATTACGAAACGTGAAAGGTGTTGTGAATCCGACTGAGCTCATCCGGTAATTCCAGCCTGTACGCCACTTTACCAATCCTGGCGATGACCCTGAACGACCCAATGTAGCGGGGACCCAACTTTCCCCTTTTTCTGAAGCGAATCACGCCCTTCCAGGGTGAGACCTTCAAGAGCACCATGTCATCAACCCGAAACTCCAAATCTGATCGATGTCTATCAGCGTAACTCTTTTGTCGACTCTGGGCGGTCTGAAGCTGCTGCCTGATCTGCTGGATCTTTTCGGTAGTCTGCAAAACTACCTCCGTCCGACCCATCACTCTGTGTCCAACCTCACCCCAACAGATCGGGGTTCTACATTTCCGACCATACAACAGCTCAAAAGGCGGGGGCGCCAATACTGGAATGATAACTGTTGTTGTAAGCGAACTCTGTAAGAGGTAGATGGGAATCCCAACTCCCTCCGAAGTCAATAGCACACGCCCTCAACATATCCTCGAGGGTCTGAATGGTCCGCTCGCTCTGCCCGTCGGTCTGTGGATGAAACGCTATACCAAAGTGCAGCCGCGTACCCAGTTCCTCATGGAACTTCTGCCAGAAACGGGAGGTAAACCTGACATCCCGGTCGGAAACGATGGAGACCGGAACCCCATGGCGAGAGACAATCTCGCGGACGTATATGTCGGCCAATTTCTCAGCCGACGAACTCTCCCTAATTGCCAAGAAATGGGCACTCTTGGTCAATCGATCCACGATGACCCATATAGCGTCGAACCCCTTCGCCGTCCTCGGCAGCTTCGTAATGAAGTCCATCGTGATCTGCTCCCATTTCCACATGGGAATTTCTAGAGGCTGTAGCTTACCATGCGGCCTCTGATGTTCGGCCTTGACCATTCTACAGGTCAAGCACCTCTCGACATACCAAGCGATCTCTCTCTTCATACATGGCCACCAGTAACTCAAACTCAGATCGCGGTACATCTTGGTGGCCCCCGGGTGTATGGAAAAATGAGACTTATGAGCCTCCTCCATCACTGTCTGCCTGACCCCACCAGACATCGGAACCCAAACCCGACCTTATCGGGTTAATAATCCACGGCTATCCTGAACAAACCGGGCGCTCTCGCCCTTGACCCTTTCCAACTTCCAGTTCTCTGGCCGCATGCCCTCCACCTGGGCATCTCTAATCAAACTCACAAGTGGGGAATCCACCGCTATCCTCATGCACCTTGCTGGGGTAGAATACCCAGCTGACTTGCGGCTCAAAGCGTCCGCAACCACATTCGCCTTACCGGGGTGGTAAAGGATCTCACAGTCGTAGTCCTTGACAACATCCAGCCACTTGCGCTGCCTCATATTCAGGTTTAGCTGATCCATGATGTGCCTCAAACTCTTGTGATCCGTGTATATGGTACAAAAGACCCCATATAGGTAATGCCTCCAAATCTTGAGAGCGAATACCACCGCTCCCAACTCCAGATCGTGCGTAGGGTATCTCGTCTCATGCGGCTTCAGTTGCTGCGATGCATAGGCTATCACTCATCCTCTCTGCATGAGGACTGCCCCCAAACCTGTGATGGATGCATCACATAATACTACAAAATCCTCAACTCCCTCGGGGAGTGTTAACACTGGCGCCTCGCATAAACACTGTCGGAGGGTCTCAAACGCCCTCTGCTGCTCAGGGCCCCACCGGAAGTCCAGCCCCTTCCTCGTTAGACGAGTGAGGGGTACTGCAACCTTGGAGAAATCTCGAATGAATCTCCGGTAGTACCCTGCTAATCCCAAGAAGCTTCTGATATAGGGAGATTTCGGAATCTCCCACTGCATAACCGCCTCAACTTTGGCCGGATCGACCAAAATCCCCTCTTGGTTAATGAGGTGCCCAAGGAACTGGACCTCTCGCAACCAAAACTCACACTTCGAGAACTTGGCATAAAGCCGTTCTCGCCTCAAAACTCCCAACAGTTCCCTGAGGTGCTCCTCGTGATGCTCTCGGGTCTTGGAATACACCAAGATATCATCTATGAACACAATGACCGAGCGATCGAGCATCGGTCTGCAGACCCGATTCATCAGATCCATGAACACTGCCGGAGCGTTGGTGAGCGCAAACGGCATCACCACGAACTCGTAATGACCATAACGAGTCCGAAACACGGTCTTCTCCACGTCTTCCTCTCTCACCCTGACCTGGTGATATCCGGATCTCAAATCGATCTTGGAAAACCAAGATGCACCCTGCAACTGATCGAAAAGATCATCTATCCTCGGGAGGGGATAACGGTTTTTCACTGTTAACTTAGGGTTCGAACTACTACTCGCTGCCCCTCACAATCGATCATGATGCCAAATCGACTGAGCCAATCCATCCCCACGATCACACATACTCCCCCATGGGAATAGGAATCAAATCTATCGGGAAGGATACCCCAAAAATCTCCAACTCACTTCCCCGGTAGACCGAAGAAGCAGAAACCCCGTGTTCGTTGGCGATAGAAACTCGCAACGGACACTCAAGCTCATCTACTGGCACACTGAACCCTCTACTGAAAGTCTGAGATACAAACGACCAACTCGCCCCCGAGTCGAATAAAACCAATGCAGGAAAAGAGTTTACTAAAAACGTACCAGCAACCACATCTGGTGCTGCCCTGGCCTCCTCGGTCGTGAGCTGGAAAGCACGCCCCTGAGCCTTCGGAGGCTCCGCCTTGACTGGCCTCACATCCGCAATCCTCAAAGTAGCTGGTGTGGGAACCTGCACCGGCTTGGCGACGAGCTGCGGACAGTTGGTCTTCACATGACCAACCTGGTGACAGTGATAACATATCCTCATATCTGCCGGCAGAGCGGACTGGCGACAGTCCCTGACATAGTGCCCTTCCTTGCCACATTTGTGGCACCCACCACCTGCTCGACAAACTCCAGAATGACCCCTGCCACACTTTCCACAGGTGCGGCTATGCTGACCTCCGGTCCTAGTATGAGCGGTCTTAGACCGCTTAGGTGCCGGCTGAGACTGTGTCGGAACCTGACGCTGCTCCTTCAACTGCAGCTCTATCTCCAACTCACGCTGCCTCGCGGCTTCCTGAAGATCCAGAAGAGTATCACAACGTTGCGTAGCAACAAACTGACGGATATCGGTCTTGAGCATGCTCAGATAACGGGTCATCTGAGACTGCTCGGAAGCAAACTCCGGGCAAAACATAGCCCTCTCCGTGAACATGCGGGCAAAACATAGCCGCTCCCGCTCCACGCGTGGAACGTAGCGGGTGCGGAGCATATCCATGAACTGCTCCCAAGTAATAGCAGCTCTCTGATCGTCGGTGTACGACCCGGTCGTCAGTCTCCACCAGTCCTTGGCCCCAAGCCTCAGCAGGTTCATGACACACCTGACCTTCTGGTCAGTAGGACACGAGCACGTGAAGAAACAACCCTCCACGTCAGATAACCACCTCATAACCTTGATCGCATCCCGTGTACCATCAAACATCGGGGGCTTCGTGTTATCGAAGTCCCGGTACTGGAAAGCCCGACTGGATCCTCCTCCACCCCCTGTCGCTGTTACAGCCGACGTGGCTGCAGCGGCAGCCGTCTCTGCTAAGGCTGCATAACACTCATCAAAGTACTCGACCATAGCGGTCTTGATCGACCCAAACATCTCTGGTAGTTGCGCTCGAAACGCAGCAGCAATCTCATCATGCAGGATCTCCCGAATCCTGGCATCCAACTCCTCTGTCCCTATCTGCACCACGGGCTCAGGTGCTATAGGCGCATCTGGGCCTCCGCCCCCTGATCCTGATCCTGATCCGGATCCAGTTGTAAAGCGTCTCGTCATCACCATACTGAAAATATACCCAGGACGTCAGATAAACAACATAATATAGGGAGACCAATTCCCACAAACACTAGGGATTGTGACTTCCTTGCTACGCGTATGGGTCCTGTGCTTTCACTAGTACGGGCCCATACTACCTTCCACACCTACCCATATTTGTCTCAAGTATCACCACAACGCCCTAACAATAGACATCAACATAGCAAGCGCTCAACCCTCACTCCTAGAGGAATGTGAAACTATCTCACAACTAGCCTTTCGGCTTCTCACGACCCATCCATCCATGAAACTTCCATCAACCATGCAGCATTAGTGTATGCTAGCCACACATAACGCTGGACCTGATAGACTTTCGAATGTCTAATCCTACCCTAAGGTCGAATCAAACATTCTCATGCTATAAGATCTTGATTATGCACAGCCGTGATGCATACACTAAACAACTACAGTAATGATGTTCCTCCATCCCTTATTTTGAAAACCACTTTAGAATTTATTCTAAAAATTTCCTTAATTTGAGACTGGATTCACACGAGTGTTCCTCCAATTCACTCAAACCAAGGCTCTGATACCAACTTGTAACATCCAAAAATTTTAAGCCAAATTTAAACTTTTTCAACCACGAAACCAAATAGTATTTTACAAAATGTTTTCAAAATATTATTCATCAGAGTGTCCCAGAAATAAAATCATACAGATGAGGAGCGGTACGGTCAAGCCTTCGCCTTGCCATGATCTCCGGAAGTACCTAAAACAATAAACTGAAACTGTAATCCCGAGGGCTTAGTGAGCTACCCCCAAAATACCAATACCACACCGATAATACCATATCAATAACAGATAATCAACACCATGCATACTGGGCCTTCCGCCTGATTGGACCGCCCTGCAGGGCCTACAGTCTATCTGGGTCTATCCCGAGCCTTCGGTATGACTGGACCGCCATACGGGCCTACAGTCTATCCGGCCCGCTAGTAGGGTATGTTGGCCTTCAGCACAAAGTAGGACCGCCTCAACCCAAACATCAAGCAAATAACCATGTGCAAATAACTAACATATACTAGGATATACAGATATCAGATATAATTATCTCACAGATCATCGATCATAACAATCTCTCATAATCAGAGCACCGACCTAACCAGGTCAATAACATACCAATCCTAACGGATCATAAGAGCATAACAACATACTGTCTATCCTGATACTGAACTAACAGGTCATAACCACATGTAGCATACTGTAACCAAGATAACAACTAAAAGGGCCGACCTTGGTGCCTTAGACCCTATTGATATAGTGAGGATAACTCACCTTGCTAGTAGCTCGGAATGATACTGCCCACACCTCCAGATATAGCTCCAACCACCTCGCCTGTACCCATAAGTGGTCCACTCAATAATCACTCAAATTACCAAAACGCCCTTGGGAGGTACAAGACATCCCACAGTCAAGTCAAGTCATTGGTCAATGGTCAACAGTCCATGTTGACCTATTTGCTGAATATAACTTTCTCTGCTTCGAGTCCCTCCTGATTCCAGAATTTCTCGACTCGACTCGTCGAGTCTCTAGCAGACTCGCCGAGTCTCTAGCAGACTCGCCGAGTCGATATGCGACCCAGCTTGGAGGTCCAAACTACCTCGCCGGGTCATCTCCCAGACCTTGCCGAGTCCATGCGGGACCAATTTGGACAAAACCCTACCCGACTCGCCGAGTCGTCTCCCAGACTCGCCGAGTCCATACACATACTCTCATGATCAAACGATTCTGAACTACCCCTTTGTTCCAATCAGTAGATCTAGGTCCCTAGAGTGCATTAGCAACGTAAAGTTGCTACCTTTACGTATTTGCATGGCCCAAATTCCACATCTAAGCTTGAAATGGGACTTTACTCACAAACAAGGGTTCCTTCATGACCCTATTAGGAACTTTATGAACTTAGGGCTCAAAAGAGGTTCAGATCTGAAGTTTCAACTTCAGATCTAACCCCCATACCAAGATCCCTTAATGAATAGCTAAAGAAAGCTCTAATCTTCTCATATGAAAGGTTCTAGAAGAAAAGAAGTCTAAGGTAACAGCTTGTTACCTCCAAAACGCGCCCAAGCTGAAGTAGACTCTCGATCCACACGAAATCCTTGATGCTAGCCTCTTGATCTACAAGTTTCCTTCACAAAATCACTTCCCAAAGCTCCAAAACACTCTCCAAGCTCACACTCACGAAAATTAGGGTTTCTGGCTCTCAAGGGGTGATAGAGGACAGTGGGAGGCGCTAATGGTCCAATATATATAGTGCAAAAACCCTGAAATTTAGGGTTTCCTCTGCTAGCTCCTACTCGTCGAGTCCCCATGCCGACTCGCCGAGTCGCTCATTAAATGACGTGTCCTGACCCGCTGCTACTCGACGATTCACAGCGTCAACTCGTCGAGTAGACCTTAAAACATGAATCTAATGGAGTAATAAAGATACCTGTCAGTTCGGATGTTACAACAAGGATATCTTCTAAGGTTTTAAATTTAAATTTCCAAAATTAAACTTTTAATTTCAAATTTAAATTATGAAACCAAAAAGGTGTATTTTAAAACTTTTCAAAATACTGGGTTAAATTTTAAATAGGAAAATAATCTTATCATTATCCAAATTTAACCAAATCCTTTAATTATGGTAAGGATATCTAATTACCTTTCATAAAATTCAGTTTTAGGCATTAAAAACGAATTAAAGCAATTATCCTAATCAAACGAAGATATCAAAATCGAAAAATCACGGATCTGGCAAGTCAACTCGTCGAGTTCCTGGAACAGGTAGCAATTTCAATTTGCTTCTTCTTTGGACAGTTCACTATTGCATCAAATTCAATTAAAAAACATCCTCGGCCCTGATACCACTGTTGGGTTTTGAGCATATCTACAATCCTATGTGATCATGCAACCCTAATTACTTTGGATCTAAGTTTTTCACTAATTGAACATGCAAATTGAATACCAAAGCAATAAACCTAGGAACTATCATACAAATCGAAATTCATGTATAAATTAGGGTTAGAAGATTACCTTACTTGTTATGTAGTAATAACAAGAACAACCTTGAAGACCCTTGACTCTTGAAAGCTTAGTGCCTTAAATGTTGCACCTCTAGTAGCTCACAAACACTCTATGCAAGAGGATGAGAGGAGAGACACAAAAAAATCGGATAGGGTTAGAAACCATATGCTTAGGCCGAAATTCTAAGGGTTTGGGAGGGTTTATATAGGGCTAGGTTGCTTAATCTTAAAGCCGGACTTGAATAAGGAAACCCTAGTTCCCATCCAAAGCCCTAAACAACCCATGGACCTCTTCTTAGGAAGCCCTTGGACGAAATCTTATAGGGCCACCCTATAAATTTCGTCCACTCCTTTCCAAGGAGTCCTTAAGCCCAATTTCACAACTATCAATGATTTGCAAAACAACCCCTCCATTATTAATCAGTTTCTTTAATCCCAAAATTAATATCAAATTAATTTTTGATTAATTACCAATTAATAATATGATTCCCAAATAATATATTAATCTTGTAAGATATTAATAAAATCATTTTGAGTACCAATTTATTATTTCAAATAATAAATTTTACTCTCTCTCCACTAGTTATCCTGTCAAGTTGCATGAGTGAAGACAACCCAAAAGGACCATGCTACTATCAAATCAAGTACATACCAATTATAGTTATGGGCTTAGACACCTAATCCACCAAAACTCTGCTTTGAAATAATGCTTTTGAAACAATGACTCTTTTTGTAAACAATATTGATTCATGGTTGGTTTAAAAAATTTAAATTTATTGTGATTTTTGGAGTGTTACAAGTTGGTATCATAGCCTTGGTTTGAGCGAATTGGAGGAACATCCGTGTGAATCCAGGCTCAAACGAAGGAACTGCAAAGGTTTTAAAATGATTTTCAAAAGTAACCAAGGAAGGGTGTGAAGTGTACGATCAACCGGAGCCAGTAAGTATACCCCAAGTTACCACATTGTTATTTGTTATGATATGAACTGCATGATAGTGATAGGCTAGGGATCTTCAGGAATTCCATGATAGAATTGCCTGATGTATGATGCCTGATAGCCTAGGAGGACTTCTTATATGCTAGATGAAATTGACATCATTATTATGGTCGCTTAGTGTGTGCATCATCGTTGTACATAACAAAGATTCTATAGCCTGGGAATATTTGATTTAGCTTTATTTCCTGTCCTTGTTTGATTAAGGGCTTAGGGTAGAGTCAAGTATTCGACTGTCTATGGGATCCAACATTATGTATGTAACATCCCAATTTTTCAAGCCAAAAATTTCGTTTTTGATATACTAACTTAGAAAACATTTTTAAGAAAACAACATCGAGTCACATCATTTCATAAATCCATAACCTCATGTCTCAAAATCATGTCATCAAAATAGTAACAAAATCAGAGTACAATCCCAAGAATCTCATAGTGCGGAAATCCTGTGTGTGTGTGATGTGTCGCTACTGCGTCGGCTCCTTCCCCTTCGCTGAAGAGGTACCTGAAACAAACTGAAAACTGTAAGCACAAAGCTTAGTGAGTTCCCCCATCATACCACATACCATACAATCACATAACATACATACTGCCGACATATCTGGGTGCCCGACCTACCCCTTCGGTCCTCTCGACCGGTGACCTTGCCTAGCATATCTGGGTGCTGGCCTACCCCTTCGGTCCTCTCGACCGGTCTCGGGGGAGTATTTCACCCCCTGCTACTATCACATAACATCATATCACATAATCATAATCTATCTAGCATAGCTGGGTACTAAGCTACCCCTTCGGCCCTATCGGCCGGTAACTTGGGGACTATCTCCCCCTACTGCTACGATCACATAATATCATAACATGCTAACACATAAACATATCAAGTAGCAGTAAACACAGACAATTATCACAAAGACCATTGTCTAACATACACTCCTACTGGTGGGCCGGCATTGTGGCCATAGACCCACCGCTACCGGAAGGTAACTCACCTCGATGTCTGCACAATCCTCGGTACTGAAATCCTCTCGTCTCAACCCCTCAATCCCTACACAACAAACCTCCTTGATTACTAATTCGTACCCCAATCTTCCTTTACAAGGGTCAACTCAAGTCCGGGTCAAATTCAAAGTCAAAGTCAACTTTGGTCAAAGTCAACCTCCAGTTGACTTGACTCGCTGAGTTGGTCTTCCAACTCGTCGAGTCCCTATTCTTTCAAAATGATACAACCCCGACTCTACTCGTCAAGTCTAGCAAGAACTTGACGAGTTCTCCTTCAACCATAATATCGGGACCATCTTCAACCGACTCGTCGAGTTCATCCTTGAACTCGTCGAGTTCATCTTCATCATATGAATGTGTCCAGTATATGACTCGCCGAGTTATATGAACAACTCGTCGAGTCCGTCTTCATGGGTTGGGAGATTGCCTTGGACTCGCCGAGTTTGTTCATACACTCACCGAGTCCCATGATTTCCAGGTCCATAATCACGTCCATCTTGTTGAGTCCCCTTCTAGACTCGACCAGATTCCTCAGAAACAGAAAAGGTTGGGGAACCAATACCCGACTCGCCGAGTCCCATGAACGACTCGTCGAGTCCCCCAAAGTCCATTTCCATAAACTCGATTTCTGTTAAGCTCATCTCATCCAAAGGGTAGATCTGACCCCCTAGGGTCGATATAATACGTAAATTCACGAACTTTACGTCCATGCATGGGTCTTTAAGCTCAAAAGACCCAAAAATGAGGTCTACAAGATGCATGGGGATCTCATGGGCATAAAGTTGGCACCTTTATGCCATGAGAACCCTCCAAGGTTCAAGATCTGAAGCCCTTACTCTACATTACACCCTAAAACCCGAAAATGGCTTAGAAATGTCCCAAAGATGTCAAGTTCCAAGCCCTAAAGAGGATTAAACACATGGAAAGTCAAGATTGAAGCTTTTTACCTTAAATGAGCTGGAAATGGAACGCAATCTCTGGGTCTTCTAGTTTCAACTTGAACTCCCAAGCTCCTTTCTTCTTCTCAAGCTCCACAACCACCAAAAATGCACAAAAATGGCTTAAGAGAACTCAAACAAGGCTATGGTTTCAGTTTAAGGTCTTCTGGAAGTGTGAGGGCCGATGGAGACTGATATGGGAGAAGATAAGTTGTTTAAATAGGGTGCAAACCCTCAAATTTAGCGTTTCATTCAGACAGCTCCTACTCGCCGAGTCGGTCTCCCGACTCGTCGAGTAGGTCACTTAACCCCCCTCCCCCCCCCCCGATCCAAAGTCGAACCTACTCGACGAGTTGGGCCTCCAACTCGCCGAGTCCCAGTGTAAAATATGAAGTTTTGCTTGAATTTAAATATGTACCTGAAATTGAGTGTTACAACTCTCCTCCACTTATTTTAGACTTCGTCCTCGAAGTTTGCTGCCGAGTCCTGAAAAAGCTCGGGGTAGTGCTCCCTCATATCTTCCTCCAGCCCCCATGTCCATTCCGACCCCTTGCGGTGTTGCCATTGCACCTTCACCAGTTTCACCCTCTTGTTCCTCAGATCCTTCGACTTCCTGTCGAGGATCGCCACTGGCCGCTCGATGTAGTTCAGACTTTCATCCACCTGAATATCCTCTAAGGGCACCACTGCCGAGTGGTCCACCAGGCACTTCCGTAACTGGGAGACGTGAAACGTACTGTGAATCTGACTGAGTTCGGCTGGCAGGTCCAGTCTATATGCCACCTTGCCCACCCGGGCGACAACCCTGAAAGGTCCAATATACCTGGGGCCCAACTTCCCCCGCTTCCTGAATCGGATGACGCCTTTCCAAGGCGACACCTTCAGGAGGACCATATCCCCGACCTGGAATTTCAGGTCCGAGCGGTGCTTGTCGGCATAACTTTTCTGCCGACTCTGAGCAGTCTGAAGCCTGCTCCTAACCTGATGAATCCTCTCTGTCGTCTTGAGCACCACTTCGGTGCTCCTCATGACCCTCTGTCTGACTTCACCCCAACATATCGGGGTCCTGCACTTCCTCCCGTACAACATCTCAAAGGGAGGACGATCGATACTCGCGTGATAGTTGTTGTTGTAGGAGAACTCAGATAATGGAAGATAGGTATCCCACCTACCACCGAAGTCTAGAACACATGCCCGCAGCATATCCTCCAAAGTTTGGATGGTCCTCTCGCTATGACCATCCGTCTGCGGGTGAAAAAGTGGTGCTAAAGTGCAGACGAGTACCCAACTCGTCATGGAATTTCTTCCAAAATCTGGAAGTGAACCGTACATCTCTGTCTGAAATCACGGAGACCGGCACTCCGTGTCGAGCTACTACCTCTCGGATGTAGATATCGGCCAGCTTCTCGGCCAAGATGCTCTCCTGGATCGGTATGAAGTGGGCACTCTTGGTCAACCGATCCACGATGACCCAAATCGAATCCACTCCCCGTGCGGTCCTGGGAAGCTTTGTGATGAAATCCATAGTAATATCTTCCCATTTCCACATAGGGATATCCAACGGTTGCGTCTTGCCGTGAGGCCTCTGGTGATCGGCCTTGACCTTCCTACAGGTCAGGTATCTCTCGACGTACCAGGCTACATCCCGCTTCATGCAGGGCCACCAATAATCAGGACGAAGATCTCTGTGCATCTTCGTCGCCCCGGGATGAATGGAAAATCGGGATTTGTGCGCCTCCTCCATCAGAACCTGGCGCACACCCCCGTGGTATGGAACCCACGCCCTGCGGTGTAGTGTCAATAACCCTCAGTTGTCGTAGTCAAAGGAGGAAACCTGACCCACAATACGCTCACTCTTCCGATATTCCTCCTTCATAGCCTCCTGTTGGGCCTCTCGGATCTGCTCCAATAGTGAAGTCACCACTGTCATCCGCATACAGATGTCTCTGATCGGCGCTGCCATGCGGCTAAGCGCATCGGCCACAACATTGGCCTTCCCCGGGTGGTAAAGGATCTCAAAATCATAATCCTTCACCACGTCTAACCACCGACGCTGCCTCATGTTCAGATTCGGCTGATCCATGAGGTACCTAAAACTCTTGTGGTCCATGTAAATGGTACATCGGACCCCATAGATTCACACCCCCGAACCAGACGGCGGAAACGTCTGGAGGTTCGTGTGACTAACAATTGAATAATCATCACAATGAATATACATGAAACATAACACATTCATCACCAACATTACATATTACAACCAACATTGTTCACATCAAGTACATTGTTAAAATACATAAGTTCAAATTGTTAAAAGTACGATAAGTGCTATTACATAAAATGAAACCATACACACTTGCATATCTTCCGGCTTAACGATTACCTGAGAATATAAGTTATTTTGAAAACGATCAACATATATAATGTCGGTGAGTTCATAAGTATGTTTGAGTAAAAAGTTTTGTAATCTTTCATAAAAACCCAGAAAATCCGATATCTTCTGTAAAATGTTTGAAAATGATGTGGAAATCAAGTATAATGCATGTGTGAATTTCATAGTTAAAACTTGTATGAGTGTAGTTTAGATTCATTGTATTTTGAATAAATGATAAGTGTGTATGAATAATTTCCCCAGAAAATCCGATATTTTCTGTTTTATAACAACGTCTATATTCTTGTATCGCTAGTTAAGTCGTTTTGCATTGACACAATTAAAGAGTTTATCTTCAAAAGGTTAAACTTTTGGTATTGAATCCCTTTATGAGCCGTTATAACCATGCATGATAATGACTAGGTCGCCCGTCTTGGTATTTTTCCAAATGCCGGTCTTGCTAAGGATGTTATCGCCCTAGACTGGCCTAGTCTAGCTGTAGCGAACAGCTAAGGCGTGGGGGGTCACCCCGTATAGATCTATACACAAACTCCCGCTTTCCTACCAGGAAACTCTGATTATAACTACATGCTACGATTGTACACTCAGTGGTGCCAACCGACAAGTCGCACTAGATTCTCAACCCCTTTTTGTTCTATGTTTAATGTTTACGTATATGTGGTATGTTTTTGTATTCGAAAGGTACATATATAAGTATACGACATTTAATGATTTCGCAAAGGTATAGTTACGGCCTATTAACATGTGAAATTTCCATTCCAAGCCCTATTAGCATGTAGTTAGACCACAAAGGCCCAATAACATGTAATAGGGTAATTTAGGCCCAATAGGCATGTAAATGGGCCACAAAAGCCCAATAACATGTAATCCAATACTTAGGCCCAAATTAACATGTAAATGGGTCGCAAGACCCAATAAACACATCATGGAAAACATTGGGCTCAATATACACTTAATTGGGCCCTTAGGACCAATGGCCAAGTAACGGGTATATTAGGCCCAATAAATAGTTATTGCTGTATTTCGTTCATTTTGTTTTATTCCGTTGTTTGTTTTGACTTGAAGTTCAATAGATTGGTGATAAAAATCCTATTTTTGTAAAAACGACGTTTTTGGCCAATAATCCTCAAAATTTTAAATTAGGCCCAAAGTTTTGTAAAAATGACACTTTGGTCCATAATTTATAAAAGTTTGCAATTTTGTCCCAAATGTCTATAAATTTACGGTTTTAACCCAAAATGTTATATTTTCACATTTAGAACTCTATTTTGCAGAAAAATACATTTTCAGCCCTTGTTTGTAAAAGTTTACACTTTCGGCCCGATTTTTGGAAAACTTTACATTTTTGGTCCAATTTGAAAATAAATGACATTTTCACCTCTAAATTTGGTTTATTTACATTTATGACTCAATCTTTGGCCAAATAACATTTTTAACCCCAAAACTCATTTTTTTCGCAAATTGGGCCCAAACCGTGAGGCCCAAAAGTTTTGGCCCATTAAGCTAAAATTTGCATTTATGGCCCTTTTAAAAGTATGTTTAGCATAAAAATACCTTTTTATACATGTAGGACCTGTTTGGCCCCTTTAAAAACATAATTTTCACTTTTTACCCTTATCTTTTGGTTTCTTGACAATTTTGACCTTTAACAAGGTTTTTGTTGAATTCTTTTGCATCTTAAACATGTATTCACTTTTGGTTTGATAATGTAATGTAGATCATGTCATGGTTCATAGATCTTTGTTAAATAATACTTAAAATTTCGAGATTTGCTAAGATCTAACCCATTATTACCAAACAAACTAAGGATTCACACAAAACATGCATATAACACATAGATCTACACATTTTACTTGCATTCTCCCCCAAAAATCTTATGAAAACCGAAAACAAGGGGGTATGAACTCACCTTTTGCTTGATGTTTCAGTTTTTGAAGAAGAAGTGGAAAAGATGAAGTGATTTTCGGCCCTAGCAACTCCCTTGAGTAGATATCGAACTTAAGAAGATTTCTAGGAGTATGATCACCAAAAACTTTGTTTAAAAGGATGATCTATCATAAAGATGGAGTTATAAAACTTGAATGTGTAAAGGCTTACCAAGAATGATGATTATCTTGTGAAAATCCTCTTAAAACCTAAGCAAAATCTTGAGAATTTTGGAGGAAGAAGATGGATGATCCTTGAGAGAAATGGAGAGAATTTGGTGTAATGTGTGTGTGTGTTTGTTGTCTTCGGCCGAGAATAGAAGATGAGAGGGGAGAGAGAGGGGTGAGATGACTAGCTTGGTTGCATGGTGGTTTAAAGCCTAGATGCATGTTGGATTTTGTGGAGGTGGCACCTTCAAAGTCAACCCCTTTAATTCTCCTCTTTTTCCTCTTTTTTTTTGTTCATACATGGGCCGAGATTTTGGGCCAAGAAGAAAGAGTGGAGTAGATTGGGCCCATTAACTTTAGCTAGGATATTTGGATCCTAAACATAAAAATTTTCGGCCCATTGGGCTCTTGGAAGCATTCACGGCCCAATTAGAATAAAAGAATGGGCTTATGGCTCACTAATGGTTAATTGGATTAGTTATGGCCCAATAAGGCCCATTAGGGTTAGAATGAATCATTCTAGGCCCAAATGGTCCAAAATGTTTTAGATTTATAAATTGGGTCCAATTAGGATCCAATTAGGGCTTCTAAGCCCAATAAAGTTGAATTGGGTGCTTATTGGTCCATTAGGCCCAATAAGGAAATCCTAGTCTAATATGGACTCAAACCATGGTTCTCAGGGCTTCAGAATCTTTGAGGAACATAATTGATGAATCTAAATGAGCATTGAGTGAGATTTACTAAGAGTATAAGATTTACAATAGTTGAATGGTTACATAGGAATAGAATTTCCTAGCTAAAACGCTAGTTGTGACAATAGAGGTAGTATCGCCAAATCTTGAGGGCGAAAATGACCACCCCCAACTCCAAATCATGCGTCGGGTAGTTAGCCTCGTGAGGCTTCAGCTGCCTCGAGGCTTAGGCGATGACATGCCCTTTCTGCATCAACACTGCGCCTAAACCCGAAATGGACGCATCACAGTATACTACAAAATTCTCCACGCCCTCTGGTAGGGCGAGGATCGGCGCCTCGCATAGTCTCTGTCTCAGTGTCTCGAATGCTGCCTGCTGCTCAGGCCCCCAGCGAAAGACAACGACCTTCTTTGTCAGCCGGGTCAAGGGTACGACTATCTTGGAGAAGTCCTGAATGAACCTCCGGTAATAACCTGCTAACCCTAGGAAATTCCGAATCTCAGATGGAGACTTCAGAACCTCCCATCTCATCACGGCCTCCACTTTGGCCGGGTCGACCAGAATACCGTTCTGGTTGACAAGGTGTCCAAGAAACTGCACCTCAAGCAACCAGAACTCACACTTGGAGAACTTGGCGTACAAGCTCTCCCTCCTTAGAGTATCCAAAATCTCTCGCAGATGCTCTTCATGCTGCTCTTGCGTCTTGTAGTAGACCAAGATATCATTAATGAAAACAATCACAGACCGATCCAACATCGGTCCGCACACGCGGTTCATGAGGTCCATGAATGCGGCAGGAGCATTGGTGAGCCCGAAGGGCATCACCACGAACTCGTAGTGGACATAGCGAGTCCGGAAAGCAGTCTTCTGTATATCCTGCTCCCTGACCCTCATCTGATGGTAGCCTGACCGCAAGTCTATCTTGGAAAACCAAGATGCTCCCTGAAGCTGGTCGAACAAGTCATCTATCCTCAGGAGTGGGTAACGGTTCTTCACCGTTACCTTGTTCAGCTCCCAGTAATCTATGCACATGCGATGCGACCCGTCCTTCTTCCTGACAAACAGTATCGGGGCTCCCTAAGGCGAACTACTCGGCCTGATAAATCTCTTGTCTAGCAGCTCCTGCAGCTGCGTAGACAACTCCTGCATCTCGGGAGGAGCCAACCGATATGGTGCCTTGGCTATCGGAGCCGCACCAGGGACTAGGTGGATCCTGAACTCCACCTGTCGCTCCAGAGGTATCCCCGGAAGCTCCTTGGGGAAAACATCTGCGTAATCTCGCACCACTGGAACCTCGCTCACCGTCGCCTTACCCGCCTCTCGGGTATCCATAACATAGGCGACATACCCAGTGCAACCCTGCTGTAGGTAGCGCCTAGCCCTCGCTACTGAACATAAGGCTGGTCCGTGCTGTGGCCTCTTGCCCTGAATCACCAGCTCTCTTCCACTCGGGGTCCTGATCCGAACCAACTGCTGCACGCAGTCGATCACTGCCCCGTTGGGGCTCAACCAATCCATGCCTATAATCACCTTGTTCCCACGCAACAGAATGGGAACCAAGTCTACCATGTAGCGCTCCTCGAATAGCCTCATAACACAATCCTTGAAAACCGCTGACGCTCGCACTGATCGGTCATCGACAATCTCAACCTCTAGAGGGCAATCCAACATGCCCGAAGACTCAGGGAACCTCTTGCTAAGTGCAAGAGAAACAAATGATCGAGTGGCACCTGAATCGAACAACACCTGTACCGGGATACCGTTCACATGGAATGATCCTAAACCAACATACGACATGATATATCAATATCATAAACAACATATAATAAAGGCTAGGGAGAAGAAATCATACCCGTCACCACATCGGGTGCGGCGCGTGCCTCCTCGGTAGTTAACAGGAAGGCTCGGCTCCTCACCACTGGAGCCTCTGTCTTGCCTTGCCGGCCATCAGTAATCCGCAGGGTCGCTGGAGCTGGCGCCATCACTGGCGCTGCTGCTGTCAACTGAGGGAAATTGGCCTTTTTATGGCCTCGCTGGTTGCAGTGGAAACACAACAACTCCGATTTCTGGAAAGTGGGCGCAGGGGCGGTACAATCCCTGCTGAAGTGCCCCGTCTTGCCGCACTTGTAGCAACCCGATGATCCCAACCTATAAACCCCCTCATGAGTCTTGCCGCACTTTCAGCAGCGGCCCCGGCCCTGTTGGCCCTTCGACCTAGAGTCGGATCCCTTGGGCTTCTTCCCCGAAGCCCCAGTCACATGCCCCTCATCCGCCTTCCTCTTCCTGATGTGTACTAAGTCAATCTCCCTCTCCATCGCCCTGGCAATCATGGAATCCAGGGTCGGACATGCTGAGAAGCTGACATGCTCCCGGATGTCAGGTTTCAACATGTCATGGTAGCGGGTCCTCCGCATCTCCTCGTCCCCCGCATACTGGGGCACCAACAACGCCATCTCCCGAAATTTGGCGGTGATCTCCGCCACTGACTCAGTCGTCTGCCTCATGTCGAGAAACTCCCTGGCCAGCTGTTGAAGCTCCACAGCCGGCGCAAACTCCGCCCTAAACCTAGTCACAAAGTTAGACCATGTCATAGCCTCAATGGCTGAGGCTCCCAAGGAATCACCAACTGACTCCCACCAGTCTCTAGCTCTGTCCCTCAAACATCCCATAGCATAACGAACCTTCGACCCCTCAGGGCAGAAGCTCGTCAGCTGTGCAGACTCCATGTCTGCAATCCATCGTCTGGTAGCAATGGGGTCCTTCATCCCATGGAAATTCGGCGCACCACTGCCCCTGAAGTCCTTGAAGGACAGTGTGCATGATCCTGACTGGCTGAGTGCCATGTCGCTCCTGAACGCCTTGAGGCGATCCTCCATTGGCTCTATGATCCCTTCCTTGATCGACCCGAAAATCACCGGGGTCGAATCAAGGATGCCTCTCGTGATCTCGGACGCAATGAACTCGCGTAGTCCCTCATCCACTGGCTCGGAACCTGCACCCGAACCTGATCCTAATCCTGAACCTCCCCCCTTCATGACGTGTGATCATCACCATTCTAAAATAGAACACATAATCATCAAAATCATACATAAATCTCGGGAAGTCTCATACACTCTACAGTTCCCTGATTCCATCTTAGCCCTCCTTGACTCGAGTACATATCCTCTGCTTTCAGTAGTACGGGCCCATACTACCTTCCACATCTATCCGTACTTTCCTCAAGGATCGCTTCGACTTCACCAAGTCCCTTCTACTATTGCTGCACTCTTTGCTAATCTCATCCTAGGCTTACCCTAGGGTAACTCTCCAAACCACCCTCCGCCATCAGCTGCATAAGAAGTCCCTGCTACCTTAACCTAACTAACTTGCGAATACCATCACATATCACTAAGACCAGATAATTCTTCGAATGAGGGGTCCTGCCCTACAACGGTTGGACTCAAACAAGAGCTGTGAAGTAGGGCTAAACCTAACCTTCTGAAATTATTTAATCCTCACAAAATGTAATGTAATGTATTCGTTTATTAGTTAAGTAAAGATAACTAGAACTCCTATTAGCACAAAGCAAGCAGCATTCGGGCATTAAGTAATCCAATCAAACATACTCTATCCAAGCTATCATATAACTGACTAATCAGTATTATCTTGCAGCTCAATAAACACATATAGTAGGCATATCAAGCATCTTCCTAGATCCTTAGCCCTAATCTACCATGCAGTTCTCATACATATACAGTTGGCATATAAGGCATCCTTCCTAGATCCTTAGCCCTAATCTAGCATGCAGTTCTCATACATATACAGTAGGCATATAAGGCATCCTTCCTAGATCCTTAGCCCTAATCTAGCATGCAGTTCTCATAATCATATCATATCATAACATGTATGGGTATCTTGGGGAAAACTTACTTGAGCTCGGCCGGTCGCGCACATCACACATCTTGTTCTTTTTCAAAGTTCTTCTCTTTTCAAACTTCTTTTATAAAAATGATTTTTCTTTTGAAAATTTTTATACCACGTCTTTAGTCTGAGTTCAGACACACCCGAGAGTGTATCCGAATCCCTCAAACTAAGGCTCTGATACCAACTAGTAACATCCCAATTTTTCAAGCCAAAAATTTCGTTTTTGATATACTAACTTAGAAAACATTTTTAAGAAAACAACATCGAGTCACATCATTTCGTAAATCCATAACCTCATGTCATCAAAATAGTAACAAAATCAGAGTACAATCCCAAGAATCTCATAGTGCGGAAATCCTGTGTGTGTGTGATGTGCCGCTACCGCGCCGACTCCTTCCCCTTCGCTGAAGAGGTACCCGAAACAAACTGAAAACTGTAAGCACAAAGCTTAGTGAGTTCCCCCATCATACCACATACCATACAATCACATAACATACATATTGTCGGCATATCTGGGTGCCCGACTTACCCCTTCGGTCCTCTCGACCGGTGACCTTGCCCGAGTCCCTATTCTTTCAAAATGATACAACCCCGACTCTACTCGTCGAGTCTAGCAAGAACTTGACGAGTTCTCCTTCAACCATAATATCGGGACCATCTTCAACCGACTTGCTGAGTTCATCCTTGAACTCGTCGATTTCATCTTCATCATATGAATGTGTCCAGTATATGACTCGCCGAGTTATATGAACAACTCGTCGAGTCTGTCTTCATGGGTTGGGAGATTGCCTTGGACTCGCCGAGTTTGTTCATACACTCGCCGAGTCCCATGATTTCCAGGTCCATAATCACGTCCATCTTGTTGAGTCCCCTTCTAGACTCGACTAGATTCCTCAGAAACAGAAAAGGTTGGGGAACCAATACCCGACTCGCCGAGTCCCATGAACGACTCGTCGAGTCTCCCAAAGTCCATGTCCATAAACTCGATTTCTGTTGAGCTCATCTCATCCAAAGGGTAGATCTGACCCCCTATGGTCGATATAATACGTAAAGTCACGAACTTTACGTCCATGCATGGGTCTTTAAGCTCAAAAGACCCAAAAATGAGGTCTACAAGATGCATGGGGCTCTCATGGGCATAAAGTTGGCACCTTTATGCCATGAGAACCCTCCAAGGTTCAAGATCTGAAGCCCTTACTCTACATTACACCCTAAAACCCGAAAATGGCTTAGAAATGTCCCAAATATGTCAAGTTCCAAGCCCTAAAGAGGATTAAACACATGGAAAGTCAAGATTGAAGCTTTTTACCTTAAATGAGCTGGAAATGGAACACAATCTCTGGGTCTTCTAGTTTCAACTTGAACTCCCAAGCTCCTTTCTTCTTCTCAAGCTTCATAACCACCAAAAATGCATAAAAATGGCTTAAGAGCACTCAAACAAGGCTAGGGTTTCAGTTTAAGGTCTTCTGGAAGTGTGAGGGACGATGGAGGCTGATATGGGAGAAGATAAGTTGTTTAAATAGGGTGCAAACCTTCAAATTTAGGGTTTCATTCAGACAACTCCTACTCGCCGAGTCGGTCTCCCGACTCGTCGAGTAAGTCACTTAACCCCCCGATCCGAACTCGAACCTACTCGACGAGTTGGGCCTCCAACTCGCCGAGTCCCAGTGTAAAATATGAAGTTTTGCTTGAATTTAAATACGTACCTGAAACCGGGTGTTACAATGTACAATTAGCATGCACGAGAGGCTGCAGGGTTGGTGGAAGTTTTATGGGTGGGTACGGTTCATAGCAGGATAGCATGAGGAATGATTAGCCACTCTTGAGAGATGAGGAAAAGATGAATATGTATCCTAGATGCTAGGGCCAAGAGGTCGGGAATTTCGTATGAGGATCTGCCTGATTTTAGTGTGTCTTAGTGACAGTCGACTCCACTGTTCGAATGTTGCTTGCTTTGTGCTTTATGGGACCCATATTGGCGTGAGCTAACTATCAAATGAATATGTTAAATTACATGCTATGAAGGTTAAATAGTCATAGAGTGAAGGATTTGGTCCTATTGCGCATCTCCCGTTTGATTCTAACCGTAGTAGGGTTGAGTCTTTTAGTCGAAATATTATTTAAGTTTTGTTGTATGTAATTGTATCCATGAAGTGGTTACCTGACATTAATAGGGTTCTTTAGCAGCTCATGGCAGGGGAGGTGTGTGTAACGCCCGTGTTTCTAGGCTAAGCATTAATATAACGATGTAATAGTTAGGGTCAACAATTGTAACCTACTTTGAAGTAATGAAGGGAAATTATTTGAGTATTATGTGAATTATAAGATTTATGTGCATTATACTTGCTATTAACGATGTAATAAAATAATAATAAAAATAAGCGTCAAAAATAAAATAATAGATAGACCCAATATCTATGAAGAAATTTGAAGTAGTCGTAACAAGGATTTCGGGGATATAAGGAACACTGAAATCCGACTTATAACGAAGAAGTTATGATCCGACGAAGTTTTACGACTAAACCGAAATGACGTTGTGTGACGTAAAAAGTGAGTTTGCGATAAAATACTTTTTAGTCTTAGCGATCTAAACGAAAGTTGTAGATTACGTCGCCACCTACGCGTGGATATAAAGAATGTCAAAAGCGGAGCTCGTATGCGAACGTTACGAAATTTAGAATTCGTGAATAGGCTGATGCGAAGGGGGACATGTGGCTTAATCTCGGCCCTTGCTTTCTCCCCACGGTCTCGCATGCGGAGCTGACAGCTGGCCTTCATGTACGCCCCACGTAGTAGACATTACGCCCCGCGCACTCGCATGCGCGATCACAGCAGCCTCCACGTCGCCCCATCCGAAGAATGACAGTTGCCCCCTCGTATACGCAGCGTACTCCGAAGGGTACGCCCAACGTAACCGAGGATCTCAGCCTATAAATAGGATGTGAGGTTCCTCATTTTTCTTCACACCTTCACCCTTCTTTCTCTCTCAAACATCTATCTAAACCCCTCTTAATCCCAAGTAACTCCTAAGTACTAGAGGCGAGTCCAGGAGCGTCAGAAGGCTCCGAGAAGAAGAGCTTTCGGCTCGGAAGTTCTGCCCCCGCAGAGCCCGGTTCCTAGCCAAACCCTCTTATAAGTAAGTTATGCTTACCATACTTTAAGTATAGCTTATGTTTAAGTTTATTATCGTTATTATGAACCTATAAAAAATATATGTGCTAAGTATTATTAAATATAAAGTGTTATTATAATATCTTTTAACTACTCGCGATACGGGGAATCTGGTTTGAAGGGCCGCATAGGGTTGTTGAATTTCAGAACAGCTTAAATGCCAAAATGTCCTGCCCTCCGGTGTTTCATGTTTGGCCCCTGTCTGTACATAGTAGTTGAAAAGTATTGTTTAACACTTATAAAACAATATAGCTCGTAGAGCTAATAATTAGTCGCAATATAATTTAGACTAAAATCTCGCGGTAATGATACTAGGTTTCGTCGAAGGAAAATAAAATTGTTAGAAGTGTAACGTTGCCGAGTTTGGAATCATCAATTTAACAAGTGAGTGCATAGTTACTTTCATCTTACACATAGATTTGAAGTATTTAATATAAATTACGTGCTATGTGTGCATATTATCTGTGTTGTTGATATTTATGCTGGATGAACAAAATATTAATGTTTTATTTGATTTAAATTGTATATGTATTTTATACCTATAATTATGATGGGTAAAGATGGGTAGATGAAATAGATGATGAGAGATGAAATAAAATGATGAGAGGCCTCGATGTTTAAGCTGACTTAGTCATCTAGCGGAGTATAGATGACGACCATGGACTATTCTAGACAGTCTAGTGGAACGATGGGAGGCTCGCAACCTGTAGGTGTTTGTGAACGATGTGTTCACCAGTGTACTCCATCCTCCTCATGGTTGCCTTACTAACATATATTGATGAGGAATCCCCTAAGTAGTATTGTCTATCCTAATGATGATCCTTAGGCTAGGTCCCTTAATATAGATGCTTTAGGGACAAAAAGTGAGGATAACGGGAACGGATAATCGGGTTGATTGATTTGATGAAATTAATAAAGTTAATTATTGTGGGTTGAAAATCCTATGTGCTCACCAGACTCCCAAGCCCAACCCACTCAGTTTCTTGTATTACAGGTAGTGGCACAAGAGCATAGGTGCGATGATCTGATGAGAGATTATGGATTATAGGCCAATAGAAATAAATAGAATGTTGTAAGGCCTATGTTGTTTCTGTTTATGCTTTTGATCTGTATTGACAATGACATCCCGAGTTTTTAATATAATGAAAATACATTTCTTCGGAAATGCTTTGATAAATTCTTTATCATAATTTTTGGGAACAAATTTCGCAACATATTTGATCAAAATGATACTCTGATTTTTAAATAACGCATAAATGAATCGGTCTTTTCTGGCCGTGAAATTGGGGATGTCACATGGGGTAATCCTAGGAGGGCATAGGAAGTGCTTTAATGTGGTTGTAACACTGTTGAGCAGGTATTGGGAATATTATTATGAATAGATGACTTAGAAGACTCGGGATGATTCTTGAGGAAAGTATGGATAGGTGTGGAAGGTAGTATTGGGCCCGTACTACTGGAAGCACATGATCCATACTCGAACCGAGAAAAATTTTGGGGATTCTAAGGAGCTGGTCGGGGAAGATAGCATGGTTTGATACCATGATTCGTGGCAGTGGTTCCATATCTGTCAATCTTTTGGTCGCGTGACGAACTTCGAGGCCAAATCATTATTTACAGTAAGCACTTAATCCATTAAAACTAAGGCTCCAATTTTCCAGATCACATCAAAACAATGTTTTAATGGATAAAATTTCCAACTTTATCAATTTGCATGGTTTAAATAACTTCATCTCTAAACCTAGGTCTAAAAGGGGGGAATATGCCTCAAACCCCATGCATGGAACATTTGGGAAGACAAGCATGAAGTAAAAACACCTCAAAGGGTCTATAAGATCAAACAAAACCACCTTTGGTCCTGGACTGTTCAGAGTTTGACTAAAAGTTAAACTTGTCAAAAAGTCAACGGTCAAGAAGTTAAAGGGTCTAAAAGATCATTAGGGAAGACACACATGAAGTCAAAACACCTCAAAGGGTCTAGAAGATCTAATCCTCAAACCAATCAAAGTTTGACCAAATATTAAATCGGCCAAAAAGTCAACGATCAAATGTTCAAAGTCAACGGTCAATGACTGTTTGCAGCGCGACCCAACTCCTAGCCGCTTTGCTACCACTAGATGACAAAACACTCGTGACCTTAGTTCAAAACACGCACCACGACCCTTCCTTGGTCGCCTCGCGAACTCAAGGTCAAATCCGTCTTTCTTGTAATCACTTAGTCCCTTAAGACTAAGGCTCCAATTTTCCAGATTACATCAAAACAATGTCTTAATGGATAAACTTTCCAACTTTATCCATTTGCATGGTTCAAATAACACAATCTCTAAACCTAGGTCTAAAATGGGACAAAATGCCTCAAACCCCATGCATGGATCATTTGGGAAGACATACATGAACTAAAAACACCTCAAAGGGTCTAGAAGATCAAAAAAATCACCTTTGGACATGGACTTTTCCAAACTCTCAAGAATCATGACAAAGAGGGGACTAATCAAGCTAAAAACCTAGATATAAGGAGAAGACGCATACATGTTTGATTTTGATGACTTACAAAGGTCCAGAAGGCTATGAAATGTTGGAATAACTCTGGAATGCTTCATTATGCACCAAGGAGCTTGCTTCTTCTTCAAGAACCATCAAAAGCTCCATACTTTAAGGAAATAAGGCAATAGAGGCTAGGGTTTCGAGGTTTCGCTCTTATGGGATGGAGGCTGAAGAAAAATGACTAACCTTAGAAATTAGTGTCCTTATATAAGCCTCAAGGCCCAAGATTAGAGTTTGGGATTTATGTGGCTTCGCGTCGCGACCTATGCTTAGTTGTTGTGTGATTTATGACGTGACACGTGTCGTGCTTATCCATTAAGCTCGTCGCGAACAAGGGTTTTTCCCAAACTCCTCAATCTCATTTCCTCAAGATCCTAAAATAAGCACATACGGGAAAACAGGCGTTACACAACGCCATAATCTTAAAACCACAATGCATGATTTTTTTTAGTGGTAATCATAGTGCGTTTTGGTGTGGTTTTATGCCAAAATCAAATCGCAAACTGCATGTATCAGTTTTTGTAATCTTAAAACCACAATGTACAGTTTTTAAAGTGGTGTGGTTTCAACTTTCAAGTGATATGATTTCGGTTTTAAACCGCATAATGAAATGATATGATTTTCTACTGTGAAACATTATTTGATTAAAATTTTAGCGTTTAGCACTTACCCAACACGCTAAGACTAGAAATATGAAGCAACTTTTGTTTTTTTTTTTGGTTTTTGTTTTTTGTTTTTTTTTTACCTTTTATTACCCTACAATCTAAAGTTTTATGAAATCATAATTTTGGACTCTTGTCCACAAACACAATGACTCTTAAACTAATATGAGTTATAGTGATGCATTTGATATTTTGATTTACCAACAAAAGAAATGACCGTTTTAACTTAAAGATCCATAATAACATATTTTTTTTGAATATACATATAATTAAAGTCGTGGGGTTCGGTTTCTAGGGTAAAACTGCCGCACGGCATCAAATTTAGTCGGTTTTTGTCAAAATAAAAACCACAGCGTCAGTTTTTTATTGGTTTGTTTAGATCCGTTTGGTTTTTGGTCACCCCTAATGATTACACCAATGCAAGGTATCTGGTTTATGGGAAAAATAGTCCACAAATTTCTATGAGAGTTTTATTGAGTTACCAACATGTTTTTCACTGAACATTATAGTCTGATATTTTCTTTATGATGTTTGGAAGCAGTGACCTACATACACCAACCCAATTTTCTATATTTCGAACAACTCTAAGTTTAACATTAAATTTTATTATGGGATATTTAACAGCATAACTTAACTAATTTCTTTCCTTGAAATTAAGTAAAATCAATGATGATGAACCAAATCTCTGTACAACCAGACATGAAGGAAAACCAAAATTCAATACTACAAGAGAGACCACCATCTCCTGCTTCTGTTCTCCATTCCACTACTCCTTCCCCCCAACCACAGTATAAGACCAATACTCACCACACTCACTAGCGGAGCCACCACAAACCACCACCCTCCTCCTCTACCACCACCACTCACGTTCTCACTCCGCCCCACCAATGCATGGCTTCTGTCTGGTCTCCTCCTGTCACTATCTGTCGGAAGCTCGTATCTACAAAGGGGACAAGTATTGTGTGCATTTAACCATGGTGTAATACATGAAGAATGGTACACATGTAAACAAGGAAGTCGATTCACTACACTCCCAACACACACACTATCCTTACAAATCACACACACCAAACCCAAACCCTCCACGTCATCATCTCCAACCACCACATGTTCAAGATTCTTCACAAATGAAGCTGATGCAGGAG
Organism: Lactuca virosa; assembly: GCF_052849685.1. NCBI lineage: Eukaryota > Viridiplantae > Streptophyta > Magnoliopsida > Asterales > Asteraceae > Lactuca > Lactuca virosa. Next base: position 398,225,839 of record NC_136430.1, on the reverse strand, counting down.
GCGCCCCTCTATCAATCTCACCATCAAGATACTCTCCAACACTACGCCATGTCACTTGCTCCTCCAAGTTACCATCAATTCCTCTCCTTTCACTGATTCCTATTCCGATTCCGGCCTCGGGAGACAGAACCTCCCTAAGCCAATCCACCGAGAGATTCCGTCCATTTGTCGCCAATGATCTGTGCAGCCGAGCCCCACCCAACAAACTTCCATGTGTGTTTTCACCATCACCATCATCATCATCATCATCAGAGTTCCATTGGTTAAGATCACCGTGGATGGAGTCTGAATCTGTGTCATAACTTCCAGAATTGGAATTAGAATATGGAAAGATATCAGTTTCCTCAAAAACAGAATCAAAGTCATCACTTTCCGTATCAGATAAAACTCTCCTCCATTGTCTTGATCTGGATTGATACCCATGGTCATGATCAGAGACTATAGGCTGCATATGTCTGGCTAGATTGATCATATCTGGAAATTCTTGTGATAATATATTTTCTATAGATTCTGGACTGCTGTTGTACCTTGTGGTAGGAGTTGAGTGTTGTGTGAGTGTGAGGGTGTCTGTGTCCTCCACAAACAAAAACTTACAATCCCCACATATGTTCATGGCCATGGGTTCAACCATCCCCTCAGATGAAAGAATTCTATGACACAGGCAACACCTCTTTGGTTCAATGGCTAATGTGTCATTCATGTCCATAAGTTACAGCTGCAAAAGTACATGCTGTGATTAGTCAATTCATGTCCATAAGATACATAGAAGCTATGGATGTTTGATTATTAGCTTTAACTCATTTATCATTGTTGTTTCCCACAATCTGTCATAACTCATAATCCACTTTTAGTGCTACTTTTGTTTGTTAAAACAACATACAGTTAACAAACAAATAATGGGATTATTGTCAGATGTGAAGAAAGCCAGCACACAAACTCCACTTAAGAGAATAAAATAATGGATAAGTGACGTTTATGTTAATTTAGCATATAGAAAAATAACAAAGCAATCAATTTAGAACTCCTATCTGGAGTGTGAAATTGAAGAATTTTGTTCCAATTTGTGTGCTTTTTATCAAAAGTAGTTCCAATCCACCAAAATGATCAACCTTTGCCTCCATATATCCAGCCCAATGAGAAGAGATAAAATAGTCATTAACACACAGGATGAAAGAGATCAACTTGAATCATGTCACAGATGAAGGCATATAATTAAACTAGTGGTGGCATTTCGTAATCCTCCATTTCCTATATCCATTTTGTATGATAAAAAAGATATTCAAACGTTTTGTGAAAGGTCAACGTTTATTATTACATATAGAAATGTGGTGTTCACTAGCATTGATACAACCCAAATGGTTAAACTGGATATACATGCGAATCTCCCTACCCTAATACTGATTTCATATATAAGGGAAAGGGATACCCATAAATTTACCAGATACTTACTTGTAAAAATCAATTCCGCACCAGGGATCATCAATTTCCTCACCTGAATTGAAAGACATACGAATCGTTGACCACGTTTTGAAATAAAGTTCATGAATATTAAAAAGAAGCCTATGATCAGAAGACAAATAACCTCAAATTTATCAGGGATTTGCGGCAACCAAAATCAAAGAAGAAGATCGAGAAGAAGGGGTAAACGCGATGGAGAGTGTCAGAAATTCCCACGATTGGTTGCTTTCTTGTTTTGGGTCCATTCATTAGTTGTCTGACGCAAGAAAAAGTTCCCCTTATCTCTTTTATGCCGCCATACCTTGAAGGAAATTTACAAATATGTATTAATATATTTTTTTTAACAAATAGCGAATTATCATTTAAAATCCTGGACTTAAAAAATTATACAATTTATTCAACTCTTGAAGATTGTAATTAAAATATTAAGTGGTGAATATAAGAGCACGATGACAAATTGATATATTCAACAATTGATATCGTGGACTTTGATATCAAGATTTTTTCATGTTTGACGTACCATAAAACTATTTTTAATTAGTGGTTTGGTTCTACTAAACACCTTGTTGAGGTTTTAGAATTTTTTAAATTGTTGCAAACTTTCATTATACGTTAAGTTTTAATTGGGTGTTTGTTATTCTCAAGGTTTTGAAGGGTGTTGTAATTGTTTTATACAGTATAACATTGATTTTGGTATTTGATAAATAAGTCTATAAGATAATGTAGCTCTAAATAAATTGAAAAAAAATATTTCACTTGAAATTTTTGTTTTTTAAAGTAAAAAGTTAACGAATTAATACAAAAAAAAAATGATACAAAATGGCAATGAAATTATTGGCATATCAAACGAAACGATATTGACGATGTTGGGCTGATAATGAAGAAAAACATTTAAGAGGACCAAATTTGCATGTAATGAATAGTGGAGGGCAAACATGTATAAATTGGTGTTTTAATTGAAAGAACGCTATCGCATACATTAATGTTTTCCCTCAAAAATTGAAATAGAATTCGTGAGACCAAATTTGGCGAGTTTGTTAGAAAACAAAAAGACGTGTTTCCGGTGTTTTTCATGATCTGAAAGCCTTTCATCTCCTCCGATCGCTGGATTGCCGTTCTGGTGCCCGGCGGTGGGTCATTCCGATGCCCTACTACGTCTCCATTGTTTCTCCCTCGTTGCCTGCTAACTGTGTATTTGTATATATTTGTATAATCAAAGATGGCGTATCGTAGAAGGCAAGGACTTTCTAGGTCTTCCACGTTTAACGAAGGGATTCTCCATCCGCGAGACCAAGATGAAACCACCACATCCTCCGCCGCAGCCACTCCTTCGTCACCTCTCGCCCCTCAGCCAAACAGACCTACCGACCCTCGTCTCCAATCTTTTCAATCCTCCGGTGCCTTTCACGCCTCTTTCAAAAATCGAACCAAGGTTTTTCATTACTTTTACTTTTAGTTTGTTTTTATGCTAAATTACACGTTTTCTGTTCTATTCTTGTTTAACAACATTCATACACATATGTGTGAATGAATGTATATAGATAAATTTTCCTCGTGTTAAAGGAACTGCATAAATGTCACCATTGTGTGTATATATTTGATATTACCCCTTTTTCCTTATTTCTAGCTTTAATTGGTTTGAACATTATTACGATTTCAGTCAGGATTCGTAGAAAAAAAAAGTTCTGCTACGACATATGATTATACTTCAATGAAGAGCACAAATGAACCAGGAGGCTTTTGGGGCGTTATAGCAAGGAAAGCTAAATCCATTCTTGATCATAATGGAAGTCCTAAACAATCAAATACTCCTAGCATTGCGAAGCCAGAAGCAGTTAGTTTCTCAACAAGTAACCAGGTGCTATATATATCACTTTTTCAATTTCATATATAGTTAATTTCTTTATTTGTTGATTAATTAATGTATACCACATTATCAATTAGCTAGTATAAGATTTTTCATATATCAGTAAGATACAATGTTGGTTTGTAGTTCAATGGTATTCAATTTGAGCATTCGAAGAAAATGGAGGCTCCTCCAAGATTAAAGATTCACGGTTTGGATAGACTCACATCTTGTTCCCTCAATCAAATTGGTGAGACCATTGGGAATGCTTTGGAGGTAAATCTTGTTATTGTTAGTTAAAAGTAATTATGAATTATTGTACATGTTTTTAGATATATATCTATCAAAGTAATTATCTTTTTTTTTTTTTTTTTACATTCAGGAAGGAAATAGAAAAAGCATGAGAGACATGAAAAGCGATGAAGAATTGATGCAGGAATTAATGCAGATGAGAAGAGGCAGGGGAAAGAATAATGAAGGAAAGAAAGTCCAGATGGATCCAGAAACTCAACTGAAGGTTTCTCGCGACGTAAGGTGGCAAATGCATGCATGAATCATGATGCATCATGCATGCATGATGGACATGTCAATGATAATATTATATATGAGATATGAGATATATCATATATGTAGGTATGTATTGTATGTATGATGGTGTTTGTTTGTTGGATTGCATGGGTGACAGGTGGCAATTGCAACAGCTGCCAAAGCAAAAGTGCTTCTTCGGGAGCTGAAAAGAGTGAAGGCGGATTTGGATTCTGCAAAAAAACGATGCTCTGAGCTGGAAGAAGAAAACAAAATGCTCCGAGAGGGCGACCACCCTGCACATGCACATGATGATGATGATGACATGGTATGTATGTATGTCTTGATTTTAATTTAATTACTAGTAGTAATTAACAGTTATAATTGAAAGAAATTAATTGGATTGTTTATTTATGAATTTAGATACGGATTCAGCTGGAGACGTTATTAGCAGAAAAAGGGCGTTTGGCACATGATAATTCAGTGTACGCACGTGAGAACAGGCATTTGAGAGAGATCATTGAATACCACCAACTGAGCATGCAAGATTTGGTGTATTGGGATGACGTCACCCAAGAAGTTCAAATTGACCTATCTACCCCTGCTTCTGTTTCTGCTTCTGCTTGGTCCCGCCCAATGGATCCGGATACCTCCCAACGACCACGGCTTACTACTGCTAAGAGTGTATGATCGATTTTTTCAATGTTTATGCATGGATATTATTAACATTGATTAATTTATATACATATTTGTTTGATTTTAATTATTATCTTTTTCTTTTAGGTTTTCTACCAATTTGTTATGATTGTGGCATTCTTAATTTCATTATCTTTTTTAGTTAGTTATATCATATATGGGTTTTTCTTTTTAATGACAATCGGGTTACTACGGTTTATGTGATTCTTTATATACAACAGCATTTAATAAATAAATAACTTCTGTCAAGATAAGTTCTCAACATGGATTTAGCCACACAAACAGATCATGGAAAGTGTATGGAAATTAAGGCCATTTTTTATTTGAACAGAAAATAAGGGAGGAAGAAGGTGTTCGTCTTGATTAAAAACTTGTTAATACATCTTGGTTTTAATTTTTTGGTTTCTTGCCTATATTTGTTTAGTTGCTTTTGTTCTTCACATTTCTTTCTTTCTTGATCTGTTCTTTCTTGATCCACCGTGTGGGAGGGTTTATCGTGTCTATTTTTATTAGGGTAAATTACACCAATTTTCCCTCGCCCAAGTGCCGAAAAACACGTTTACTCCCTATTTTCAAAAATTAACTCGGACCGTACCTCTTTTGTTTTAAATGTGCATGCTTCGTCCCTAATATGTGATTTTATTGCGAATTTAGTCTGTGCCATATTTGAAATGACCATAATGCCCTTTATGTATTTCTTTTCTAATTAATTTTATGTTATTGTTATTATTATTAATTAAAAATAAAAAGAAAAAAAATATGGTCCCACTTCATATCCAACCCCACCTCCCTACCCAACCCACCTTCCCGTTGTTGTCTTTCTTCTCTAAAGTTTTCAAAAAACCCTACAGCCATTCATCCTTATGCCACCGTCGGTGGATAATCTCTCCGATGAACCCTCTTTGCGTCCATCACCATCTCTAGCGAACCCTCTCTCTCTCTATTGTTTGAAGAACAGTTAGGTGTTGTTTGTTTTTTCGAAGCAAAAATTTGTGAAGTCTGCGGACCACCTCTGCAATCTTCTGTAGCAGAAAAGGTGGAACAAACGGCTGCAGCTCATAATAAGAAACATGTTTGTTTTTTAACATCTGCAGTAAACTGAAATTTAAATAAATTAATTTTATAAACTGAAAATAGTTTTTAACACCGAAATTTAAATAATTCTAGTCTTAAAACATTGAAAGAATATTAAAAAGAACATGTAAAAAAACAAAAATATAAAACTTCTTAAAAAAAACTTATAAAAATATAAAAGAAGCTAACAACTTTATTCTAGAAAAAAACTAATTTTAAAAAACATAAAAAAGAAAATAATAATAATAATTAAGAAAGAATTACAAACGATGTCTACAAAGTTCGTAAATAATTACACACGTTAAAAAAGATGAAATTGAAACTGAAAATATTATTAACAGAAATGGTAAAAAAATTAAAGTTTTTTTTTTTAAAAAAAATCAAGTTAAAAAAATTGTGGAATCTATAATAAGAAATTGTATCAAATCCATAAATAAAAGTTTAAAAAAATCTAAGTTTTTTTTAAAATAAAAGTTATACCAAAATTCTAAAAAAAACACTTCAAAAAAATGAAAGTTGAAGAGGTTTGAAGAGGCAAGTCAACTGCTGCGTCACGCAGCACACGCGCATAGGTTTTGTAGTCTGAAGTCTTCCAAAAAACAAACTGTTGCGAGAGGGAAAGTGTTGCGCGTGTGCTGCGCCGCGCAGCAGAAAGTGGTTTGAAGAAGTTTTTTAAAAAAAACAAACAACACTTTAATCACCACCATCAGTGAAAATCAACACCACTATGGCCTGAACCACCACAGGGAGACTGCAGCACCACCGGAAACTTACCTTCCTCAGCCTTGCAACTCTTCACACTCGCACACTTCCACAACTGATTTGTCCCTCAAAACCCCTTTGTAAACTGAAGAAAATTTGCTCCTCCCTACCAAATTCAACATAAAAACCTCAGGTAATACTCCGGCGGAACGTACATCAGATCTAGGGTTTGGAACTGAGCTGGAGGTAGAACTAGGGTTTACAATCGAAGATGAAGGCGGAAAATAGCATATTTGTTCTTCCTTTTCTGTCGTTGAGGGTGAGGGTGAACACAGTGACGGTGGTGCGGAGAAGAAGGGTTTGGCCGGAGTGCAGATGAAGGGTGGTGCTTCAGGCGTCGCCGAAAGTGCAGATGAAAGGTGGTGGCATATCTAGCTTTCAGTAACACCATCATCGCCGCCTCTTAGGATTTCAAACTGACGCATGAAACCATGGATCTCATTCACTTGTGTGCCGCCATCGATCTCCATTGGCTAGGGTTTCCAGATCGACGATGCTAAGATCGATCTCCTTCTTCACATGTGTTCATATCGATTTTCGAAATGTGTAAAGTTTTCAGATTATGTTTTAGTTTGAGGAGGTATTGTAGGTGATAGATGGTTGTGCCGGAGGAGATGACGGTGATAGGTAGTGGTGTCGGAAGAGATGACAGTGACAGGTGGTGGTGTCGAAGGTGCAGTCGGTGATAGGTGGTGGTGGGTTATTTGTGGAGAACCTTGCTGCAGAGATGGGGAAATGGAAGGCGAGAGGGGATATTTGATTTATTTTTTTATTTTTTAGATTTAAAACTGATAAATAAATAAAAGAAAAAGAAATTACTAAGGGTAAAACTGATAAGTCTTCTCTTTTAGATTTAAAACTGATAAACAAATAATAAAATATAAAACAACTGGTAAAATTGTTGTTTTTTTAATATTTATTTGTCCTTTATAATGACAAATTTTGCAAGTTTGGTCGTAGTTACCAAATTTCATCTAGAAATTAAATCGATCATTCGCGATTAGATATAATTATAAGAAAGATAAAAGGAAGACTGTCTCCTTGTCGGGGCGAAATTAAGAACATAACAGTAAAATAAAAACCAACATCGTAGTTGTTGATGTCGACTCGTGTAAGAACACACGAAGAAGCTCTCGTCCTTAAATGTTTTTATGTCTTTCTAAAGCTGTAAGCTTCAACGTAAACACCCAGGATTTGATGTATATTATTTTTCGTTCCAATAGCTATAGAAGAAGAGATGAACACAAAGCGGTTACTCGGAAAACAAAAGAAACTAGAAATTTGCAGTTTGCAAATATAGGAGAGAGAGAGAGAGAGAGAGAGAGAGAGAGAGAGGGAGGAGAGCAGATTTATTTTTGATGTGTGCAAAACAGCTCTTGAGGAGTTGTATTTATCGTTGCAGAAACCCTAGAAGGCAACAAAAAATCTTGATATGTGATGATGATAACCCTACCACAGCTCACCATGTGTCATGTTAAGTCGATCTAATCCTTATCGGAGGTTGCTTACTCTCCAAAAACTTGATTTTGGAGGCTTTTAGAATGTTCCACGACTTTATCCACAAAGTCAACGAATGTCAATGACACGTGTATGGACTTGGCGTATCTATTTATCCACTAAAACCTTTAAATGTCTATCAAAAGAGAAGACTTATAAACCCATTTTAAGTTTCTTCCCTTATCAACGTCAGATATAAAAGAAATTACCAACTTCTAATTTCTTTTTAAATTCCTACAAACAAAGAAAAAAAAAATCACTAGACCCATTTGTTGTTTACTCTATTTTTAATGTGTTGCGATGTTATCCTTGTTGATAAAAGAATTATATTAGTCTTATAGTAGTTACTGAGATGTGTTCGATATTAGTCTTAAAGTCAAACCCATCGGCAATAACCCCTTTTAAAGCAACTCTAGCAACCCACACACCATATTATTTGTTCTTTTTTTTCCAAAGAGACACCATCTTATTTGTTTCCAAGGAGTTTCTTGATTTTTCTTAGAAACAAGACCCCCAAACAAACAATCATTACGAAAATTGAACTACATAAATCCTAAAGAAAGTATAACCAATATACTACAAATGATCCTCATTATAAGTTATATGTTCGCTCATTTGGATTTTCAATTTAGAGGACATCATTCAAATTTCATATGTTTGCATTGCGCTAATGCTACCATGGATTATCATAAACAACAATAACGGTGATGGGTTGTGTGTGCTCTATGCAGCACGTCTAAGCCGTCGGAACTCGCCGATAGGAAAGGAGAGAAAAACAAAGCCGACCGAAGGAAGACGCACCGGGAGCCTAGACGAAAGAGAAAATGCTCCGAGGGGAAGTCGTCTCCACTCCCTCTGCCACCATTCAATAGGCTTGACTTTCTAGCTTCTTCTTGCTTGAGCTGAGCACGTAAGCCAAGCCTTCACTTACTTATTCGTAGACTTTTCTGGAATCTCCATCTCCTCGTCGTCGCTTCTCTCTGGAAGTTGTTTATAGAAGTGTGCATTTGTATTCCCCTGTTCTTCGGATACAATTCAATCCTTCTACGGCCAAATCAGGGTTCTAAATAATCAGCCCTTTGAATGAATTAAATAAGCAAGGTCATCGATCACTGCTGGGTCGGTTGGTGAGTCACCCAAAAAAACAGTTTTATCAGTTTAGATAGTTAGAAAGTCTTCCATTGAAATGAAAGTTTAAAAAGGCAAGCTGGGGAAGACAAGTTAGCGCTCTCCTTCTTTCCAAAGGCTTGGCTAGCTGGAAGGCAAGAGCGATATAAGAGGTCTTGAGGGTCGAAGGATGAAGGTCCTTTTATGGAAAAAAATAAGGGTTACTCAACTTACCAAAGTTAGCATTCACTTGCTTCGCCGCTTCGCGAGAAAAGCGGCGAGAAGAAGACAAAGAGAGGGAGACCTCTTATTTGAAATGGGAAGATCTAGGATAGGCGGCCAACCTAACATGAGTTAATAAGGGTTTATTGTGTGTGTTTGTGGGGTACTTCTACAGGTGCCCTAAAAAGGAAAACTCAATCCTCAACTAGACCAAAAAATTCTAAAAAGCCCGATCGAGTCATTATTAATTCATACATGGGCGGAGGATATAAAGCCCCCCCCCCCACACACACACACACATACCTCCTTTTTTTTTCTTTTTACCCACTATATCTTATATATATTAGACATGAAAATATAAAATTTAGCCTTTGGCCCCTGCTGTTTTTTTTTAAGAACTATAGTTTTAGTTTCGTCCCCCCAAATAATTTGTTCAAGCTCCGCCACTGAATTCATAATAATATTGTTTATAAAACTACTATTGCAAATGTTACAAATACAAAGAAAATTATAAGCTTAATTTATAAACATTATAAGCAGTCTCAAAATTTGCATCATTTAACTTAGAATTGAGCATAGTACATCACAATAGTCTGGTAGAGCATCATCAATTCATATTTTCATATTTAGTTGAATAGAGCCTCGTGACATTTATTTGTGATATTAGGTTTTTATTTGTACATGGTCAGACGATCTTCTTTTATTTTCCTGCTTAAGATGTTTACTTCCTATTTTTTGCGGTTTGCATCAATAAGAATTATGATTCATGTCCAATAAGTTAAAGATGGTCCCGCTATCAATGTCTTAATCAACATCAAAAGACAAAATTGCAAAATGGTCCTTATGTTTTCTAATTTTATGTGGCTAGTATCAAAACCTTTAAAAAGTTATAGTTTTAGTCATTGTCCACTAGTTTCGTTATGGATTTGGTCCCTCTTAAAATTAAAAAGACTATTTTACCATTGTAATTAAATTTTCACACTTATTTAATATTAACTACAAAATTAATACATTTAAAATACAAAATAAACCAACCTTCACTCTTACTTTCTTTTGTCTAATGATGTCTCTCCCCTTCAAAACCTTACATTGTCGGCATGCTCTTCCCATCGCCGACCACCACCTATCATTGTCGCCTGCTTGAGAACACTTCGTCGATCACGTTGTCACCTATGATTACTCCCATATCTTGTCTCTCTCTACATACCAAACCTCAACAGATGCCTTTCACCCCCTTCCCAACCCAACACCAGAAATACCTATCCATTGTCGCGCCACAACCGATCTTAAAGTTGACATATCAAACACAGCAGGAGGATCGATAAATGCTTCCATAATTGATTCATCTTCTTATTGTTGTTCTTAAATCGTGCAAAAATGGCACTAGATTCGAGGATTTATTGGGTTCCAAATTCAAGGGTTTATTTGGTTCCAAGTTCGAGGGCATATCGGGTTCCAGATTCGAGGGTGTATGTAAGTTCAGTATATATGCATGTGTGTTTATTTGCAGGAGGGTGTGTGTTGGTTGATTTGCAAGTGTGTATGTATATGTTGATATGTGGGTGTGTACATGTGTGTTGGTTTGTAGGTGTGTAGGTATGTGTTAATTGATTTATAGGTTTGTATGTATGTGTACTATTTTGTAGGCTCCACGGAAGATGTTGGCTTTCTTGGTGAGATTAGGTGTGGGGTGGAAATGGTAGTGGTAGATCCGGGTCGAGATAAAATCAGTGTTGTAAAAATCGGTCTACTCAGCCGAGTACTCGGAATTGGCCCTCCACCGAGGCAAGTTTTGTGAACTAGGCAAAAAAACTCGGATTAAGTCAAACTCGGTCAAAAATCGGTCAACCTCAGTAAAAAATCGGTCAATATCTCTCTAACTCGGGCCTACTCGGTCAAACTCGGCCAACTCGATCAAAATCGGTCAACTCGGTCAAACTTGGTCAAAGGGTCAAAATTGTCATAAAAAGAGAAAAAAATCAAGAATTTCAAGATTAATATGTATAATACACTTAATGATTTATTATTTAATACACACATGTGATTATTTATATATATATATATATATATATATATATATATATATATATCTTAAATTTTCAGTAATTATTCACGAATTGAGACAATTGTGTGTATTTCGGGTTTTATGTATTCACATATATCTAATTTTGTAATATATTTCAATCAAATTATGATTTTAACTTATGATTTTTACATATAAAATTTTCGTAAAAGAATTTCTACACGAATTACCGAATCCGAGTACTCCCGAGTACTCGCTACTCGGTAGTCGGCCGAGCAGGTACCGAGTAGCGAGTTCTGCAACCTTGGATAAAATTGGTGGCCTAAGGGTGGTGGTGCAAGGTGGCTGTCGATGAAGTGATGTGACCGGAGGTGGTTATGGCCTGATGGAGAGGTATTATCTGGTTAAGGGAAATAATGCTGAGGCGGAGATGGGATTTGAAGAAAGTGTGAGAGTGTAGGGGTATTTTTCTAGGAGAAATTAAATTACCTCCTAGTTTTTATGCCTACAATTATTCCTACCCACTAAAATTATGACAAATTAATGACCATTCAATTTAATTTTATTTGATATATTTATAATATAGCCTTAATGAGTTAGTTAAAAAAATATGAAATGATGACAATTGTCATAATTTTATAGGAACATTTGTAGGTATAAAAAGTAGGAAGCAATTTAATTTCTTTTTTTCTATTTTAGTAGTTATTAAATATTTATAAAACTATTTAAACTATGTAAGAAAAATAAATGAAATGGGTAAAATAGTCTTTTTAGCTTGAAGAATCAACAACAAAACTACTACCAAATCTGTAATTTTTTAAAGCTTTGGATATTAACCACGTAAAATAAGAAATAAATGACTATTTTGGTAATTTTGTCACTTCCAAATATGTATTGTAAAAACAATAAATTCCGAACAAATTTATAAACTAGTTAACTTTTATAGAATTTTCCTACCTAATATGTCTTTACCATCACAACTTTATTTTAACATAAACCTGTAATTTAAATAAATTTAACATATTTTTCACATTTTCGAACTGTAGCAGGGGTGAGCAAAACCGAACCCGAAAACCGAAAAACCGAAAAAAACCGACAAAATCGAAACCGAAACATAAACCGACGGTTTGGGTTTAGATTTTTTGAAAACCGAAAATTTCGGTTTGGGTTCGGTTTTTGGCTTTGGTAAAACCGAAAGAAACCGAACCGAACCGATTATGTATAACGTTTATAAAATTATATAATTTATATACAAATATAAACATGTTTAACGAAGTTATATCAAAAGCATCGTCTGGTTCAGGTCGGTAAGGCTCTAGTTTGTTTTACCGGAGGTTTCAGGTTCGAAACTTGTATATAAGATTTTACATTTTTTATTTTCGTACCTAGATAAAACATATCCCACATCGGCACATGATTGAAACATAGTTACATATGCTCGCCTACATAAGCACAACATTCATGCGCTTCAGTTTTATCAAGTATTAGCTTTGTCCCACATCGCTAGAGGGATCAAAGTAGAAGCCATCTTCACTTCTATATAAATATTAATTAAATTACTTTATTTCAATACACAACCATTTTTTATATACAAATATTAAAAAAAAAAAATTAACCACAAAAAATTAATATAATATAAATTGATGCAAGGGCAAAACAGTAATTTGGTAGAACAAATCGATGGTAGAACACAAACAAGAGTCTAATCTGGAGGGTTGCTCCATCGTGATCCCGTGGGGAGCTTGAAGCCCTCGAGTGGTTAAACCTTACAGAAAACAAACCGGCTATGGATTACTTACATCTCTATTCAAGAGGCGGAAGAAGTCAAGATCAAGAGGTTAAACTGCGCAAAAATAAACTATGATTCATAAAAACTAATGAATTACAACCAAACAACATCAATTAAATCGATGATATGGGAAAAAATTATCTTAATTGCAAAATTGTATTTGCAGTTGTCATCAAAAGGGTCAAACTGGGATGAGATCGACTTTGATTTCTTGGGTAACTTGAGTGGTGATCCCTACATTCTCCATACAAATGTACTCAGCCAAGGCAAAGGCAACAATGAACAACAATTCTATCTGTAGTTCGACCCAACTGCTGATTTCCATAGCTATTCCATCCTTTGGAACCCTCATCGCATTATGTCAGTATCACCAGCCCATGAGAATACACTCTAGCTTATGGAATGCTGACGGTGAAAACCGAAAGGACTCAAGCTCCCTTTACGGCTTCCTACAGAAACTTTAGGGCCGATGCTTATGTCGTTTCTTCTGGGAAATCGTCATGCGGTGCATCTTCCGGTGGAAATCAGGCTTGGATATCTGAGGAGTTAGATAACACAAAGCAGGAAAGGCTAAGATGGGCGCAGAAGAATTAAATGATCTATAATTACTGCTCAGATTCCAAAATATTTCCTCAAGGGTTTCCTCCAGAATGCAAATTGGAACCCTAGAATCGAGAAAACGGTGAGACCTTTGAGATTTTTTGGAGAAGGAGACTTGCCTGAGATGGAGACGCCATGGATGGGAGGAAGGAGGGTTCTAGAGAGCAATTATAGAGGAAGATTACGGCATCCACAAGCCAACAACCACCAAATATCTTTCTCTCTCTTCTCGTTATGGTGTTGGCGTAAGCCAAGGGGCGGTGTTAGGGCCCTTGACGACTGGTGGCGACCTCCGTAGCGAGGCCCACTCCCTGTAGCCTAAGTGAGGATATGAGATAGTTGAAAAATACTTTCAGGTTTGGTTTAATTCATAAACCGAAACCAAACCCGATTTAGAAACCGATTTAACTGACCCAGCCCTATGTAGCACCAATACATCTATCTGCACGCTTCCACACCCCTACTCAAGGATTTTGTCCAGTCCATCACTACGCATATATCATACAGACTTCCTCATAAACACGTAGTGAATATGCCCAACAACCAAACAATGGCGAAAGAAGCCGAGGTGATTCTACTGAATTTATGGGCAAGCATGTATGGGATGAGGATCAGGATCACTCTTGCTGAGAAGTGTGTTTCATATGAGTACATAGAAGAAGGCTTGAGGAACAAGAGTCAGCTTCTCTTTCTTAACCTAAACAACTCAAACCCCATTTGATGTAATTTGGGTGTAACTTTGTACACAGACAGCAGTGAGCAACGAATCTTGAATCCATGATTACATATTCAAGAAATTCACTTCGTACCTGTTTTGATGCAACTTCCTATCTTTCAAACAAGTCAATGTTTGTTAAGATCTTGTATTCAAGGGAAATGGTCTTAGATTATCGAATCTTTTGTCTAACATTGTATAAGGAAATGTAGGTATACCAAATTGGGAGGAAGTTGTACAAAACAAAAGGGGAAGAACATGAGGCATCCAGGAAAAAGTTCAGTGATTCCCTTAAACAGATTTAAGGAGAGCTTGGAGACAAGCCTTACTTTGGAGGTGATAGTTTCGAGTACACCTTGATAAAGATATGAACACACATATGCACTGTAACTATTATTTGGATATACAAGTAGAAAACAAAAAGAATAATGATGTTCTTTTTGCAAACTTTTGTTGTAAAGGTAGGCAGACGTTGAAGACTTTGTATCCCACATCGGATGGGTGAAGGAAGTAGCCAAGAGAAAGCTATGTATAAAAGGAGAAGCCAAGCAGCGGAATAAGCATACCTTTCTCGGCCTTTTGGCTAAGATCAAGTGTAGTATCTGTTCTTATCAGTTTAATATCTGATATGTGGGCCATCGGCTCACTCGATATTAATCTTATTTTTTATGGGGGAAGGCCCATTACAGTAGCTTGCTGCTGGGGTTCTTCACGTGTCGCCTTGGTCTTACACTACTGCCAAGGCCTGGCTCACCCCTCCAATCCTTAAGTTAAAAGTATTATTTTGGCATCTGTTTGTTGTGATTCTGGTAATTTTCACTAACTATTGCTATTATGAACTCCTTTAATGAAAATTGTTTAGAAATTTGTTAAGATAAGTTCTCAACAAAACAGATCACAGCTTCTTCATACTCAAAGCTTAAAATGGAAAGTTTTAAGGAATGAATGCCATTTTTTATTTGAATAGAACATAAGGGTGGAAGAAGGTATTCATCTTGATTAAAAAGTTGTTGCTATCTTGGTTTTAACTTTTAAGTCTATTAATGCCACAGAAGATGATCTACTGTGGGGAGGTAAGATGGTTTATAATGGGTCCATTTTTTATTAATATAAAAAATATAAACATAAAACAAATGGTAAAATTGTCATTTATTAATATCTCCAAAATGTTTGCTCATTTGGAATTTCAATTTAGAAATTTGATATTTATGCATTGTGCTAATGCTACCATTGATTATCAATGAACAATAATATTTGTAAACAAAGTGATAAAATAAGGGTCTATTTTCAATACTAATGAATTTCATAAATTAATAAAAATACAATGAAATAAACAAGTTTTGTATTATAAAGGTAGGGTTTGGCCATTGATTAAAAGTCATGACTATTAAACAGCTTTTAATTTGACATTAATTTATTTTTATTTAAGACTTCTTTCCATCCACACATAAACACCAACAATAGAAAAAACTAGTCTTCAAATAGACCCAAAAATTCTGGCCGAAATAAAGCTTGGTTCCAAAAAAAACTCGGTTGAGTCATTACTAATTCGTAGTCAGATAAACATTATGTATAAAACTACTATTGCAAATGCAAAGAAAATTATAATCTTACTGTGTAAACATTATAAACTATTTAAATTACAAAAATGAATCATTTATATTTACTGTTATAAAGATTCAAACACAATACTTCACTTATCTATAAGAATAATACAAATATATAAAACCATCAAAAATTCAAAAATGCATTATAAATTGAAAGACCATCAAACACTCTCGATTTAAAGCGAAACTTATTCTATTTACAACGCAATCACACTCATTTATGGTTTTATTCTAGAAACCAAATTGTAACACCCGAAAGTACATAGGTTGTGTTTCTAAAATGTAAAATGTTGAAATACAAAATTAATTATTATAAAATAAAAGGCAAAATGCAGAAAAGCACAACCATTTATCTACTAACATTCTAAAAAACCCTTACATTTTGTTTATATGCAGAAAAACCCTTACATTTTCAGTTACCTTTCACATTAACCAAAATATCGTTTTTAAGAAATTATCGGTTGTTTTGTGACATAATATTTATATTTTTCGTTTTTAGGTTAACATGAAAACAAAAATAAAATGACGTTGCCTCTTGTCTAAGGTAAAATAAGCGACATCATTTTCTTCTTTCAATGACAACTTAAAAACAAACAAGATAAATGTCATGACACAAAACAACTAGTTTCTTCATAAAAAAAATGAATATTTGGGTAAATCTGAAATATAAATGAAAATATAAAGGGTTTTTCTGCAAGACTGCATATAAACAAAACATAAGAGTTTTTTTCGAATGTTGGTAGATAAATGGTTGAGTTTTATGCATTTTACCCTTCAATAAAACAAAATGTTAATTGGTAAATTGGTTGTTACAGAATAATTACGGATTTTGTTGATTTGTAAGGGATAATTTCACATTATATATTAGGTTATGACAAAAACCCAAAGTTGGTAGCTATTATGAAGATACTGTCCTAAGATGATAGAATTATATTGTCATTGAATTAAATATACAAAAGTCCTAATCAGGGACCGTAGTTAAATATTGGGAACTATGTTCCTACGTTTATATTGTCATTGAATTAAATATACAAAAAGGCCTAATCAAAGGGACCGTAGTTAAATATTAGGAACTATGTTCCTAAGGCTATACAGAGTGGGAGGAATTTTTTACACGTATGATGACATGGAAGCTCACTCACTACCAACTTATTAATAGAATATCACCCATGCCTTGAGACTTTGTGACCATCTGTGAGTGAGGCTATGCTTTCTCACAATCTCTCTCATTCCTCCCTTCCTCCCTCCTCTCTTTCTTTCTCTCTCTCTCTCTCTCTCTCTCTATATATATATATATATATATATATATATATATATATATATATATATATATATCTTCTCTCCACTTACTAGTAACTTACTATTGAAACACAATTTCCTAAGGCTGGTGAGAACCTAGTGGAGTTGATATTGGTTGATGTGACCATCTCTTTATGCGTAAGAATCCTCCTAAGGCTATACATAGTAGGATGAATCTCTTACGCATATGATGACATGGAAGCTCACTTACACGTATAATGACATGGAAGCTCACTTACGCGTATGATCCACGACCTCCCTCAGTACTTCATCTGTTAAGCTCAATAGAATGGCACTATGTGCCTTCGTCAGAATGTCCACCTTCTTTTCAGCTGCCATGTCCTTTGGCAGTTTTGCCTCTCATTCCAGTACCGCCACACACCCTTGTTGAACCAGAAGAGCCTTCATCTTCACATTCCACAATGTGAAGTCATTTGAACCATTGGATTTCTCCAAATCAATCTTGTGAGTAGACATCGTTAATCACAGGAATACAAACTGCAACTCTGATACCACGTGTTAGGAAATAAAGCGGATAACAAGCAAAAGTATAAGCACACAAGACACACATTATTTACGTGGTTCAGTCAAGGTGACCTACGTCCATAGGCAGGTAGGGAGTATTCTTTATTTCAGAGCTCACAAACAGAGGTTACAAGTACAATTTCATAGAGATTCACCTAACACTCTAGAATTCAAGATACAAAATGACCTAGCATGCATCCCTATTTATACTTGAGGGACCAGACCTAAAACGCTAATGGGCCAAGCCTATTGGGCCATAGGCCTATGAAAGGTGTCAACCAATCACAATCCGCCATGCAACATCTTTTGGAACATTCTTCCATATCATACAACTCATGAGCATCATGATGTACAAGGATGGAGCACTTTGTGCCATAGTGGAGCATCATGATGTACAAGTGGCACATCATGAACACTAATGGCCCAACATCCATCATGGTGGCACAACATGGTGTAATCCTTAAGCAATACCAACTTCCGAGCATCCTTTAACGATCTTGAGCATCATAGAGGACTTCATAGCATACTTGGCTCATCAGGGACCAAGATGGTCCATCTTGTGCCACGATAGCACAACAAGTGTATGGATGGCACAACAGGTGTATGGATGGCACAACAGGCTTCAAGTGTAGCGCAAGAACTTCTAGGTTGGAGCAACATCACCATCTTGGCGCAACAAGAACATGAATGGAACAACAAGGCCATGCTTGGAGCAACATCATACTTCATGGCGCAACAAGAGTACCTCATGGAGCAAGAGGGATTCCCCATGGGGCAAGTGGGAGTAGCTTGGCGCAAGAAGGAGTGCCCTTGGTGCAACAACATCCTTATTGGCCCATCCCTTTAACAAATGGCACAACAAGGTCCCCTTGTTCCTCCATATCACTCCCAAGTTCTCCAAACCTCTTCCAAGTGCTCCAAACCCCCTTCTATATGATCCGTTCCTTTGACACTTTATCCGTTCCTTTGTCAGACGATCCATTCCTTTCTCAGATGATCCGTTCATTTGTCACATGCTCCATGAACCCCAAGTGCTCCATTTAGTTCCAAGTGCTCCAAATGTTCCATGAACATGATCCAAATGCTCTAGTCACATTTAACAAATACAATTACATGCCACATATACTAGATAATTCTTCGACTGCAAGGTCTCACAATACATCGGTTGGACTCAAACAAGAGTTGCATAATAAAGTTAAACCTAACCTTCTAAAAGTATCTAATCCCTGCAACAAACCTAACGTATTCGATTAATAGTTACATGATATTAGCGGAGGTTTGTGAAAGCACAAAGCAAGCAGCATTCGAGCATCGAGTTATCCAAACCAGAGCATAACCTAATCAGGCCATTCTATCCAATATTTGAATCCATACTAGCATGCAATTCCAAAGGCTTAATCAATAGGCATATAAAGGCATCTCTCCTAGCATACTATCATGCAATTCTAAGCAGATCCTTAGCCTAATCTAGCATGCAATTCTCATATACTCACATCGAACATCAAACATAAAACATGTATGGGTATTTTGGGAAATACTTACTTGAGCTTGGCTTATTGCACGCACCACCCCTTTCTTTTATTAGAAAATTATTTAATAAAACATTTCCTTTTTATGGAAAAAAACTCTACCAAATCCTCAGTTTGAGTTCAGATACACCCAAGAGTATGCCCGAATCCCTCAAACCAAGGCTTTGATACCAACTTGTAACGTCCCAAAACTTTTAAGGTAAAAATTTCATTTTTTTAATTCAACCATAAACACCATTTAATCATTTCAATCATTGAAAAGTATATCAGAGTAAAAATAGTTATCAGGGACAATTCCAAAACCATAAAGTACGAAAACATGGGTGGGTGCGCTATGATCAAGTCGGGCCCTTCCCTTTCAAACCGAAAATACCTGAAAACATTTTAAACATAAACTGTAAGAACAAAGCTTAGTGAGTTCCCCAAAATATCGCATACCATACATATATGCTAGCTTAAGGCTGTGTCGGGTCTATTTCACCCCAGAGTCTATTTCAACTCATATGACAGCTCAAGGTTATGCCATGTCTATTTCACCGCCGGGTCTATTCACCCCTGAGTCTATTTCAACTTATATGTCAGCACAAGGCTGTACCGGGTCTATTTCACCTCCAGGTCTATTTCACCCCACATACATATAACAAACATGCACACAATAGGAAGGGCAAAAATGTCCGAACCCGACGGGGAAACCCGAAACCCGATCATTTCGGGTCGGGTAACGGGTCGTTATCGGGGTTTTATCGGGTTCGGGGCAGGGAGTGGGTTATCCTCGCCCTAATTATATATATAATGTTCGAAACCTTTTGATGTTAATTGCACACGTTCAAAGATAAAATACTTATTGTGGACAATCTTTTTAGTTATTAACAATCTAGTGTGAATGATCATTTTTTTATGTTTTGACGTATTACGCTAAACTTAAATCAAATAATTTTTAATATAAGGTCCAATTTATTTTATTAAAGTGATGCATCACATTTTTAATTTACAAGGGACTCTAGAACATGTATTTTTTTATAAGACATCGGGGTACCTTAAAACGGAACAAAGATTTCATTATGAAATGTTATAAACCCGATAAGAAACCCGAAACCCAATGGGGCGCCCCGATAAGATACCCGAAAGATATCGGGGCAGGTTTGGGAAACCATGCCCCGCCTCGAACCCGACCCGTTGCCATTCCTAGCACACATGCATACAACACATACAACAGGAGTCACAAAGACTATAAGCACATAACATATCCTAGAGTCCTACAGTATAGTGAGCATACTCACCTCAGTCTGCTGTCAGTCAAATAGATGTTAGGGCTGTTGAATCGGAGAATCCACATGCTAACCAATCAAATAAAACCCAATTAATAATTGGGCCATAAACCATAACTGGGAATCTAGTTTATTTGTCCAACACCAAGGGTAAAAGACCATTTTACCCTTACCATATTTGACCCACCAATTCGTGGCCCAACTCCCAAAAGAATCGAGGCCCAAAAAGAGGGTTTCACGAGTATGCCCCACGTACAGGACTCGTACGCCCCACGTACTACATGCTGATGCCTAATGTACAATCCGCCACAACAAGATATCGGGGAAAACATGCATTACGCTGAGTGTACGCATATGTACGCCTAACGTACCCCCTTGGTGACCATTTTCTCATTTTAGGACTTAATTCTTAAGACCAAAATGTACAAACTTAGATCTAATATCAAAACATCGACTTAAGTCATAAAGTTTCCACCTTTATGAGTTTCCATGGTTAGAAAAGGTCCAAAAGATAAAACCCTAACTTATTTATCCATTAAGACATCTTAACTCTTGCATGGAAGGGATAGGAGGTCCAAGATCACATTTTTATGGTTCCTAATAACTCCATAATGGATAATGTTTCCAACTTTATCCATTGGAATGGTCCAAACAACCAAGATCTAGTCTTTAAGTCTCCAAGGGACCAAAAGTGCATCTTTTTCAACTTAATCCATTAAGTCCAGGTCTCTAACCTTCAGATCCGAATCAATATGATGGTTGGATGGATAAAGTTTCCAACATTATCCATAACAAGGTCATAAACTTTCAAGATCTAAACTTTACGCACTAAAGTGACTAAAAGATCATAATACCCAAAACTAGCTAGATCTAACAAATGCATCATCAAGATTCAAGCTTTATACCTCTAGAAGAAAGATCAAGGTGAACAAAGTCTGGATCTACAAGCTCTAATGCAACCAACACTTCTCCAATGAGCTCCTTCTTCTCCAAGATGCACCAAGAACATTCCAAAGCACTTAAAAACACCTTCCTTTTGCTCACAAGGCTCAAACCAGGGTTAGGGTTTCAAGGGAGGGTGTTGGAGAGGTGGAGGCTGAGAGTGGAATGGGTTTGAGAAAGTTAAGGATCTTAAATAGGGCTCAAACCACGAAAATAGCATTCGGGCCCAGATCGCATATGCCCAACGTACTTATGGTATGCCAAGCATACCCAGGGATACTTTAGTACACCCAAAGTACTTCCCCATACGCCCAACATATGGGCTTAACCCAAAACCGTCCTAACTTCAAACGACCATAACCTCTTTGTTTCAAATCTGATTTCGACGATCTTTATATCCACGGAAAGGTAATGAGAAGCTCTATAATCCTATCAAGTCTCCTTTGCATTAACACCTTCCGAACTTAAATCCTAAATTCATAAAAGAAGTCTGAAACATCACTTTTCCCGTTTTACCCTTTGACTCCAAAATACGATCAAGGGCTTGGATCGCACAACCAATATTATCACCATTAATAGTGTCTAATCCTTATTCTATTGAAGCCCAAGGCCTTACTTGTTCCATTTATCGCCCACAATCCCGAAATAATAAGCTTCTCGAAACAGAATGTTACAACATAACATACAATAACACCTATAATCGTGAAACACCTGATCTGAAGAGCAATTGTAATCTCAATTGGGATATGGACTAGAAAGTATCGAAGCTCTGATCAACCTACACAACGTTCCATTAGTCACTACTTGGTTCATATTCTCAAACTCTACTCAATAATAATTATTAAGTATTTCATTTTAGTTAATATGTATGTATATGCTTGTGGTCTGTTTTACCCTACTTACAATCACCTTCACATAATGGTTTCTATATGGAACTAAATGAAAATCTCCTAGTTTTATATGGATATAAAGCACATATTCATACAATTTTTCTATATTTTTCTATGATTTTTACAAGTTGGTGATTACAATCGATCGACTTGCTGAACCAAATTGTAAAGATTGCATCTCCCACCATACAAGGGGTGCGAATTAGGCCATGAGGTTCAAAGTTGCTTTCAAGTAGACAATCATACCTAACTATAGAAATTAACCTCAAGACTTGTTTTTATCTTTCTAACATTATATATGAATTTTACAAGGTGGAATCGAATTGTAGCTACAAGTTGAACAATTCAGTCGACCGCCTTATACAAATTGAAGATTTCAACCTTACATAGGTTTGGAATTAAGTGTAACGGTCCATATAGGAGTATAACTAGACATTCAAACACATACACACACACACACATCTTTATAATGCCCTCGACTATATGCCATTTGGATTCCCCTAAAGATTTTATATGATTCTTACAAGATGACAGTTGCAATCTATCAAACTTATTTGCTAATTTGGGGAAAAGCATGTCAAGACCCATTTGGGGTTGGAATAAGGTCTCAGAGTCTACAAAAATAGTAAAATGGACTTTGTATCTAACTCGTGATTCTGGCATCATCCCTAATGGGCACTCTTATGATTTTATATGGTTTATCAAACATGTGTGCACATTGTAGGGAAGTTATGATTTTTAGCTACAACATGTTTTCTCTTGTATAATTATTAAAGGGTTTAGATTAGAGACTTAAGCCATTTGGTTATGCATCTAATAAGCTATGAAAAAGGCTATTAAGTAATGTATTAAGAACTTGCATTAGAGGTTTAGGGATAAGATTAATCATGATGATAGTTAGGTTTCTTCTCATGAAATCATAAGTCTAGAACTAGGTTTTGGTTTAAATTAATCCATTAAACACATGGAAAGGAAAACTTATTTTGAGAATAACATGATGGGAAACTACAACCATCATTGTGGTGATAGTGTGGTGTGAAATCTGACAGCCAAGGTTGCCAGTGGTGATGGGCTTGCGATGGTGTTTGTTGTCTAACAAAAGGAGTGTTAGAACTTACTTGATGGTGGTTTAATGGCAGCCCCAAACTCTCATTCTTTATACTTCTTTGTTCATTCTTCCTTCTTTCGTCCTCTCTTGTGCTCGGGGGAGCCGATTTGGCTATGGTACATGGAAAAAGTGAAGGCTTCCATGCAAGAATTTCATATTTGATACAAATGGCCCCTAGATATTATATAGTTGCGTAGTTGATCCTTAAGACTAATAATTTAACATTTTAAGTATTTAAAATTCTCATTTTAATCCCTCATAATTATTTTGTCCCATTTATGTTTACTTATTATTATTTTATTATTATTAGTTAACTAATCTCTTTAAACTTTTGTATAACTCTTTTTATTTATTTAACTTATTTATCTGGTTTTAACATTTTATTCTTAAATGTTTCATTATCTTTATCATTTATTGTAATCCTTTAATAATTAATAAAAGGAAAAAAGGGGTGTTATACTTTTGTGCTGTGATATACATACCTCTTATAGTAACACATTTCAATCGTTACATGTCCTAAGGGCTAAGCTTATATTTACGAAATGGGAGGTACTCAATGTAGGTGACTTGTCATCCATTATGAAAACTACTCAAATGCAAATCCATATTTTTAAATAATTTTGAGACCACCAAATCATACATAACAATAAACTCTACAAACTCAAGAAACGTAAGACCCTCAACGTTCCTAGAACCAAAATTGAAACATTGGTGTACTCATTGATACCCATTATTCTCTCTTCCTACATGCCCAGTGAAACCACATCCTAAGACTAATCATTGGTCCTCGAATTTTTTGCTAACCATATAATCTAACAAATCCCATAAACTCCTCTTTTTAGCCCATGCGATGGTCGCCCAATGATTTGACACACACACACACAAGAAACGTAAGACCCTCAACGTTCCTAGAACCAAAATTGAAACATTGGTGTACTCATTGATACCCATTATTCTCTCTTCCTACATGCCCAGTGAAACCACATCCTAAGACTAATCATTGGTCCTCGAATTTTTTGCTAACCATATAATCTAACAAATCCCATAAACTCCTCTTTTTAGCCCATGCGATGGTCGCCCAATGATTTGACACACACACACACAAGAAACGTAAGACCCTCAACGTTCCTAGAACCAAAATTGAAACATTGGTGTACTCATTGATACCCATTATTCTCTCTTCCTACATGCCCAATGAAACCACATCCTAAGACTAATCATTGGTCCTCGAATTTTTTGCTAACCATATAATCTAACAAATCCCATAAACTCCTCTTTTTAGCCCATGTGATGGTCGCCCAATGATTTGAGATACAAAATTCCACACACACACACACACACACACACACACATATATATATATATATATATATATATATATATATATATATATATATATATATATATATATATATAGAGAGAGAGAGAGAGAGAGAGAGAGAGCGAGGTTAAAATGTGGATGACATCTATTGTACGGATGTATGTGGACAATGTTATTCTATGAGAATAACTAAGATAATAGATTATTTGGTAATGTGAATACATTCAACCTCAAATAAGTATCATCATTATCATACATTTTCACAAATTTTATTCAATTTTGTTTTCACACATCGTTTTTCACTTATTTTAATTCTTACAGAATACGATTTATCAAGAACATATTCTGACAGGATGAAAATCATAAAAAAAAGTCAATAATATCGTTATAGACGTTTTAATTAGTCAAAATGCATGATAATGATGATAGTTATGTAAGGTTGAACATATTAATATTACTAAACAACAAATTCTCTTAGTCATTCTAACAGAATAACATCGTCCATACGTCCGCGTAATAGATGTTTATCCACATATAAACTTAACTCTCTCTCTCTCTATATATATATATATCTATATATATATATATATATATATATATATAAAAGAAACTTAATTGTATACGTGTCATCTCAATAATATTTGTGAAATGCTAAGTCAAATTACTCTTTTACCCTTTTATTCCTTACGTTTCCTACATTCCTGTATATTGTCAACGAAATTAAACTCAATCCTTAAATCAAGGGCGTAATTATCAGCATTTTGGAAACATAGCTGGCTTGCAGTTAGACCCTCTCGCATTCTTCTCGCGATCTTCCCAAAAGATTCAGTTTTTGAAAATTGAATTCTCCCCCTCATCAATGTACATTGCGTCGATTCCTCTATGTTATATGTCTTCTTCACTTTCTACTTCTTTGTCATCAATTAACTCTTCATCTGTCCTACTTCCCCAATCCCTGCCTTCCGCCCCCTTCTGGCCGCAAGTCTTTTACTTCCTTTTAACAGCCTACAAATCGATTTTTATGGCTCTTGATTTTACGTCGCTTTATTTGAATCCATGTACCCTATTTCTTCTTCTACCCTTTGCTCTCAACCTCTCCCGAGTGTTGCCAGAAGAAAGAAAACCAATATGTCATCGTTGATTGTTGCCTATATGGCCCTAGAGTACCGTCTACGACCCATCTTCCTTCCTTAACGGTTTCTTGGCTTTTTTGTGCCATCTGTTGATTTTGGCGAAATTATTGATGGTCTTTTTTTATCATCTATCATATACTTTGCTTCTATGTGATGATTTTTGCTTCCACTGACTATTTCATTGACCGTGCTTTGATTCTATGTGAAGTGCAAGTTTGAAAGGTGAATAGTTGATCCGTCTAAAATAATTGTTAGCAAAATCTTCAACATCTCGCTGGAAACATACTCGTCTTATTAAGTTTCTTGTATGTTTTTGCATATTTTGCTCTTTATCACATGCCAACTATATTTTAGTTTATAAAAATGTTATTGATTGTTTCAATACATTGGTCCTTTCACGTGCACAAGAAGTGTTCGATGAAATGCACGAATGAAATATTGCCTGCATATTCTTCTAACAAGTTTAACACAATTGCTATGTACCGATGGTTTTTTTGTTTAATGTGTATTTGTTGACATTTAGCTATCTACATGTGACTGGACTATTCTTTTTACGTTTAGAATTTCCCTCAAATCTGATCTTAGTGTGATTTTGAAATAATTTGGATGCAAATCGATAAAAAAAAACATCAATTAAGAGCCCCTTTATGGTTTTCATCTAAGGACTTTATTGGAATTATCTCTCTCTTATAATTGTTGGTAAATTTATTTAATTTTTTCTTTTTAATAAACTAAGGTACTGAAGTCTTCATTACTGGATAAATGAAGTTACTAGCGAAGTTATCCCGTAATACTTAAGAAATGAGTTTTATAATTTACTGATGATTTTATATATTAGTAGTAGATCTTTAAATTTGAATTTATTATTGACTGTTTTAGAAAAGATCAAGTAAAAACTTTTCTCTCGAGTGCTTTTATATCCATTATATTACTTTATGTGGTATGTGTGTCTACTAAATACAATATACAAAGGTTTTCATAATATTTTAACAAAGTTGGTGTATTTCTCATGTTATGTATGCTTGATGTCAAACAAATTACTATGTCTGAGTAAGTTAAGATTGCATATTGACAAACATAACATGAAACTTTTTGGGTTTTATTCACAATGCCTAAGTAACATGGTTCTGCATAACTGAAGTTGTTGAAACAACCATATAAAGTCAGATTAGGTGCTTAATCCATGAAGTATGAAGAAAACAACCCCTTACCTTAATCTATGTGTCTGACTTACAACAACAAAGTATTTCAATATGCTATTGTTTAATATCTTGAGCGAGTTTTCTTATTAAGGATAAATCTGTGTAAAATGTCAAGGGCAAATCTGTCTACCGTGCAGAGAAGAGGAATCATGGGTTTTCAAGGTCTAATGCAATTCCAACTTCTATGTCAAAAATTCAAGGCCATTTACATTTCTTACTACTATAAAAATCCATGATCTTCAATTACTAAAAATTTTCTTAGATTTTGACTTCCTGGTAGTATAGTGAAGTTCTTTCACTAGAATTTGCTAAGTTTCGTTATTTTTATTTATTGTTTGTGGGGAGAGTTGATGGATGAATTAGTCTATCATGGAGAGTATATGTTTATTTTCTAGAATTTTATGAAATCGTAACAGTGTTAATCACATGAGTTTAGAATTTTGATCAATTTTATTTTGTGGTGATCAAAGGCAATTTTTTTTTTTTGAATTTAATAGTTACTTTTTCGTGGATGACAAATTGACAATGACAGCGTCAATGCACTGGTGTTGTTATTTTGTTAAGTATTGGAGGAATGAATTCACATCTGTTTGTCTTTAAAGACCTTCTCTTCGGTTACCTTCTTCCACCTATTATCTTTAATGTTGGGTATGTTTTACTCTTTAAAAATTTATGATTATTACCTGTTTGCTTTCCAATTTTCTATTTTCTTTGCAATAAAAAATCAACAGGTTCTGGTAAAGATTAATAAAAAAACAATTTTTTTTCTTTTGCAATTTCATGACTGTTGAGCTATTTGTTGTTGTTGTTGTACTGCAATATCCTTCAGCATCATATCATATGGGTAGAAACTCAACATCTTCACTCTAATACAATCTCCATTTCATTTTCTTTATCATATGTTAAAGTTTTATGTAACTTCTTTTACAGGATCTATAAACATTTTCAAAAGAAGAATGATGACTCTCTTGACCTAGGAGATTTTCCTGGTATTATTTACTCCTTACTTTTTCCAAATATTTCCAACTTTTTTCCTACAAGCCATAGGTGCAATCTTTTATGTAACAGATTCTGTCTGCATTTTACAAGTCAAAGAAGATCATTAAGATTTTATATAATCATAATTAGAGTATTAGACCCTCTTTATGACTTGATATATCTTATTTAAAATTCAAATGCACTACTTTTGTGAAGGATTATTTAAACACAAACCATATATGCATTTTTCTAAATATGGACCATTTATGCTTCTTTTTTTATAAACAGGGACTATTTCTGTAAATTTTTTAAACACATACCATTTATGTTTTTTCACACAGGGACCATTTCAATTATTTTTTAACTGAAATGAGAATTAGGTTAAAATATGGTTCTATTTTTTGTGCATTTAACCTAAGAATAAACTGTCCTTTTTACGCATGACAATGCACTAATTTTTTTTTACATCAATGGTATGAAACAATCTTTTTAAACAGTTAGATTGGGAAAATAAGTTTGCGAACTTTCCAAAAAAAAACTTTTTAGGTTTCCTTTTTTATTCTACTGCATATTTACATATTCAAAGCATCGGATGATAATGTCAAGCTAAGAAAAAACTAATGAAACCAAAAGGTCTTCAACGAAAATTAGGAAATTCAAATTTGTGATCCAAGTAAGTGATTTTTCTCAATTTCTTCATAATTCCCATCTCATAGATGTTGTCATGGGTTATATTTATTGAATACAGATGCTACCTAACTACCAACTAAAACTTAGATGTGTCTAAACTAATCAGTTAACATTTTAACACTATAACCAAGGGCATGTTTTTTTTCTTATAATATCATGTATAGATAAAGTAGTAAAAAGATAAATGTTGTATCCAAACAAACGGCTGAATGAATAAAGATTAAAAATAACTAAATCAATCATCTGAATTAAAGTAAAGGGCTGTTTTTCCTTTTTATCCGTTGGAAAAAATGAACCTGTTTTTTTAAGAACTGTTATAAATAATGATACAAAGTCAACTATATAACACATTAAATGATTAATAATTTAAGTTAAAAAACAATATTAGTCTAAACATGATTTATTGTGGTTCCAAGCTTCACATTTAATGTAAAGGTTCGGTAAATCTAATTACTTCCTTCTAATTTTATAATTTTGTTTGATTTACCTAATCAAATGGTAAATGGGTTATTATTTTCTAATTTTATAGAAATGTCACCCTTTGGAGATGCTTGACAGGTGATTTCTTCCCAAAACATCCTCTAATATTTCTGCCATTACTGATATGTTAATATGTTTGTTCCTTCACTGTACAAATTTGCATTTTTTTTTCATGTAGGATTTTTTTATTATTTTTTATGACATGGTGATTTTCTCATTGTTAACGAAAAGATGATGGTAAGGAAGAAAGGTGGAAAGAGAGAAGATGAAAGCATAAAATTTCAACATCCTTTATATAGAGGATCATTTGTACATTCATCTTGTGGCACTTTCAGCATAAACTTCACCATCATGTTCATTAGTGTTGTTTTTTCATCCTCATCTTTGCCACCATAATAGTATATATATATATATATATATATATATATATATATATATATATATATATATATATAATACAATTTAACACACAGACCATTTATGTGATCTTTTACACATGCACCATTTCTGTTAACATATAATTTCTTAGGTTCTTTGTCACCTGTATGGTGTTTTTGAATGAAATGGCAACTTACTTTGATTTTGTTTTTTAGTTTTCTGTCACCTGGTATAGTTTTTTCAATGAAAGGGCAGTGTAGTTTCATTGTTTTAGAATTTGTCACCTGGTTATTGCTTTGGTAATCAAAGTAATAATTAATATCAAAATTTTGCGAAGAGTTATTTTTATATACAATAGATGTTTGTTTGTAAGTGTGTGATCGTTATTTTCAATTAATATTTAAACGGTTACATAAACTGGATGTTTTTTTATCAATCCTAAAAGAATTGTTATAATGGTATAAAAAGCACAAAAAAATTGTTTTAAGAACTATAAAAATTTATCTTATTTCCTAAATCTTTTACCCGTGGTTCCCACGGGTTGTAACCTAGTATATATATATATATATATATATATATATATATATATATATATATATATATATATATATATATATATATATATATTTGAATAACAATATTATTAAAATTAAAAGGATAAAAACGCCGTCCAAAGATTGGGAAAATAAAAAATAAAAGTATACAAAATACTCGAAGTGCAAGCAGCAAACGAGACACCCTACATAACCATAATCATAAAATGATGAATTGTAATAAAGAACCACCAAATATTAAGGGCACCAAATCTTTAATCTAGAACATTGATAAAGATAAGAGTCAACAACTTGAAACCATTTGACCTTGCACATCATCAAACTTGTTCAATGAAGATTCTATGATATATTCAAGTAGGCTAGTACTCAATCCTAACAGTTGGTAAATATTCAAGTAGGCAATAATGTATAGTAATGGATTTTAATTGTACTCGTTGGATGGTCTTAGTCTTTATTTATTAGGAGTTATGGTAATTATTTATTGTATTTGAATATTCATGATGATAAATTTAAACAACAAAAAATGAATTAGTCAATTATAAAAGATTACGGTTAAAAGAAAATAAAGAGTTAAATACGTATTTGAATTGTACTGCCGACATTAAAGAAGTTTGGAGTTGTCTTGATGCCATTCTTCTTCGATGGATCTACAACACCATATCAAGTGGTCTTTTGAAAACATTCCTTAACCCAGATGTGACAATCCAACAAGCATGGAAATGTCTAGCAAGTATCGTCCAGAATAACAAGAACTCCCAAACACTTTACCTCGAACATCAAGTCACAAGAGTTAAACTTGATGTCTTCCCCAACGTCTCTGATTATTGTCATGAATTAAAAACATTAGTCGTTCAACTTGGCAACGTTGGCGCCCTCATTCTAGAAGACGTCTTGTCGTCAGTCTTAATAAAAACTATGACAATATAGCAACTTTTATCCAACAAACCAATCCACTTCCACCCTTCTATGAAGCTGATTGAAGCTTATTCATGAAGAAATGTGACATCAACTCAAACATCTACGACCCTCATCACCAGTGGCGGAGCTTTAACAATTAATTTGGGGGGCCGGAAGTAAAGATTGTGCATGCTAGTCTTACTACTGAAAATGTTAGGTGTATTTTCTCTATTTTATATGTCATTTCTAAAGCATTTTCATACTCATCTCTTCTTTTTGCTAGTGTCCTTTTCCTAGTTTATCTTTTCTGCCAACAACTTGGTAATAGAAACAAAGACATGACAATATGTAGAAGGTCTAGCTATGAAAGATTTACATCTACAAAAATTAACAAACATGTTTCTTAGTTATATTATATTCCAGCTTATCAAATAGTACAAAAATTAGTGAACTTGTTTACAACACTTGGAAGAAATTAAACTCAATTGTTTCCATATGAAAATTTGACATAGACAAACATGGAATTTAAGTCTCTATGCTGAGATTGTTCCTTTGCAGGATAAATGATTCTAGTCACACCTCTTCTCCTTAAAAGACTACAAGGACATTTTTTTTTCAGAAAGATCCCATATACCATAAATTTCTACATTCTGTGTTTTATGCAAGACCTCTAGCTTATCTTTAACAAGAGCATACCCTTTAGCAATCCAATATGAGAGAAGGAGAATGGTGGAGGATATATGTACCTGGGTAATTTACATGAGTCTGGTTTCTAAGCATACTTGAGATATTGGGTGTCTCAGCGGCCATGTTTAAGACAATCAAATTCAGAGTCAATGAAGGGACAACTTGAAGCTGCATAGAGTGGGTATGAATTATCTACTACCCATTTTCCTCTAAGCAAATCACACCCTAATAACTCTCTCCCCCTTAATGTAGTACTCCTAGTATTACAGGATGAATAGATGATGACAAAGATACTTATGTTTTAGCCAATGTTACAACAACAAACAACTGCAATTCATTATGACGAATAAAGATAAAAATCACTAAAACTAAAGCAGAGGGGATGAAGGAATATGGACGATGGTCCGATGGAGAAAAGAGAAGAGAAAAATGGAAAGAACACTGAAGTGTTGAACATACCTGATCGATTCCAGCGCAGAGGTGAGAGAGGTGGAGTTGCCAACATTGTCTGATGATTAGGAGGCGTCTGACGGAGACGGACGAGCGAGGGTTAGAGAGTCAATGATTCTGGTTTTGGATTTTGGACTATCGGATAACAAGGGGGCCACAACCTATTTCTTTTTTTTTTTGGGATAATATATATTAAAGTTATTGGGCCATTATTATTTCTAAGCAAAAAATCAAGCCCCTCCTGGCCCTAACCATCCTCCGCCCCTGATCATCATCATCACTACTGAACAACCTCCCGTGGTGAACCTAGTGTCGGCCTCCTTAAGACAGTTCCGACTCTACATCTTCACATGGTTGCGGACGAGGCAACCACCAATTGGCAAAAAATCAACAATACCAACATATGTATTGAAGTTCTTACTCGTTGTGGGCTTGTGCTCCTCAATAGCGGGCCATTAATTACATGTCCTTATCCCATCAGCCCCATAGACGCGACCAAACAAGGTTGTCAAAATCACGATCTTCATCGTATACGTATAAAAAACGAGTCGGGTCGTATTTGGGGTATGATCACAGGTAGAATTGTAGAATCGGGATCCGATCCGACCTTGCCTTCCCTTGATTTTTTTTGAAAAAATGAATTTATCATTTTATGTATTTTATAATTTATCAGTTTACTATATCATTTTGTGTTGTGAGTGTGACTAATGTTTTGAAGCTTTTATAGCTTTTGAACGGAAAACTGAATGTTTGAAATATTTTTCATGTTTTAAAATTATATGTTAAACTTATGTTTTATTTTGTGGGATCTTAGGATCCTGGTCCTGATCTTGCAAACCAAAAAACGATCATACGTAAGATCTCGATTTTGACAACCTAGCAACCAACGACTCCTTAAAGCATCCCCAATCGAATTGTGCTCGGTTTGGCCTCAACAAGCCTATACGACTCACCTACCCCTACACAATACTACACCCCAACGGATCTTTATCAAGCCTTGCAAGCTTATCGTTCCAACTTAAGTCCCAATGACAAATAACTTTTTAACATTGGCGCCTCTTTTCATATGATCGATAGGTAAACTCGATAATTAATTTATGTGCATTAAATATACACATAGTTGTTATTAATTGTAACAAACTTCCAATTTATGGATACAAACACACATCATTATTCACCCTCCCTTTCAGGTAAAACATGTCCGTCACTCTCCTTTTTCTTATAAAAAAAACTAATTTTTGTATGTCGTATAACAACATATATATATTGACTGCAACATCCGGTTTCGAGAAGTTTCTTATTTTAGGATTATGGAAAATAAATGGATCATGTAAAGGCCTTGGGCTTCATGAGAATAGGGTTTTGAATCTGTTGGATGTTGATATAAGCCTTGGTTTTGTGTTTTGGAGTCATAGGGGAAAGTGGGAAAAGTGATGTTTCGGGCTTCCTTTATGGATTATGGTCTTTAGTTCGGTATGTGTTAAGCCAAAATTTACTAGTTAGAAGTTTGGGGCTCGTCAATACCTTTCTGTGGATATAAAGATCGCCGAAAACGGAGTTGAAACGAAGAAGTTATGATTGTTTGAAGTTGGAATGGATTTGGGCGAAAACCCGTCACCACAGAGTAGTGAGTCGAACCAAGAGGTGGTGGTTACTATGGAGTGGTGATTCGCGACCACGAGGTGGTGATCTATTAGGCCCAAGCCCATGATTTCTATGTTTTCAACGTATTTAAGCTTAATGTTCCGCATTTTTGTGCATTTTATCAGCCTCCACCACCTCTAAGACCCCTTGGGAGAAACCCAAGCCTCCACCTTCAAGATTTGAGCCCCTCATCTCTCCTCTCTCATATTTTGGATGCTTTTTATGATATACAAAGATTAAGGAAGTTCTTTTGGTTACAAGGAATGATGCTTCAAGCTTGGATCCATCAAGGACACAACATGTTAGGTCTATTGTAAGTATAAAGTTCCAATATTGCTCTTTAGTTCTTTAGATCTCTTCATATGTGGTTTTTGCCACTTTTGGTCCATTTTATGAGTGATCTTGGAGTTGAGTGGACTCCAACACTTTCTGATCAGTTTGGAGTGTTTCTGGGACCTCATGGACTAGGAAAGTTATGATCTTTTTCCTTCCCTTTTAGCCATGCAAGTTATCTTGGTCCTTTAGGTCATTTTGGTGCAATAAAGTTTAGATCTTGAAGGATTGTGGCATTATTATGGATAAAGTTAGAAACTTTATCCATCCAGACATCCTTTTGATTCAGATCTGAAAGTGGGAGACTTGGACTTATTGGATTAAGTTGAGAAAGATGCATTTTTGGGTCCCTTTAAGGCTTAAAGTCTAGATCTTGGTGGTTTGGACCATCTCAATGGATAAAGTTGGAAACTTTATCCATTATGAAGCCATTAGGAATCATATATGATGTTTTAGCTTTGGTCCTTATGAATTAAGCTCTTTTTAAACAAAAACCGTTCAGACTAAGGACCACGGCGTGGCCAAGGAAGGCCACGACGTGGTGGCGAGACTTATCGCGTTTGTTTTGTCTGGATGTGCCCGCGGCGGGGTAGCAAATTTTGATCAGGACTGGATTGAATGGCCATGGCGTGGCCATAGGTTGGCCACGACGTGGGTGTCAACTGGATTGACTTTGACCGTTGAATTTTTGACCTGTTTGACTTTTGGTCAAACTTGAGTATAATTAAGCATTTGGCTAAGGATTGATTCAGTTTGGCTTTAGGAAGCTTGGGCTGGGTGTTCTGTTGTTGAGGTGGCGGTTGAGCTTGCGATGAGTAGTTCAGGTGAGTTATCATTCATTGTACTCATGGGTCGAAGGCACCAATGCCGGCCCAATGGATTATTTGTGTAGAATGATAGTTGTCTTTGTGACATTTACTGTTATGCTCGCATGTGCTTTTTTCTTCGTGACTCTCGATGATATGATTGTATGCTTAGCTGTAGGGGGTGAATAGACCCGATACTGATTGAAAGAGACCGAAGGGGGTGAAATAGACCCAATACTGGTTGAAAGAGACCAAAGGGGGGTGAAATAGACCCAATACCGGTTGAAAGATACCGAAGTGGGTGAAATAGACCCAATTATGTTTTGACTGTTATGTATGTATGGTATGAGGTATTCTGGGAGACTCACTAAGCTTTGTGCTTATGGTTTTGTGGTTTAAACATTTTCAGGTACTTCTAGTTTTGAAAAGAAGAGCCCGACTTGATCGCACTGCATCCCCAAAAGATTTATTCCACAATGATTATTTATGATTTTACTATGATGTTTTGAGAATATTTTTACTTTGGTCGTCTTTTGAGATAATGTATGAAAGGTATTGACCCATTTAAAATGAAAACTTTTACTCGGTATTTTTGGGACGTTACATTGACTTTGATCCCTTTGGTTTTATGTGAAGGATTACCCAACGAGGATGCCACTCTTTCGATGCAATATCGTTTGCGATCTCTATCCTTCGCATACCTCCAATATCTCTTATCTTCGTTCTCCTCAAGCTTTGGCTTTATATTTTCACGATTTTGACATCACCGTCTTTGTCATCCATTCATTTGTGGTTTAAATTCTCTTAATAAAAATAAGTTTATTTCATGTAATTGTACCAAACCTTATTTAGTTTGTCAATCATGTGTTTTGGCTAAACATATTAAATTACATTTTCCTGATGCTCATATACATTTGCTCCTTTTGATATTATAGTGATCTTTGGTCTCCACTTTTTTTTGAGTTTTAGGGGACTTCAATATTTTGTACTCTTTCTTGATGAATTTTTGTAATTTCCTTTGGTCCTACCTTCTATGATAAAAGTCCCAAGTGTTCTCCATTTTCCTTTCTTTTAGTAACTTTGTCGAAATCTATTTTTTCAAATACATAAAACTGTCCTATGTGACAACGAGATGAAATATAACAACTCTGCATTTCATATTTTTTTTCTCCTCAAATGTAATGGTTTCTTATTTCTCAAGTCATCACATATTACTCCAAAATAGAAAGTTTGATTGAAAATACGAGATACTAACAATATCATTTAAACTCTCATATACCATACAAACATACCCGCCAAATATTGGCATCACAGCCTAAAAATAGCCACATACATTTTAGAGGGTGCTTGGGATTTCATTTTGATCCTAAAAATGAGTTTTAGACAAAATGATTTATTGACTTATGGTGATAGGAAAAGAAGTTTTAAAAAAAGCTTTTGGGTTAGTTTTTGTGGTGGGAAAAGTCAATAAGTAAATAAGTTGTTTTTTTTTTTTAAAATGTTTGTCTTAAGTTAAAGGTATTTTAAGGTAATATTGACTTTTACAACTCAAAAATCCATAAGGTATTTAGAAAAGTTACAAATTCTAACTTCTTAAAATCTCATTTTGAAGGGTTAAGGAGAATTTGTTTTAAAAGTCCATTTTCTTTTTGCCAAACATTTTTTTTTTACTTACTGACTTTTTAAAAAGTTAATAAGTCACTAAGTTGTTTTGAGATGAAATCCCAAACACCCTCTTAAACATTTTACCAACTAAAACTCTAAACTGCAATACCCTGCTCAACTACTATATAATAGTACCATGTCTTACCAACACCTATGTGTTTTTAGGTGTTTATGCTACCTGCTTTTTCCACCATCTCACCATCTACTATCAATAAGCTCCACCCTTGATCCAAACGTACCTTAGGTATTTCTTGGCTACCCTGAGAACCACCAAGGATACAAATGCTTTGATCTCACCTCCAAAATTAATAACATCGTTACACGTTATATTTAATGAATACATTTTCCCTTTTCGTGATTTTAAAATTTTGAATTCGTCCCCTTATAATTTTCTTACAAATCAAATCCACCCTTACCACCTCTACCCCTCCCACCATCAAGAATGCTCTTACGAAACACCATTCTCCCACCCCAAAGGGATCAAGCATGTTGCAATACCTAGAAGCCCAACGCCACACTGTTAGGCATGTTTCATCACCGCTAGCCTATATCGGCCCCCCTTCGCACCATCCCAGCCCACCAACTATTGCTACTTCCCTCCCAACACCTCCTTCAACTATTTAAGCCTCACTCACTCCCACCGTCAACCAACACACTTAAAACATACACACATGAAGCATGCCTGACATATCCAAATCCAAAAACCGATTTAATATTTATATCACCACCAACCTCTCCCACATACCATACAAATCCTAAGCGTGTCCTACCTGATCCAAATTAGAATTCTGCTATTACTAATGAATTTAATGCTCTAATTGAAACTACCTAAAAAGCAGAATGCGAACATTATAAAATCAATATGGATATTTAAACACAAATTAAAATCGGATGGGTTGCTCGAGCTTAATAATCATTCCATGTTGGCAATGGTCATTCTCAACTGGTCGGGGTCGATTTTCATAAGAACTTTAGCCTAGTTGCCAAACTAGCTACCATACACACCGTTGTAAGCCTTGATATCTAGATGTCTTGTCGAATATATCAACTTGATATCAAGAACGCATTTTTACACGTTCTCTTTAAAAAATTATGCACATGTATTGACCTATAGTTTTTGATGATCCCTTTTATTTTGTTATGTTTTTCTTCTTCATAAACCCTTGTATTAGTTAAAACAAGCTCCCCATGCTTGGTACCAACGTTTTGTGGGTTTTGTTGGCACCATTGAATTCAAACATAACATTTGTGATCATTCTTTATTTATTTACTGTCATGAAAATGATGTGGCATATCTCTTACTTTATGTGGACGATATAATTTTTACTACCTCATCTCATAACTTGCGACACTCCTCCTGGAACTTTTAACTCATGAATTTGCCATGAAAGATCTTGGACCACTCACTTACTTCATTAGCATATTTGTACAATGCCATCAACATGGATTGTTCCTCAACCAAACACAATATGCCAAAGAAAATTATTCAATGACCATATATGTGTTTCTTTAAACCAACTACAACATAGGTCAATACCAATGTGAAGTTGAACTCTCAAGCATGAAACCTTTTCCCGCCCCACCTACGATCATAGTTTGGTTTGTGCACTCCAATAAGTTTGCATCCACGTGCATGCACCTCATACGTACGACTCCCATGAACACACTCAAAAGAATTATTCGATACATTCAAGGTAGTTTCACCTCAACTTACACCTCTCTAAATTGCAATCCATGCATCTTCTTGCCTACATGGATGCAATTTGGAGGGGTGTGTGGATACCCGAGATCAACTTTAATTTATCGTATTTTTCTTGGTGATAACATCATCTCATGGTCCTCCAAAAGGCAACCGACATTATCCCGATCAAGTGTAAAAACTGAATATCGGGGCATTGAAAATGTCGTTTGCAAAGCATGTTGGCTACAAAATTTGCTTCTCGAAACTTCATGGTCCTCTTTCAAAAGCCACAATTGTTTACTATAACAATGGTAGTGCGATATACCACTCGGAAAACCTGGTTCAACACCAATATACAAAGCATATCGAAAATGGATATTCATTTTGTACGATAAAATGTCGCAAAAGTATAGGAACGAGTTCTTCATGTGCCTTCCTTCTCGCTATCAACTAGCCGACATATTCATCAAGGGTCTGCCACTTTTACTGTTTGATGACTTTCAGGATAGTCTTACCATCCGTTAACCTTTTGTTACAACTGCACGAGACCATTAGACATATCTTATCTTATTTATTTTTGTATTTATCTTATAGATAATTGCTAGGGGAGTTTATAAGAGACTTTCTTTATCTCAAAAACCCGAATATATATTGACAACGAGAAAGACATCAAAATTTCCAATCTATGAATTTGTTTTTCATTAATTTACGTAACCAAATTTTAAATGGTGAAACAATTACTACTAAAATATTATATTTCTATCCTAATTCCTAAGTTCTCCATATGAAAATCCATTTTATATTGAAAAAAAAAAAGTAAATTGTTATAATATTAAATGGAACGTACTACCCAAAAATAAAATAAGAAGAGGACTAGTCGCTGACTAAGTTGAGAGTTTGACTTGACCCATTTCCATTGGCATGCAAAACAGTAGTCACCTTTTGTTGTACACATTTGTCCATAAATGAAAAAGGACGAGGGCATTTACGTCAACTCCCCCTCCCCATATTGTTAGCTGTTACTCTGCAAATCCCCCCATACATACATACATGTTCGTGTATATTTCACTCTCTCTCCTCTTGTACATCAATTCTTCTTGGATATCGTCTCTCCTTCTTCATTCACTCATTTCTTAGAACATACGCTTGATTTACTTCTGTTCCATTTTTGTTTCATCTTCGTTGATTGTTTCGTTTGACGTGTGCATATGAAAATCGTGTTTCAACTTGATTCTTGGATATCTTGAGAAATTGTTCGCATCAGGAGAAGAAGTTCTTGTTAGTTCCAACTCCCAAAACAGGAGAAACGAATATAGTAACGGTTTTCACGATCGAAATCGCCGGAGCTAGTAAGTTTATGCAATTTTCATACGCTAGTTACGGTTTTTGGCTCCAGTTTCGTCAAAATGCAGAGGAATTTGTTTGGGCGTTGAAGATGAATGCGTGTTCTTGCGTAATCTGATGAACTCGACAACGGTTGTAAGGTGAATAAATCAATTTGTTGCTGTTTTTGATTGATAAACTCAACTGCTCTTGCCGGAACTCTAGGGTTCGTTTGAGTACATTGCTCTGGATTTTCTCTTTTCTACAAGATCTGCCGTTTAGAATCCAGATTCTCGTTGCGGAATTCTTGAAGTATCGTAAGGGTTTTGGCTGTGGAATGTTCCTTGAGACATGCATTAGCGCTCTATAGTTGCTTATTAGCTTCTGAATTTTGATTTTCAGTTGCCATTAGATCACACAGAGAGAATCCAGTTCTTGCCAATTGTTCCAATTTTCAATAATCTGAAGCATCAATGGGGCTTCAATTTCGAAGTTTAACGATACTTGTTCTGCTTATTTGCTTCCTCTGTTGGCCAAGAGTTGGATCTCCATTATCTAATTCTGAAACAAAACCTGCAAGGACTCTTGATACGACTCTCCAGGAATACGCCTACCGTGCATTCTTCCATCCACGTACTGGTATTCCGTTTGATGGACTCGTTCCTCCCTATTTGACAGGGATTGAGATATCAGCAATGAGACTACGAAGTGGTAGCCTATTTCATAGAGGTGTTGAAACGTTTAAAGAGTTCAGAATCCCCATTGGCGTAAGAGAGCAACCCTATGTGGAGAGACTTGTTCTGGTGTATCAAAACCTGGGGAATTGGTCCACTACATATTACCCTTTACCTGGTTACACTTATCTAGCTCCTATATTGGGTCTTCTTGCTTATAATGGTTCAGACTTATCAGCTACTAATCTACCTGAACTGGAATTTTGGGCTTCCGATGATGCCATCACAATAAAGTTTGGACAAATAAGGTCAAAACCTGAAGGTTCTGGTTCTCATCCCAAGTGTGTCTGGTTTGATCTACATGGTCAAGTCAATTTCACAGATTTAGTATCAGACAATCAATGTTTGACTTATGAACAGGGGCATTTCTCCATTGTAGTTGAATCCCCTCCCCCTTCTCCTCCTGCAACACCTGAAGTTTCTGCATCACCTGACGAAACTGCATCTAGTAGTAAGTTAGACAACATGCCTAGAGTGTGTGCTATTGTTGGCATAGCAGGTGGTGGAATCATATTGGTGGTGTTGTTTGCATTGCTGATATTATGGGCATGGAGATACAAGAAAAGGAAGAGAATCCAAGAACTAGAAAGAGCTGCAAATTCTGGTGAAGCATTACGCATGACAAGAGTTGGGAGCATGAGAGTTCCATATGCCATGGCTACAAGAACAATGCCAGACCTTGAAATTGACTTTACTGCTTGACTTCTTCTTCTTCTTCTTCATCAGGTCATGCTTCTTTACACATTCTGTAGGTGTACTCAAATCTTATATCTTTGTGCGTTTATATTCTAGGGTAATTGTGTAAATACACCATTCATACATTCATCATCCATTATGTGCATCTTGTAAGCTTGGGCCCATTCTTGTTGAATTTTGAACAAGGAATAAACTTGTTTCATGGGATTTATATCTTTTGTAGCAATTGAATATATAGTTTTGGTTTTCCTATGCTCATATTATAGAATTGAAATTGCTTTTGGTTTTAATTAAGTTTGGACATCAATTATTTCATCCCACCTTTTGCATACAAGTAGAAATCCTTCATATTCATTTGTTTCAAAATAAATATAGCACTTAATTAAGGTGTTATGTAGTGTAATGTGTAGAAAACATGTTGTAATTTTTGTTTTGTTCCATTCACATTTTAAAATGTATGTTTTGTAGTGTAATGTGTAACATTAATGTTACAGTGGAGTTAGATTTGAAAGTATGTTATTGCCATCAAGGCACCTGACAAACCACACTACTCTTTGTCCTGCATTATATTTCCATTTTTAGCTTGTACAGTAGCACCAAATGCAGCTGCCATTTTTGCACACACAATCAACCAATTACCTACCAAAAATAGAAACTTTTTTCTCCAAGAGTAATTAATAATATACAACTTTGACCATGTCATCACTATGGATTTGACTACTGACACTGAGTGGTTGTGCTTAAAAGTCCAGCAATCTCTTGGATGTAACAAATCCATCAATAAATTGTAAGAAACTATTTGAAAGAACCAAATTCAAAGTTCAAACACACATCACCATGAGCTTTTTGTATAACAAATTACCACATGAAATCAAATGGAAGTCAATATATACTAAAAGTCAAACTTCTGATGAACGTTTTTT
Organism: Lactuca virosa; assembly: GCF_052849685.1. Lineage (NCBI taxonomy): Eukaryota > Viridiplantae > Streptophyta > Magnoliopsida > Asterales > Asteraceae > Lactuca > Lactuca virosa. Next base: position 398,183,782 of record NC_136430.1, on the reverse strand, counting down.
TTATTCCTTAAAACTTCCTTCCTGCATCAATCAAAATCATATCAGCAACAAAAACCTACCACATTATAGCATTATACTTCCGGTTCTTTTTCTTATTACAACATTATACCTTCAAAAATCTAGTCAATTATAGCAAAGAAAACTGTTTTGTGTTTGTATGACATCGTTATATCTGGATAGATTAATCGTTCATAAAATACAAACATGTATCAAGAAGAAAACCGCCACATTATGTAGCATTATACTTTTAAATTTTATGTTATCACGACCTTATATTTTAAAGAATCCATCCAATTATGGCAATGAAATGAAAAGTGGGTTGTGTTTGTATGACGTCGGTATAGTTTGGTAGGTTTATAACATACAAAGACGAATGATGTAAGTTGGTACTTAACCATACTACACTCTTGTTCCTTTATTTGGCGTAAGCTATTATTAGAGAAAGAAATTATCTATGGAAGTGAACCCTAGATGTTGATATTAGTTGTTAGTTAGTTAGGTGAAAATTGAAGTCGAAAGAGATTCGTTTAGGAATAGAACCTGAAACTGGATAAAATCCTCTAATTAGAAGGAGAGTTTCACATGGCGACATCCCACAAATCATTACCGATGTGCTTCGGCTGTAGAACAAATAAATAGTAAATAGTAGAATCAATCAGATTCAGATACGAATGAAAAACCAAGAAAATGATGAGCAGCTTTGTGAAGAAAATATTGGACGTTGCCGGCGATGCATTATGATCCCCAATGGCAGAATCGCCTCCAGCCATTGCAATCGACCCATCTATCTCTCAACTCTCAAATCCCCAATCACACACAAATAAAAGAACAAACATTTTTATACTCGTACAAACAGAGAGCGTATCAACACAATGAACTTTTACCAAGATATTATTAAAGATTAAATTTTTATGTCATCTAAGCATGAGCATTTGGACCTCCGGACCTGGACCTGGATCGGGTAAGCTTCAACAGGTCCGGTTTAAGGCCCACAAATTTCTACAAAACAGGTCTGGTCCTGTCCGGCCCAAATGCTTACTTTTACGTCCAACAACTATGAACCGGACTTGGGCCTAGTAAGCCTCAACAGCTCCGATCTAAGGTCCACTAATTTATGTAAAATCGGTCCGTTCCAAGAACAGGTTCGGTCCAATTCAAATATTCACCCTATATAAAGGAGTAGTAGTGTGCTAACATGTTTTTAAAAAAAGAATTAAAAGAGTCGATCATAGTGCGCCTAAATACTCTCTCTCCACCATTTCCCATTCTCTCTCCTCTTTCATCTCGCAAAGCTACCAAGTACCAACGACCCAACATTGGTGCAGCCCCTTAACGCACGTCACGGGGCGGCGTTCAACATATGTCGAAAGCTTGACGAGTTGACTTGGTGCACCTTGTAGTCCAATTGTCTAAGTGTCAAGTTGTCAATTTGTTTCACATTGTATTTATAAGTTGTCAATTTGTTTAATATTGTACTTATAGGCACTAAAGATGAGGTTCATTTTTTTTTGTTTAATTTGGGTATTTTAAAGTTTTCAAATCTAGTTATTTTACTATTATATTTTAATTGAATTAATGTATACAAAACTCTAAAACAAAAACACACAACCAATAGCAAAAATATAGACTCTAACTAGGGTGACTTTAGGGGTTTTTTATAGGGCCGAGCAAAGGAACTGATCCGGATGGAACCGACCCGAACCGGACCTGACCCGGGAACCGAACTTGGTGGAAAATAGGAACCGAACCGGACCGCCGGTTCTACCGATTCCAGTTCCTACCGGTTCTTGACGTGTCTTCAATGTTGGAACCGGTCCTCAAGAAATAACAACATACGGTTGCGAATGTTGTCGGTTCTACCGGTTTTTGCAGGTTCTACCGGTTTCAAAAATCGACAATAATATAGTATCCATCCCGGCCCGATCGATTCCATCGGCTTCCGGTTCCGGTATCGGTTCCGGCCGGTTCCCCGGTCCATATATTCATCCCTAGTTTTTGAGAAGCCCATTGGTGATTTCAAGAGGTTGAAACCTACCGAAAGTGATTTAAGGGGATTGAAAATCTCCATGGATGAAACCTATGCTCATGAAAGCACGACTAGAATAATTTTCATCCAGACGAATTTTATAAGAGTTAATGTCATAAAAACCCTCAATTTTTCAGGGTTTTTTCGGTTTTGCCCAAAGTTGAATTTTATGTCCGTTTTTACCCTCATATTTTCAAAAAAAATGTTTGGTTTATCCTTTTACCGGTGATAACAGATTTAGCAGGTTACCATTACATTAACTTCGCAAAAAACCCTTAAATTTACAGTTTTTTTTACGTTTTACCCTTAAGTTTATAATTTTTTTTTACACTTTTACCCTAAGTTTTTTTTTTCATAATTCATTCAAAAAAGTCGTATTTATATACAAAAAAAAATGTTTGATTAAATATTGTATTTATATTTTTTTAATGTTATACATACATATATATATATATATATATATATATATATATATATATATATATATATATATATATATATATATATATATGTGTGTGTGTTTGCAAGGTTATACCATTTAAAAAGTAAAAAAAAAATTAATTTAGAATTATGAATACGTATTTTATAGATATAGTTTTTAGAAGTATAAATACATAGTTTAATATTTCTAGAAATATTAATATGTATCTATACTTCTAAAAATATATGTATATGCTTATAAAAGTGTAAAAACAAATATTTGTATTTCTACAATACATATTAATATTTCTAAAAAACATATATATATATATATATATATATATATATATATATATATATATATATATATAAACATGTTTATGATTCAAGAAGGGTTTTTATTGATATGTATATTTTTGGACAAATTACACGAATGGTCCCTATGGTTGTGGTAATTTGCATTCTTGGTCCCTAATATTTTTTTTTCACTCGGAAGGTCCCTCAAACTGAATTTTGTTGCATAAGTAGTCTGTAAAAAGACCATTTTACCCTTATCTTATATTTTTCTGATTTATTTGATTAAGATAAATGTTTTTATTATTTATTTAAAAAATAAGGTCATACTAATCCCTACCCCATCCTCCCCCCACGTTTCTTGTTCAAAGAACTGCCAACACCGATTACCACCGGTACTCCGGTTCAACTCCGACATCCCTGACCACCTCTGCTAACAACCACTAAAAAAACTCAAAATCATTCTCATAGTTAAACCTGAAAAACGAAATCATATATTGATAAACCTTAGGATCAAAACCATTCTCAGAATCAAACCAGAAAATTGAAATCATACATTGTAGGTATATTCTGCAATCATACGTTCATAAACCTCAAGATCAAAATCATTACAAAGTTTAGCATCAAATCTGAAATCATACCTTGATAAACCTCAAAACCAAAACCAATATAAAAATCTGGTATAAGATAATAGAATCAAAACATTTACAATCTTTGATTTTTGAACCCCAGATGCCAAAATGATCGATGAAGCAGCAGGAAATATGGAAGATGGTCTAGCAGCAGGAAATATGGAAGATGGTCTAGCAGCAGGAAGGGTGGAAGAGACAAGATCGATGGAGGTCGGCGGTCCGATGGTGGTTGACGACTAGGGCATCTCGATTCCCCTTTGGTATAAATCCAACACCATCCACAGCAGATCAACAGAGCGTTGATGATATGTCACAACAAAGGATCCCGACGACAATTAGGGTTAACAGGAGGCAGAGAAAAGGGATATTGAAACCTCTCGGAGAAGACGAACTAACGAAGCCTCGAGTGTTGTGATGTCGGTGTCGATGGCAAAGGAAAACATCCACGGGGAAGTGACGACCGATGGTCGAAGAAGATAATTGAACCAGCAGAAGGGGGTGGAGTTAGAAGGAGAGAGAGAGAGAGAAGTGATATGTTAGGTAAATGCGAAGGAGGGTGGAGTGGACGATTGTTTTGTTTTTTTTGTTTTTTTTTAATTTAAAAATGAGATAAATAATAGAAAACCAAAAAAAAAAAATATAAGGGCAAATTAGTCTTTTCAATTCTGTTAGGGACCAAAGACGCAACAAATTAACGTTTGATGGACCTTTCGAGTTAGAAAATTAAGTTAGAGACCAAGCGTGCACATTACAACAAACCATAATGACCATTCGTGTAATTTGTCCTATATTTTTAAATACATAAAAATATGTTTCTGTAGTTCGAAAAACATATTAATTTGTTTCTTTACATTTTAAACGGTTTATCCAGGAAAAAAACACACACATATATATATATATATATATATATATATATATATATATATATATATATATATATATATTGTTATGAATTAAGCGTAATTAATGTAACTATAAATCAATCCAAACTAGTAAACTTTGATAAGAACTTTAATTGAGAAGAAAAAATATTTAGAGAGAATATGAAAGTTATATCTCTTATAACTTTTTGGTGTATTTCATTCTTTACAATGGAGGGGTATTTATACTACAAATTTTACTAACATATAATTGTAACTAGTTAGAAATGTTGACAAATTTGCCATGCACCAATTATTATGTCATCCACCATTTATTTACAACACTCCCCCTTGGATGATATCATTTTAGCATTCAACTTTGACGTACTGCCTCATTAAAAACCTTGCTAAAGAAAACCCAGTGGGAAAAAAACTTTAGCGAAGGGAAAAAGAGTGCAGTGTATAGTTGACTCCCCCTTATTTAGACATCCGTCACATTATATTCTATGCACATGTCGCATTCCGATGCCATGGACATGTTTCCTGAAGATTGCAGTAGGAAGTGCCTTCGTAAAAAGGTCTGCTGCATTGTAACTAGATTGAACTTATTTGATTTCGACTTGATGGTTCTTTATAAGCTCTTGAGTGTACTCAAAAAACTTTGGAGGTATATGTTTTGTCCTGTCGCTCTTGATATATCCCTCTTTCATTTGAGTGACATATGCTGAGTTATCTTCATAAATTAAAGTTGGACATATATCCTTTTCAAGTCCACATGAAGTTAAAACTAGTTGTGTCATCGATCTTAACCATGTACATTCTCTACTAGCTTCATTTAGTGCAATTACTTCAGCATGATTTGAGGATGTGGCAACAAGTGTTTGCTTTTGAGAACGCCAGGAAATTGCAGTACCTCCATTCATGAATACATATCCAGTTTGAGATCTAGCTTTATGAGGATCAGACAAATAACCTGCATCTGCATAACCAATCAAGCCTTGTTTTGAATTGTTAGGGTAAAATAACCCTAAATCAGTAGTTCCTCGAAGGTATCGAAAAATATGTTTGATTCCATTCCAATGTCTTTTTGTTGGGGCTGAACTAAATCTTGCTAGCAAGTTTACAGCGAAAGAAATGTCAGGTCTAGTACAATTGGTAAGATACATAAGAGCTCCAATTGCATTTAGATATGGTACTTCTGAACCAAGGACTTCTTCATTTTCTTCGCATGGACGAAATGGATCCTTGTCAATATTTAATGATCTAACAACCATTGGAGTGCTTAAATGATTTGTATTTTCCATATTGAAACGTTTCAAGACTCTTTCTGTGTAATTTGATTGATGCACAAGTATTCCGTTAGGCATATGCTTAATCTGTAAACCAAGACAATATTTGGTTTTTCCAAGATCTTTCATTTCAAATTCTTTCTTTAAAAGTTCAATCACTTCAAGGATTTCTTTATTCGTTCCAATGATGTTCAGATCATCAACATAGACTGCTATGATCACATATCCAGATGTTGTTTTCTTAATAAATACACATGGACAAAATAGTGTTATTTTTATAACCTTTACTTGTCAAATAATCGCTTAAACGATTGTACCACGTTCGCCCAGATTGCTTTAAACCATACAAAGATCTTTGTAATTTTATAGAATACATTTCTTTGGGTTTTGCACTTAACGCTTCAGGCATTTTAAATCCTTCAGGGATTTTCATATAGATATCACTATCAAGTGATCCATACAAGTAAGCTGTAACAACATCCATAAGACGCATCTCTAAATTTTTAGATACTGCCAAGGTGATTAAATATCTGAAAGTGGTTGCATCAATTACCGGTGAATAAGTTTCTTCATAATCAATTCCAGGTCTTTGAGAGAAACATTGAGCAACAAGCCTGGCCTTGTATCTTACAATTTCGTCTTTCTCATTTCTTTTTCGTACGAAGATCCATCTATATCCTAATGGTTTCACAACTTCAGGTGTGAGGATAATGTTCCCAAAAACCTTTCTCTTGTTAAGAGAATTTAATTCAACTTGCATAACTTCCTTCCATTTAGCCCAATCATTTCTTCTTTGACATTCAATGACAGATTGTGGTTCGGGATCATCATTCATAATATCACATGCAACTGAATAAGAAAATATTGCACCTATATTGTCAGTTTCATTTTGGTCACATATTCTATTTGTCTGACCATAATTTAATGCATCATCCTCCTTTCCTGGGGGAATTTGAATAATTCGTGTTTCTCCAGGAACACTTTCATCGTGATCTAGTGCATTTTCTGCTCCTCTTCGTTTTCGTGGGTTCTTATCCTTAGAACCAAATGGCCTTCCACGCTTCAGGCGTGTTTTAGACTCTTGAGTGACTTTATCATCAGATTGTGCACGTGGAATGTCAATTCGAGCTGGAACATTGACAGCTGGTATATATGATTTAGTCACCCTTTTTGTGTCAGTAAATGCATCAGGTAATTGATTTGCCATTTCTTGGAAATGCATTATATTTTGAACTTCCATGTCACATTGCTTTGTGCGAGGGTCATGATATGATAAAGTAGGATCATGTCATGACACATCCTTTTCCAGAATCTTCTTTTCTCCACCTAATGATGAGAAATTTGCCTCATCAAATTGACAATCTGCTAGGCGTGCTGTGAAAACATCACCTGTTAATGGTTCAAGATATCTTATAATAGAGACTGACTCATAACCAACATATATTCCCAACCTTCTTTGAGGACCCATTTTTGTCCGTTGAGGTGGTGCAATAGGGACATATACTGCACACCCAAAAATTCTCAAATGGGATATATTTGGCTCTTGACCGAAAGCAAGTTGTAGTGGAGAATATACATGATATGAACTTGGTCTTATGCGTATCAATGATCCAGCATGTAAGATTGCATGGCCCCAAACAGAAACATGAAGTTTGGTCCTCATTATCAATGGTCTAGCTATTAGCTGGAGACATTTAATCAGTGATTCAACTAAACCATTTTGTGTGTGTACATGAGCAACTGGATGCTCAACAACAATTCCTACAGACATACAATAGTCATTAAATGCTTGTGAAGTAAATTCACCAGCATTATCAAGTCTCACTCTTTTGATAGTATAATCAGGGAAATGTGCCATTAATTTAATAATTTGGGCAATAAACTTTGCAAATGCCATATTACGAGTTGATAATAGGCAAACATGAGACCATTTGCTGGATGCATCTATTAAGACCATAAAGTATCTAAATGGTCCAGATGGTGGGTGAATCGGTCCATATATATCACCTTGAATTCTTTCTAGAAATCTAGGTGACTCCCTTTCAACTTTCATTGGAGAATGTTTTATAATTAACTTTCCAAGGGAACAAGATGCACATGGTTTTATGCTATTGGATTGAGAAAACTTTTGGTCCTTCAATGGATGCCCGTGTGTATTCTCAATTATCCTTCGCATCATTGTTAATCCTGAGTGGCCCAACCTATCATGCCATAAACTGAATGTCCCAGGATCACAATATTTTCCTTCTACTACCATATTTGATTCAATCATATGTATATATGTATAATGCAGACCAGAATCAAGTGTTGGTAGTTTTTCAAGCACATGGTTTTTGTCTATAATATACATATATTTCTTATTTTCAATGGTCACAGTTTTTGTGTCATAACCTTTGAAATATATGTCATTGAAACTTAATAAGTTTCTATTAGACTTTGGAGAAAATAAGGCATTTTCTATACAAAAGCTTATACCATTTGGTAATATAAAATGGGCTTTCCCGGTTCCCTCTATCAAGTCTGCAGGACCTGATATTGTATGTATGACTGTTTTTGTTGGTACTAATTCTGAAAAATATTTCTTTGATTTCAGAATAGTATGTGTACTACCACTATCTGCTATACAAAGATCTCCAATATTTTCTTGGTGTTGTGCTCCAGTTGGACTCATATTAAACTTCACATATAAAAGGAATAATAAGTGAATAAACATAATCATAATTATTATTAAAAAGAAAGCTCATTTATTGTATGAAAGACATTACATGAAAAACAAACGAAGGAAAAATAGTTTTACTAGAACAATAATAGATTTTTTTTTATTTTTTTTTAGTTTATGTCTTCCATGTCATTACAGAAATCAGCAACATTTAGCGGAGTGAATTCAACATTATCAATGAGGTTTGCTTCTTTTCCTTTTCCTTTAATGGACTCTTGATAAAGTTGACAAAGATGTGCAGGTGTGCGACAGGTCCTTGACCAATGGCTTGTGCTACAACATCTATAACATGAACCATCAGATTTTTGTGATGTCCCAGTGTCATGCCTTGCCACTTTGGCCTTATCTTGTGTTTGGACATGTTTCTTTGTGAATATTGGTAATTATTTCTTTTCTGGCCACGACCACGATTATTACCTTGTCCACGACCAGAATTATGGTTCTGATTATGGCTTTGGTTTCGATTAAAATAGCCACGGCCTCGCCCTCGACCACGACCTCGCCCTCGTCCACGTGTGTTGTTTCGATGACAATCAATATTTGTAGCATTTGCTTCAGGAAGTGCTACTGATCCCGTTGAACGAGATTCATGGTTTTTCATTAAGAGTTCATTTTTTTGCTCTGCAACGAGTAGACATGCATTCAGTTCAGAATATATTGTGAACTTTTGCATCCGATATTGTTGCATCAAAGTAATGTTTGTTGCATGAAATGTTGAGTAAGTTTTCTCCAACATATCTTCATCAGTAGCCTCTTGTCCACAATACTTGAGTTGTGAACATATTATGAACAAAGCTGAGTTGTATGCATTTACTTTCTTGAAGTCTTGAAACCTTAGTGTTCTCCATTCATCTCTAGCATTTGGAAGTATAACTTCCTTTTGATGATCAAATCTTTCTTTTTAAAAGATTCCAGAGAATACTTGGATCAGTAACATCAAGATATTCAAATCTCAACATTTCATCAATATGCTTACGAAGGAAAACTTATGCTTTTGTTTTGTCTTGTGCCAAGCAATTATTAAATTCATATATAGTATTTGAGATACCCATGGATTCAAGATGCATTTTTGCATCTATCATCCATGACACATAGTTTTTCCCACTAACTTCAAGTGCTGCAAACTCGAGCTTTGCAATGTTGGACATAATGTAACTTGATTAAGATAGATGTGATTTTCCACTTGTTTAATAACCTTGATTAGAGGTTTCGTGCTGATAACGTGTTATGAATTAAGCGTAATTAATGTAACTATAAATCAAACCAAACTAGTAAACTTTGATAAGAACTTTAATTGAGAAGAAAGAATATTTAGAGAGAATATGAAAGTTATATCTCTTATAACTTTTTGGTGTATTTCATTCTTTACAATGGAGGGGTATTTATACTACAAATTTTACTAACATATAATTATAACTAGTTAGAAATGTTGACAAATTTGTCATGCACCAATTATTATGTCATCCACCAATTATTTACGACACCACCAATTATTTACAATATATATATATATATATATATATATATATATATATATATATATATAGACACACACAGAGATATAACATTACAAAAATGTAAATACAATATTTAATTAAACCTTTTTTCGTATATAAATAACATTTTTCTGCATGAATACGTATAATAAGAAAAAAAAACTTAGGGTAAAAGTATAAAAAAAAATTATTAACTTAAGGATAAAAATATAAAAAAACTATAAACTTAAGGGTTTTTTTTTGCGATCTTAATATAATGGTACCTGAAAAACCTGTGATCATCGGTAAAAGGGTAAAACCGAATATTTTTTGGAAAATATGTGGGTAAAAACGGACATAAAATTTAACTTTAGTCAAAACCGACAAAACCCTGAAAACTTAAGGGTTTTTATGACGTTAACCCTATTTATAACATATGACATTTATGTTGGTAATTTATTGATATTATGTTAGAGCACTTTGGAGAGGCGAATGTGCTATTGACAAATTCAGGTAAATTTTTTTACAAAGTTTCTTCAACATCTCAACCAAAGTTTATAAAGATAATCACAATACTTAAATAAAGTAGTTAAAATACAATTTTCTTCCAACAAGCAATTACAAAAATACAACCAAATATAAATGAAGACCATGTAAAAGTTTAAGGAAAGAAAGAACCAACGTTCTAAAAAGCTCGTCATAGCTCCGTCATGGCACGTCATGGCTCCAAGGCTTGTACATGCCGCCAAGCTTTACCAAAATGCCGTCTTAACTCATATATATATATATATATATATATATATATATATATATATATATATATATATAAATGAATAATAGTTGAAAATACATATAAAAATATTAATTATATACAAAATTGTCGTTTTAAGTCACGCCTTATAAACAACGTGGCTCGCCAATGCTTGAAAAAGTTTGAAGCTTGACATTGCCGCTAAGTCACACCTTACGTTATTTAGAACCTTGGAAAGAACACAGTGGTGTATAGTGGTTAGAGTCTACGACAAAAGTTTATCCCACTTCGACATGGATATATTCTCCATCTTTATCAGTTTCACTCACTGATGGTTGGTCCGCTAAAACATTTGAGCCTTTAATTAAAGGTACTCTCAAAACAACTGTACAATTTGTACCCTTGAATTCTCAAACTTTATTGTAAAAAAATATTTATCTAAATGGAGACACACCAAACCAAGATATTATTTGAAGTAGGTACAGTGAGAAATGATAGAGATTTAATGTGGTGAGTTTGATTCAACCACATGAAAAAATGCAGGTTATAATAGGTTTGGATAAAATTTTATAGTAGCGTTTTAAGCAAAAATGACCGAGTGACAACATTAATGATGAATCCATGATTCAAACTTGTATATGTCCATGTCGACAAAATTTGGTTAATATATCAAGTTGTCAATAATACCATATAACAAAAACATAGTTTTACTAGTAAATATGAAACACAATTTAATAAATAAAAAATAAATAAATCAGTACCTTATAATTGTTCACAACGAGTTTTAATATTTTGAAATCAGTTTATAAATATATTGTTGGTAAAACAATATAATACATTTTTCTTAATATATGCCACAAGAAAATCATCTATCAATTGACCGCCCATCTTATTGCACAAATCATTCTCCATCTACCTCGTTACTACTGAAAATACATATTCGCATAATGAATGTTATAACAAACTAAATCAACGCTAATTTTAGTGTAAGATATACCATATAATATATTGTATGTTTGTTTATTTCTATCATCAAGTTATAAAATCTTGCATCTCCACATACGTCCACAATAATATATATTTTTTGCTTTAAGTGCTCAAATAACATGTTCTAAGAACTCGTTAATATGATATTTAGAGCATATGGTATGGGTATTTGGAAATGACGTTATGGCTGAGGTGGCTTTTGGAAATGGTGTTACAACGCCATGAACACCACCCTTTTTTTTCGTTAAGGGGGCGTTAAGCACTTCTCGTGGTAACGACAATGAAAAGAAACGAGAAATGTGATTGGGTATTGGTTTTTTTACTGTTAAGGTCGAATGATTTTTTTTTAAAAATAATTAATATTTTTTTAGTTGATGTCATTACATGGTGATCATTTCCCACAATGGTGTTACAACACCCTAGATAATGTGACATGTGAGGTAACACCTCTTTGGTGTTATAACATGTTGCCCATATCCACTATTCTTAGCCATTTTAAGTATTTCATCGACTTAAAATGCTTTAAAAACATCCTTGGATACAAGAATCCATAAAAAAAAAAGTAATGTTGTGTTTATTTCGTTAAAGAGCTTGTTAGCTCCTAAAGTTTCATATCATATAAAACAAAACACATCAATCATGTAGTGATATAACTAGTTAACCAATGAGTTAAATAGAATAATGAGTTAAATAGAATAACTTACATATAAACATTTAACTAACTCAACCTTTTAAATTTGAATTTTTCCCACATAAATATGGTTTATTAGTTTAATCACAAACAAAATATGATGTGAAGCATGTCGAGGACTTAGGGTATGTTCAACAAAAATAGCTGGTAGCGGGTAGCTTCTAGCTGGTAGCGTTTTGTTAAACGCTATGTGAAGTAACATTTAGATTTGTAGCATTTTGTTTAAACTAAACGCTAGAAACTTGTAGTACCAAATGAGACTTTCTGTTCAAAACGGAGCGTTTTGTCAAACGCTAGAAGCTAGCAACTCTCAAACGTTCTGTGTCGAACACGTCTATAATATGGTCCTTCATGGATAAATGAGACAAGAACAAAATATTATCCAACTTCAAGCATTTATAACTTTTGATATGTTAGGAGTTTCGATACCTATCTTACGTAAAAAAAATCTCACATTGACTCGTTCTTTTAGGCTAACCGTAGTGGGAAGGAAAAGCACGATTGAGTGCTAAAGTGGAGGGCCCTAAGACGTGTGAACACCGCCCCCAGGGCCGGTGCTCTGGCTGTGGCGTGAGTCGAAAGACGGGGTGAGACGACCAATTGGAGATAGAGTTTGGAAACGGAACATTTGACCCACAAAAATCCTACCGTTAGCAAATTAGTATATATATATATATATATATATATATATATATATATATATATATATATTCAATTTAAAAACTTATCAATTACAACTATAAATACTCTCTATTTTACTAACATTTTACACTACAAAAAACACTCTCTTCTCATATATATTTTTATCTTCTACCTATGGATCCAAATCAAAATACCCCACCCACTCCAAATGATCCATTTCCAAATCTTAGTTACATGCAATTGATAACATCTCCAATCCAACAACAACTTCTCTTCACCAATCTTCCATACCACCCAAAACTACTACCAACAACAAACACCACCACCATTCAATCAACCCCAATTTCAAGCATTTCAAGCCCAAGCTTCTCAACATCAACAATTTCACGTACAATGTTCACAACCATCTCAAGTTCCATTATCTCAATCTCAACCTATAAACCTCGACAATAACGACGACAACGAACGGGTTGAAGAAACACAACCAAATTGTAGAAGGAAAAAAAAGATCCAAGAAAAAAGAAAGTACACATTGGACCGAAGAAGAGGAGGAAGCTTTAGCTAAAGCTTGGATTTTCATATCACAAGACGAGGATGTCGGCAACGCGCAAACAAGTCAAAGTTTTTGGAATCGTGTTTTAGACCACTTCCATGCGTTATTAGGAAGGCAAACGAATCGTACATACGACTCGATCAATACAAAATGATGTGACCTTCGAGCGACTTGCACCAAATTTAACGACGTATTTGACAATCTTAAAAATATACATAGAAGTGGTAGCAACGATTTCAACATTTTATCAACCGCGTTGTACCAATACAAAATTACCAACAATGATAACCATTCGCCAACTAAAAAGCGTGAGAATTTTGTCGTAATGGTCCAAAATGGCTCCTTTATCTGAAAACTGCGCATTCGGGATCTACCACCGACTCCAAACATATTTATTAAAACTTACTTGAAAAAAAAGGTTTAAGAACTTCCAACTTATATTTCACACAATATGATTCTTACAAGGGAGATAGAGAGAGAAGTGTATATGCTTTTCGATGCCTCTCTATCGGAAAATAAACACACTTATTTATACAAGATTTTAAGTGGACAACTCAATTATAGAGAAAACCCACGATAAGGTAGCTGGACCACCTATTATTCAAACTTATTCACAGCTGGCTTCAATAATTCTCAGGACTGCTGTGAGGTGGGGCAGGTTTCTAGAGAAAATTTGACAAACCAGGCAAAGTAGGATAATAATTTAAACAAACAGACAAACAGCTGTAAAGTGGTCCGAACACGTTGCTTTTTAGAGTCGACAGTATCTGGCTCCATGTATATTGGTTCTCTTCGAAAGAAGGCCTAGTGTATGGAGTATAGCGTCATCCCATCCGTCATCTTCAAGAATGTAACTGGTACAGTTACATTCTTCCTCTTTGTTATTGTCTCCTGTGGAATCGTCATCCCTTACGTATCCGAGGCCCGTACGATAATATTTGTGAGTTTCATATGGGCCTAGTTTTTTATTCGTGTCTTGTGATTCATCAGTCCAGTCTCCTTTAGGCTTGTATGCATGGACCGGGTTGTTTCTGAAAATGGGCTTTTCCTCTTCTTCAGTTATGCAGTTGATTGACAGGGAATTGTTAGGCCTTTGGGCTCTTTTTGCCTGATCTATGATTTCTTTTCCTTGGGCTTTGGTTTGGCTTTGGGCTTCAACTTTATTAGCTCGTATTGAGTATGTTCCAAAACGTGCTCCATACCATTCCCATCTTCCGCTATCGTCATGGGTTTCTGCTTCATACCATTGGGTTTTACAATTTTTCTCCTTTTTATGGGCTTCATGAAATTGGGCCAGATTCATGTTTGCCATGCTTTGTGGTTTTAAGGTTGAAGGACTTTCTTGAGTAAATCTTTGGGCTAAAGGGTAAGTAACTTCCTGCGGTTGGTCCTTGGTTTTGATTATGGGTTTTGGTAGTAACTTCAATTCTTCCAAAAGGCTTTGCATTTGCTTGAGTTCTTCCATCCTTTGGTCTTTACTAATTCTCTTATCCTGGATTGCTTCTTCGGCTACTTTCATTATCATCTTGGCCTCTGGCTGCTTCTCGTGATCCTGCAAACAAAAGGTTACCATTCGTGATAAGGAGTCTGCTAAAACATTTTGTTTCCCATCAATATGTTCGATATTGATTTGTACTCCAGTTCCTGTAACTGCATCTGTAAACTTTAACCACCGGACTCTTGAGGCTTTGTTGGAATTAGTTTTGTTGTAAAAACTAATTATTGCCTGGCAATCAGTTCTGAGGGTTATTTCCTTCTTGTCTAAGTAATGGATCTTCAATTTCTCCAGTGTGTTTATGCAGGCATTGAATTCAGCGTCAATGGTGGATTGTATAGTATTAAACCTCCCGCTGGTATAGGCGCAAACTTGTTCTTGAGACTTTGGGTCTCCTTTCTTGTTCTTCCACTTGCAAATTCCTCCCCATCCTTCCATGCATCCATCCGTTTCTAGGATTAAATAGGCTTCTTTTGGTGGGATTTGAAGGTCTGGTAACTCTTGAACTTGCCTCTTTATCTTCTTTATCAGTTCGTAATCTGAAGGTTTGAGCCTTTTGTCTCCATGCAGGCTTGTTTTTTCATATAGGGGTCCAAGTAAGATACCAAGCTTTGGGATATATCCTCTTGCGTAATTAAGAATTCCTAAGAATGATCGTAGGCCTGCTTTTGTCTTCATATTTTCTTCATTGAAATCAGCAATTTTCTTAATTATGTGTGGTTGGAGTTTAAGCTTCTGCCTTCCAACGACTGCTCCGAGGAAATCTATTTCTGTTACTGCAATCTTCATTTTTGTTGGAGAGAGGACGAGGCCAAATTCTTTGCACTTTTGAACCAATATCCTTAAATGGTGTTTATGTTGCTCTTCGTTTTCTGAGAAGACCAAAATGTCGTCAATGTAAACTGCGATAAAATTTTCCGTTCCTCTAAAACATCGATCCATTTTTCGTTGGAAGATTGCTGGGGCATTTTTTAGCCCAAATGGCATAACTAGCCATTCATATAATCCTCCTTGTACCAGAAAAGCAGTCCATGGTATGGATGCTTCTTCCATTGCTACTTGATGGAATCCTGATTTTAAATCAAATTTGGAATAAATCTTGGATCTCCCGATTCTGTGTAGCAACGTGTTAATACCTGGCAGAGAGTATTGATCTTTGTACGTATTGTCATTCAATGTTCGATAATTGAAGACCATACGTTCCTTTCCTTTTATCTCTTCACCAGTTTTGGTGTCGATTGTTGTGCCTGAGTTGACTAACATGGCCATGGTCCTGTGTCTACTTGAACTGTGTCTTATAACTCCTAATTGTAGTAGAGCATCAATGTGCCTTTTGAAGGCGTCTTCCATGGCCGGTGTCACGTGCTTGAGAGGCTTGTCTTGTATTGTGATATCAGGGTTGATGATATCAATTTTGCACAACTCTCCATTCTTTCGCCAGTGTTTCAACGGTTCTTCACCAATATAGCCTTGTTGCTTAAGCTCTTGGATGACTGGGTTGAAATCTTTTGAGAGATTTAGACTAATCTCTGGTATAACAGCTGAAGTTACATATGCTTCCTGTAACATTTGATGAGCTTCATCGTCGTACCAGTCCCATCCTTGAACTTCTTCGACTGCAGCAACCTCTGCCTGGGGGAAAGATCTTATTTTTGTAACCCTTTTGTACAAGGTTATTTCGTCCCCTTCAATTCGAATTCCTCCATTCATGGCTCTTGTGAAATTCGTTCCGATGAGCATTTGTATCCCATCACTTATGCTCATATCAAGAACATAGATCAGAGGCATTCTGAATTTATTACCTTCAATCACAAAGTAGCCAGGTTTAATTTTGTGATCTGCAGGTTGCCGTGAGTTAACACCATTGAAATAAACAGTTCGTTCAAGTGGTTCTAAGGCTTCTTGTGGTATGACTGCCTTGCTTACACAGCAAGCGGTTGCACCAGTATCTAAAATAGCATTTACTTTGAACATCTGGACGCCTTGGATTTCGAATTCAACGGTGACATTGTATAGTTTGTTTGTCACCTTTCTTACTTTGGGTTCTTCAACTGTATTCATTGAATGGTGGACTTCTGTTTCGATGAACACTTTGGCTGACTTCTGGGTTTCTAAGGGTGGGAATTGTTCATTCGAGTAAGGATTTTGAGAGTCTTGGTATGGGGTTTCTGGTTCGGGCGTGTTTATTTCTTGGAAGCATCTTATCTCTTCCTCTAAATCTTTTATCTTTTCTCTTTCCATTCTAAGCTGATCTTTAAGAATATGAACATCCATAATTCTATTATGCAGCTGATGTTCATAGTCTTTCTGCATGTTTGCTATTTCAACTCTTTGCTCCATTAGAGTTTCCTTTAAGCTTCGTATTTCATTTTGCAGTTTTAGAGTGTCAATGTCTCTATTTAAGAGCGCTTGCCCTTCAGTCCTGAGTCTTTCTGCATATTCCTTGGCTTGATCTTGGAGGGCTTGTTTGAAATTCTTGTCTTTTTCTTGCAAAAGTTCTTTTAGCAACTGAACCTCTCGTTGGGTACTTTCAGCAATTCTTTCTTCTCTTTTGATTGTTATCCTTTTGCCAAGGTAATTGAAGGCACAAAGAGCACATGTTGTGAGCTTACAGTGTGAGCAATGTAACCTGGACCTATGTGTTGTAGCTATCCCACAATAATAGCACATCACATGGTTTGTCAGACCATTTTCTTCCCAATTATGCTGACAATTTTTGCTATTTTGAGGAAGTTGTTTGTCTGGCCTCCATGAGCCCACTTCCTGTGTTTGCTTTTGAATTTGTGAAGAACTTCCTGGATGGAACATAAAACATGTTTCTTCAAGTGGTGATTCATTGATTAATGTCCCAATGTTCTGATTTGTTTTTCCCTGCTCTCCTTCGGAAAAACTATAAACACTAGAATCATCATTGTCGGCTGAAATGACATCCCATTCATCACCAAGTTCCATATTTTGAAATACGGCGGCTCTAGCCATATTCCCTTTTTCACTTCTGCAGTCTCGTGCAAAGTGTCCTTCCTTTCCACAGATGTAGCACTTGCATTTGGAAATCCTGCTCCTATCATCTTTATATTTCCTCTTGAAGACCTTGATGTGGGTTTTGTGGGGTTTACCTTTGTATGTTGTTGATCTTCTGAGGCCGTATTTCTTTGTTGCTTTATAATATTCGGGGATTGGGATGTTAGAACAGAAGTCAAGTGCTCTTAATTCTTTTTGTAGGGCAGCTTCTTTGCACATTTCTGCAACAAAGCTATGTGTGAACTTGATCGCTGGTAGGACTCCTGATCCAAGACCAGGATATTTGGCTCTAAATAATTCTTCAATTTTCTTTGATAATATTGGTGGAAGTTTGGTGAAGAATTTCTCTGTTGTGGATGGGAAGAACATCCTGCCTGATTTTGAAGCCAAAATCCTGAATTCATCAAGGAATTTCCATAGGTCTTTTGTGTGTTCACAGGTGAGTCGTTCAAGATCTCTGTAGGCTGCATCTTGTTCTTCAGTAGATCCTCGGTAGGGGTCTTCCAGAAGAATAATTTGGCGAACTTGTGAAGTAATGTTTTGTGGGTCGTCCGCTATAGCCTCTAGTGTGGTGTAGGCATCAGGGTACATGGTTCGCCATTGTTGCCACATTCTTTTTTTCATTTTCTCCAAATAGATTTTCAACAAATGCAAGTTTTGCTTTGTTGTCAGGCCAATCTTGGTCGTTGAGTCTATTAATTGTTATAGACTCCCATCTGGAGATTACGTCTGCCCATAAGCCTGGATCTGCTGGTAGGATTAGTAAAACTCCTGTGCCGAGGTGGGCTGGTGGTAATGTCCACTGCTGATTATAGTATTCACCATATCCTCCTTTAAACACTCTATTGGTTCTTGGATAGTTGAACCCTGTGGGTTGCTGCTGTTGTTGCTGTCTAGCAGGTGGGTAGGTTGGGAGACCCATATTATGATCACTTGGAGGATCATATTGTCCGCTTTCTTCTGTATTTGGGAAGGCTAACTGCTCTAGGTCTCTTCTGAGCTTTCGGATTCTTGGATATTCCATAGCGTCTTCTTCGGTTGTGACGGCAACTGTTTTTTCTGTGTTTATCGCACCAAAGGGGTCTTTCTGATCATGTTCATCTTCGTCTTGTTCATCATCCGTCTCCCAGCCGGAAGGTATGATGTCCTCTATTGCAATTGTTTCAGAAGGGGGATCATATTTGACCAGATAGTCAAATTTTCCAGATGGCTCTCCTAGAGTATCCCAATTGTTTTGTTGAATAAATGCCCCAATAAATTCTTCTTCAGGCTCATCTTGCTCAAGGACTTCTCTATCATTATTGTCAACAGAGTATCTTCTAGGTTCTGGCCTTCGTGAGTATCTTGTGAACTTTAAGCTTTGTGATCTGTCAAGCCTGTTATTGACAGCTACTCCGATTGGAACTCTGACTGTTGCTTGAGTTGATGGTTGAAGGTGCCAACTTCTTCCCTCAAGGTCTGATATGCTTAGATTCTCGCCTGGAATTGCTATGATTCCGCTTGTTTCCAGGTGGTCTACTGCATTTTGGACTTCATATTCAAAGCCCATGTAGCTGGTGTTTGATAATCTTCCGGTGAGATTAATGGTTACCAGGAGGTTGCTTTCTCCTCCTTGCCATGCTTCATAGCCATGAGTTTGGATTGCAACTTCAATGTGGTTATGGAAATCTTCTGTGCTTATCATCATATTTGGCACCATATAGATTAACTGCGTTCCTGCAGATAAGTCTATTTCCATTGTCCCTATGATGGCTGTACTGTTTTCCCATCTAGTATCACGGAGTACTGCTAGTGCCATAGTCCCTGCTCCTCTCCTATGGAGTGCATGTATGCGGATCATAATTAATCCCATGTGTACATGTTGCAACCCTGATTCTTGAAGTTGTCTGTAACTTTGATCATTACAGAGCCTTATATTTGTCTGTTGCCCTTCTGTTACCAGTATCCTTCTTTCTGAATAGTGTTGATACACTCTGTGACGAACTGTGGTTCTGTTGTTGGAGTACAGGACTTCTGCCGGAACGAGACTTGCCCTTCTGCTTCTTGAAAGTTCTAGTTGTCTTTCTGGGCTAACCATGGATTCTAAGGTTCTGTTGTACCTTGTTCCAAACGTCCTCTGAAGACATCTTCTTGTGTTGTACTGAAGTCGTTGAATCTGTTGATATCCTCGTATCTGATCTTCTTGTGTTGGTGGTTGAGTCTGGGTTACAGATTCTCTGTTAAGAACGGCTGCCCTGTGGCTCATTTTCTCGAGTCTTTCTTGTATTCTTCTTTAAATATTATGTTGGGATCTTGGTAAAAGTATATAGGACCTTGTTTTCTTGAAGTGACTGTTTTTTCCGTAATTGAAACTTTGTCTAACCGTTTGGATAAGCTGATGATGGATTCTTCAAGGTCTGCGGGTGTTGCTTCTTTTCCACGACTGACTTCCTTTTGTAGTCTTTCAACCTTTTCTTCTATTTCTGAAAGCTTCTGGTTTTGCTTTATTACTAGATATAATAGGGTGTTGTTTTGTTTAATTATGGCTGCGTTTTGCGCTGCTACACCACTTTTGTAATCAGATGGTTTTGCAAATCCAACTGCAGGTGAATCAAAGTCTTATGTTGCACCGACGGCTTCCTGATAGTCCGAACTAGCTCTGACACTAGCTAGGCTCATGAGGTTAAGAAGGCTCTTACTTCATGCAGAAGGCGTTCAACCTTCTGGATCTTCTGATTAAGGTCTTCCGTGAGTTTGAGTGCTTCTTTCTCAACCAATTTTGGTTGCTCGGCTATTCTTTGAACTAGATCGAGAACTTGACTTTTAGTGAGGGGTTGATATTGATGTACTTCAAACGAGATTTGCTGTAGGCTTTTTCTGGTTTCACTCTGGGTTTTTCTTATCAATTCCTCACAGGTTTCTAAACGAAGTTGTAATTCCTTTTGATTTTCAAGTATCTGATGAAAACGTTTGATGCAAACTTTTGCGTGTAAAAGTAGTTTATCATGAATACAGGAAATATTATTACTTAAAACTGGCAGCTTGACCTTTTGAGTTTCTTCAAGGTTGAGATATTCAAGGTTAGCAGTTCGAGAATGTTTATACCAATCTGCTATATCTTGTTCAAAACGATCAGTCATAGAAAATAATAACTTCTGTATTTATACTAAGGGAATTACTATTCTTATTGGACTTGTGGATGCTAAAATTCTTTGAAAAATGTTCACGTTTCCACACATAATTCCCCCTTCTGGGTACTTGATCGCGTGTACTTTGGCTTTTACATTAGTTTTTGAAAACAGGACCCACATAAATAAGAAATCCAATAACAACCGTTTAGGATAATACAGACGATATTACTTTAAATAACCAAAGATTTTTAAACAAAACTAGAAGAAAGGTACAAATATCCTTTTCCTGCAAACCTTGAATGGGCTTTTAAGCTACCATGCTTATAAACGCTTTGTTCATAAGCTCTGATACCAAATAAAAATATTTACCAGGAAAGTATTTTTATTCTAAGAAAGTATTTTTATTCTAAGAACAAAGACTAAATCTTAGAATATTCAAACATATTTATTAAAACTTACTTGTAAGAAAGTATTTTTATTCTAAGAACAAAGACTAAATCTTAGAATATTCAAACATATTTATTAAAACTTACTTGAAAAAAAAGGTTTAAGAACTTCCAACTTATATTTCACACAATATGATTCTTACAAGGGAGATAGAGAGAGAAGTGTATATGTTTTTCGATGCCTCTCTATCGGAAAATAAACACACTTATTTATACAAGATTTTAAGCGGACAACTCAATTATAGAGAAAACCCACGATAAGGTAGCTGGACCACCTATTATTCGGGAATGTTTATACCAATCTGCTATATCTTGTTCAAAACGATCAGTCATAGAAAATAATAACTTATGTATTTATACTAAGGGAGTTACTATTCTTATTGGACTTGTGGATGCTAAAATTCTTTGAAAAATGTTCACGTTTCCACACATAATTCCCCCTTCTGGGTACTTGATCGCGTGTACTTTGGCTTTTACATTAGTTTTTGAAAACAGGACCCAAATAAATAAGAAATCCAATAACAACCGTTTAGGATAATACAGACGATATTACTTTAAATAACCAAAGATTTTTAAACAAAACTAGAAGAAAGGTACAAATATCCTTTTCCTGCAAACCTTGAATGGGCTTTTAAGCTACCATGCTTATAAACGCTTTGTTCATAAGCTCTGATACCAAATAAAAATATTTACCAGGAAAGTATTTTTATTCTAAGAAAGTATTTTTATTCTAAGAACAAAGACTAAATCTTAGAATATTCAAACATATTTATTAAAACTTACTTGTAAGAAAGTATTTTTATTCTAAGAACAAAGACTAAATCTTAGAATATTCAAACATATTTATTAAAACTTACTTGAAAAAAAAGGTTTAAGAACTTCCAACTTATATTTCACACAATATGATTCTTACAAGGGAGATAGAGAGAGAAGTGTATATGTTTTTCGATGCCTCTCTATCGGAAAATAAACACACTTATTTATACAAGATTTTAAGTGGACAACTCAATTATAGAGAAAACCCACGATAAGGTAGCTGGACCACCTATTATTCAAACTTATTCACAGCTGGCTTCAATAATTCTCAGGACTGCTGTGAGGTGGGGCAGGTTTCTAGAGAAAATTTGACAAACCAGGCAAAGTAGGATAATAATTTAAACAAACAGACAAACAGCTGTAAAGTGGTCCGAACACGTTGCTTTTTAGAGTCGACAATATCTGGCTCCACGTATATTGGTTCTCTTCGAAAGAAGGCCTAGTGTATGGAGTATAGCGTCATCCCATCCGTCATCTTCAAGAATGTAACTGGTACAGTTACATTCTTCCTCTTTGTTATTGTCTCCTGTGGAATCGTCATCCCTTACGTATCCGAGGCCCGTACGATAATATTTGTGAGTTTCATATGGGCCTAGTTTTTTATTCGTGTCTTGTGATTCATCAGTCCAGTCTCCTTTAGGCTTGTATGCATGGACCGGGTTGTTTCTGAAAATGGGCTTTTCCTCTTCTTCAGTTATGCAGTTGATTGACAGGGAATTATTAGGCCTTTGGGCTCTTTTTGCCTGATCTATGATTTCTTTTCCTTGGGCTTTGGTTTGGCTTTGGGCTTCAACTTTATTAGCTCGTATTGAGTATGTTCCAAAACGTGCTCCATACCATTCCCATCTTCCGCTATCGTCATGGGTTCCTGCTTCATACCATTGGGTTTTACAATTTTTCTCCTTTTTATGGGCTTCATGAAATTGGGCCAGATTCATGTTTGCCATGCTTTGTGGTTTTAAGGTTGAAGGACTTTCTTGAGTAAATATTTGGGCTAAAGGGTAAGTAACTTCCTGCGGTTGGTCCTTGGTTTTGATTATGGGTTTTGGTAGTAACTTCAATTCTTCCAAAAGGCTTTGCATTTGCTTGAGTTCTTCCATCCTTTGGTCTTTACTAATTCTCTTATCCTGGATTGCTTCTTCGGCTACTTTCATTATCATCTTGGCCTCTGGCTGCTTCTCGTGATCCTGCAAACAAAAGGTTACCATTCGTGATAAGGAGTCTGCTAAAACATTTTGTTTCCCATCAATATGTTCGATATTGATTTGTACTCCAGTTCCTGTAACTGCATCTGTAAACTTTAACCACCGGACTCTTGAGGCTTTGTTGGAATTAGTTTTGTTGTAAAAACTAATTATTGCCTGGCAATCAGTTCTGAGGGTTATTTCCTTCTTGTCTAAGTAATGGATCTTCAATTTCTCCAGTGTGTTTATGCAGGCATTGAATTCAGCGTCAATGGTGGATTGTATAGTATTAAACCTCCCGCTGGTATAGGCGCAAACTTGTTCTTGAGACTTTGGGTCTCCTTTCTTGTTCTTCCACTTGCAAATTCCTCCCCATCCTTCCATGCATCCATCCGTTTCTAGGATTAAATAGGCTTCTTTTGGTGGGATTTGAAGGTCTGGTAACTCTTGAACTTGCCTCTTTATCTTCTTTATCAGACCTTGAGGGAAGAAGTTGGCACCTTCAACCATCAACTCAAGCAACAGTCAGAGTTCCAATCGGAGTAGCTGTCAATAACAGGCTTGACAGATCACAAAGCTTAAAGTTCACAAGATACTCACGAAGGCCAGAACCTAGAAGATACTCTGTTGACAATAATGATAGAGAAGTCCTTGAGCAAGATGAGCCTGAAGAAGAATTTATTGGGGCATTTATTCAACAAAACAATTGGGATACTCTAGGAGAGCCATCTGGAAAATTTGACTATCTGGTCAAATATGATCCCCCTTCTGAAACAATTGCAATAGAGGACATCATACCTTCCGGCTGGGAGACGGATGATGAACAAGACGAAGATGAACATGATCAGAAAGACCCCTTTGGTGCGATAAACACAGAAAAAACAGTTGCCGTCACAACCGAAGAAGACGCTATGGAATATCCAAGAATCCGAAAGCTCAGAAGAGACCTAGAGCAGTTAGCCTTCCCAAATACAGAAGAAAGCGGACAATATGATCCTCCAAGTGATCATAATATGGGTCTCCCAACCTACCCACCTGCTAGACAGCAACAACAGCAGCAACCCACAGGGTTCAACTATCCAAGAACCAATAGA
Source organism: Lactuca virosa (assembly GCF_052849685.1). Taxonomy (NCBI): domain Eukaryota; kingdom Viridiplantae; phylum Streptophyta; class Magnoliopsida; order Asterales; family Asteraceae; genus Lactuca; species Lactuca virosa. The sequence goes on along the minus strand of NC_136430.1, from coordinate 398,159,277 downwards.
GTGTTTAAAGGAGGATATGGTGAATACTATAATCAGCAGTGGACATTACCACCAGCCCACCTCGGCACAGGAGTTTTACTAATCCTACCAGCAGATCCAGGCTTATGGGCAGACGTAATCTCCAGATGGGAGTCTATAACAATTAATAGACTCAACGACCAAGATTGGCCTGACAACAAAGCAAAACTTGCATTTGTTGAAAATCTATTTGGAGAAAATGAAAAAAAGAATGTGGCAACAATGGCGAACCATGTACCCTGATGCCTACACCACACTAGAGGCTATAGCGGACGACCCACAAAACATTACTTCACAAGTTCGCCAAATTATTCTTCTGGAAGACCCCTACCGAGGATCTACTGAAGAACAAGATGCAGCCTACAGAGATCTTGAACGACTCACCTGTGAACACACAAAAGACCTATGGAAATTCCTTGATGAATTCAGGATTTTGGCTTCAAAATCAGGCAGGATGTTCTTCCCATCCACAACAGAGAAATTCTTCACCAAACTTCCACCAATATTATCAAAGAAAATTGAAGAATTATTTAGAGCCAAATATCCTGGTCTTGGATCAGGAGTCCTACCAGCGATCAAGTTCACACATAGCTTTGTTGCAGAAATGTGCAAAGAAGCTGCCCTACAAAAAGAATTAAGAGCACTTGACTTCTGTTCTAACATCCCAATCCCCGAATATTATAAAGCAACAAAGAAATACGGCCTCAGAAGATCAACAACATACAAAGGTAAACCCCACAAAACCCACATCAAGGTCTTCAAGAGGAAATATAAAGATGATAGGAGCAGGATTTCCAAATGCAAGTGCTACATCTGTGGAAAGGAAGGACACTTTGCACGAGACTGCAGAAGTGAAAAAGGGAATATGGCTAGAGCCGCCGTATTTCAAAATATGGAACTTGGTGATGAATGGGATGTCATTTCAGCCGACAATGATGATTCTAGTGTTTATAGTTTTTCCGAAGGAGAGCAGGGAAAAACAAATCAGAACATTGGGACATTAATCAATGAATCACCACTTGAAGAAACATGTTTTATGTTCCATCCAGGAAGTTCTTCACAAATTCAAAAGCAAACACAGGAAGTGGGCTCATGGAGGCCAGACAAACAACTTCCTCAAAATAGCAAAAATTGTCAGCATAATTGGGAAGAAAATGGTCTGACAAACCATGTGATGTGCTATTATTGTGGGATAGCTACAACACATAGGTCCAGGTTACATTGCTCACACTGTAAGCTCACAACATGTGCTCTTTGTGCCTTCAATTACCTTGGCAAAAGGATAACAATCAAAAGAGAAGAAAGAATTGCTGAAAGTACCCAACGAGAGGTTCAGTTGCTAAAAGAACTTTTGCAAGAAAAAGACAAGAATTTCAAACAAGCCCTCCAAGATCAAGCCAAGGAATATGCAGAAAGACTCAGGACTGAAGGGCATGCGCTCTTAAATAGAGACATTGACACTCTAAAACTACAAAATGAAATACGAAGCTTAAAGGAAACTCTAATGGAGCAAAGAGTTGAAATAGCAAACATGCAGAAAGACTATGAACATCAGCTGCATAATAGAATTATGGATGTTCATATTCTTAAAGATCAGCTTAGAATGGCAAGAGAAAAGATAAAAGATTTAGAGGAAGAGATAAGATGCTTCCAAGAAATAAACACGCCCGAACCAGAAACCCCATACCAAGACTCTCAAAATCCTTACTCGAATGAACAATTCCCACCCTTAGAAACCCAGAAGTCAGCCAAAGTGTTCATCGAAACAGAAGTCCACCATTCAATGAATACAGTTGAAGAACCCAAAGTAAGAAAGGTGACAAACAAACTATACAATGTCACCGTTGAATTCGAAATCAAAGGCGTCCAGATGTTCAAAGTAAATGCTATTTTAGATACTGGTGCAACCGCTTGCTGTGTAAGCAAGGCAGTCATACCACAAGAAGCCTTAGAACCACTTGAACGAACTGTTTATTTCAATGGTGTTAACTCACGGCAACCTGCAGATCACAAAATTAAACCTGGCTACTTTGTGATTGAAGGTAATAAATTCAGAATGCCTCTGATCTATGTTCTTGATATGAGCATAAGTGATGGGATACAAATGCTCATCGGAACGAATTTCACAAGAGCCATGAATGGAGGAATTCGAATTGAAGGGGACGAAATAACCTTGTACAAAAGGGTTACAAAAATAAGATCTTTCCCCCAGGCAGAGGTTGCTGCAGTCGAAGAAGTTCAAGGATGGGACTGGTACGACGATGAAGCTCATCAAATGTTACAGGAAGCATATGTAACTTCAGCTGCTATACCAGAGATTAGTCTAAATCTCTCAAAAGATTTCAACCCAGTCATCCAAGAGCTTAAGCAACAAGGCTATATTGGTGAAGAACCGTTGAAACACTGGCGAAAGAATGGAGAGTTGTGCAAAATTGATATCATCAACCCTGATATCACAATACAAGACAAGCCTCTCAAGCACGTGACACCGGCCATGGAAGACGCCTTCAAAAGGCACATTGATGCTCTACTACAATTAGGAGTTATAAGACACAGTTCAAGTAGACACAGGACCATGGCCATGTTAGTCAACTCAGGCACAACAATCGACACCAAAACTGGTGAAGAGATAAAAGGAAAGGAACGTATGGTCTTCAATTATCGAACATTGAATGACAATACGTACAAAGATCAATACTCTCTGCCAGGTATTAACACGTTGCTACACAGAATCGGGAGATCCAATATTTATTCCAAATTTGATTTAAAATCAGGATTCCATCAAGTAGCAATGGAAGAAGCATCCATACCATGGACTGCTTTTCTGGTACAAGGAGGATTATATGAATGGCTAGTTATGCCATTTGGGCTAAAAAATGCCCCAGCAATCTTCCAACGAAAAATGGATCGATGTTTTAGAGGAACGGAAAATTTTATCGCAGTTTACATTGACGACATTTTGGTCTTCTCAGAAAACGAAGAGCAACATAAACACCATTTAAGGATATTGGTTCAAAAGTGCAAAGAATTTGGCCTCGTCCTCTCTCCAACAAAAATGAAGATTGCAGTAACAGAAATAGATTTCCTCGGAGCAGTCGTTGGAAGGCAGAAGCTTAAACTCCAACCACACATAATTAAGAAAATTGCTGATTTCAATGAAGAAAATATGAAGACAAAAGCAGGCCTACGATCATTCTTAGGAATTCTTAATTACGCAAGAGGATATATCCCAAAGCTTGGTATCTTACTTGGACCCCTATATGAAAAAACAAGCCTGCATGGAGACAAAAGGCTCAAACCTTCAGATTACGAACTGATAAAGAAGATAAAGAGGCAAGTTCAAGAGTTACCAGACCTTCAAATCCCACCAAAAGAAGCCTATTTAATCCTAGAAACGGATGGATGCATGGAAGGATGGGGAGGAATTTGCAAGTGGAAGAACAAGAAAGGAGACCCAAAGTCTCAAGAACAAGTTTGCGCCTATACCAGCGGGAGGTTTAAAACTATACAATCCACCATTGACGCTGAAATCAATGCCTGCATAAACACACTGGAGAAATTGAAGATCCATTACTTAGACAAGAAGGAAATAACCCTCAGAACTGATTGCCAGGCAATAATTAGTTTTTACAACAAAACTAATTCCAACAAAGCCTCAAGAGTCCGGTGGTTAAAGTTTACAGATGCAGTTACAGGAACTGGAGTACAAATCAATATCGAACATATTGATGGGAAACAAAATGTTTTAGCAGACTCCTTATCACGAATGGTAACCTTTTGTTTGCAGGATCACGAGAAGCAGCCAGAGGCCAAGATGATAATGAAAGTAGCCGAAGAAGCAATCCAGGATAAGAGAATTAGTAAAGACCAAAGGATGGAAGAACTCAAGCAAATGCAAAGCCTTTTGGAAGAATTGAAGTTACTACCAAAACCCATAATCAAAACCAAGGACCAACCGCAGGAAGTTACTTACCCTTTAGCCCAAAGATTTACTCAAGAAAGTCCTTCAACCTTATAAGTTTTAATAAATATGTTTGAATATTCTAAGATTTAGTCTTTGTTCTTAGAATAAAAATACTTTCTTAGAATAAAAATACTTTCCTGGTAAATATTTTTATTTGGTATCAGAGCTTATGAACAAAGCGTTTATAAGCATGGTAGCTTAAAAGCCCATTCAAGGTTTGCAGGAAAAGGATATTTGTACCTTTCTTCTAGTTTTGTTTAAAAATCTTTGGTTATTTAAAGTAATATCGTCTGTATTATCCTAAACGGTTGTTATTGGATTTCTTATTTATGTGGGTCCTGTTTTCAAAAACTAATGTAAAAGCCAAAGTACACGCGATCAAGTACCCAGAAGGGGGAATTATGTGTGGAAACGTGAACATTTTTCAAAGAATTTTAGCATCCACAAGTCCAATAAGAATAGTAACTCCCTTAGTATAAATACAGAAGTTATTATTTTCTATGACTGATCGTTTTGAACAAGATATAGCAGATTGGTATAAACATTCCCGAACTGCTAACCTTGAATATCTCAACCTTGAAGAAACTCAAAAGGTCAAGCTGCCAGTTTTAAGTAATAATATTTCCTGTATTCATGATAAACTACTTTTACACGCAAAAGTTTGCATCAAACGTTTTCATCAGATACTTGAAAATCAAAAGGAATTACAACTTCGTTTAGAAACCTGTGAGGAATTGATAAGAAAAACCCAGAGTGAAACCAGAAAAAGCCTACAGCAAATCTCGTTTGAAGTACATCAATATCAACCCCTCACTAAAAGTCAAGTTCTCGATCTAGTTCAAAGAATAGCCGAGCAACCAAAATTGGTTGAGAAAGAAGCACTCAAACTCACGGAAGACCTTAATCAGAAGATCCAGAAGGTTGAACGCCTTCTGCATGAAGTAAGATCCTTCTTAACCTCATGAGCCTAGCTAGTGTCAGAGCTAGTTCGGACTATCAGGAAGCCGTCGGTGCAACAGAAGACTTTGATTCACCTGCAGTTGGATTTGCTTTTGAATATTTTAAGATTTAGTCTTTGTTCTTAGAATAAAAATACTTTCTTACAAGTAAGTTTTAATAAATATGTTTGAATATTCTAAGATTTAGTCTTTGTTCTTAGAATAAAAATACTTTCTTAGAATAAAAATACTTTCCTGGTAAATATTTTTATTTGGTATCAGAGCTTATGAACAAAGCGTTTATAAGCATGGTAGCTTAAAAGCCCATTAAAGGTTTGCAGGAAAAGGATATTTGTACCTTTCTTCTAGTTTTGTTTAAAAATCTTTGGTTATTTAAAGTAATATCGTCTGTATTATCCTAAACGGTTGTTATTGGATTTCTTATTTATTTGGGTCCTGTTTTCAAAAACTAATGTAAAAGCCAAAGTACACGCGATCAAGTACCCAGAAGGGGGAATTATGTGTGGAAACGTGAACATTTTTCAAAGAATTTTAGCATCCACAAGTCCAATAAGAATAGTAACTCCCTTAGTATAAATACAGAAGTTATTATTTTCTATGACTGATCGTTTTGAACAAGATATAGCAGATTGGTATAAACATTCCCGAATAATAGGTGGTCCAGCTACCTTATCGTGGGTTTTCTCTATAATTGAGTTGTCCGCTTAAAATCTTGTATAAATAAGTGTGTTTATTTTCCGATAGAGAGGCATCGAAAAGCATATACACTTCTCTCTCTATCTCCCTTGTAAGAATCATATTGTGTGAAATATAAGTTGGAAGTTCTTAAACCTTTTTTTTCAAGTAAGTTTTAATAAATATGTTTGAATATTCTAAGATTTAGTCTTTGTTCTTAGAATAAAAATACTTTCTTACAAGTAAGTTTTAATAAATATGTTTGAATATTCTAAGATTTAGTCTTTGTTCTTAGAATAAAAATACTTTCTTAGAATAAAAATACTTTCCTGGTAAATATTTTTATTTGGTATCAGAGCTTATGAACAAAGCGTTTATAAGCATGGTAGCTTAAAAGCCCATTAAAGGTTTGCAGGAAAAGGATATTTGTACCTTTCTTCTAGTTTTGTTTAAAAATCTTTGGTTATTTAAAGTAATATCGTATGTATTATCCTAAACGGTTGTTATTGGATTTCTTATTTATTTGGGTCCTGTTTTCAAAAACTAATGTAAAAGCCAAAGTACACGCGATCAAGTACCCAGAAGGGGGAATTATGTGTGGAAACGTGAACATTTTTCAAAGAATTTTAGCATCCACAAGTCCAATAAGAATAGTAACTCCCTTAGTATAAATACAGAAGTTATTATTTTCTATGACTGATCGTTTTGAACAAGATATAGCAGATTGGTATAAACATTCCCGAATAATAGGTGGTCCAGCTACCTTATCGTGGGTTTTCTCTATAATTGAGTTGTCCGCTTAAAATCTTGTATAAATAAGTGTGTTTATTTTCCGATAGAGAGGCATCGAAAAACATATACACTTCTCTCTCTATCTCCCTTGTAAGAATCATATTGTGTGAAATATAAGTTGGAAGTTCTTAAACCTTTTTTTTCAAGTAAGTTTTAATAAATATGTTTGAATATTCTAAGATTTAGTCTTTGTTCTTAGAATAAAAATACTTTCTTACAAGTAAGTTTTAATAAATATGTTTGAATATTCTAAGATTTAGTCTTTGTTCTTAGAATAAAAATACTTTCTTAGAATAAAAATACTTTCCTGGTAAATATTTTTATTTGGTATCAGAGCTTATGAACAAAGCGTTTATAAGCATGGTAGCTTAAAAGCCCATTCAAGGTTTGCAGGAAAAGGATATTTGTACCTTTCTTCTAGTTTTGTTTAAAAATCTTTGGTTATTTAAAGTAATATCGTCTGTATTATCCTAAACGGTTGTTATTGGATTTCTTATTTATGTGGGTCCTGTTTTCAAAAACTAATGTAAAAGCCAAAGTACACGCGATCAAGTACCCAGAAGGGGGAATTATGTGTGGAAACGTGAACATTTTTCAAAGAATTTTAGCATCCACAAGTCCAATAAGAATAGTAACTCCCTTAGTATAAATACGGAAGTTATTATTTTCTATGACTGATCGTTTTGAACAAGATATAGCAGATTGGTATAAACATTCCCGAACTGCTAACCTTGAATATCTCAACCTTGAAGAAACTCAAAAGGTCAAGCTGCCAGTTTTAAGTAATAATATTTCCTGTATTCATGATAAACTACTTTTACACGCAAAAGTTTGCATCAAACGTTTTCATCAGATACTTGAAAATCAAAAGGAATTACAACTTCGTTTAGAAACCTGTGAGGAATTGATAAGAAAAACCCAGAGTGAAACCAGAAAAAGCCTACAGCAAATCTCGTTTGAAGTACATCAATATCAACCCCTCACTAAAAGTCAAGTTCTCGATCTAGTTCAAAGAATAGCCGAGCAACCAAAATTGGTTGAGAAAGAAGCACTCAAACTCACGGAAGACCTTAATCAGAAGATCCAGAAGGTTGAACGCCTTCTGCATGAAGTAAGAGCCTTCTTAACCTCATGAGCCTAGCTAGTGTCAGAGCTAGTTCGGACTATCAGGAAGCCGTCGGTGCAACAGAAGACTTTGATTCACCTGCAGTTGGATTTGCAAAACCATCTGATTACAAAAGTGGTGTAGCAGCGCAAAACGCAGCCATAATTAAACAAAACAACACCCTATTATATCTAGTAATAAAGCAAAACCAGAAGCTTTCAGAAATAGAAGAAAAGGTTGAAAGACTACAAAAGGAAGTCAGTCGTGGAAAAGAAGCAACACCCGCAGACCTTGAAGAATCCATCATCAGCTTATCCAAACGGTTAGACAAAGTTTCAATTACGGAAAAAACAGTCACTTCAAGAAAACAAGGTCCTATATACTTTTACCAAGATCCCAACATAATATTTAAAGAAGAATACAAGAAAGACTCGAGAAAATGAGCCACAGGGCAGCCGTTCTTAACAGAGAATCTGTAACCCAGACTCAACCACCAACACAAGAAGATCAGATACGAGGATATCAACAGATTCAACGACTTCAGTACAACACAAGAAGAAGTCTTCAGAGGACGTTTGGAACAAGGTACAACAGAACCTTAGAATCCATGGTTAGCCCAGAAAGACAACTAGAACTTTCAAGAAGCAGAAGGGCAAGTCTCGTTCCGGCAGAAGTCCTGTACTCCAACAACAGAACCACAGTTCGTCACAGAGTGTATCAACACTATTCAGAAAGAAGGATACTGGTAACAGAAGGGCAACAGACAAATATAAGGCTCTGTAATGATCAAAGTTACAGACAACTTCAAGAATCAGGGTTGCAACATGTACACATGGGATTAATTATGATCCGCATACATGCACTCCATAGGAGAGGAGCAGGGACTATGGCACTAGCAGTACTCCGTGATACTAGATGGGAAAACAGTACAGCCATCATAGGGACAATGGAAATAGACTTATCTGCAGGAACGCAGTTAATCTATATGGTGCCAAATATGATGATAAGCACAGAAGATTTCCATAACCACATTGAAGTTGCAATCCAAACTCATGGCTATGAAGCATGGCAAGGAGGAGAAAGCAACCTCCTGGTAACCATTAATCTCACCGGAAGATTATCAAACACCAGCTACATGGGCTTTGAATATGAAGTCCAAAATGCAGTAGACCACCTGGAAACAAGCGGAATCATAGCAATTCCAGGCGAGAATCTAAGCATATCAGACCTTGAGGGAAGAAGTTGGCACCTTCAACCATCAACTCAAGCAACAGTCAGAGTTCCAATCGGAGTAGCTGTCAATAACAGGCTTGACAGATCACAAAGCTTAAAGTTCACAAGATACTCACGAAGGCCAGAACCTAGAAGATACTCTGTTGACAATAATGATAGAGAAGTCCTTGAGCAAGATGAGCCTGAAGAAGAATTTATTAGGGCATTTATTCAACAAAACAATTGGGATACTCTAGGAGAGCCATCTGGAAAATTTGACTATCTGGTCAAATATGATCCCCCTTCTGAAACAATTGCAATAGAGGACATCATACCTTCCGGCTGGGAGACGGATGATGAACAAGACGAAGATGAACATGATCAGAAAGACCCCTTTGGTGCGATAAACACAGAAAAAACAGTTGCCGTCACAACCGAAGAAGACGCTATGGAATATCCAAGAATCCGAAAGCTCAGAAGAGACCTAGAGCAGTTAGCCTTCCCAAATACAGAAGAAAGCGGACAATATGATCCTCCAAGTGATCATAATATGGGTCTCCCAACCTACCCACCTGCTAGACAGCAACAACAGCAGCAACCCACAGGGTTCAACTATCCAAGAACCAATAGAGTGTTTAAAGGAGGATATGGTGAATACTATAATCAGCAGTGGACATTACCACCAGCCCACCTCGGCACAGGAGTTTTACTAATCCTACCAGCAGATCCAGGCTTATGGGCAGACGTAATCTCCAGATGGGAGTCTATAACAATTAATAGACTCAACGACCAAGATTGGCCTGACAACAAAGCAAAACTTGCATTTGTTGAAAATCTATTTGGAGAAAATGAAAAAAGAATGTGGCAACAATGGCGAACCATGTACCCTGATGCCTACACCACACTAGAGGCTATAGCGGACGACCCACAAAACATTACTTCACAAGTTCGCCAAATTATTCTTCTGGAAGACCCCTACCGAGGATCTACTGAAGAACAAGATGCAGCCTACAGAGATCTTGAACGACTCACCTGTGAACACACAAAAGACCTATGGAAATTCCTTGATGAATTCAGGATTTTGGCTTCAAAATCAGGCAGGATGTTCTTCCCATCCACAACAGAGAAATTCTTCACCAAACTTCCACCAATATTATCAAAGAAAATTGAAGAATTATTTAGAGCCAAATATCCTGGTCTTGGATCAGGAGTCCTACCAGCGATCAAGTTCACACATAGCTTTGTTGCAGAAATGTGCAAAGAAGCTGCCCTACAAAAAGAATTAAGAGCACTTGACTTCTGTTCTAACATCCCAATCCCCGGATATTATAAAGCAACAAAGAAATACGGCCTCAGAAGATCAACAACATACAAAGGTAAACCCCACAAAACCCACATCAAGGTCTTCAAGAGGAAATATAAAGATGATAGGAGCAGGATTTCCAAATGCAAGTGCTACATCTGTGGAAAGGAAGGACACTTTGCACGAGACTGCAGAAGTGAAAAAGGGAATATGGCTAGAGCCGCCGTATTTCAAAATATGGAACTTGGTGATGAATGGGATGTCATTTCAGCCGACAATGATGATGCTAGTGTTTATAGTTTTTCCGAAGGAGAGCAGGGAAAAACAAATCAGAACATTGGGACATTAATCAATGAATCACCACTTGAAGAAACATGTTTTATGTTCCATCCAGGAAGTTCTTCACAAATTCAAAAGCAAACACAGGAAGTGGGCTCATGGAGGCCAGACAAACAACTTCCTCAAAATAGCAAAAATTGTCAGCATAATTGGGAAGAAAATGGTCTGACAAACCATGTGATGTGCTATTATTGTGGGATAGCTACAACACATAGGTCCAGGTTACATTGCTCACACTGTAAGCTCACAACATGTGCTCTTTGTGCCTTCAATTACCTTGGCAAAAGGATAACAATCAAAAGAGAAGAAAGAATTGCTGAAAGTACCCAACGAGAGGTTCAGTTGCTAAAAGAACTTTTGCAAGAAAAAGACAAGAATTTCAAACAAGCCCTCCAAGATCAAGCCAAGGAATATGCAGAAAGACTCAGGACTGAAGGGCATGCGCTCTTAAATAGAGACATTGACACTCTAAAACTGCAAAATGAAATACGAAGCTTAAAGGAAACTCTAATGGAGCAAAGAGTTGAAATAGCAAACATGCAGAAAGACTATGAACATCAGCTGCATAATAGAATTATGGATGTTCATATTCTTAAAGATCAGCTTAGAATGGCAAGAGAAAAGATAAAAGATTTAGAGGAAGAGATAAGATGCTTCCAAGAAATAAACACGCCCGAACCAGAAACCCCATACCAAGACTCTCAAAATCCTTACTCGAATGAACAATTCCCACCCTTAGAAACCCAGAAGTCAGCCAAAGTGTTCATCGAAACAGAAGTCCACCATTCAATGAATACAGTTGAAGAACCCAAAGTAAGAAAGGTGACAAACAAACTATACAATGTCACCGTTGAATTCGAAATCCAAGGCATCCAGATGTTCAAAGTAAATGCTATTTTAGATACTGGTGCAACCGCTTGCTGTGTAAGCAAGGCAGTCATACCACAAGAAGCCTTAGAACCACTTGAACGAACTGTTTATTTCAATGGTGTTAACTCACGGCAACCTGCAGATCACAAAATTAAACCTGGCTACTTTGTGATTGAAGGTAATAAATTCAGAATGCCTCTGATCTATGTTCTTGATATGAGCATAAGTGATGGGATACAAATGCTCATCGGAACGAATTTCACAAGAGCCATGAATGGAGGAATTCGAATTGAAGGGGACGAAATAACCTTGTACAAAAGGGTTACAAAAATAAGATCTTTCCCCCAGGCAGAGGTTGCTGCAGTCGAAGAAGTTCAAGGATGGGACTGGTACGACGATGAAGCTCATCAAATGTTACAGGAAGCATATGTAACTTCACCTGCTATACCAGAGATTAGTCTAAATCTCTCAAAAGATTTCAACCCAGTCATCCAAGAGCTTAAGCAACAAGGCTATATTGGTGAAGAACCGTTGAAACACTGGCGAAAGAATGGAGAGTTGTGCAAAATTGATATCATCAACCCTGATATCACAATACAAGACAAGCCTCTCAAGCACGTGACACCGGCCATGGAAGACGCCTTCAAAAGGCACATTGATGCTCTACTACAATTAGGAGTTATAAGACACAGTTCAAGTAGACACAGGACCATGGCCATGTTAGTCAACTCAGGCACAACAATCGTCACCAAAACTGGTGAAGAGATAAAAGGAAAGGAACGTATGGTCTTCAATTATCGAACATTGAATGACAATACGTACAAAGATCAATACTCTCTGCCAGGTATTAACACGTTGCTACACAGAATCGGGAGATCCAAGATTTATTCCAAATTTGATTTAAAATCAGGATTCCATCAAGTAGCAATGGAAGAAGCATCCATACCATGGACTGCTTTTCTGGTACCAGGAGGATTATATGAATGGCTAGTTATGCCATTTGGGCTAAAAAATGCCCCAGCAATCTTCCAACGAAAAATGGATCGATGTTTTAGAGGAACGGAAAATTTTATCGCAGTTTACATTGACGACATTTTGGTCTTCTCAGAAAACGAAGAGCAACATAAACACCATTTAAGGATATTGGTTCAAAAGTGCAAAGAATTTGGCCTCGTCCTCTCTCCAACAAAAATGAAGATTGCAGTAACAGAAATAGATTTCCTCGGAGCAGTCGTTGGAAGGCAGAAGCTTAAACTCCAACCACACATAATTAAGAAAATTGCTGATTTCAATGAAGAAAATATGAAGACAAAAGCAGGCCTACGATCATTCTTAGGAATTCTTAATTACGCAAGAGGATATATCCCAAAGCTTGGTATCTTACTTGGACCCCTATATGAAAAAACAAGCCTGCATGGAGACAAAAGGCTCAAACCTTCAGATTACGAACTGATAAAGAAGATAAAGAGGCAAGTTCAAGAGTTACCAGACCTTCAAATCCCACCAAAAGAAGCCTATTTAATCCTAGAAACGGATGGATGCATGGAAGGATGGGGAGGAATTTGCAAGTGGAAGAACAAGAAAGGAGACCCAAAGTCTCAAGAACAAGTTTGCGCCTATACCAGCGGGAGGTTTAAAACTATACAATCCACCATTGACGCTGAAATCAATGCCTGCATAAACACACTGGAGAAATTGAAGATCCATTACTTAGACAAGAAGGAAATAACCCTCAGAACTGATTGCCAGGCAATAATTAGTTTTTACAACAAAACTAATTCCAACAAAGCCTCAAGAGTCCGGTGGTTAAAGTTTACAGATGCAGTTACAGGAACTGGAGTACAAATCAATATCGAACATATTGATGGGAAACAAAATGTTTTAGCAGACTCCTTATCACGAATGGTAACCTTTTGTTTGCAGGATCACGAGAAGCAGCCAGAGGCCAAGATGATAATGAAAGTAGCCGAAGAAGCAATCCAGGATAAGAGAATTAGTAAAGACCAAAGGATGGAAGAACTCAAGCAAATGCAAAGCCTTTTGGAAGAATTGAAGTTACTACCAAAACCCATAATCAAAACCAAGGACCAACCGCAGGAAGTTACTTACCCTTTAGCCCAAAGATTTACTCAAGAAAGTCCTTCAACCTTAAAACCACAAAGCAGGGCAAACATGAATCTGGCCCAATTTCATGAAGCCCATAAAAAGGAGAAAAATTGTAAAACCCAATGGTATGAAGCAGAAACCCATGACGATAGCGGAAGATGGGAATGGTATGGAGCACGTTTTGGAACATACTCAATACGAGCTAATAAAGTTGAAGCCCAAAGCCAAACCAAAGCCCAAGGAAAAGAAATCATAGATCAGGCAAAAAGAGCCCAAAGGCCTAACAATTCCCTGTCAATCAACTGCATAACTGAAGAAGAGGAAAAGCCCATTTTCAGAAACAACCCGGTCCATGCATACAAGCCTAAAGGAGACTGGACTGATGAATCACAAGACACGAATAAAAAACTAGGCCCATATGAAACTCACAAATATTATCGTACGGGCCTCGGATACGTAAGGGATGACGATTCCACAGGAGACAATAACAAAGAGGAAGAATGTAACTGTACCAGTTACATTCTTGAAGATGACGGATGGGATGACGCTATACTCCATACACTAGGCCTTCTTTCGAAGAGAACCAATATACGTGGAGCCAGATACTGTCGACTCTAAAAAGCAACGTGTTCGGACCACTTTACAGCTGTTTGTCTGTTTGTTTAAATTATTATCCTACTTTGCCTGGTTTGTCAAATTTTCTCTAGAAACCTGCCCCACCTCACAGCAGTCCTGAGAATTATTGAAGCCAGCTGTGAATAAGTTTGAATAATAGGTGGTCCAGCTACCTTATCGTGGGTTTTCTCTATAATTGAGTTGTCCACTTAAAATCTTGTATAAATAAGTGTGTTTATTTTCCGATAGAGAGGCATCGAAAAGCATATACACTTCTCTCTCTATCTCCCTTGTAAGAATCATATTGTGTGAAATATAAGTTGGAAGTTCTTAAACCTTTTTTTTCAAGTAAGTTTTAATAAATATGTTTGAATATTCTAAGATTTAGTCTTTGTTCTTAGAATAAAAATACTTTCTTACAAGTAAGTTTTAATAAATATGTTTGAATATTCTAAGATTTAGTCTTTGTTCTTAGAATAAAAATACTTTCTTAGAATAAAAATACTTTCCTGGTAAATATTTTTATTAAAAAAAAAAAAAAAAAAAAGGATGGGATGACGCTATACTCCATACACTAGGCCTTCTTTCGAAGAGAACCAATATACGTGGAGCCAGATACTGTCGACTCTAAAAAGCAACGTGTTCGGACCACTTTACAGCTGTTTGTCTGTTTGTTTAAATTATTATTATCCTACTTTGCCTGGTTTGTCAAATTTTCTCTAGAAACCTGCCCCACCTCACAGCAGTCCTGAGAATTATTGAAGCCAGCTGTGAATAAGTTTGAATAATAGGTGGTCCAGCTACCTTATCGTGGGTTTTCTCTATAATTGAGTTGTCCACTTAAAATCTTGTATAAATAAGTGTGTTTATTTTCCGATAGAGAGGCATCGAAAAGCATATACACTTCTCTTTCTATCTCCCTTGTAAGAATCATATTGTGTGAAATATAAGTTGGAAGTTCTTAAACCTTTTTTTTCAAGTAAGTTTTAATAAATATGTTTGAATATTCTAAGATTTAGTCTTTGTTCTTAGAATAAAAATACTTTCTTACAAGTAAGTTTTAATAAATATGTTTGAATATTCTAAGATTTAGTCTTTGTTCTTAGAATAAAAATACTTTCTTAGAATAAAAATACTTTCCTGGTAAATATTTTTATTTGGTATCAGAGCTTATGAACAAAGCGTTTATAAGCATGGTAGCTTAAAAGCCCATTCAAGGTTTGCAGGAAAAGGATATTTGTACCTTTCTTCTAGTTTTGTTTAAAAATCTTTGGTTATTTAAAGTAATATCGTATGTATTATCCTAAACGGTTGTTATTGGATTTCTTATTTATGTGGGTCCTGTTTTCAAAAACTAATGTAAAAGCCAAAGTACACGCGATCAAGTACCCAGAAGGGGGAATTATGTGTGGAAACGTGAACATTTTTCAAAGAATTTTAGCATCCACAAGTCCAATAAGAATAGTAACTCCCTTAGTATAAATACAGAAGTTATTATTTTCTATGACTGATCGTTTTGAACAAGATATAGCAGATTGGTATAAACATTCCCGAACTGCTAACCTTGAATATCTCAACCTTGAAGAAACTCAAAAGGTCAAGCTGCCAGTTTTAAGTAATAATATTTCCTGTATTCATGATAAACTACTTTTACACGCAAAAGTTTGCATCAAACGTTTTCATCAGATACTTGAAAATCAAAAGGAATTACAACTTCGTTTAGAAACCTGTGAGGAATTGATAAGAAAAACCCAGAGTGAAACCAGAAAAAGCCTACAGCAAATCTCGTTTGAAGTACATCAATATCAACCCCTCACTAAAAGTCAAGTTCTCGATCTAGTTCAAAGAATAGCCGAGCAACCAAAATTGGTTGAGAAAGAAGCACTCAAACTCACGGAAGACCTTAATCAGAAGATCCAGAAGGTTGAACGCCTTCTGCATGAAGTAAGAGCCTTCTTAACCTCATGAGCCTAGCTAGTGTCAGAGCTAGTTCGGACTATCAGGAAGCCGTCGGTGCAACAGAAGACTTTGATTCACCTGCAGTTGGATTTGCAAAACCATCTGATTACAAAAGTGGTGTAGCAGCGCAAAACGCAGCCATAATTAAACAAAACAACACCCTATTATATCTAGTAATAAAGCAAAACCAGAAGCTTTCAGAAATAGAAGAAAAGGTTGAAAGACTACAAAAGGAAGTCAGTCGTGGAAAAGAAGCAACACCCGCAGACCTTGAAGAATCCATCATCAGCTTATCCAAACGGTTAGACAAAGTTTCAATTACGGAAAAAACAGTCACTTCAAGAAAACAAGGTCCTATATACTTTTACCAAGATCCCAACATAATATTTAAAGAAGAATACAAGAAAGACTCGAGAAAATGAGCCACAGGGCAGCCGTTCTTAACAGAGAATCTGTAACCCAGACTCAACCACCAACACAAGAAGATCAGATACGAGGATATCAACAGATTCAACGACTTCAGTACAACACAAGAAGAAGTCTTCAGAGGACGTTTGGAACAAGGTACAACAGAACCTTAGAATCCATGGTTAGCCCAGAAAGACAACTAGAACTTTCAAGAAGCAGAAGGGCAAGTCTCGTTCCGGCAGAAGTCCTGTACTCCAACAACAGAACCACAGTTCGTCACAGAGTGTATCAACACTATTCAGAAAGAAGGATACTGGTAACAGAAGGGCAACAGACAAATATAAGGCTCTGTAATGATCAAAGTTACAGACAACTTCAAGAATCAGGGTTGCAACATGTACACATGGGATTAATTATGATCCGCATACATGCACTCCATAGGAGAGGAGCAGGGACTATGGCACTAGCAGTACTCCGTGATACTAGATGGGAAAACAGTACAGCCATCATAGGGACAATGGAAATAGACTTATCTGCAGGAACGCAGTTAATCTATATGGTGCCAAATATGATGATAAGCACAGAAGATTTCCATAACCACATTGAAGTTGCAATCCAAACTCATGGCTATGAAGCATGGCAAGGAGGAGAAAGCAACCTCCTGGTAACCATTAATCTCACCGGAAGATTATCAAACACCAGCTACATGGGCTTTGAATATGAAGTCCAAAATGCAGTAGACCACCTGGAAACAAGCGGAATCATAGCAATTCCAGGCGAGAATCTAAGCATATCAGACCTTGAGGGAAGAAGTTGGCACCTTCAACCATCAACTCAAGCAACAGTCAGAGTTCCAATCGGAGTAGCTGTCAATAACAGGCTTGACAGATCACAAAGCTTAAAGTTCACAAGATACTCACGAAGGCCAGAACCTAGAAGATACTCTGTTGACAATAATGATAGAGAAGTCCTTGAGCAAGATGAGCCTGAAGAAGAATTTATTAGGGCATTTATTCAACAAAACAATTGGGATACTCTAGGAGAGCCATCTGGAAAATTTGACTATCTGGTCAAATATGATCCCCCTTTCTGAAACAATTGCAATAGAGGACATCATACCTTCCGGCTGGGAGACGGATGATGAACAAGACGAAGATGAACATGATCAGAAAGACCCCTTTGGTGCGATAAACACAGAAAAAACAGTTGCCGTCACAACCGAAGAAGACGCTATGGAATATCCAAGAATCCGAAAGCTCAGAAGAGACCTAGAGCAGTTAGCCTTCCCAAATACAGAAGAAAGCGGACAATATGATCCTCCAAGTGATCATAATATGGGTCTCCCAACCTACCCACCTGCTAGACAGCAACAACAGCAGCAACCCACAGGGTTCAACTATCCAAGAACCAATAGAGTGTTTAAAGGAGGATATGGTGAATAATATAATCAGCAGTGGACATTACCACCAGCCCACCTCGGCACAGGAGTTTTACTAATCCTACCAGCAGATCCAGGCTTATGGGCAGACGTAATCTCCAGATGGGAGTCTATAACAATTAATAGACTCAACGACCAAGATTGGCCTGACAACAAAGCAAAACTTGCATTTGTTGAAAATCTATTTGGAGAAAATGAAAAAAGAATGTGGCAACAATGGCGAACCATGTACCCTGATGCCTACACCACACTAGAGGCTATAGCGGACGACCCACAAAACATTACTTCACAAGTTCGCCAAATTATTCTTCTGGAAGACCCCTACCGAGGATCTACTGAAGAACAAGATGCAGCCTACAGAGATCTTGAACGACTCACCTGTGAACACACAAAAGACCTATGGAAATTCCTTGATGAATTCAGGATTTTGGCTTCAAAATCAGGCAGGATGTTCTTCCCATCCACAACAGAGAAATTCTTCACCAAACTTCCACCAATATTATCAAAGAAAATTGAAGAATTATTTAGAGCCAAATATCCTGGTCTTGGATCAGGAGTCCTACCAGCGATCAAGTTCACACATAGCTTTGTTGCAGAAATGTGCAAAGAAGCTGCCCTACAAAAAGAATTAAGAGCACTTGACTTCTGTTCTAACATCCCAATCCCCAGATATTATAAAGCAACAAAGAAATACGGCCTCAGAAGATCAACAACATACAAAGGTAAACCCCACAAAACCCACATCAAGGTCTTCAAGAGGAAATATAAAGATGATAGGAGCAGGATTTCCAAATGCAAGTGCTACATCTGTGGAAAGGAAGGACACTTTGCACGAGACTGCAGAAGTGAAAAAGGGAATATGGCTAGAGCCGCCGTATTTCAAAATATGGAACTTGGTGATGAATGGGATGTCATTTCAGCCGACAATGATGATTCTAGTGTTTATAGTTTTTCCGAAGGAGAGCAGGGAAAAACAAATCAGAACATTGGGACATTAATCAATGAATCACCACTTGAAGAAACATGTTTTATGTTCCATCCAGGAAGTTCTTCACAAATTCAAAAGCAAACACAGGAAGTGGGCTCATGGAGGCCAGACAAACAACTTCCTCAAAATAGCAAAAATTGTCAGCATAATTGGGAAGAAAATGGTCTGACAAACCATGTGATGTGCTATTATTGTGGGATAGCTACAACACATAGGTCCAGGTTACATTGCTCACACTGTAAGCTCACAACATGTGCTCTTTGTGCATTCAATTACCTTGGAAAAAGGATAACAATCAAAAGAGAAGAAAGAATTGCTGAAAGTACCCAACGAGAGGTTCAGTTGCTAAAAGAACTTTTGCAAGAAAAAGACAAGAATTTCAAACAAGCCCTCCAAGATCAAGCCAAGGAATATGCAGAAAGACTCAGGACTGAAGGGCATGCGCTCTTAAATAGAGACATTGACACTCTAAAACTGCAAAATGAAATACGAAGCTTAAAGGAAACTCTAATGGAGCAAAGAGTTGAAATAGCAAACATGCAGAAAGACTATGAACATCAGCTGCATAATAGAATTATGGATGTTCATATTCTTAAAGATCAGCTTAGAATGGCAAGAGAAAAGATAAAAGATTTAGAGGAAGAGATAAGATGCTTCCAAGAAATAAACACGCCCGAACCAGAAACCCCATACCAAGACTCTCAAAATCCTTACTCGAATGAACAATTCCCACCCTTAGAAACCCAGAAGTCAGCCAAAGTGTTCATCGAAACAGAAGTCCACCATTCAATGAATACAGTTGAAGAACCCAAAGTAAGAAAGGTGACAAACAAACTATACAATGTCACCGTTGAATTCGAAATCCAAGGCGTCCAGATGTTCAAAGTAAATGCTATTTTAGATACTGGTGCAACCGCTTGCTGTGTAAGCAAGGCAGTCATACCACAAGAAGCCTTAGAACCACTTGAACGAACTGTTTATTTCAATGGTGTTAACTCACGGCAACCTGCAGATCACAAAATTAAACCTGGCTACTTTGTGATTGAAGGTAATAAATTCAGAATGCCTCTGATCTATGTTCTTGATATGAGCATAAGTGATGGGATACAAATGCTCATCGGAACGAATTTCACAAGAGCCATGAATGGAGGAATTCGAATTGAAGGGGACGAAATAACCTTGTACAAAAGGGTTACAAAAATAAGATCTTTCCCCCAGGCAGAGGTTGCTGCAGTCGAAGAAGTTCAAGGATGGGACTGGTACGACGATGAAGCTCATCAAATGTTACAGGAAGCATATGTAACTTCAGCTGCTATACCAGAGATTAGTCTAAATCTCTCAAAAGATTTCAACCCAGTCATCCAAGAGCTTAAGCAACAAGGCTATATTGGTGAAGAACCGTTGAAACACTGGCGAAAGAATGGAGAGTTGTGCAAAATTGATATCATCAACCCTGATATCACAATACAAGACAAGCCTCTCAAGCACGTGACACCGGCCATGGAAGACGCCTTCAAAAGGCACATTGATGCTCTACTACAATTAGGAGTTATAAGACACAGTTCAAGTAGACACAGGACCATGGCCATGTTAGTCAACTCAGGCACAACAATCGACACCAAAACTGGTGAAGAGATAAAAGGAAAGGAACGTATGGTCTTCAATTATCGAACATTGAATGACAATACGTACAAAGATCAATACTCTCGGCCAGGTATTAACACGTTGCTACACAGAATCGGGAGATCCAAGATTTATTCCAAATTTGATTTAAAATCAGGATTCCATCAAGTAGCAATGGAAGAAGCATCCATACCATGGACTGCTTTTCTGGTACCAGGAGGATTATATGAATGGCTAGTTATGCCATTTGGGCTAAAAAATGCCCCAGCAATCTTCCAACGAAAAATGGATCGATGTTTTAGAGGAACGGAAAATTTTATCGCAGTTTACATTGACGACATTTTGGTCTTCTCAGAAAACGAAGAGCAACATAAACACCATTTAAGGATATTGGTTCAAAAGTGCAAAGAATTTGGCCTCGTCCTCTCTCCAACAAAAATGAAGATTGCAGTAACATAAATAGATTTCCTCGGAGCAGTCGTTGGAAGGTAGAAGCTTAAACTCCAACCACACATAATTAAGAAAATTGCTGATTTCAATGAAGAAAATATGAAGACAAAAGCAGGCCTACGATCATTCTTAGGAATTCTTAATTACGCAAGAGGATATATCCCAAAGCTTGGTATCTTACTTGGACCCCTATATGAAAAAACAAGCCTGCATGGAGACAAAAGGCTCAAACCTTCAGATTACGAACTGATAAAGAAGATAAAGAGGCAAGTTCAAGAGTTACCAGACCTTCAAATCCCACCAAAAGAAGCCTATTTAATCCTAGAAACGGATGGATGCATGGAAGGATGGGGAGGAATTTGCAAGTGGAAGAACAAGAAAGGAGACCCAAAGTCTCAAGAACAAGTTTGCGCCTATACCAGCGGGAGGTTTAAAACTATACAATCCACCATTGACGCTGAAATCAATGCCTGCATAAACACACTGGAGAAATTGAAGATCCATTACTTAGACAAGAAGGAAATAACCCTCAGAACTGATTGCCAGGCAATAATTAGTTTTTACAACAAAACTAATTCCAACAAAGCCTCAAGAGTCCGGTGGTTAAAGTTTACAGATGCAGTTACAGGAACTGGAGTACAAATCAATATCGAACATATTGATGGGAAACAAAATGTTTTAGCAGACTCCTTATCACGAATGGTAACCTTTTGTTTGCAGGATCACGAGAAGCAGCCAGAGGCCAAGATGATAATGAAAGTAGCCGAAGAAGCAATCCAGGATAAGAGAATTAGTAAAGACCAAAGGATGGAAGAACTCAAGCAAATGCAAAGCCTTTTGGAAGAATTGAAGTTACTACCAAAACCCATAATCAAAACCAAGGACCAACCGCAGGAAGTTACTTACCCTTTAGCCCAAAGATTTACTCAAGAAAGTCCTTCAACCTTAAAACCACAAAGCATGGCAAACATGAATATGGCCCAATTTCATGAAGCCCATAAAAAGGAGAAAAATTGTAAAACCCAATGGTATGAAGCAGAAACCCATGACGATAGCGGAAGATGGGAATGGTATGGAGCACGTTTTGGAACATACTCAATACGAGCTATTAAAGTTGAAGCCCAAAGCCAAACCAAAGCCCAAGGAAAAGAAATCATAGATCAGGCAAAAAGAGCCCAAAGGCCTAACAATTCCCTGTCAATCAACTGCATAACTGAAGAAGAGGAAAAGCCCATTTTCAGAAACAACCCGGTCCATGCATACAAGCCTAAAGGAGACTGGACTGATGAATCACAAGACACGAATAAAAAACTAGGCCCATATGAAACTCACAAATATTATCGTACGGGCCTCGGATACGTAAGGGATGACGATTCCACAGGAGACAATAACAAAGAGGAAGAATGTAACTGTACCAGTTACATTCTTGAAGATGACGGATGGGATGACGCTATACTCCATACACTAGGCCTTCTTTCGAAGAGAACCAATATACGTGGAGCCAGATACTGTCGACTCTAAAAAGCAACGTGTTCGGACCACTTTACAGCTGTTTGTCTGTTTGTTTAAATTATTATCCTACTTTGCCTGGTTTGTCAAATTTTCTCTAGAAACCTGCCCCCACCTCACAGCAGTCCTGAGAATTATTGAAGCCAGCTGTGAATAAGTTTGAATAATAGGTGGTCCAGCTACCTTATCGTGGGTTTTCTCTATAATTGAGTTGTCCACTTAAAATCTTGTATAAATAAGTGTGTTTATTTTCCGATAGAGAGGCATCGAAAAGCATATACACTTCTCTCTCTATCTCCCTTGTAAGAATCATATTGTGTGAAATATAAGTTGGAAGTTCTTAAACCTTTTTTTTTCAAGTAAGTTTTAATAAATATGTTTGAATATTCTAAGATTTAGTCTTTGTTCTTAGAATAAAAATACTTTCTTACAAGTAAGTTTTAATAAATATGTTTGAATATTCTAAGATTTAGTCTTTGTTCTTAGAATAAAAATACTTTCTTAGAATAAAAATACTTTCCTGGTAAATATTTTTATTTGGTATCAGAGCTTATGAACAAAGCGTTTATAAGCATGGTAGCTTAAAAGCCCATTCAAGGTTTGCAGGAAAAGGATATTTGTACCTTTCTTCTAGTTTTGTTTAAAAATCTTTGGTTATTTAAAGTAATATCGTCTGTATTATCTTAAACGGTTGTTATTGGATTTCTTATTTATGTGGGTCCTGTTTTCAAAAACTAATGTAAAAGCCAAAGTACACGCGATCAAGTACCCAGAAGGGGATGGGATGACGCTATACTCCATACACTATACTCCATACACTAGGATGGGATGACGCTATACTCCATACACTAAAAATACCAAATAAAAATATTTACCAGGAAAGTATTTTTATTCTAAGAAAGTATTTTTATTCTAAGAACAAAGACTAAATCTTAGAATATTCAAACATATTTATTAAAACTTACTTGTAAGAAAGTATTTTTATTCTAAGAACAAAGACTAAATCTTAGAATATTCAAACATATTTATTAAAACTTACTTGAAAAAAAAGGTTTAAGAACTTCCAACTTATATTTCACACAATATGATTCTTACAAGGGAGATAGAGAGAGAAGTGTATATGCTTTTCGATGCCTCTCTATCGGAAAATAAACACACTTATTTATACAAGATTTTAAGTGGACAACTCAATTATAGAGAAAACCCACGATAAGGTAGCTGGACCACCTATTATTCAAACTTATTCACAGCTGGCTTCAATAATTCTCAGGACTGCTGTGAGGTGGGGCAGGTTTCTAGAGAAAATTTGACAAACCAGGCAAAGTAGGATAATAATTTAAACAAACAGACAAACAGCTGTAAAGTGGTCCGAACACGTTGCTTTTTAGAGTCGACAGTATCTGGCTCCACGTATATTGGTTCTCTTCGAAAGAAGGCCTAGTGTATGGAGTATAGCGTCATCCCATCCGTCATCTTCAAGAATGTAACTGGTACAGTTACATTCTTCCTCTTTGTTATTGTCTCCTGTGGAATCGTTATCCCTTACGTATCCGAGGCCCGTACGATAATATTTGTGAGTTTCATATGGGCCTAGTTTTTTATTCGTGTCTTGTGATTCATCAGTCCAGTCTCCTTTAGGCTTGTATGCATGGACCGGGTTGTTTCTGAAAATGGGCTTTTCCTCTTCTTCAGTTATGCAGTTGATTGACAGGGAATTGTTAGGCCTTTGGGCTCTTTTTGCCTGATCTATGATTTCTTTTCCTTGGGCTTTGGTTTGGCTTTGGGCTTCAACTTTATTAGCTCGTATTGAGTATGTTCCAAAACGTGCTCCATACCATTCCCATCTTCCGCTATCGTCATGGGTTTCTGCTTCATACCATTGGGTTTTACAATTTTTCTCCTTTTTATGGGCTTCATGAAATTGGGCCAGATTCATGTTTGCCATGCTTTGTGGTTTTAAGGTTGAAGGACTTTCTTGAGTAAATCTTTGGGCTAAAGGGTAAGTAACTTCCTGCGGTTGGTCCTTGGTTTTGATTATGGGTTTTGGTAGTAACTTCAATTCTTCCAAAAGGCTTTGCATTTGCTTGAGTTCTTCCATCCTTTGGTCTTTACTAATTCTCTTATCCTGGATTGCTTCTTCGGCTACTTTCATTATCATCTTGGCCTTTGGCTGCTTCTCGTGATCCTGCAAACAAAAGGTTACCATTCGTGATAAGGAGTCTGCTAAAACATTTTGTTTCCCATCAATATGTTCGATATTGATTTGTACTCCAGTTCCTGTAACTGCATCTGTAAACTTTAACCACCGGACTCTTGAGGCTTTGTTGGAATTAGTTTTGTTGTAAAAACTAATTATTGCCTGGCAATCAGTTCTGAGGGTTATTTCCTTCTTGTCTAAGTAATGGATCTTCAATTTCTCCAGTGTGTTTATGCAGGCATTGATTTCAGCGTCAATGGTGGATTGTATAGTTTTAAACCTCCCGCTGGTATAGGCGCAAACTTGTTCTTGAGACTTTGGGTCTCCTTTCTTGTTCTTCCACTTGCAAATTCCTCCCCATCCTTTCATGCATCCATCCGTTTCTAGGATTAAATAGGCTTCTTTTGGTGGGATTTGAAGGTCTGGTAACTCTTGAACTTGCCTCTTTATCTTCTTTATCAGTTCGTAATCTGAAGGTTTGAGCCTTTTGTCTCCATGCAGGCTTGTTTTTTCATATAGGGGTCCAAGTAAGATACCAAGCTTTGGGATATATCCTCTTGCGTAATTAAGAATTCCTAAGAATGATCGTAGGCCTGCTTTTGTCTTCATATTTTCTTCATTGAAATCAGCAATTTTCTTAATTATGTGTGGTTGGAGTTTAAGCTTCTGCCTTCCAACGACTGCTCCGAGGAAATCTATTTCTGTTACTGCAATCTTCATTTTTGTTGGAGAGAGGACGAGGCCAAATTCTTTGCACTTTTGAACCAATATCCTTAAATGGTGTTTATGTTGCTCTTCGTTTTCTGAGAAGACCAAAATGTCGTCAATGTAAACTGCGATAAAATTTTCCGTTCCTCTAAAACATCGATCCATTTTTCGTTGGAAGATTGCTGGGGCATTTTTTAGCCCAAATGGCATAACTAGCCATTCATATAATCCTCCTGGTACCAGAAAAGCAGTCCATGGTATGGATGCTTCTTCCATTGCTACTTGATGGAATCCTGATTTTAAATCAAATTTGGAATAAATCTTGGATCTCCCGATTCTGTGTAGCAACGTGTTAATACCTGGCAGAGAGTATTGATCTTTGTACGTATTGTCATTCAATGTTCGATAATTGAAGACCATACGTTCCTTTCCTTTTATCTCTTCACCAGTTTTGGTGTCGATTGTTGTGCCTGAGTTGACTAACATGGCCATGGTCCTGTGTCTACTTGAACTGTGTCTTATAACTCCTAATTGTAGTAGAGCATCAATGTGCCTTTTGAAGGCGTCTTCCATGGCCGGTGTCACGTGCTTGAGAGGCTTGTCTTGTATTGTGATATCAGGGTTGATGATATCAATTTTGCACAACTCTCCATTCTTTCGCCAGTGTTTCAACGGTTCTTCACCAATATAGCCTTGTTGCTTAAGCTCTTGGATGACTGGGTTGAAATCTTTTGAGAGATTTAGACTAATCTCTGGTATAGCAGCTGAAGTTACATATGCTTCCTGTAACATTTGATGAGCTTCATCGTCGTACCAGTCCCATCCTTGAACTTCTTCGACTGCAGCAACCTCTGCCTGGGGGAAAGATCTTATTTTTGTAACCCTTTTGTACAAGGTTATTTCGTCCCCTTCAATTCGAATTCCTCCATTCATGGCTCTTGTGAAATTCGTTCCGATGAGCATTTGTATCCCATCACTTATGCTCATATCAAGAACATAGATCAGAGGCATTCTGAATTTATTACCTTCAATCACAAAGTAGCCAGGTTTAATTTTGTGATCTGCAGGTTGCCGTGAGTTAACACCATTGAAATAAACAGTTCGTTCAAGTGGTTCTAAGGCTTATTGTGGTATGACTGCCTTGCTTACACAGCAAGCGGTTGCACCAGTATCTAAAATAGCATTTACTTTGAACATCTGGACGCCTTGGATTTCGAATTCAACGGTGACATTGTATAGTTTGTTTGTCACCTTTCTTACTTTGGGTTCTTCAACTGTATTCATTGAATGGTGGACTTCTGTTTCGATGAACACTTTGGCTGACTTCTAGGTTTCTAAGGGTGGGAATTGTTCATTCGAGTAAGGATTTTGAGAGTCTTGGTATGGGGTTTCTGGTTCGGGCGTGTTTATTTCTTGGAAGCATCTTATCTCTTCCTCTAAATCTTTTATCTTTTCTCTTGCCATTCTAAGCTGATCTTTAAGAATATGAACATCCATAATTCTATTATGCAGCTGATGTTCATAGTCTTTCTGCATGTTTGCTATTTCAACTCTTTGCTCCATTAGAGTTTCCTTTAAGCTTCGTATTTCATTTTGCAGTTTTAGAGTGTCAATGTCTCTATTTAAGAGCGCATGCCCTTCAGTCCTGAGTCTTTCTGCATATTCCTTGGCTTGATCTTGGAGGGCTTGTTTGAAATTCTTGTCTTTTTCTTGCAAAAGTTCTTTTAGCAACTGAACCTCTCGTTGGGTACTTTCAGCAATTCTTTCTTCTCTTTTGATTGTTATCCTTTTGCCAAGGTAATTGAAGGCACAAAGAGCACATGTTGTGAGCTTACAGTGTGAGCAATGTAACCTGGACCTATGTGTTGTAGCTATCCCACAATAATAGCACATCACATGGTTTGTCAGACCATTTTCTTCCCAATTATGCTGACAATTTTTGCTATTTTGAGGAAGTTGTTTGTCTGGCCTCCATGAGCCCACTTCCTGTGTTTGCTTTTGAATTTGTGAAGAACTTCCTGGATGGAACATAAAACATGTTTCTTCAAGTGGTGATTCATTGATTAATGTCCCAATGTTCTGATTTGTTTTTCCCTGCTCTCCTTCGGAAAAACTATAAACACTAGAATCATCATTGTCGGCTGAAATGACATCCCATTCATCACCAAGTTCCATATTTTGAAATACGGCGGCTCTAGCCATATTCCCTTTTTCACTTCTGCAGTCTCGTGCAAAGTGTCCTTCCTTTCCACAGATGTAGCACTTGCATTTGGAAATCCTGCTCCTATCATCTTTATATTTCCTCTTGAAGACCTTGATGTGGGTTTTGTGGGGTTTACCTTTGTATGTTGTTGATCTTCTGAGGCCGTATTTCTTTGTTGCTTTATAATATCCGGGGATTGGGATGTTAGAACAGAAGTCAAGTGCTCTTAATTCTTTTTGTAGGGCAGCTTCTTTCCACATTTCTGCAACAAAGCTATGTGTGAACTTGATCGCTGGTAGGACTCCTGATCCAAGACCAGGATATTTGGCTCTAAATAATTCTTCAATTTTCTTTGATAATATTGGTGGAAGTTTGGTGAAGAATTTCTCTGTTGTGGATGGGAAGAACATCCTGCCTGATTTTGAAGCCAAAATCCTGAATTCATCAAGGAATTTCCATAGGTCTTTTGTGTGTTCACAGGTGAGTCGTTCAAGATCTCTGTAGGCTGCATCTTGTTCTTCAGTAGATCCTCGGTAGGGGTCTTCCAGAAGAATAATTTGGCGAACTTGTGAAGTAATGTTTTGTGGGTCGTCCGCTATAGCCTCTAGTGTGGTGTAGGCATCAGGGTACATGGTTCGCCATTGTTGCCACATTCTTTTTTCATTTTCTCCAAATAGATTTTCAACAAATGCAAGTTTTGCTTTGTTGTCAGGCCAATCTTGGTCGTTGAGTCTATTAATTGTTATAGACTCCCATCTGGAGATTACGTCTGCCCATAAGCCTGGATCTGCTGGTAGGATTAGTAAAACTCCTGTGCCGAGGTGGGCTGGTGGTAATGTCCACTGCTGATTATAGTATTCACCATATCCTCCTTTAAACACTCTATTGGTTCTTGGATAGTTGAACCCTGTGGGTTGCTGCTGTTGTTGCTGTCTAGCAGGTGGGTAGGTTGGGAGACCCATATTATGATCACTTGGAGGATCATATTGTCCGCTTTCTTCTGTATTTGGGAAGGCTAACTGCTCTAGGTCTCTTCTGAGCTTTCGGATTCTTGGATATTCCATAGCGTCTTCTTCGGTTGTGACGGCAACTGTTTTTTCTGTGTTTATCGCACCAAAGGGGTCTTTCTGATCATGTTCATCTTCGTCTTGTTCATCATCCGTCTCCCAGCCGGAAGGTATGATGTCCTCTATTGCAATTGTTTCAGAAGGGGGATCATATTTGACCAGATAGTTAAATTTTCCAGATGGCTCTCCTAGAGTATCCCAATTGTTTTGTTGAATAAATGCCCCAATAAATTCTTCTTCAGGCTCATCTTGCTCAAGGACTTCTCTATCATTATTGTCAACAGAGTATCTTCTAGGTTCTGGCCTTCGTGAGTATCTTGTGAACTTTAAGCTTTGTGATCTGTCAAGCCTGTTATTGACAGCTACTCCGATTGGAACTCTGACTGTTGCTTGAGTTGATGGTTGAAGGTGCCAACTTCTTCCCTCAAGGTCTGATATGCTTAGATTCTCGCCTGGAATTGCTATGATTCCGCTTGTTTCCAGGTGGTCTACTGCATTTTGGACTTCATATTCAAAGCCCATGTAGCTGGTGTTTGATAATCTTCCGGTGAGATTAATGGTTACCAGGAGGTTGCTTTCTCCTCCTTGCCATGCTTCATAGCCATGAGTTTGGATTGCAACTTCAATGTGGTTATGGAAATCTTCTGTGCTTATCATCATATTTGGCACCATATAGATTAACTGCGTTCCTGCAGATAAGTCTATTTCCATTGTCCCTATGATGGCTGTACTGTTTTCCCATCTAGTATCACGGAGTACTGCTAGTGCCATAGTCCCTGCTCCTCTCCTATGGAGTGCATGTATGCGGATCATAATTAATCCCATGTGTACATGTTGCAACCCTGATTCTTGAAGTTGTCTGTAACTTTGATCATTACAGAGCCTTATATTTGTCTGTTGCCCTTCTGTTACCAGTATCCTTCTTTCTGAATAGTGTTGATACACTCTGTGACGAACTGTGGTTCTGTTGTTGGAGTACAGGACTTCTGCCGGAACGAGACTTGCCCTTCTGCTTCTTGAAAGTTCTAGTTGTCTTTCTGGGCTAACCATGGATTCTAAGGTTCTGTTGTACCTTGTTCCAAACGTCCTCTGAAGACTTCTTCTTGTGTTGTACTGAAGTCGTTGAATCTGTTGATATCCTCGTATCTGATCTTCTTGTGTTGGTGGTTGAGTCTGGGTTACAGATTCTCTGTTAAGAACGGCTGCCCTGTGGCTCATTTTCTCGAGTCTTTCTTGTATTCTTCTTTAAATATTATGTTGGGATCTTGGTAAAAGTATATAGGACCTTGTTTTCTTGAAGTGACTGTTTTTTCCGTAATTGAAACTTTGTCTAACCGTTTGGATAAGCTGATGATGGATTCTTCAAGGTCTGCGGGTGTTGCTTCTTTTCCACGACTGACTTCCTTTTGTAGTCTTTCAACCTTTTCTTCTATTTCTGAAAGCTTCTGGTTTTGCTTTATTACTAGATATAATAGGGTGTTGTTTTGTTTAATTATGGCTGCGTTTTGCGCTGCTACACCACTTTTGTAATCAGATGGTTTTGCAAATCCAACTGCAGGTGAATCAAAGTCTTCTGTTGCACCGACGGCTTCCTGATAGTCCGAACTAGCTCTGACACTAGCTAGGCTCATGAGGTTAAGAAGGCTCTTACTTCATGCAGAAGGCGTTCAACCTTCTGGATCTTCTGATTAAGGTCTTCCGTGAGTTTGAGTGCTTCTTTCTCAACCAATTTTGGTTGCTCGGCTATTCTTTGAACTAGATCGAGAACTTGACTTTTAGTGAGGGGTTGATATTGATG
Source organism: Lactuca virosa (assembly GCF_052849685.1). Taxonomy (NCBI): domain Eukaryota; kingdom Viridiplantae; phylum Streptophyta; class Magnoliopsida; order Asterales; family Asteraceae; genus Lactuca; species Lactuca virosa. The sequence goes on along the minus strand of NC_136430.1, from coordinate 398,128,971 downwards.
TACTTCAAACGAGATTTGCTGTAGGCTTTTTCTGGTTTCACTCTGGGTTTTTCTTATCAATTCCTCACAGGTTTCTAAACGAAGTTGTAATTCCTTTTGATTTTCAAGTATCTGATGAAAACGTTTGATGCAAACTTTTGCGTGTAAAAGTAGTTTATCATGAATACAGGAAATATTATTACTTAAAACTGGCAGCTTGACCTTTTGAGTTTCTTCAAGGTTGAGATATTCAAGGTTAGCAGTTCGGGAATGTTTATACCAATCTGCTATATCTTGTTCAAAACGATCAGTCATAGAAAATAATAACTTCTGTATTTATACTAAGGGAGTTACTATTCTTATTGGACTTGTGGATGCTAAAATTCTTTGAAAAATGTTCACGTTTCCACACATAATTCCCCCTTCTGGGTACTTGATCGCGTGTACTTTGGCTTTTACATTAGTTTTTGAAAACAGGACCCACATAAATAAGAAATCCAATAACAACCGTTTAGGATAATACATACGATATTACTTTAAATAACCAAAGATTTTTAAACAAAACTAGAAGAAAGGTACAAATATCCTTTTCCTGCAAACCTTGAATGGGCTTTTAAGCTACCATGCTTATAAACGCTTTGTTCATAAGCTCTGATACCAAATAAAAATATTTGGATTTCGAATTCAACGGTGACATTGGATAGTTTGTTTGTCACCTTTCTTACTTTGGGTTCTTCAACTGTATTCATTGAATGGTGGACTTTTGTTTCGATGAACACTTTGGCTGACTTCTGGGTTTCTAAGGGTGGGAATTGTTCATTCGAGTAAGGATTTTGAGAGTCTTGGTATGGGGTTTCTGGTTCGGGCGTGTTTATTTCTTGGAAGCATCTTATCTCTTCCTCTAAATCTTTTATCTTTTCTCTTGCCATTCTAAGCTGATCTTTAAGAATATGAACATCCATAATTCTATTATGCAGCTGATGTTCATAGTCTTTCTGCATGTTTGCTATTTCAACTCTTTGCTCCATTAGAGTTTCCTTTAAGCTTCGTATTTCATTTTGCAGTTTTAGAGTGTCAATGTCTCTATTTAAGAGCGCATGCCCTTCAGTCCTGAGTCTTTCTGCATATTCCTTGGCTTGATCTTGGAGGGCTTGTTTGAAATTCTTGTCTTTTTCTTGCAAAAGTTCTTTTAGCAACTGAACCTCTCGTTGGGTACTTTCAGCAATTCTTTCTTCTCTTTTGATTGTTATCCTTTTGCCAAGGTAATTGAAGGCACAAAGAGCACATGTTGTGAGCTTACAGTGTGAGCAATGTAACCTGGACCTATGTGTTGTAGCTATCCCACAATAATAGCACATCACATGGTTTGTCAGACCATTTTCTTCCCAATTATGCTGACAATTTTTGCTATTTTGAGGAAGTTGTTTGTCTGGCCTCCATGAGCCCACTTCCTGTGTTTGCTTTTGAATTTGTGAAGAACTTCCTGGATGGAACATAAAACATGTTTCTTCAAGTGGTGATTCATTGATTAATGTCCCAATGTTCTGATTTGTTTTTCCCTGCTCTCCTTCGGAAAAACTATAAACACTAGAATCATCATTGTCGGCTGAAATGACATCCCATTCATCACCAAGTTCCATATTTTGAAATACGGCGGCTCTAGCCATATTCCCTTTTTCACTTCTGCAGTCTCGTGCAAAGTGTCCTTCCTTTCCACAGATGTAGCACTTGCATTTGGAAATCCTGCTCCTATCATCTTTATATTTCCTCTTGAAGACCTTGATGTGGGTTTTGTGGGGTTTACCTTTGTATGTTGTTGATCTTCTGAGGTCGTATTTCTTTGTTGCTTTATAATATCCGGGGATTGGGATGTTAGAACAGAAGTCAAGTGCTCTTAATTCTTTTTGTAGGGCAGCTGGGAAAAAACTTCCGAGTCGGACATTGGTGTTAGCCTTGACCTCAATGACGAGTTCGACGCCACTGAGGGGGAGGGTCCACCGGGCGTCCAACTTCGTCGACCACCAGGAAAGGACAAAGCGCGAAAGGGGGCGTCTTCAAGTGGAAAATCAATCAACGAGGAAGTACTAGCGGAGAAAATAGACAAAACTCTAAGTTTTTTAGAAATAAAATTTGAATCCACGGAGGAAGCTCGTCAGCGAAAAATGGCAGTCACCGATCTTCAAATTGTAAACACGGTGCCACTTCCGAATCTCAACCCGGAAAATTTAAGCGTGTTTTTAAAAATTCAACAACAAGTTCTCGATAAATATCACAACTAGATTCTATGTTTTTTTTTAGTAATTTAGGTTTAATTTTCTATGTTTTTATGTTTTTTTTTATTAAATTTGGTTTAATTTTCTATGTTTTTTTTTTAGTAATTTAGCTTTAATTTTCTATGTTTTTAATTAACGTAATGTGGTTTTAATTAATGTAAAATATTTTATTATGTTTTAATTTATGTTTTTCATTTAATTTAATCATAAAAAAAAAAGAATATTGTAAAGTGGTAACCTGTAACGTCCCAAAAATAAGACTCGGAAATTTTATTTTTAAGTTAATAAAATCAGTATTCCAAAACATCATCAATACAATTCAAATAAAATAAGTGTATCAAACATCATATCAGATCATAGTAAATCACAAAATGCGGAACGAGGTGGTGTGTTTTGGTCCCTATAATTTTTGGGTTTAAGACTTTAGCCTCAAGACTTTCGTATGTTGACATGTTTGGTCATTGTGCAGAGAATTATTACAAAAACCGTCTTTATAATTTACAGAAAATGTCCATATGCAGTTATTTTTATAGAAACAATCCATAATATTTTCTTATAATGGTGGTTTGGCCCTATGTACAAAAAAAATTACAAAAATCGTATGTGTAGTTTATAAAAAATGTCCATATGTATTTTTTTTTATAGAAATGGTCTATATGTTTAAAAACTTACAAAAACAATCCCTGCCTAAAAGAAAAATTATAGATTTTGCCCCCCCCCCCCTGGATATTAAGGTTGTACCCTATTGCAAAATTAGGTGTTTGGTTGGCATACGTTGTGGCGATAACAATATATTTGACAAATGATGGGTTGCATGTGTTAAACATATACGAAATATTTATCAAATATGTAGCAACTATACTGAAAGTTACATAGAACAAATTTACAAAAATGACAATATTAGAAAAGCAAGGACCAAAAATAACAACAACCAAAATGATTTTTATACAACACATACATATAAAAAGCAAATGATTTTTTTAAATGATTGGACGAAAGTTATAAATTTAGGTCGAATACATCGAAGCGTTGACGAAATTGAATTTATACTCGACCGCTAATGTATTCCTCTAGGAATACGTTAAAGATAACATAACTGCTATCTTTAGGATGACCAAGTTAACGGTCACTATCCGGCCTAATACCAGACTCGGGCCCTCGCCCTCGTGGTGTCACACTAGGACCTTGGTACTTGGCACTCTCGCGCCCAGGTCCAATTCCATATGATAATCTTCGGTCTATAATAAGCTAAAACACAGCTGGTCACTTCCTAGAGCGACAATTGTAGCGCTCATGTCATCTGTCTCCTTTGCACCAATAGAATATGACCACTAGTGGTGCGCGATCGACCAATATGACTCATCCACGTCCTGTCGGCCCAGACGGGACAAAGGATACTATTGAGATCATGCTCAGGATATGATAGATATAAAAGGAACCATTCTCCTCCAGAGGAAGGGATCGCCTCCTTCGATTCAAAACCCTAATATCCATATACCCACAAACACACTCATACTAACTAGACCGTCAGAGCTTCGTCTTGGGACCACCTCTCGGACGTCGACTAACGTTGCTTCTTCATTGTTGTGATAACAGGGCTTAGCCCAGATGGAACCACCACGAGACGACGTTAAGCTTGGAGCACTTATCACAACACCGGCGGATACATAAACAAACATGCAAAACTTAATTCATTTTAAGTTAACGAATGAAAGTTATTAAGGAAAATTATATTATATATACTATGGACACAAAAGTTTAGAAAATAAAGGGGGTGAAAGTGGCATTTTAAAAAGTTTAAAGTTGAGGGGTCAAAGTGAAATTGTTAAAAGTTAAGGGGTGGACAATGTCACTTTACAAAGAATAGAAGGGAAAATCATATATATATATATATATATATATATATATATATATATATATATATATATATATATACTACGAGAGATAAACACAAAAGTTTAGAAAATGGAGGGGTGAAAGTGACTTTTTACAAAGTTCGAAATACAGAGGGTCAAAGTGATATTTTAAAAAGTAGATAGTGAACAATATCATTTTACAAAGTAGAGGGTTGAAAGTGCCAAATTGTATAAAGTTGAAGGGTTGAAGGTGTAGGTGGAAACATCCACCGATACTTCAATTTAGTATATAAACACCCTGATTCTTTGGGGGTGTTTGACTTAGCTTTTCACAACCAAAAGTCCTTTTTGGAAAAGAAAAAAAGCAAAAGATGTTTGGCAAAACTAGTTTTAAAAGCTACTTTTGGAGTTTTGATACAAGGAAAATGAATTTTTTGGAAAAGTCAGGTTTTCCTGACTTTTTGTAACTTTTCCAAAAAGGACTTTTGGGCTGTGAAAAACTAAGCCAAACACCCCCTTTATGTAGTTTTGATAGATCCCGCATATGAAAAATGATCTAGGTAGAGTACTAAAGGGTCGAAACTTTGATGCGATAAGAGATCGTTTTTTTCATTGACTTGTACCTATGGCATAACAAGTTGTATAAGTTTCAACCGGGTAAATAACTGGAAAACAGGACCACCACTAGAACCGATGTAGGCTAATCGATATTGTTTTCGCTAATCAAGAGAACAATGCTCTAAGAAGGAAAGTGACTACATAGTAGATGAAGATAACAACGTAGAAGATGTGGAGGTCGGAATGTAGGATAACTTTAATTGCACCAAAGACTAATATGACAAACTTATAGAAATTGAAGGAGTGCATGAAACAATAGATAAAGAAAAGTATAAGCATATACCCTAACTAGGAAAGTGTGTATAAAAAGAAAAATATAAGCATGTAACCTAACTAGGAAAGTGGGTATGCACAAGGAAAAAAAAAGAAAAGGAAAAAAATGTAATATTGGTGACAATCAAGTATACTTGGTTTATTTATGCTTAAGGTTAAATTTAGAAGTTGTCTGGTTTGTGAAGAGATTTAATCACAACCATATATATATATATATATATATATATATATATATATATATATATATATATATATATATATATGAAATGTGGCATCTAAGGGTGAGGTCATATGGTATGATTAATGTGTTGGTGATATCACAAATAACACTTATTTGTAGGAGATGAAAACAATTTCCTTTTAAGCATTCCATAGCAACACTTAATGAAAAAAAGTAATAATACATAAGAAATATGGGGTCTTTGAAAATGGCTCCACAAGTTTATAATTTGGGACATAAAAAAACTTATGCATTTTAGGTAGACCTAATGAAAATAAGTTCTATATGGAAAAGAAGTTTATGTCCAACAACAATAACTGTTTCCCTACATCATAAGCAAGTTAGGTGACCAAATAAGAAGAAACATATTGAGGATGTAAGGTTGAATCAAAGACAAGAAACAAGTCAGACATGGAAATCATAAACAAGGAACTCATGGTGATGTCTGTCAAATTCAAAAACTAACTAGGAGGAATGCCAGCGTGGCTTGTGCAAAATTGAAGAACAAAACTCATAATTCAAAAACATGCACATATCAATGTGAGACTCAAGCTAAGAATTGATTTGTTAGGAAGTGATGCAATTTTCTAGTTGACTTGATGGTATTAGTAATATGTTATTTGCACACTTTGGTTGTATTTTGATATTTTTAGCTAGGATTTTAGACATGTTTGAAAATTTTGGTCGCATTTTGATGACATCTAGTTTATGATTTGTTAGGTTAAACTTTAGACAATTATTTGGTGGTAGTTTGAATGTGTAATAGGACATGGTATAAGTGTTTGTTTCATATGAAAGCATGTACAAATTTAGTGTTTGTATTTAAAAAGCCTATATGAGAATGCTATAAGTGTTTGTTTCATATGAAAGCATATACAAATTTGGTGTTTATTACTAGTTGTTTATATGATATGATATACTGTAGTATTAACATTACCATAACATGTTTAGACTATTCCTAACCTTTACAATACACATGCCATTTTTATAAAATAAAAAAGGTGCATCATGAAATTTACAACAACAATATTAAATCATTCCCTTGACTTATTATCATCACAAAATTTCCTAATTCTCCATCATGGCAGCTTTCATTAACCAATCAGTATTATACAATGAAATTCCTAAATGTTTTCATTACCAATTTAAAACAGCTTAATGGTAACAAACCACCATTCTTTCACTTTCAATAACATGTTACATACCATCAAGAATTAACTATATTATCACATTACCCTAACCCGTACTATAACATGAGATACGAAACCAACTCGGCTTGATCATAGGCTCATCTTCATCCTTTAAATACTTTTTTTTAACTCCTTTCAAAAGAGAATATAGTATGCCAATAGACCTTGCAACCATGGGTGGGCCAACCTATGTAATTAAACTACGTGTTGATTCCTTTAAATTTCAGACAACGAAAATTATTTCTCGATTTAGAAATGGATGGACAATTATCTCTTTAGGCACATATAAAACGCCGACCTAATTTAAAAGGACATCTATAAAGTTTTTACAATTGAAATCCTCTTAAAAAGCAGTGAACCATATTGCTGGAGGGAAGAGTTATGAAATAAGAAAAAGAAATATGTCAAAGAAGAAGACATCATATTATTTTTGAAATATAAAAAAAAGAGATTTATATGGATGGATTAACATATTCTTTTTGATAACTAAAAGTAGAGGGGCCAAATATATAACCAAACTAGCCCAAAGAAACAAAATTACAACTTTGAAACTCTATAGGCAAAGGCCCTCTCATAGCTCCGCCTTGTCACTATATTTTGTTAAAACCTCACTCTCTTGTGGAATTGCTTAAAATGTTTTCATGTTTAAGCAATTTCAAAATTCTCTCGTTTTCTCGTTCTTAATGCACATTCCTTATAAAATTTTATCTTAGGTTCTTTACAAACTAACAAATGATAGAATGAAATAAAAAAATGTAGGTCACTATACTATATAATGAAAAGAAGATTAAACATAAAAAATATCTATATTATTTGTTATTTTTCCTAATCAAATAGGTTAATTTTATACATACTTCTAACTGATTTGTGTACCTCTATGTAAGTTGGTGAATACAAAAAGTACATAACTACATATAACAACATCTATTAAATATATTTTGTTTTGATAATGTGACGAAGACTTTCTGATTGTAATTATTTGAGTGAATATTGCTTAAAAATAAAATTAAGCAAACAAGGAGTGCTAATAACACATTAAATAGGGTGATAGTTTTTCTTTTTTTTTGAACGGCAAATAATTATATTTTCTCGGGGATTGAACCCAGAACCTCTTAATTAGTTGTTAGTTTAACACCTCTTGTTAGTCAAGTGGGTTTACGTGTCAGTTAGACAATGCACAGATCTTCCGATTCCGTCTCTCTTCTCCCTGCTCACCAAACCCCCCACTCTTTCTCTCTCTCATTTTTTAGGGTTTTTAGTTTCCTTTGTTTTCTCATATAAAAACCCATTTCCACATTTACTTCTTCTATTTTCTCTCTTGATTCACCGTCTTCTGTCGCCGCCGGCAATAGATCATACCGCTCATCATCTCTTCAAACGCTACAATCCATTCTACATTCAAAGGTTATTTGCCTTTCCTTCTCCTTCTAATGATCACAAAAATATAATTTCATATCTTTTCGATACCTGAATTTGTATCTCTATACGTATATATATCCTAATCAGGGATTTTATCAGTTGTTTAATTCTTCTTGTGGTGATTCATTCATTCTTTGATATATCGTATATATTTGTGAAGATCGTTATAAACTATGTCCCTCTGCATTTTAGTTTCTATTCATTGATTTAAGAAGTTTTCTAATATCTTTGTTAGATCTGTAGATTTTTATTGTGTATTTATGTCGTGTTTTGATTTTCAGCTTCATTTTCGCGTAGAGGAGAAGCGATCAACAGTCGTTCTTTTCGAAACGAAATATGGCTTCTTTTGCTCAGCTTCATTGCTCTCATGTCGGAAACGATCGTCATTTGAATCCTGCTGGGCATATACCTAACCTCAAGTTACCGAATCTAACCGGTAAAAAATTTGTCTGCAATTTCTCTCAAGATCTTACCTCTTCCTCCCTCCGATTAAAACCGATCAACCTTGATTTACTATCTAAAAGACAACCTATTCCATGTGCTGGCGGCGGTGGCGGCGGTTCTGGTGTCGGCCATGGAAGTGGTGGTGGAGGAGGTGACGGTGGCAGTGGCGATCGGAGTGGAGGTGGAAAATCCGACGACTCTTCTTCCTTCGACGGTTTCGGCCCAATCGGGGCTTTTCTTAGTGGATGGAGATCAAGAGTTGCTGCTGATCCCCAATTTCCTTTCAAGGTTTTAATGGAGGAAGTTGTTGGTGTGAGTGCATGCGTTCTCGGCGACATGGCATCCCGTCCAAATTTTGGCCTAAACGAGCTTGATTTCGTCTTCTCCACTCTTGTCGTCGGATCTATCATGAATTTCACCTTGATGTATCTTCTAGCACCGACTATGGCATCTACATCCGCAACTCTCCCTTTCATCTTCTCCAATTCACCAACAAGCCACATGTTCGAGCCCGGCGCCTACAGCCTTATCAACAGGTTAGGAACTTTCGTTTACAAAGGAACAGTGTTCGCCGCCGTGGGTTTTGCAGCTGGTTTAGTCGGAACTGCTCTGTCAAACGGACTAATCCAGATGAGGAAGAAGATGGATCCCACCTTCGAGTCACCAAACAAAGCTCCGCCAACTGTTTTAAACGCCATGACATGGGCGATTCATATGGGTTTAAGCAGCAATTTCAGGTACCAAACTCTGAATGGGATTGAGTTCGTTTTAGCAAAAGGGATGCCACCATTGTTGTTCAAGACTTCTGTGGTTGGGTTGAGATTGGTGAATAACGTGCTTGGAGGGATGTCGTTTGTGATTCTGGCAAGGATGACCGGATCACAAAACGCCGGCGGAGAAACCGAGGAGAAGAAGATGGTGGGTAGCAGTGATGAAGAGGAGAGTTCGGAGGAGAAAGTGAAGTTGTTGAACAATGAAAGCCCTTCCAAGTAATTTTGTTTTACCGTTTTATGTTTATTTAACAAAATAATTAAAAAAAAAAAGAAAAGAAAAAAGATTTAGGGGTTTTGTGATGGTTGATTATATGTGTAATTGTAGTTTTGATGGGTGATTAGAGTTTAGTGCTTGAATAAGCTTTTGTATTATATATTAATACATTTTATGCCTTCCAACTCTAGTAGCCAAATAACACACCTAGTTTTAAGATATGTTTTATTCATTAAAAGTTGTTGAGAAAATGGGTCGAAAGTTTGAATGAATAAAGATTAAAAAAAAAAATGTTTGTATGTGAAGTTGATGTTACACGTACCAATAATAAGTTACTTGTTCTTTCCGTATCTGTTTTGACTCGGCTTTTGAACATATTTGATCTGTCCCTACATCATATTCATACTTGGAACTTGATACCAAAATAGATATGTGCATCAATGCCAACGACAAAAGACAAAAGGGAAATTTATATTATAGAACGTATTTGGATGTTATAGTGGTTTGAATTTGACTAGAACCATCATCATCCAAAATGAATATGTTCTTCTCCTAATATACTTCCCATTCCAAAATACAAGTATTATACTATTATGTACATGACCTTACTCCACATTTCCATGAAGGTCCCTTATCTTTGAAGATTAGTCTCTTTCAACCTTCAATCACCAAGTAATGCCATGGCCCCACCATCTTTTCCCTTTAAGTCTTAATTGTTACACTTCATTGCACCAACTTGCATTTAATCAATTTTGGTCCTTGTGATGACAAAACAACAATAATTAATAACAAGTTTTATTTCAAGATACAAGATTGAATATAATGTTATTATTACATAGCTTGAAAACATTTTTTTTTAACATTTCATCAAGAGTCTAACTTTACAATCCCTTTTAAGTGTAACTTTCACATTTTTTAATGCATAATTGTAGGCGTTGTGATTACTATGCAACAAAAGTACAATGTTTTGACTTTTGATGATAGATAAATTCATAAGAGTTGGTGTATTCAATAAAAAATTTGGATTTATATACTTGATGGCGATTGATGATTAGACCTATCTCACACTTGTGGTGTTCATGGATGCTATTCCGACCAACATCTATATTTCCCGCTTTACACCCTACAGTCTTATAAGAAAATATAGTCAAATCTCAAATGATTAGGAATATCATTTTTCCTGTTTGATCGAATAAAAAAAAAGATAGTTTCACCTTAATTTTTAAGCTCTTCCTCATAATTCATAAATGCTCGTAGAAAAGGATAACATACTAGCCAAATACAAAGCGACAAATATATTATAGACCAATGGCTATGATCGAAACTCTAAAATAGAGGTTAAGATGAAGAAAAAAATCAATGCAAAAATACATAATAATAATAATAATAATAATAATAATAATAAATCAATTTGAAACTTTTAGGCTAAAGGGTATGGTCATTACATATATTCTAGAAATATAATACCACATCTCTACTACCACATTACAAACCTTTGAAAATTGTCAGCATTCCACATCATCAATACTTATTTATTTAATTTTATTTTTATTATATTAAATAAAAAAGCTTAATTTTCAAACCCAAAAACATTAAAATTATCATTTAACCCAAGTCAACTAAACCCAAAAGAAATTACTCCATGTTACTAAAACCAATAACAACCAAGAAATAAAGTTTAAACATCATTTTTTTAAACCCGGGTATGTAGGAGTCCAAAATTGCTTAGGCCAATTAAATCAAGCTTACTACATAAAAAAAAGGGTTTAGGTCATTTTTAGTCGCTTAACTTTTGGTTTTGTGCTCATTTGGTCACTTAACTCTTTCTAAGTTTTAAAAGGTCATCAAATTTTTGGCTTTGTGCTCATTTAGTCACTTAACTTTTGTTTTGGTCACATTTAGTCACCAAACTTTTAAAATTGTGCTCATTTAGTCACTAAACTTTTAAAAAAATTTAAAAGTTTAGTGACTAGATGAGTACAATTTTAAAAGTTAGGTGACTAAATGAGTACACATCTAAAAGTTAGGTGACTAAATGTGACCAAACCAAAAGTTAAGTGACTAAATGAGCACAAAATGAAAAGTTTGATAACCTTTTAAAACTTAAAAATAGTTAAGTGACCAAATGAGCACAAAACCAAAAGTTAAGTGACCAAAAATGACCTAAACCCTAAAAAAAATTAGCCCAATAGAAATATGTCTAACCCACTTAAATTTGACTAAGCCCAACCTTTTGATTATGTACGATTGTGCCTTATTTCCCAGTTTTCTTTCTTTCCATCACAAATACACACACGCCTCTTTTTTTTTTCCTTTTCTTTTTCTTCTTCTTCTTCTTCTTTGTCCGAAAATTTGTAGGTGTCTTGGTTCTAGTCTGGTTGAAGATATGGTATCAGTGGTTTGTTGTTTCCCTTAATCTTTTCGCATTTTGACCGGCCAATCAAAAGCCTCGTCTTTGTCGGTAAAACACACCAAGCCACAACACTTACACCTGGTTAGGGGGTGTTCACACGTAGAAACACTATGTCACGTCGATGTTCACGTGTGAAAAGCTATCATATCGGGTAACCTTACATTTTTCGGTTTAACTTAGAGTAGTGAAATAGAGATTGCAAATGAAATTACCCTGACTTTGATTAGACACTCAATCGATCCTTGATTAAAAAAAGGAAAAATGACTTATAAGGGTAACTATGTTTCAAAATCATTCAAAAAACATCATTCAAGTTTGGTATGTTCATAAAAAATCATCCAAGTAAGGTATTTGTACAAAAAAAAACAACGAACTACATATTTTGTTCAAATGTTACCTTATGGTATCCGACATTTACCGATAAAAATCAATTAAGGGAAAAAAAACAAGGGAAAATGACTCATGAGGGTAACTGTGTTTCAAAATTGTTCAAAAAGCATCATCCAAGTTTGGTATGTTTAAAAAACATCATCCAACTAAGGTCTTTGTACAAAAAATACCAACAAACTATACATTTTGTTCAAATGTTACATACCGGTAACATGCTCTTACTTGTTAAATGATTACTTGACCTAATTATTGGTAACATGACATAATAATTAATGACATGACATTAATGATATATTCTTCATTTATAAATTATAAATCGATTTAGGGCTTCTTCATGAATGTTTGACTTCTTCTTCTATGATTTCACATTCTTCTATTAAATTGATGATCTCCAACTCAAGCTCACGCATTTCAAAGACACAAAAGATATTTGATGGTATAAACCCTTGTGGGTGTGTGCATCCTTCTCGAGTTTGGACATCAGGTACGAAGACTAACCCTCGGAAAAAGTTTGGGGTTTGTCCTAATTGAATGGTAACTTTAACAACAAGCTTTATCACGTCCTTCTCTTATGTATTTTATTGGTTTTGTGATTCAGTATATATATATATATATATATATATATATATATATATATATATATATATATATATTGTAACATCCCAAAAATCATAAGTAAAAATTTTTATTTTTAAATCAACCAAAATCCATCAAATCAAACCATCAAAGTATGCCAATGTGAAAATAGTTATCAGAGTAGAAATCTCAAAATCAAAAAAATTGCGGAAACACGGGTGTATACGCTGCGATCAGGCCGGACCCTTCCCCTTCAAACTGGAAGTACCTGAAACATAAGCTTAAACGTAAGCACAAAGCTTAGTGAGTTCCTCAAATACCACATATCATACATTAATCATACATATCATACTAAAATGTGTAACGAGTTTATTTCCCCCCTGAGTCCCTTCCGAATCTCTGAGTCCCTTCTGACTTCCTGAATCATTTCCGATTCTCTAAGGTGCTGTTTGTTTTTTCGAAGCGAAAATTCATAAAGTCTGCGAACCACCTCTGCAATCCTCTGTAGCAGAAGAGGTGGAACAAACGGCTGCAACCTATAATAAGAAGCATGTTTGTTTTTTAACATCTGCAGACTGCTGCAGTAAACTGAAATTTAAATAAACTAATTTTATAAACTGAAAATAGTTCTCAAACACCGAAATTTAATAAATCTAGTCTTAAAACATTGAAATAATAATAAAAAGAACATGTAAAAAAACAAAAATATAAAACTTTTTTTTAAAAAAAAAAACTTAAAAAAATGTAAAAGAAGCTAATAGTTTTATTCTAGAAAAAAAAAACTAATTTTAAAAAACATTAAAAAAGAAAAAATAATAAAAAAAAATTAAGAAAGTATTGCAAACGATGTCTACAAAGTTCGTAAAAAATTACACATGTTAAAAAAGATGCAACTGAAATTGAAAATATTATTAATAAAACGGTAAAAAAATTAAAAAAATCAAGTTAAAAAAATCGTGGAAACTATAAAAATAAATTGTATCACATCCATAAATAAAAATTTAAGAAAATCAAAGTTTAAAAAAAAAAGTTAAAAAAAAAAAGTTATACAAAAATTCTTAAAAAAACACTTGGAAAAAATGAAAGCTGAAGAGGTTAGAAGAGGCAAGTCAAGTGCTGCGCCACGCAGCACACGCGCAGAGGTTTTGTAGTCTGCAGCCTTCCAAAAAACAAACCGCTGCGAGAGGTAAAGTGTTGCGCGTGTGCTGCGCCGCGCAACAATAAGTGGTTTGAAGAGGTTTTTATAAAAAAACAAACAACACCTAAGTCCCTTCCGACTCCTTCGATATCTTTCAACCGGTAGGGGTCTGTGTCACCCCCTACAGCTAAGCATACAATCATACTAGCAAGAGTCAAAAAGACAACAAGCTCATACATACATATCAGTAAGTGTCACAAAGATCACTACTATCCTACATCATAATCCAGTGGGTCGGCATTGGTGTCTTCGACCCACAAGTACAATGAGGAAACTCACCTTAGTCTGAAGATAGACAAATCATGTAACATCTATTATTCAGGTATTTGTTTTAACCCTTAAGTTATGCTCTATTTGCAAAGTTTAGTCCCCGGTGGCATTTTCGGAGTTGTTGGAGTATGCGGGGCGTACACCCTCGTACGTTGAGCGTACTCCGAATCACTTAATACGCAGCGCGAATGCTGGTATGTCGGGCGTATGCAACCAGGGTGCAAACTCTAACTTTTAGGGTTTTGACCCTATTTAAACACATTTATGGTCACATGCACCTTCTTATCTTCAGCCACCCTCCTCATTTCGAAACCCTAAAGAGTGTTGTGCATGGTGAAGCTTGTTGAACCATTTTTTGTGCTATTTGGAGCTTTTGGAGTAGAAGGAAGAGCATTGAGGTGGTGATGTTTCACTCAAGGCTTTGGATCCAACATCTTGTCCCCCTTGTGCACCTTGTGGAGGTAAAAAGTTTCAACATTGATTTAGAAATATTATGGATCTAGTTTTAGCTTAAAGTTGTTCCTTTTTTGGTCCCAAACTTGGTCTTTGTGAGTAGAAGGTACTCCAAGGCATTTGAGTTGTCCTTTCAGAGGTTTTGAGGGGTGTTAAGTCATAAAGTTGGGTTTTTGACACTAATTTCTCTTCATGCAAGTGTTGGATGGTCTTAATGGGTTAAGAGACTAGGGTTTATGGATTTAAGGACTTAATAGTCATGCTAGACCATAAAGTTGGAAACTTTATGGTTAAGAACATATTTTGTTGCCTAGATCTGAAGTTTGGACGTAAGTACTTAAAGGATTAAGCACTTAATAAGAGGGGTGATGAGCAGCTGCATACGCTGAGTGTACCGAGGGGTACGCTGCAGGTACGAGGTCAGATCCCCGATCCTCGGTAAACTGCGAAGTACACCCCGCGTACACGAGGAGTACGCCCTGCGTACTGACTGAGTCAACCTGTTTGACTAAGTTGACTTTGACCTGGATTTTTGTTTAGGGTTTGACCTAGGGGTATTTTAGGTATTTAAATGGTAGTCTGAGTTTTGGCTACTATTATTCATAAAGGTGACTAGTAGCGTGGATTTCAGAGCAGCGTGTCAGTTCAGCTTTTTGTCTGTCTGTGAGGTGAGTCTTTCTTACCACCTTAAGTGGGCCGAAGGCACCAAGGCCTACCCACTGTATTGTATGAGTAGAAACTGTATGTTATCGTATGATTTTGTATGATGTGCTTGTATGATTTATGTATTGAGCTAATTGGGCTCGGATTCATTACGGACTCGGGGTTGATACAGACCTGGGGTTGATTCGGACCCGACACAACTACATGCTGTTATTTGGGTTGATACGGACCTGACATAGTCGCGTGCTGTTATATTCTATGTATGATGTTTGTGGTAATTTAGGAAGCTCACTAAGCTTTATGCTTACATTTTATGTTTATGGTTTCAGGTACTTCAAGTTCAAAAGGGAAGGACCCGACGTGATGGCATAACATCCTCCCCATATGATTTCCGCACTTTATGTATGTGTACTCTATGTTTTGGAATGCTGTAATGAATGATGGCTTTTGATACAATCAATGAATGAAATTTTATGATTTTTAAATGAAAAGTTTTAGTACTGTTTTTGGATCGTTACAAATCACACTCTCGGCCTGCTGCTACCACGACTCCTCACACTGAACATATCCAAATTAACCCTAATAAATAATCAGGGTTATAACCCATAAAGGACCTGATTATAATCTAACATGATAAGGGTAAAAGACCATTTTACCATTCTCTTATTTGACCTATCTAACCATGACCCAAACTCATAAAGACCTAAGGCACGACAATGACCCAAAACCATGAAGACATAAGGCCTAAAATTGGCCCAAAAAGCGTTCAAGTGAGTACGCTCCGCGTACAACCCTTGACAGCAAGGAGAACGAGTGTTGAATGCATTACACTGAGTGTACGCATATGTACGCCCGTTATACTTCCTTGATGGCCAAAACTCACGTTAAGCACTTAATATCTTAAGCTCCAACGTCCAAATCACATATCTTACTTTAGGGAAACATCTTATTTGATAAAGTCATCAACTTGATGCCTTTTAATGGCTCAATAAGGCCCAACACCCATTTCTAACACTCTAACTTTATATTATGACCATCCACTCATGCATGGTTGGGCTAAATCCATCAAGATGCTATTTTTATGAACAATGGACCTCAAAAACATCAAGATGTACTATCCTAAACTTCTGGATTAACTTATACTCACATGAATCAACCCAAGTGACCAAAATATACCAAAAACCCTAACTTGCCTACATCTAAACAAAGAATCACCAAGATTGAGACTTTATACCTTCTAGAAGATGATGAAGGTGAATAGATTTTGGATCCACAACCTTTAAGCCATCAAATGCTTCTCCAAAGGGTTCTTCTTTCTTCAAAATGCACCGAAACACACCAAAACACAAAAAATGCTCAAAACTCTCTAAAATGGGATTAGGGTTTCGTGGGAACTGCTTTGGGACAAAGGAGGCTGATGATAGAAGAGGCATTGAGGTTATAAACTGCTTAAATAGGGTCCAAACCCTAAATTTTAGGGTTTGCCCCCGGCTCGAGTATGCCCAATACGTACCGGGGGGAAAACACCGCGTCCAAGGCTCGACGAGGTATGCCCAGCGTACCTCAATTACGCGCAACGTAATGGCCACCTTTGCAAAATAAATTAACATTTAAAATTTAAGGAATTTACCTGGGAACCGAGCGTCACACACACGCACACACACACACACACACACATATATATATATATATATATATATATATATATATATATATATATATATATATATATGTGTGTGTGTGTGTGTGTGTGTGAAGCTTTATTATGTCCTTCTCCTATATATTTGCTTGGTTATATGACTCATTTGTTATACTACCCATAGCAATCAAAGGAGATTAGGAGAAGAATAAGTCTTTTGTTCTTGAAGAAGCCCTAAATTAATTTATAAATGATGGATCTATCAATTAATGTTAAGTCACGAATAATTAGACCAAGTCACCGGTGGGGTAACATCTAAACAAAATGTATGTTGGTGTTTTTGTACAAAGATCTTACTTTGATGATATTTTTTGAACATACAAAATTTATATGATGTTAGTTACTCTCCCCAGTCATTTTCCCTTGTTTTTTTCTTAATTAATTTTTACCGGTACATGATGGTTACCATAAGGTGACATTTGAACAAAGTATGTAGTTGTTGTTGTTTTTTTTATTTTTTATTTTTTTATTTTTTATTTTTTTTATTTTTTTACAAATGCCTTACATGGATTTTAAACAAACCAAACTTTAAGGTGTTTTTCGAATGTTATTAAAACACAGTTACCCTTATAAATCATTCATATGTATAATGTCAAAGAACCATTGTAAGTTGTTTTTTTGTCATATAAACTACCACATTATCATCTTGTAACAAATCGAAAATTAGAAACCATAAAAGTACCAAATTTTATAGGTTAACAAATATAAAAGGGTTTAAATAGTACCGAATAAAAACTTTGAATGGTTTAATTGACTAAAGAATATATAATATTTTTTGAATTTTGTGTAGACAAAATTTCACAACCAATTTTTGTGGTTTTCGAAAAGTAGCAACTTAAGGATAATGTTGGAAACCACTACATGGTTGGTCATTATTATTTGAAAATGTTGCATCGTTGTACTGACTCCGTTTGTTATATCATTAAATACATGTAAAACAACATTTTCCCCTTCTTTTTGTCTTTTCCTTATATCCTTATTGTATCATTACACTATTTCATTTGGTGTGGCATTTGTTTATACTTTATTCAATTCCAATTCCATCATTCTCCTATCCAATTCATCGTACTCAAATTCGATTGTTGTAATTCATCGTACTCAAATTCGATTGTTGTTCTTGTGACCGTGTGAATTACATGGAAATTATAGTCTAGAGCAAATTGAACAAGAATAGAGTATCAACTCTTTCATGAAGAACAAATCAAGTCCAATGCACGAAGTCGAGGAAGATGAGCCACACGTTGGGGTCGGTACCAGTGGCGGACGCAGAAGGATTTAGTAGGGGTGGCACTGAACATTTTTTTCCGAAAAAATCCAAATTATTAGTGGCACTCGTATTTTAAGCCGGTGCACCTAATAGAAAAAACATAATTTTTTTTGCACTACGTGCCGGAATCGGAGCAGTGGCCCAGGACCCCCCGGGCACCACTAAGGTCCGCCACTGGTCGGTACTGATAACGCACCAATCAACCATCAAGCGGTACCACCACTTTGTGGGGTCGTGGGGTTAGGAAGCCGCTCATACCGCTCTCTTTTATTATCTCTCCACTTGTACTTATGCATCAAAACTTGTACCAAAATGTATGAGTTAGGAGTAATGAATTTTCATGTATTATGTGTCTGGAAAACGGAAGTAAGAGTAGAGAGAAAATATTTGGTCCTCAAATTTTTAGTTATGTATTTTTTTTTCATTCCAATTCCATCATTCTCCTATCCAATTCATCGTACCCAAATCCGATTGTTGTTCTTGTGACCGTGTGAATTACATGGAAATTATAGTCTAGAGCAAATTGAACAAGAATAGAGTATCAACTCTTTCATGAAGAAAAAATCAAGTCCAATGCACGAAGTCGTGGAAGACGAGCCACATGTTGGGGTCAGTATCGATAACGCACCAATCAACCATCAGCGGTACCACCACTTTGTGGGGTCGCGAGGTTAGGAAGCCGCTCATCCCGCTCTCTTTTATTATCTCTCCACTTGTACTTATGCATCAAAACTTGTACTAAAATGCGTGAGTTAGGAGTAATGAATTTTCATGTATTACGAGTTTGGAAAAACGGAAGTAAGAGTAGAGAGAAAATTTTTGGTCCTCAAATTTTGAGTTATGTATTTTTTTTTCATTTCAACATATATAATTAGGGCACACGTTGGGGGCGGTATCGATCGCGCACCAATCTGCAATCAGGCGGTACCACCAATTTTGGGGTAGACAGGTTGAGGAAGCTTCTCATCTCGCTCTTTTTTCTCATCTATCCACTTATACATATGCATCACAACTTGTACAAAAGTATACAAGTTGGGAGTAATGAATTTTCATTTATTATGGGTTGGGAAAAACAGAAATGAGAGTAAAGAGAAAAACTGATGTATCGTCTAAGGTGACATGTGAGTTGAGAGGATAAACTTCCTCCACACTTATAGAAACAAAAAAAAAACCCTAATTAAATATATTAAAATAACAAAATAAAATAAACTTAAAAATTGAGGACAAAAAATTTTCAAATATAAACAACAAGACATATCATCAACTAAAATCATAAAAGAATGAACCAAAGCACAGAAATTCACTAACCTGACCCTTTGAAATTGACCGCTATTCATTATTCCTATGGTGATGTTTTATAGTTGATTTATTTATTTATTAATTAATGTTCATCTTTCATATTTATAAGGAATTAATTCCAAAATTCAATCAAGTTTTGCAAACCGTAAACAATAAATTTCACTAAAGATAAAATTTTGAAGAACATATATATGGGCTATGTTTGATGTATGGAAAACAAAGACGAACTATGTTTACATATAAGAAACTCTAACATTTGTTCTTTCCAAATGTTAAGAAAATGAATTCAACCAATCTCTTAATGTCCATAAGAAATGCTAGCATAAATTTGGGTTCGATCTCCTGTAGTGTATAGTGATGGTGAGAAGATGTAGGGATGAAGATGGTGCAACCGGAGACTAGGTGAGAGAGGTTGATGCGATGATGGTTAGAGAGGTAGGATGACGACGATGGTCGGATAGATGGGTTGGAGCAATGATGGTGAGAGATGGATGTGATGAAGATAATAAGCAAATGAGGTGAATGTTGAATCTTTCTTCCTAAATTTTCATTATGAGATGTGATTTTTCCACTTAAAAAATTGATTTATCCACGAGGTACATAACCTTTGCAGTTATTGTATAAATTAGTAAAATATTTATTTTATATGGATAAATCAATTCCTAAGCAGGAAAATCACCATGCTTTCAAAATAGGTATTGGGTTATTGGTTGTGTTAGGATTCAATTTTTTTTTTTTTTTGTTCTAAATATTATATCAAAGAGTAAAAATGGTTTCTATGATATATTTTATTTGTTGGTTTGGTACAAAGATAAGAGGGCGTATCCAATAAAATTAACATGTTAAAAATAACATTTTTACTACAAAAGAATGAAATTTGATTTGGAAACCACAACTACCACTCTACCAGCTCTGTAATGTTAGACCAATAATTATTCTTAAATTGTTATTTATTTGGAAACCACAGTGTGTGTATGAATTTGGGATTTTGGAGAAATGAAAAGGGAAAGAGAGTTTGGGGACTAACTTTGTAAATTACTCCATCCAAATCTTTATTTCAAATTCAGAACTTCCCTCCCCAATTCCCCTGTTATTCGTCTCGTGTTCCGACTCTTTCGTAAATGGCTTCCGAATCTGTGAAAAGAGATTGGTCTCTTAAAGATTTCGAGATCGGGAAACCCCTTGGCAAGGGCAAATTCGGCCGAGTCTACCTCGCCCGTGAAGTCAAGGTAACACGTTCATTTCAAATTATGCAATTAGGCTGTTAAATCACTCGATTTCCATGAAATTAGGGTTTAATTCGACGAATTTGGCTTTGTCTGTTCCTATCAGAGCAAGTACATAGTTGCCCTGAAAGTGATATTTAAAGAACAGATTGAAAAGTACAAACTCCAACACCAGCTCAAAAGAGAGATGGCGATCCAAAATAGCCTTCGTCATCCCAATGTTCTCAGACTTTATGGGTGGTTTCACGATTCAGAAAGAATCTTCCTAATTTTGGAGTACGCTCATGGAGGTGAGCTCTATGGAGAGCTTCGTAAATCTGGTCATTTGTCTGAGAAGCAAGCTGCCACTGTAATATTCCTATCCCTCTCTCTATCTCTCTCTTATATCCATTTTTCTAATCTGATTTATTGTTGGTGATCTTCAGTACATTGCTAGCCTTACACGGGCATTAGCTTATTGTCATGAGAAGCATGTGATCCATCGAGATATAAAACCTGAGAATTTGTTGCTAGATCATGAGGTATGTTAAGATGAATTTCCACTAGCTGTTGATTATTTGATTGACATATTTGAACAAATTATGGAGTCATGGAAGACTTTTTGTTGTACAACACTGTGATACTGTCACTGCTCCTTGAAGTTGTTAGCAGCAGCATCTTCCATTAGTTGTGCAATATGATAACATGAGACTTTTGGTTGTAGGGAAGACTGAAGATAGCAGACTTTGGGTGGTCTGTTAGGTCAAAAGACAAGAGACACACAATGTGTGGAACATTAGATTATCTGGCACCAGAAATGGTGGAACAAAAAGCTCATGATTATGCAGTTGATAATTGGACATTAGGCATTCTGTGTTATGAGTTTCTTTATGGTGTCCCTCCTTTTGAGGCAGATAGCCAAGCAGATACCTTTAGAAGGTAATCAACAACTTTGCTCCTCTTTCTTTCTGTATATGTGTGTGTGTGTGTGTTTGTTTGTTGTGTAATAAGTAACCAGATTTGGTATGTGCTCAGGATTATGAAGATTGATCTCACCTTCCCTTCAAGCCCTCAAGTATCTAAAGAAGCTAAACATCTCATCACTCGAGTAAGTTATGTGTGTATAGTAGGTTTTCACCTAATAATGTGTTGATTCTTTCATTTTCTATAATTCAATGGTTTGAACAAATGCAGCTTTTGGTGAAGGATTCGGATAAAAGGCTTCCCCTTGAGAAGATCTTGGAGCATCCTTGGATTATTGTGAATGCTGATCCTGATGGTACTTGCTCTTAATACAAGTTCTAGTTTTTAAATAGGAATTACGATTTAAGACAAACAGTTTTTATTGGTATAGCAGCTTCTTCTTTAGGTATCATTAAGTTGATTTGAAGCTGTATGTGAAGGGTGTTTATGTTGTTAGGCCTCAAAGAAATTTGTATAAGTGTTAGGAAAATGATTAAAGGATGTTCAATCTTTTGTTGCCTCCTTTTGTGTCAATTGGTTGGTTTGTGATTCGTGAAAAATGATATTTTGTTATTGAAAACATTAGATTTTGGTCAAAACACATCCAAATACTAACATGTGTTGCCTTTTTTTCTTTTAACATACATGGAGCTATTTCATGTTTGAGTCTAGATGAAGAAATGGAAGTAGAGCCCTATAATGACAAAAAAAAAAAGAACACAGTTGCTATTTTTTGTGTCTAACCAGTTTAGGCTAAATGAAAGAAACAAATTTAAACTGCCCAATAACCTCTAAACCATGCTTGAAATTATATCATAGCAGTGAAATTGCTTTGTATTTGGATGATATTGTTGGACACACTGTAAGTATGAAAAAAATGAGTTAAAATGAGATATAGATTGTAAAGTGATATATATATATATATATATATATATATATATATATATATATATATATATATATAGAAATGAGTTCTATGGAAAACGAATAACTAGGGCAACATATGTTGGAACCAATAATCAAGTGCCACATGTCCATTTCTTTATTCACAAGTAATGTATTGTGGAAGTTATTTATGTAGTTATTGTAAAGTGATGTGTTGTCATGTTTTCATTGGTTCAAACATGTGTTTTATATCTGCCGCTCTAACCCTCCGGCGTACCGGCGCGACAGGCATGGTATAATCATAAATGATTATACAACACCGGCCATTCCTTTCTTCTCCGCCACCATCCCCACCACCATAACCGCCACAGCCACCACCACTATCACCACCTTTGACACCAACCGACCCCACCACTATCAACTCCGTTACTTATACCACCGCCACCTCTGTCACCACCACCTCTTCTGCCACCAACTGTTATAATCATGTATGATTATTCAATCTGTGAACATACATATATGTATAATCATTTATGATTAGACATATACTTATAAACATGTATAATCCTATATAATTATACCTCTCAGCCATATAATCATTTATGATTAGGCATACCTCGTTGCTGCCGGTATGCTTGAGCATTAGAGCGACAAATGAAAAATATGTGGTTGAAGTCGAATCTCAAGATCTTTACTTTTTTTTTAATCTCAAGTGAACCGTCCCCTATATATATATATATATATATATATATATATATATATATATATATATATATATATATATATATATATATATTACAAAAGATTTGTGAGAATTTGGGAACTCCTAAGGGTGCGTTTGGTTGTGGAAAATTTTTCCAAGAAAAACGAAAATTTTGAAAACGCGTTTGGTTCGTTCAGTTTTCCAAAGTTTTCTAAGAAAATGAAAATTTTTAGGGTGCGTTTAGTTGCGGAAAAATGGGCCGTTCCGGAAAAATTTTCCAAGAAAAATGAGAATTTTGAAAACGCGTTTAGTTCGTATATTTTTCTAAATTTTTCACGGAAAATGAAAATTTTCCGTTTTCTAAAATTACAAAGAAGTTGGAAATTTTTGGAAAACCAATAATTATTGTTTTCCACATTTTTCTAATTCCAAATTTTTTCTAAAATATAAACACACACTCACTCTCATCTCTACCTACCCCCATTTCTACACTTTCAACCCACCACACCCCTACCTACCCATACCCACCCACTCCCAAGCCCACCCCTACAAACACACACCTACCCCAACCCCCACCCATAACCACCCCCCGCCCCACACACACCCACCCACAAACACACACGCACACACAAACACAAAGCCACCCCACCCCCACAAACAGACACGCACACATAAACAAATACCCACCCCTACCCCCAAACACACACACACACACACACACACACACACCCATCCCCACCCCACCCAATCCCCCACAAACACACACACACACACAAAAAAACCTACACCTACCCCACCCCCACAAACACACACACACAAACCCACCCCACCCCCAAAAACACACACACACCCACACCCACCCCCACCCCCACAAACACACACACACACCCCCACAAACACACACAGACACACCTATCCACCCAACACCACTACCACAATCACCGACCTATCATCACCATCACCATCACCACCACCACTACCCCATCAGCACCACCGCCATCACCACCACTGTCACGATTGTCGCTACCACCACCGCCGCCCCCACCCCCACCCTACCACCACAACTGTTTTCTAAAAATGAAAACCAATACACCACCACTGCCACGATTGTCGCTACCACCACCGCCGCCGACCCGTTACCACCGCCGCCCCCACCCCCACCCTACCACCACAACTGTTTTCTAAAAATGAAAACCAATAGAAAAATACACATCTAAACATGTTTTCTAATTTTCTAAAACTGAAAATGAAAAATGAATAAGTTTTAACTAAACGCGTTTTACAAAATTTTCAATGAAAAATGAAAACGAAAAATGAAAACAGAAAAGGAAAAACGAAAAATTGAAAATGAAAACTGTTTTTCCGTAACTAAACGCAACCTTAGTTTTCCAAATTGTATGTAAGTTAGAAAAGCGAGTTCTATAGTTTTCCAAAATTTTCCAAATTTTTAAGATGGAAAATGAAAACTCTACCGCTTCCTACTAAACGCGTTTTCTAAAATTTTCATTGCAAACTAAAAATGAAAACTCAACTCTATTTTTTGAAAACATTTTCTTAAAAAAGGAAAACAGTTTTCCACAACCAAACGCATCCTAATCCGCTCATCATTTTTCAAAATCAAAAACACCAATCTTCTCCAAATGGTGCGTTTAAGCTATTTCTAGGCTAAAAAGGAGATTTGAGGATTTTTTTAATTTATTTTGGAAATTTACATGTATGCACAATCAACAGTTATATGGATTGCTGATTGTGCTCATTAACAATCCATATGAATGTTGATTGTGTACATCCGTCTATAAATGCTGATTGTGCATAAATTCATATTTCCAAAAAAACCATATATATATATATATATATATATATATATATATATATATATATATATATATATATATATGTGTGTGTGTGTGTGTTAATTGTTGTAGGTATGGCTTTTCGAAAAAGAATTGTTCTAGGTATGTATCTTTGTAGTTTGTTTCATTAAATTAACATGTCTATGAAATCAATAATCATAAGCACTTGCTTTTAAAACTTGTCTGTGTAGCAGTTGGATTTACCTTGTTTTTATCATTTAGGTTGAAAACAATCCAAAATGCAAGAATATAATCTTATTATATCATTGATTTGTTTAGTAACGTTAATTTCAAATTTTAAAACTAGAACTTTTGTTGTAGATTCGCCACAATTAGATAAGCGCTAAATATGGACTCAGTATGTCTTATGAAAAATCATTCACGTTCCCTCCACGTTTCAAAAGGGTTAGAGTTTACTTTTGCTACATTGTTATTGTGATGGTATATAAGATCTGTATTGGAAACCCAAAAAAATTCGTATTAAAACATCAAAGTTTGAAAACTCTACCCGGTTTGTGTTTATTGTTATTTTCACACAATATTGTATTTGGATAGACTTTTGGAAACAGTCAAAATAAATAAGTGTTATAATAAATAAATTAACAACAATACATTGCTAGTCGTTCCATTGAATCCTCCCCGCAACTCTAGTTTTTAACATTTGGCTTCATTAATATAAAAATATATAGAAATAATAGTATATTTTCAAAGTTGAGGGGTAAAAGAAAACTTGAGATTTATATATTTACGGATCGAGTTTTTTTATGGAGAAAACACCGAGGGCTTTGTTGCTACCATGAAGATGTTGGAAGAAGGTCAAAATCAAAAGGGGGAAGAGGATGGAATCTGTGGGTTGCCTGATTGTTTGCTTCTTGAAATCCTCTCTCGTCTACCCTCCACAAAAGTTGCCATTAGAACAGGGACACTCTCCAAGCGATGGGCATATCTTTGGACTTGGGTACCTACTCTTATTTTTGCACATTACGATCATCCCCATCCCTGGATCTGGTGTGAATGCTTACGAAAGCCTAACTCAATTTACGATTTCGCTGGATTGGTGGAGAAAACCCTAACTCAATGTCGCCAATTGAAGCTCAAGAAATTCGAACTGCGAACCCATTATGATATTCGATTTGAATCTCAGTTCAACAATTGGATTCGTCATGCCATAAGTTGTAACGTTGAAGAGCTTAACTTGGAGTTTATGTACCCGGATGAGTTTTGGTTAGATCAATCTATTTTCATCAATTCTTGTTTTACTGATCTGAAATTAGCAGGCTGCAAGTTGAATCCAAGTGGGGCGATTAGTTGGAAAAATCTTAAGAGTTTGTATATTTCTTATATGAAATTAGATGAAGATTTGATTGTAAATATTTTATCTGGAAGTCCTCTATTGGAAACTTTGGTGTTGGAAGATTTAGATGATTATACCGGGATATATACTACTTCAGATGATGAATCTGAAGCCAATATCATGAAAACCAATGCTTCTAATAGTTTATCACTAACTCAATGTCCCCAATTAAAGCTCAAGAAATTCAAATTACTTTCCTGTAATGATATTAAGTTGGAATCACAACTCAACAGTTGGATTCTTTATGCTATACGGTGTAATATTAAAGAGATTTATTTAATTTTATGGACTGATGACGGAATCGAATATGAGTTTATGTTAGATCAAACTCTTTTCGCCTGTTCATGTTTTACTCATCTGACCTTACATAGGTGCATGGTTAATCCGATTGGGGCAATTAGTTGGAAAAATCTTAAGAATTTGTGTGTAAGTTATGGGAGTTTAGATGAAGATTTGATTGAAAATATATTATCAGGGAGTCCTGTATTGGAAACTTTGGAGTTAGAGGATTGCTTTGGTTACGGGAGGCTTGATATTACTTCAAAGAGTGTTAAAAACTTGGTCATATCTGGATACGATGATTTTGAATTTGATGGATCTGAAGACGATGTCATCGAAATCAATGCTCTTAATATTCAATCACTAACAATAAAAAATGAAATAAATTTGTTGAAGATTTTGTTGGTAGATGTGTCTTCTTTAGTCAAAGCCGACTTAAATTATTCTAATAGAGGGATCCGGTATCGCCACACAACGCTTGAAGATGAGATGCTTAAAGGATTTATAATGAATCTTGGCCATGTCAAGGAACTTAAAATTGGGTTTTTTTGTTCTGAGGTAAGATTTCTTTGTCTTTTTCAATTTTGGATAAACTTGTTTCAAATTATTTAATCACTAAATCGGTTTGTCTTGTGACTTGGTATTGGTAGGTTGTTACCTGTTTGCAAGAAAAAGGTTTCATTTTTCCATCACATGTCAAGTTTCATGAAGTGGAAGAAGTCACCGAGAGCTCAACTGATTGGTGGTGATGCTTTAAGTTCATGTGTAGGCATAAGATTTTTTTTTTTTTTTTTTTTTTTTTTTTTTTTTTTTTTCCATCTCAACTGGTTATAAATCTGTTACTCTGATTACTTTTTCTTTTTTCATTATCTCAACTGGTTATAAATCATATTTATAAATCTGTTATAAATATGATGTCCTAATAACAAAATATATATATATATATATATATATATATATATATATATATATATATATATATATATATATATATATATATATATATATATATATATATATATAGAAGTTTGATTCTTTGATGTATATACAGTTGGAGGTCTTGTAGCTGAGACGGCTGCAAATAGTTGCATGAAGCAGTAAAAGATTAAGGAAAGCATTATTTCTCTCTTGTATAAATAAAAAATAAAAATCAAATACTATTATGATGCCATGAATTCTAACTTAAAAATAAGAATACTTAACATGTATACGCTTTTCTTTTGTTGGCCGCTCAACGTGGTTTGTAGTCACATTTAATGTGTATACATTTAGTTATCATTCCACTACTAAAGTTGGGTAGTTTATTTACTAAAAATACAATGCCTTAGTAAAAAAACAGAAGTACAATGTTGTGATAGAATGAAATAAATGTATGTTGCTGTTTCTTGTATTTAGCAATGCACAATGCTCCAATAAAAAACAAAACGGAATTTTCGTAGCTATAACTGCAAAGATTTTTCAAAGTAGAGTGTTTTGATATAAAAAAGCGAAAAGATGATGCTAGAATTGAACGCATTTACCATGGGTGTTGCTAAAAACCCTTGGATAATAGCACATGTGTGGGTTCATTAAAGATTCCTTATTTTTTAAAGTAAGAGAAATATTGAAAGTATAATATTATAATAGAAACAAACGAAATTAGGAAACAATAATCAATAAATAAAAAAGTACATTGCTACTAATTAACAAAAATACAATGTTTATATAAGAAAAATATTGAAAGTACAGTGCCTTTATAAGAAAAATATTGGAAGTATAATATTATAGCATGTCTGTCGATGCAAACACAAATTTTAGATCTTTCAAGTTTAAATCCAAAATCTTTCACTGTTTAATCCCCATCAAATTCAAAATTAGTGTGAAAGGAGCCATGTTATTGATTTCTTGTTATGAATTGAATACTCTTTTATTAAAAATTGTCACACTCAATTCAGGTATGAATTTATGCTTTGAGTACTTAAGTTTTAAAATTGGGTTTTGTGGCTTTTCCCTCCCTGCCGTGGTGATTGGCTTACCAACACTTGGTGATGTCGCGTCACCACGACACGATAATTTAGAAAAGTTGTGAGAGTTGGAGTAATAGCATCCAAGTGATCATAAAGATTGAGTCTCCAAGCTAACTCCACAAGGCTACATTGGCAATCTACCCCACCAAGTCTAAAAGTCAAAACCCTAGTGCCATTCATATTGCCTTGAAAAGTGAACAAAATTATGGAAAAGAATTCCACACACAATTCTCTATATATTGGCCCTTGAATTTTTGAACAAACTCCCCCATCCAACACAAGTAAAACTAAAACCCTTTCCCACGTATACTCGAGTCAAATATGGCTCAATTTGAGTGGCAAATCCCACACTTGCAATTTAATTCTAATCTATACGAATCTTAATCTATTAAGTCATAACTTGGCCGAAAAAATAAAAATACCATTTTACCTTTTTGGCCAAAATACATCTTCTTATGCACTCTTTCTATTAAACTTGTTCATCTAACTTTTTCTAAGTGACTTAAATTTATCTTGGACATTTTTATGAAGCCATAACTTCATAATCTCATATATTTCTCATAATTGAGCATTTTGTCTTTTTGGTCCATATTTGACTAAAAGTCAGCCTCCTTTAAATTTCAGATTCTGACATTAAACTTTTAAAATTTTCCTCATTAGCACTTCATACTTTATAAACTCTACATGATCCATATTTTTTTATGCTGATGACAAATGCTATATTGGTAGTTTTTTAAAAGTTAATAAAAGGAATGAAAATATGATGTTATAGTAAATAAATTAACACTACATTGCCTATTTTTTTTCATTGAACTCTTGATTTTTAACATTTGGCCAATGATAGATCATTAAAGATCGACATGAATACGGAAATATATAGACCGAATGGTATATTTTCAAAGTTGAGGGGGTTAAGCAAAACTTGAGATGTATACATTTCCGGCGATCGAGTGATGTGCAGTTATTCATGGGAATGCAGAGAGGAGGGCTCTGTTGCCGCTTGCCACCATGGAGATGTTTGAAGAACGTCAAAATCAACCAAAAAATGCCGAGAAACGGATTAAGTATCAAGAAATCACGGAGAAAGGGGACGAGGATGGAATCAGTGCGTTGCCCGATGGATTGCTTCTTGAAATCCTCTCTCGTTTACCCTATACAAAAGATGCGATTAGAACAGGTAAACTCTCCAAGCGATGGGAAAATCTTTGGAATTGGGTACCTACTCTGATTTTTACACATTTAGTGTTAAGATTTATGGAGTCATGAACAAATTGACAAGTTCCTAAGAGTTCAAGGGCCATAAATGAAACTTGGAAATTAAAACAATTGAATTGTTGAATGGACGGTGGAATCAATTGTTTAATATTTATTGTCACTATCTCTAATGTGAACGCAACAATTGAACATTTGAATTGGACGCGAACTTTCGGTGGAATAATCAATGGACGGCTAAAGAAAAATCTACGCATTTTTCAATCTTTGCGGCAATCTTGTGCATATTGCGGCTCACAAATATACCTATATATATGCATGTATGTTTTGCATATTTTGTGTGCAAAAACTTGAGAGAACATCAAGTGTAGAGTGTCAAGCCAATTGTAATCTTGTGAGTTTTAATAAAATTCTCTAGTTGCAGCCCGTGGATGTAGGATTTGCACCGAATCCGAACCACGTAAAATCCTTGTGTTCTTCTTGCTTTATTTTCATGAGTTTGTGTGTGTGTGATAGTGTGTTTCCGCTGCGTGTACCCGGTCCGGTTCCTAACAACTGGTATCAGAGCTAGATTAGCGAGGTTTGGAGGGTACGATCGTTTTTTTTATCACGCACGAGTGTACCTGATTTGTATCTTGTTTGTCATAATGGCTGAAGACAAGGTTGTAATCGAAAAGTTCAACGGTTCTGATTTTAGCTGGTGGAAAATGCAATTAGAAGCATTGCTATGTCAGAAAGACTTGGACGTGGTACTCGGAGACAAACCGGAGAAAATGGAAAAAGCTGCTGAAGATGCGTGGAACTCAAAGGACAAGAAAGCCAAGGCGGTTATTACATTGTCATTGACGAAGAGCGTTGCTTTCAACATCATGAATGAAACCCCGGCGCGTGGTATGATGGAGGCTCTGTCAAATATGTATGAGAAACCATCGGCGGCTAACAAGGTGTTCTTGATGAAGGAGTTGTTCACTACAAGGATGAATGAGGAAGGCTCAGTTACGGTTCACATTAATAATCTAAATTCAATTATGTCCAGATTATCATCTGTGGGAATTAAATTTGATAATGAGACTCAAGCTTCAGTGCTACTAGCTTCTCTACCTGATAGCTGGTCCGGAACAGTTACTGCTGTTACGAGTTCCGTGGGGACCAGTGGTATGACTTTTGAAGGGGTTAGAAATTTGGTTCTTGGCGAAGATATCAGACACAAGAATCAAGGTGGATCTTCCTCTTCTGATTTATTAAATATCGGAAGAAGTAGAGGGAATAGCAGGAATAGTGGAAGCAGTGGGAGTCGGGGAAGAAGTTCATCTAGAACTAGGAAGAATGTGAAGTGCTGGAACTGCCAGGAGGTGGGACATGTTAAGAGTCAATGTCCAAAGAAAGAATTAAACATTGCCGGTGCTGAGAGTGTGTCTGAGGATGATGCATTGTTACTCAGTATGGAAAGTTCTGTAGACTCTTGGGTCATGGATTCAGGGGCTTCGTTTCACGCCATGGACAACGGGGAAACGATGGTGAATCTAAAAGAAGGAGATTTTGGAAAGGTACGTTTGGCAAATGACGAGATGCTTCAAGTAACGGGCATAGGAGATATTGATCTGGTTACTTCATTGGGAACTACATGGAACCTGAAGAATGTCAGGGTGATTCCGGAGCTGAAAAAGAAATTGATTTCTGTTGGTCAGCTGGATAAACAAGGACTGGAAGTAAGGATTGGTGGTGGTAAATGGATGGTGGTCAATGGTGATCTGGTGATTGCTCGTGGTATGAAGTGTGGGTCATTGTATATGGTTGAGGTACCTGCTGAGGGAAGTATGACCGTCCCTGTTAAGCAAGACAAAATCTAGTTCGCTAAATCTAGTGCTAAGAGACTTCATTTTGCAAACATGAATTCTGGAGCCAAAAAGATGTTAGCTGAACGAGTTCGAAAGTCTAAACCATTCAGGGGATTCTGTGACAATGGGAGCACGGGACGTGTTTCGGGTACAGTTACAAAGAGCCGTTGGGTTTTGAAGACTAAGACTGAAAATTTCTCTCCTGTTGGATGTTTGCTATGTTTGGAGAGTGTTAGTGTCCTCGGTGCATCTCTGGATCCGGTGGAGTGTCCAAACCAGTTGAGACAGAGGATGAGTCGGTGGTGGGATTAGCCACGACTGAGTTGGAGCTAGTGGGAGCTTCAACTGGCCCTTCTAGTACTTGAAGATGAGGGGCGGCTGCAACTAGAGAAATCAGACTAAGTTTTAGCTTGTTCTTTGGAACTGGAAGCTTGAAGGACTTGGTTGTTTTTTAAGATTACTGGAGTAACTGAGAGTTGGATGGCGGAGAAAGACTAATTTGTTCAAGTCTCCAAGTGGGAGATTGTTAAGATTTATGGAGTCATGAACAAATTGACAAGTTCCTAAGAGTTCAAGGGCCATAAATGAAACTTGGAAATTAAAACAATTGAATTGTTGAATGGACAGTGGAATCAATTGTTTAATATTTATTGTCACTATCTCTGATGTGAACGCAACAATTGAATATTTGAATTGGACGCGAACTTTCGGTGGAATAATCAATGGACGGCTAAAGAAAAATCTACGCATTTTTCAATCTTTGCGGCAATCTTGTGCATATTGCGGCTCACAAATATACATATATATGCATGTATGTTTTGCATATTTTGTGTGCAAAAACTTGAGAGAACATCAAGTGTAGAGTGTCAAGCCAATTGTAATCTTGTGAGTTTTAATAAAATTCTTTAGTTGCAGCCCGTGGATGTAGGATTTGCACCGAATCCGAACCACGTAAAATCCTTGTGTTCTTCTTGCTTTATTTTCATGAGTTTGTGTGTGTGTGATAGTGTGTTTCCGCTGCGTGTACCCGGTCCGGTTCCTAACATTTAGATCATCATCGCCGGTGTGAATGTTTTCAAAACCCTAACTCAATTTACGATTTCGCGCGATTGGTGGAGAAAACCCTAACTCAATGTCGCCAATTGAAGCTCAAGAAATTCAAACTGCATTCGTATTATGCTATTCGATTTGAATCGCAGTTCAACAATTGGATTCGTCATGCTATAAGTTGTGACGTTGAAGAGCTTGACTTGGAGTTTCTGTACAGGGACAGGGACGCTGAGTTTCGGCTAGATCAATCTATTTTCAACAATTCTTGTTTTACCGATCTGAAATTAGCAGGCTGCATGTTGAATCCAAGTGGAGCGATTAGTTGGAAAAATCTCAAGAGTTTGTATATTTCCTATCTTAAATTAGATGAAGACTTGATCGTAAATATATTATAAGGAACTCCTGTATTGGAAACTTTGGTGTTGGAAGATTTTGATGGTTATAGGGGGATAAATATTAGTTCATATGATGAATCTGAAGACGATATCATCAAAATCAATGCTCCCCAACTGAAGAAGCTCAAGAAATTCGAAGTGTCATCTGAATTTGATATTAAGTTAGAATTACAACTCAACAGTTGGATTTTTTATGTTATAAGATGCAACGTTAAAGAGATTATATTAAGGTTATCAACTAACAAATTCGAATCTGAATCAGATTTTACGTTTAGATCAAACTCTTTTCACCTGTTCGTGTCTGACTGATCTGACATTAGATCTGTGCACATGCATGGTTATTCCAGCTGGGGTGATTAGTTGGAAAAATCTTAGGAATTTGTGTATAAGGTATGGGAGTTTAGATGAAAGATTGATTGAAAATATATTATCAGGGAGTCCTGTATTGGAAACTTTGGAGTTGGATCTTTGCTATGGTTATAGGAGGCTTGATATTACTTCAAAGAGTGTTAAAAACTTGGTGAT
Organism: Lactuca virosa; assembly: GCF_052849685.1. Lineage (NCBI taxonomy): Eukaryota > Viridiplantae > Streptophyta > Magnoliopsida > Asterales > Asteraceae > Lactuca > Lactuca virosa. Next base: position 398,095,216 of record NC_136430.1, on the reverse strand, counting down.
ATCTAAATACTGGAATTACTTGAATTGTTATGATGGATCTGCATCTGACGCCGATTTGGATAGATACTTGGATTATTGTATTGGATCTGAAGCCGATATCGATATCGATATCATCGAAATCAATGCTCCTAATATTCAATCACTAACAATCCAACAGGAAATAGATTTGTTGAAGCTTTTGTTGGTAGATGTGTCTTCTTTAGTTAAAGCTAACTTAAATTATACAGCACCTAAAAAAGTGGAAGAAGAGATGCTTAAAGGATTTATAATGAAGCTTGGCCATGTCAAGGAGCTTAAAATTGGGATTTTATGTTCTGAGGTAAAACATATTTTGCTTTTTTTTTTTTTTTTTTTTTTTTCATTTTGGATAAACTTGTTTAGATGAGTGCCCCTATTTATTTTATGACTAAATTGTTGTTTTGTCACTTGGTGTTGGTAGGTTGTTTCCTTTATGCAAGATAAAGGTTTCGTTTTTCCATCAAATGTCAAGTTTCCTGAAGTGGAAGAAGTCACCAAGAGCTCAACTGATTGGTGGTGATGATTTAAGTTCATGTTTATGCATTAGTTTTTTTTTTTTCCCACTCAACTGGTTATATATCTGTTAATCTGATTACTTTTTCTTTTTTCATTATCTTACTTTCTTTTGTATTACAGCTGGTTAAATGTTACTAGTTTTTCTTTTCCTATTATCTCATTTTCTTTCGAGCTACGTCAGGTTAAATCTGTTAACTCAACAGATTAAATCTGTTAATTTTGATTAGGATATGTTGGGATCTTAAATCCAAAAACAACAATGTACTTTTTTTTTTCGAAATATTTATAATCCCATTTGTAGTTATGGCAACAGATAAATCTTTTGCAAAATACAAATAGAATGGCTCAAGAAACAGCAATGTACTTTGGTCTGAATCCCGGTAAACAAATAAGTAATTAAATAGGTAACTCACAGAATAACCTGTGGGTAAAATTTCCAAAATTCTTATCTTATGATCATTTTCAAACTAGATTACATTACAAATGTGGTCCCTATTTTGTGTCCTTTTTCGAGTTTGTTCAAGGGCAAAATCGTCTTGGTTTGGTGAAGGGTAAAATCTTTCATTTTCATCAAGAAATGTAGACCAATTTCTTAATTTTATTTTTCATGTCACTTGGTGAACTTTTTTATCTAAATATACCAAGTGTTAAGCTCTCTCAGATCAAGCTAAATAAAAACAATTTTGATGATAAAGAACAGACTGAATAGGAGATCAAAAACTGTAAAAAAACTGAAGCTTCGATACTTAAAAGAACAACCATAAAGGTAATAATACCAAATCACAAAAGATACCTCTCCATGGTTTCCCCGCTACATTTAGACCAACAAAATCTAAGAACGACTTTTTTTTTTTTTTCAAAAGTACCCTGTTTTATTTATCCTTCTTCTCTTTTTCTCGCATATGTATGCTTGAGAGGTGGCTTAGCATTGAATAAGTATTTAAAGAGAGATAAAGAGGTTGCTATCTGTGGAATGGAGCAAGTCTAGGAAATAGACTTTTTAGACAGAGGAAAAACTGGACCAACACTCAAATGATAATAAACTTTTAGACATTAGTCTAGCTCTAGCAAGAGGCTGGGGCCTGGGGCATTTTAAATATTGTTGTAGATTTGTAGCAATGTAGATGGTGCCTAGGCATTGTGGGCACCTTCTTTACGCAATATCCACTGTGTGAGTATGACTAATAACTAGTGTGAAAGGAGCCATGCATGCTATTGATTTCACTTTTCTTAATTCACTGAAAATAAAATACAAACACAAACCAACTGATATTCTAATCCTATTTGGAAATATATATATATATATATATATATATATATATATATATATATATATATATATATATATATATATATATATATGTTGTTTCATTAGTCATTACGAGATCAATTAGCAAAAATCAAACTGTAAATACCTAATTCTAATCATATTAGCAAATTTGCATTTTCATTTGAAAACAAAATATAAAACATTTAGAAAGAAAAACAAACATACAATAATTAAACATTTGAATATACGTAGATTTACCAATTTATTTCTAATTTAGCAATTGACCCGAGAGCTATTGAAAACCATGCCACTGGATTAGCTTGTCATTGGGTTCAAAATGAGTCACATAGACCAATAGCATTGTTAGTCTAATCGTTGTCATCTGGCCGAGTCTTGAAGAGTTTGACAATGAAGGAGACTGTAATGGGTTAGAAACAACTGGTTCGTGGGCAAATGTCGCTTCCCTGATGAGCACACGGCATGACAAAAGCAGTTGGCATGCGTAATCTGTAAGGACTGGCCTTGTGGTTTTGTGGGGGGTCTTGGGACGCCACACGGACAAGAAGTAATGTCGCACTTGACTCCGTCACATTGGGTTGCACACGGTTTACGGCATACCTGTTCAAAGAAATTGGGCCGAAATTTACATGTGGGGGGCGGTGGCGTGGGTGCCAAGTGGAAAAAAATAACACCTAAAATTAATAAATATGGACTCGAGCTTTATTTACTTATCTAACTAGTTCTAGTTATTGTTCTTTAAAGCTTCGACGTGGAAACATGCGTGAGATTCTTGATTTTGGTACATGATAAATAAGTATGATGTCAAGATAGAATAAATTAGTGCAAAACAAAATAATCATATAATATAATATAAACGCTCTTAGTGGTTTATCAAATGTGACAATTTTAATTATTATTAATTTTTTTTTTTTTGACAAACATGGTCCATATGGTTTCTAAAACTTTTAAGTCATATGAAATGACTTCTTTACCATTTTTAATTTCTTTTATTTTTTTTGTTAGGTTTAATTCTAATTAAAATAAAGTATTTTTATTTACACACCACTTTTTTTTTTACCCGTACACCATCCTAATCTATTGTTTCTTAAAAGTTCTCATTAACTAATCATTTTCATTAAATTTATAACTTACTTATTACATCATTAATTGTTACTTATTACTTTCAATTGATAATTTCTATTAATTATTATTTAAATGATATTTTATAGTAAATAATAACAAATATGATTTTCTTTTCTATCACAAACACCCCTGTCTCCTGCTATGCTATTTTTTTCTTCTATTTTTTCACTTGTATTTATACATTTTCAAGATAATATTTTGTTAATATAACATTATCATAAATTAATAATCTTTTGATTTAAAAGAAGAAGACTAGATAATATAATTCATGAAAACCTAAACAAAGTGCCTTTAAGGATCCTAGATAATAACATTTTGTTTTCTTTTATTTTAAGGATCCTAATAACATTTTGTTCGTATGTAATTTATAATATATTACTTATAAGTTTTAAAATAACAAAGTGCCTTTAATAATTTAAATTCACATTAATATTTATGCATTTATCAGTCCAGAGCAAAAGATAGTATTTATATGTTTATTTAAGTTCCGATCAAATATGCTACGTATTATCTTTTTGTGTTATCTAACAATGATTAAAATATAGATGTAGTATACCAAAGAGAATTATAAGTTTATTTTTATTCAAATATAATATAAAATAAATAATAAATTATAATAATGCGGATATTATAATTAAAAGTATAATATTTATATAATATTAATATAGATTGATTGGAGTTATTAAATAGATTTAGTTATTGTGGAAAACAATGTAATTAATCAAACTTACTTTATCATCTTTAATGGAAATGATTAATAATGATTGTTTTATACTAAGATTAAAGACTATAGTCTTACACGGTGGTGTGTATGTATTAGGATCCTTCAAATAAAAGAAAACAAATAAACCCACCCCACCCAAACCCCACCCATTTCTCTCTTGTAGCTCTCAACATCTCTTTGTCTCGGTTTCTCTCCATAACACCGCCAACCCTAATCGCCGCAGCTACCCTCCTATACAGTCGTTGTTGGCCTGCGATCAAGTAAATTGAAGATGAACAAGCTTAATTCAAACCTAGATCGAGTATCAATGATGTGACTGGGATGTTATTAGGGAAGTAGTCGGTAGGAAGATGAATGAGAGGAAGACCATGTGGAACATTTTCTTAACACTCCGCCACAACCAACTCCGACCTCCTCTCTGTAACATTCCGTTTATTAAATACATAAATAGATAAAATTAATAAATGAATAGTAGCCCTAAGTTCATAATTTAGCAAGACGTTGGTTTTGGGAGCTAAATGTCATAACTTTTAAATATTGGGGGTTAAGTGTAATTTCCAGATTGGTTTGTAAAGATTTTCAGAAGTTGGGGGGTGTTTGGTAAATGTTGGACTAAAATTGAAAGGATTTTGGAATGCTGAGGGGTGAATGGTAATTTATGGACTTTATTTGAAAAGAATAAGAGGAGGAGGGACTAGAAGTGTCATATATGTACATAAGCTTAGGAGCTGGAGACGGGGGCTTAAACCCGTCAACCCACCCTTCCCCTCATCGCATCCTCTAAACCAAACTCTAACCCTAATGAGTTCTTCCAGCCGCCAACCTCATTCCTTCACTTTCAGCCGCTGCCACCGCTGTCCGAGCCGGGAACCACCAAGTCAAGAACTGTTGTCGCCATTCCCGTGGTTGCTAAAGACAAAGACCGACGGTGGGACGTCGTTTCAGTCGGGAGTGAAGAGAAACAAGTCGTAGCCGCCATTGACCACCAATGCCGACGCGGTTGCTACCGACGAAGCCAAGGCTGCTGAAGACCGCCGTCGTGGCTGCGCTGCTGACATTCTCGGACGCGCCTCCTTCCTCTTCTGTTCTGTCGCCAGTCACACTGTCGCTAACTGTAACGCCGGGGTTTCGAGGCTAAGCATTTTAGACGATGTAATAGTCTAGGTCAACTATTGTAACTCTTTTAATGTAATAAAGATGAAATATTTGAGTATTTTATGAATTATGTGAATTTATGTGCTTATTATTTAATTATAAATGTATAATTAATAAAAAAATAAAAATAAGCGTCAAAATTAAAGTATGAGATAAGCCCGATATCTTTACATAAAGTTGTAGTGTTCGAAACAAGGATTCCGGAGATATAAAGAACGCCGAAATCTGAGTTATAACGAAGAAGTTATGACCCGTCACAGTTTCGTGATGGAACCGACACGATACTGGGAAGCGTAAATAGTGAATTTACGATAGAGCGACTTTTATCCTTAGCAATCTAAACGAAAGTCGTAGAATACATTAAACCGAGAGCGTCCATAAAAAGAACGCCCAAATCTGACTTCGTATGAGGAAGTTATGATTTTTCGAAGTTTTGGCTTAGCAGTGTACAGCCCGAAGTTCGAATATTAGATCGAGCAGTTTTTAGCCAACACAACCTAAACGAGAATCGAAGATCTCGTTAATAGTAGCATAACGATAAAAATACAGACGAAAACGGACGTCGGATGAAGAAGTTATGAATTTTTAACGGACCAATCCTGTTCCGGCCTGTTAAAATATAACTTTTAAAATAAAGTCAAAATTAGTCGACGGAGTATAAACGAAAGTTGTAGAGTACGTTCCCGCCTACGCGTGGATATAAAGAACGTCGAAAACGGAGCTCGTATGCAAAAGTTATGATGATCCTTAGGCTAGGTCCCTTATGATAGGTGTTTAGGGACGTAAAGTGAGGATAATGGGAACGGGTAATCGGATTATTGTTGGTTGATGAAATTAATAAACTTATTTATTGTGGGTTGAAAACCCTATGTGCTCACCAGGCTCCCAAGCCTGACCCACTCAGTTTCATGTATTACAGGTAGTGGCGCTCGAGCATAGATGTGATGTTTTGGATGAGGGATTACGGATATAGGCCTGTAGATATGAAATAATGTAGTAAGACTTATATTGTACTGTTTATGCTTTTGATCTGTATCAAACATGACATCCCGAGTCTTTTAATGAAATACATTTCCTTGGAAATGCTTTTGATAAATCTTTATCATATTTTGTTTTGGGACAAATTCTGCAACACCTTTATTTAAAATGTTACTCTGATTTTCAAACAAGCATAAACAAAATCGGTCTTTTGTGGCCGTGAAAATGGGGATGTCACAGTTGGTATTAGAGCATTAGTTTAAGCGAACTAGGAATTTGTAGGATTTCTAGACTTAAACTTAGAATGCTAAGCGATGATGGTGAGATGTGAGCACTAGCTTATTTTAGGAATTATGCCTAAAATGCTTTTATGTGCTAAATGCTTTATGCCTTATGTGCTGTTAATTGTTCGGATCTATGGTCTGTTGCCGACCGGATCTGGAAACCTTATGTGTTTAGGATTCTAAACGTACGACTACGATATTAGAACTAGCATGTAAACATTTCGGAGAGATAAGGATGATTTAAACGTCTATCCTGAATAAAGATCTAAATTCACCTTATTCGGTGTATAGATCATGGCAATAACCCGCAGTGGAGCTGGGAATGCAAATGGGAATAGGAATCAACCCCCTGTGATTCAACAAATACCTGTTGTAGTAGATGTTCCTGAGCCAATCACGATGGCCGGAGTGCAAGCGATGATCCAGATGATGTTGGATCGTCAAATGGAGGAAACCAGGCGTTTGATCCAACAAAATCGCGAGGAAGCTACCATACCAATCGTAGAGCCCGAGCTGAATGATGGGCCATCTGAAGGAGGAAACTATAGTGGGACTGTTGGTCAAGCCAACCCACCGATAGTTAGGCAAAACCACCAGGATGGAGGAAATGACGGACGTGGATGCAAATACAAGGATTTCATGGCATCTAAACCACCGTGTCTATCTGGAAGCCCGACGCCGGTGGAAGTCATGAACTGGATCTCCGAGATGGAAACGATGTTTGAGAGTTGCGAGTGTAGCAACAGGCAGAAGACCGCTCTCGCGGTTCCTCTGTTGAAATCTGGAGTACTAAGTTGGTGGAAGCTACTAGCTGATTCAATGCCCAAAGGAGAAGCGAGCAAGATGTCGTGGGAGGATTTTATGGTGCAGTTAAAGATGCAATACTGCTCTGAGCAGGATCTTCTGGAGATCAACAATGAGTTCCAGAATCTGAAGAAGGGAAGAATGAGCGTTACTGAATACGCTGCAAGCTTTACAGAGAAGAATGATCATGTTCATGTTCTTATGAGTTTAGAAAAATGATATGAATTATTTGCTGAATTGTTTATCATTAATTCTTAATCGTTTATGTGTTTTAATGGAGTCCATAATTTGTCCTCAAGTTATGGATATCCAAATGTCACTTTCTTTTAAACACACATTTAAACACATAAGTTACATAAAAATGAAGAGTCTTCATTTTTATGAACCATTAACTCATAAGTTATGAAATGAAAAGTTTTGAAAAGTTTCAAAACTTGCCCTCAAGTTTTGGAATTTGTAAAGTTACACACACTTTAATATACTTTAATTCCAACCCTTAGAGTTTTAAAAGTTAAAATTCAACCCTTATACTATTTATAACATTAATGGTTAATTATTATATATATGTATAAGATCAAGTCGTTTTACCGTTAGTAGGCCTCATTCACGAAGCCGGTCTATAAGGGGGGTATAAGGTTGTTGCCTATAAAATGGCAACTTAATGGGTGTCCATTCTCACCCACCGCTTCCTTGATCGGTGGAGGGTCGTTAGCCGAACGGGTAGGACAATGACTTTAAATTCTCATTAAAAGTATAATGAATATTATAAAGTAACTAAACCTTTTATAAATTCCCAATCTTAGTTACTTTAGGAAAATGTGAATATGGTGCTAACCCATGAAATTCACACTTTGTACCTTACCAAGTCGTTGGTGGAGCGTGTGTGGTTAACTGGCACACTAACTTGAACTAGTAAGGATCACGAAGGGTGACTTAATGTTTATCATAGATCGGTGGAGCGTGTGTGGTTAACCGGCACATCAATTAGGTGATAATATTAAGGGTACCAAGTGAGTTTGCATGGTTATTCACACCTTGTTTTGTGATCCTCGGCATCCCAGTCAGAAAACCTGAAGGGCACAATCGAGATTGAAACATGCCATTGAAAGTTCAATGAATCTCAAAAGATCTAGGAGTTTCAAATCCAATTAAAACTTAATAATTTATTTCGTTTTTCATGGTGGAAATTGGTGAATCGTCATTCACCTACCTTCAAATATTTTATAGCTTGGATTACAACATCCCTCTTCCAAGTTATAAAATATTGTGTTGGGTCCTAGCCTTAATATTTCATATTGGGTGTTATATTAAGGACTTAAAATAAACTAACTTGAATATCTCCTATTATAGATGTCTGGTTTAGACAACTGTGATCTTCCCAAATCTTATGGAAATCATACTTCTCTACCTCCACCTCCTCCATTTATTCTCCCTGACCCACAAGCTCGAAGACTTGAAAAATTCAAGGTCACTCAAGCCCTACTAGCAATGAAACATAAGGATGGAAGATATGTGTGCACTCATGTCTTAGGAATGAAGTCACACTTTGACAGGTTGAGAATGTTGGGTGTCGTTGTCCCAAGGAAGTTGGCTATTGACTGGGTTCTTCAGTCACTTCCAGAGTCATATAGTGAGTTCATTCAGAACTACTATGTGATAAATCACGACATGACCCTAATAGATCTATCTTATTTGCTTGTTGCTGCTGAGTCAGAAATGATGTGGCGCAATGATCAAGCAAATATGGGTGGAAGGTCTATTTCTCAAACTTCCATGGACATGGACAATGGTAACATTGGAAGTCCAGAAAAGCCTTTTCTTCCCAATGGAAAGGGATCGGCCTTGGACAACCCGGTTGACCAAAAGGCAAAGGGAAAGGCTAAGTCTGTGATAATCTCATGTACCATTCCCAAAGAGTCTATATGTTTTTATTGTCATGAGAAGGGTCATTGGAAGCGAAGCTGCCCTGAATACCTAAAAGATCAGAAAGCAAGTAGAAACAAAAGGTTTGACTCTGCTTCAGGTAAGTCCACTATCTAACTCTATTAAGTTCCTTATTGATGATTCTTAATACAAAATGTGACTCGGTTACATTTTGGTGTCTGGCAGGATCAAGCAAAAGGAAGGACACTTAATAAAAGGAGTATGCTGAATCTGATAGCGAATATGGATGGTTCGAAGATCGGATTCTTGAGCTGCTACATAAGAGTTATGATAGATTGCTAGAAGATATGTAATAGCATAGTTTTCATTTAAAGTTGCATTGTAAGGAAAAAGTTTTTCCGCATTTATAAATAAATAAAATTTTGTTTTATTTTATTATATCTCCTTACAATGGCATTTTATGAAAAATTGATATTTGTATGGTTCTAGCAATAATGGAAATGTGCATTTGATTCTTTCATTAGTGGTAGTGTCTAAATTCATCAAATAAGGAAAGATTCTCATCACCCAAGGTTTCAATTGGACTGAAACTTGGAATCATGCAGGTTGTATTGCATGATGAATGAGAATTTTCATTTTTGGAAAGTTAAGACTAATTCCATGACCACATGTATATGTGAGACATGTGAAAGACTAAAGAATCGGGTACACTGGGTGTGTGCAGGTCAAAGTCCACCACAAAGATCGATAAGACTATTCGTCATGATTTACTAAAGTTTAGTAAACATGGTTGTACCTACAAGTTGAAGTACAATTCTGAAACATTGGAAAAGTTTCAATGTATGGCAGGACGAATGGGAAGAATCAAATTGGGCAGAAAGATAAAAGTTTCTCAAATCTGAAAAGATGGGAGAGTACTTTAGTATCTTGTTTTATGATCATCTTAATGATTAAGAAACCATGTCACAATTCATCCTCTAAGGACATCTTAGTGAATTTTATGGCTAAGAAGAGGATTCATGAATTGTTGGAATGGTTAAAATCAAGAAGATGAATCATACTTCGTTCCAAAAACAAGTCTTAGAGTCATACTCCAAGATTGTAACTTGAGTGACACATCTTAAAGAAGGTTTATAACACTTGTCAAATGTAAGAGTAAAATGTTTTCTACTCTTGTACATTTGAAATTGGTAAGTTGTGATGTTTTGGATAAAACAGAGACCAATTGACACCAATTGTGTGAAGTGTTTATCTTGATAAGGATCCGCACTGACTCTTGAATATTTGTTTGGTTGTCAAGGAATGGTTCTTGACAAAGAGAAACTTATATGTCAAGAGGACAGTGGGAGTCTTAAAGGTCTTCAAAGTTTCAAGAGCTAATCAAGGATAAAACCTATAGTTTATCGCTAGCACACGACATGAGGTTTGTAACCTATCGTGTTGACATAATTCTTGTTCCTGTGCCTATTCCGGTAAAGTTGACTATGTATGTGAGTTCTGTGAGTTCTCAATTGTGTGCATAACAACTTGGAAGCAATGGTGGGCCCTTGGGCTACCAAGAGGCAAGAAATCAAGATTGAACAAGTTCAATCCATATGTTTTGAGTTTGTCACTAACCTTGTCTTTTGATTACGGTTTTGAAAAACTCATATGGATAGGAACACATACATCATAAAATCTAAGTGTCATAAGGTTTTTTCCGATTCATGAAAATGATGGTGAGGAAACGCTTTCACTAAGTAGATTTTAAGTAGATAGCAATTGTGTTGTTCGCATTCTCAAAGTCGTTAGTGGAGCGTGTGTGGTTAACCGGCACACTAACATGGACTTGTGAGAAATGGCAAACAGGTCTAAACATTATGATTACGGCATCCCTCTTCATAATTGTTTAGATACACATGTGAGCTATCTAAAGAAAGATGTATGAGTCTGAGAAGCTTAGATAAAGTTTTTTCGAAGCATCTCGTATCAGAAGTCTGAACTTTGGTGATGAAAGTCAACAAAGTATTGATTTCTAGAAGTCGATTTCTGAGTACATGTCAAAGCTAGTGGGAGCATAATTGTTGTGCTAAATAATTATTATGCTAGTGGGAGCATAATCAATTATGATGAGTATTGTTAATTATAGAAAACAAGAATTTCACTTGGAAAAGGTTGTTTTGCTATAATTAAGGGAGAGAAGATTATACTTCATTTCAATCCTAAAGTTTAGATTGAGATTTCAATCATCTTTAGTCAAGGATATATATACGAATTTTATGTTGGAATGGTTCAACATAAGGAAATTCTATATATATTGCGTTCTCAAATTCGATTATGATTACGACATCCCTCTTCATAGTCGATTTTTGAAAACATGGCAAATAAAAAAATATTATAGCAAAAGACTGATCTAGTATCAGGTCTTTATGTGAGACATCGTGAATCGTGTCCCATATGCTTCGGGTATAGGATCGGTCATATGTGCTATAATATTCATCCTTTCTAAATTTTCCAAATGCTCAGAGCATTAAGAAGGGAAAAGTCTAGAATTGGATAAGACTAAAATGATTAAGCAATTGTCGAGGACAATCTAAGGTTCACCAAAGATTGGTTGCTCAGGGACAGTTGGAAGTATAGTGTTAAATTTTGGAAGGACCATATGGATATATTCTATAAAGAGGTAGCTCTTGTTCAGATATGATAATCAAAATGGGAATATGGAAATTTTCCATATTGGGAGTTGGATATTAAGAATCTATGAGAAAGTTAGAAACTTTTATGCAAGAAGGATGTTCAAAGCAATGTACTTTGAATACGAGAGTTCGTTTCCATAGAAGTGATCTCCTTTGGAATACTCTGTAATGACTGTTGACAAGTTTTGTAACTTTTGTGCATAGTCATTGCAAGAGGATCAATGCATATAAGTTTGGAATCTAACATATTACAGTAAATGACAAGAATTTGGTATTCTTTCATTTACGGTAAGGATTTGGGACTGTGAAATGCGCATCATTGGAATCATGTTCAATTGATCTACTTCACAAAGTAAAGATCATAGACAAACATAGTGTGCACACTTGGTGTATGGCATGACTATTGTTTAGAAAACATAGTGTACATGCTTGGAGCATGGGACAACTATTGTTTTAATTCAAGTGTTAAGTTGATAAATCGAAACAGAATAATGTGGAATCAATATGGTGATGAATAAAAGGTGTTTTATTTATATTCATAAGGGCTGAGACCATATTGGATTCAATTATTCTTGTGTTTCACTTTGCATGTTTTGACTTCCATAATAACTAGGTTATTCTTTCCGAATGATTAAGTTATTCAAACCATCCACAGTCGGTCATATGTTGGAAGTAGATATGAATCAAGACTGTCATGAGTTGGTTGTAGAGGTCTAAGATGTTGGACATGGCTACAACACTCATGAGTGCTCATAAGTTATGAGTATTGGATTCAACCCACGCTCACTTGCATCACTTCGTGGAATTTATCTCGAGTGATCGTGAGACGGTAATATCATATAAGTCTTCAAACCTAGAGATATGAGTTGTTACCTATGAGTTGGTTGTACATTGATTGCACGAAAACGCATCAGTAACTTGATGTTATAAAACGTGCCTTTGTGTATAATTCAACAGGTAGTAGAAACAAGTATATGAGTCGAAGTTTATCTGTTCCTTCTAGTCCTTGGAGGATTAGAAGCGATATCTGGGCCCCTCGATGATTTTGTTTTGACCTATGTACCGGGCCCGGTCAGAACTAAATTGATGTGTTCGATTAAGTTCTTTGTCAAACAAATCGGAAATCGGGAAACAAACTGCTGGACAATAAGTAAGACATGGTTCCATGTATTTGTCCGGATGATATCATGAGAGCAGAGGATTATATGATCACTTATCTAAAATGGCGCTTCATAGTTCAACAGAGTTTTCGAGAGCTACGATTGTCGGTTGGTTCCTGAAGTCATATAGGCAAATATAGTTATTAGACTTATCCAAGTGGGAGACTGTTGGATAAGGTGTCTAAGTCCATAACTTATTTGGTATATACTTGACCCGACCCGGCATGGTCCATTTGGGTTGCACTTCACCCGAACTATTTATATGGATAACATTATGAGAAGAGTATATTTGCGGCTTATTAATATATTATAAGTTATAATATATTAATATGAAATTGTATTATTTAATTAGTATTCGTCTTAAATTAATTATGAATTAATTTAGTGATCAAATGGTGACTAATTAAACATGGGCTATTATATTTATATAGTGTGGGCTAACACTCATTATGGTAATGGGCAAAGCTTATATGGGAGTCCATGGATGATCCATGGAGCTCTTAACCCATGGATCCTTGGAAAGGAAAAGACATGGGTTATTAGGGTTTACCCTAATCATGTGCACTATATAAACAAGCTTGTGATGCATGAAATGAGACCCAAGTGTGTGTGAAGAAAGGTGGCCAATTTCTAGAGCATAGATATACTCTCTCATAAGTTTTCCAAGTTTGTGGTGATTTGTGATTTCCATTTGAGGCATTCACATTATTGGTGCTTGGCTCTCAAACTCCTAAGGAATCAATTCACAAACAAAGGTATGTAATTCATCTAGTTCTTTTATGTTTAAAAGTTCCCCATGCCATGCTAGATAAGTTATAAACCTTGGAAAACAAATTTTGCATGTATTTTAGACAAACATAGATCCAAGGTTTATTAGGGTTCATGTACACTTAGGAAGTGTTAGAATGCTCAAAACCCAACACAAACAACCACTCTGAAAGCCGCCATCTGGGCTGCTAAGAATGTGGAGACCCAGATACGAGAGAAGGGTCTGGAGAGAGCGGAGGTGGGAGAGAAAAGGAAATTTGATGGGTCGTCGAAATTTAGCAAGAAAAGCAAATTCTCAAGGTCTGGTACGCAGAAGTCTGGAGGAGGTGAAGCCAAATGGTGCGACAAGTGCAAGAAGAAGCACCAGGGGAAATGTGACGGAAGAGTCATTTGTTTCAAATGTGGAAAACTTGGGCATTATGCCAACGAGTGCACGTTCACTAAGAAGGTCTGTTATGAGTGCAACGAGGAAGGGCACATTTCGAGGGACTGTCCGAAGAAGAAGGAGGCAGGAAGACCCAACATTCCACCGAAGCCGATGGCAAGAGCCTTCCAGATGACGCTCAAGGCTGCAAAGGAAGCAGCAGACGTCGCCTCAGGTACCTTTCTTGTAAATGGATTGCCTGCCAATGTACTATTTGATTCGGGAGCAAACTATTCCTTTGTATCGCATAGATTTGGAGGAAAATTAGCATTGCCTGTAGAAAAACTTGATGATGCCCTAATTATGGAAGTTGCCAGTGGCAAGTTCGTACCTGTTAGTAATCGTATTAAGAACATCGTCATCGACCTAAACGGAAATGAATTCCACGAGGAGCTGTTACCCATAGAATTGAACGGTTTCGACATCGTTCTGGGAATGGATTGGCTTAGCGCCAACGATGCTGAGATTCAATGCCGAAAGAAGATAGTAAGGGTAAACCCACCCGGAAAAGAGTCATTTATGGTGTACGGGGACAAACGCTGAGTAAATTCTGGAATCATCTCCCTAATGAAAGCCAGAAAATGTTTGTCCAAGGGATGTGCATCATACTTGGCATTTGTAATCGATGCTAAGAAGGAAAAGAAAGAGGTGCAGAATATATCGGTTGTGTGTGATTATCCGGAAGTCTTTCCCGAAGATCTTCCCGGATTACCACCTGATAGACAAGTGGAGTTTCGGATAGACTTGTTACCAGGTACAACACCGATAGCAAAGGCACCGTACCGATTAGCACCGACGGAGATGAAGGAGCTCATGACGCAACTTCAGGAGTTGTTGGACAACGGTTTTATCAGACCTAGCTCATCACCCTGGGGAGCTCCGGTGCTATTCGTGAAGAAGAAAGACAGAAGCATGAGAATGTGTATAGACTACCGATAGCTGAACAAGGCAACGGTGAAAAACAAGTATCCATTGCCAAGGATTGATGACCTATTCGATCAGCTGCAAGGTTCGAGCTACTTCTCAAAGATCGATCTTAGGTCAGGATATCATCAGCTGAAGGTGAGAGAGCAGGATATTGAGAAGACTGCATTCAGAACAAGATATGGACACTACGAGTTCTTGGTTATGTCGTTTGGACTAACCAATGCTTCGGCAGCATTCATGGATTTGATGAACAGGGTTTGTAAACCATTCCTCGATAAATCTGTGATAGTGTTCATCGACGACATTCTCATCTACTAGAAAATCCAGGAGGAGCATGGCCAACATCTACGAGAAGTGTTGGAAGTCTTGAAGAAGGAGAAGCTGTATGCAAAGTTCTCCAAGTGTGATTTTTGGATCCGAGAACTCCAATTCTTGGGTCATGTGGTTAACCAGGAGGGAATAATGGTTGACCCAGCAAAAATCGAAGTTGTTATGAAGTGGGAACGTCTGAAGAGTCCCACAGAGATTCGAAGCTTTTTAGGATTAGCTGGATATTACCGACGATTTATCCAAGGCTTTTCTTTGATAGCTGCTCCATTGACAGCTTTGACCCACAAAGGAGCTACTCATACATGGAGTGAGAAAAACGAAGAAGCATTCGAGAAGATAAAGAAGAAGTTATGTGAAGCACCGATTCTTTCTCTACCCGATGGAGTTGAAGACTTCGCGGTCTATAGTGACGCATCTGGAGTCGGGTTGGGTTGTGTTTTGACCCAAAGAGAAAAGATGATAGCATACGCATCTCGACAATTGAAGGAGCACGAAAAGAACTACCCCACTCACGATTTGGAGTTGGAAGCGGTGGTTTTTGCTCTAAAGATAAGGAGGCATTACCTCTATGGAACGAAGTGCAAACTTTGCACTGATCATAAGAGTCTCCAGTATCTCTTTAATCAGAAAGAATTGAACATGAGACAACAACGCTGGCTAGAATTACTCAAGGACTATGACTGTGAGATACTTTACCACCCCGGTAAAGCAAATGTTGTTGCTGATGCTCTAAGTCGAAAAGTCAATCTTGAAAGAAAAAGGCCAAGAGCGTTGAGAATAGAAGTTGTCTCAACGATTGTGGAAAATATCAAGAAAGCTCAAGAAGAAGCTTCGGAAAAGAATGACCGAAAAGAAGAACGTTTGGGAAAGACGTTGGTATTCGGTACAAACCGTCAAGGACTGAAGGTATTCCAAGATCGGATTTGGGTACCTAAGACGGGAGGAATAAGAGATCTTCTGATGGAAGAAGCTCACAAGACCATGTACTCGATTCATCCCGGTAGCACTAAAATGTATAGGGACCTAAAACCCTACTACTGGTGGCCGACGATGAAGCTCGATGTTGCGAAGTATGTGGCCGAGTGTGTAACATGTGCGAGAGTTAAGGCACAACATCAGAAACCGTATGGGAGTTTAGAACTTTTACCTGTACCCATGGGTAAATGGAAAGACATCACCATGGATTTTGTGACTAAACTACCCAGGACGAAGAACGTTCGCGACATGATTTGGGTGGTCGTGGATCGTTTCACAAAGAGTGCACACTTCATAGCTGCCAACGAAAGGTGGTCTATGGATAAGCTTGCAAATGCTTACGTGAAGGAAATTGTGAGACTTCACGGTGTTCCTCTAACAATTGTATCGGATCGTGATAGTCGTTTCACGTCAAGGTTTTGGAGAAGTATACAAGAGGAATTGGGTACGAAGTTGTGTTTGAGTACTGCTTACCATCCGCAGACTGATGGTCAGAGCGAAAGAATGATTCAAACGCTTGAAGATATGTTGAGAGCATGTACCCTCGAGTTCCAGAGCACTTACCTTTGGTAGAATTTTCCTACAACAACAGTTTCTACTCGAGCATCAAGATGGCGCCTTATCAAGCCTTGTACGGACAGAAGTGTCGTACACCGTCTTGTTGGCTTGAGGCCGGAGAAAAGCAGTATATGGGCCCCGAGATAGTCCATGAGGTTGCTGAGAAGCTGAAAGTGATCAGGGAAAGAATGTTAGCAGCTCAAGATCGTCAGAAGAGCTATGCTGGCAAGAAAAGACGACCGATGACCTTCGAAGTTGGGGATTCGGTTTTGCTTAAAGTCTCACCGTGGAAGGGACTTATAAGATTCGGAAAATGAGGAAAGTTGAGTCCAAGGTTTATTCGACCGTTCAAAGTTCTTCAGAAGATTGGGAACCAAGCTTACAAGCTGGAATTGCCCGAAGAACTCGATGGTATTCATAACACCTTCCATGAGTGTTATCTGAGGAAATTCACGGGAGACGTTCCCGACATAATTCCGATCTCAGAGTTAAGAATGGATGAAAACAAGAGGTTGATTGAAGAGCCCGAGGCAATTGTTGACCGTAAGACTAAGAAGTTACGGCGCAAAATGGTCGACTTAGTGCTAGTCCAGTGGAAACATTCGAATGGGCCGAATCTCACTTGGGAAACAGAGGATGACATGATGAGTCGCTATCCGCATCTGTTTGCTAACGCATGATTCCGGGACGGAATCATCCTAAGGGGGAGAGAATTGTAACGCCCGGGTTTCGAGGCTAAGCTTTTTAGACGATGTAATAGTCTAGGTCAACTATTGTAACTCTTTTAATGTAATAAAGATGAAATATTTGAGTATTTTGTGAATTATGTGAATTTATGTGCTTATTATTTAATTATAAATGTATAATTAATAAAGAATAAAAATAAGCGTCAAAATTAAAGTATGAGATAAGCCCGATATCTTTACATAAAGTTGTAATGGTCGAAACAAGGATTCCGGAGATATAAAGAACGCCGAAATTCGAGTTATAACGAAGAAGTTATGACCCGTCAAAGTTTCGTGATGGAACCAGCACGATACCGGGAAGCGTAAATAGTGAATTTACGATAGAGCGACTTTTAGCCTTAGCAATCTAAACGAAAGTCGTAGAATACGTTAAACCGAGAGCGTCCATAAAAAGAACGCCCAAATCTGACTTCGTATGAGGAAGTTATGATTTTTCGAAGTTTCGGCTTAGCAGTGTACAGCCCGAAGTTCGAATATTAGATCGAGCAGTTTTTAGCCAACACAACCTAAACGAGAATCAAAGATCTTGTTAATAGTAACATAATGCTAAAAAGTCAGACGAAAACGGACGTCGGATGAAGAAATTATGAATTTTTAACGGACCAATCCTGTTCCGGTATGTTAAAAATATAACTTTTAAAATAAAGTCAAAATTAGCCAACGGAGTCTAAACGAAAGTTGTAGAGTACGTTCCCGCCTACGCGTGGATATAAAGAACGTCGAAAACGGAGCTCGTATGCAAAAGTTATGATTTTTAGAAGTTAAGTGTGCAATTTGCAAAACTGTGATGACGTGGCAAGATCCTAGCCGTTGCTTGCTCCCCACGGTCTCTTATCCGATGAACGCCACGCCGCCTCGCGTCCAAGGCTGGTACGCCCCGCGTCCAAGGCTGGTACGCCCAGCGTACCTTCGGACCTGATCCTCTTGCGAGTGCGAGCCAGCTGTGCGAAGCTGGCACCCTTATCCGAAGTTACGCCCCGCGTAGATCCGAAGTTCCGACCCTATAAATACCCTGCGAGGGCTGCCAAGGAAATCACACATTTTCACAACTCTTTCTCTGTTTAATTTCTCTCACTACCCCTTTAACCCCCCCTAAACCCTAGGAAAAATCCCTACCACCCAAAGGAAGCCCCGAGGCTCCCGGAGTCCCGAGAAAAAGGGTCTTTCGGTTCGGAAACGCTGCTCCGAGCAAGGTCCGGTTTTCTTTAAAATTCGCTGTAAGTGAGCTACCCTACATAATTTTTAATATAACTTTTAAATAATTATAATAATGTTATTAGGTCCTTAAAATAATTATTTGGGCTATTATTATGAGTTATATTGGGTGTTATTTAACGCTTATATAATAATAATAATAGCTAGACTATTAATTAGTCGCGCATAACGTTAAAACTAAACTCTAGTGGTATTGATACTAGGTTTTTGGTCAAGGAAAAATTGTTTTGAGATAACGAAGTGTTGTTCGAGTACCCAGTCACCACCTTTCAGGTGAGTGCATAGTTACTTTCATCTTACACATAGATATGAAGTATTTAATATAAATTACGTGCTATGTGTGCATATTGTCTGAATACCTGCTGTCCATGCTGATGAAAGATTTTTATACATGTTTTAAATGATTTAAACTGTATATGTATTTTATATCTACAAAATGTTGGGGTAAAACATGGGTATATGTAATAGACGATGTGTGATAAAATGATGAGAGGCCTCGATGTTGTTGTTGTTGATTCTGTCATCTAGCGGAGTATGGATGACAACCACGGACTCTTCTAGACAGTCCAGTGGAACGCTAGCAGGCTTGCAACCTGTAGGTGTTTGTGAACGATTTGTTCACCGGTGTACTCCATCCCCCTCATGGTTGCCTTTAGGACATTTATTGCTGAGGAACCCCCTTAACAGTAGTGTCTATCCCGATGATGATCCTTAGGCTAGGTCCCTTATGATAGGTGTTTAGGGACGTAAAGTGAGGATAACGGGAACGGGTAATCGGGTTATTGTTGGTTGATGAAATTAATAAACTTATTTATTGTGGGTTGAAAACCCTATGTGCTCACCTGGCTCCCAAGCCTGACCCACTCAGTTTCATGTATTACAGGTAGTGGCGCTCGAGCATAGATGTGATGTTTTGGATGAGGGATTACGGATATAGGCTTGTAGATATGAAATAATGTAGTAAGGCTCATATTATACTATTTATGCTTTTGATCTGTATCGAACATGACATCCCGAGTCTTTTAATGAAATACATTTCCTTGGAAATGCTTTTGATAAATCTTTATCATATTTTGTTTTGGGACAAATTCCGCAACACCTTTATTTAAAATGTTACTCTGATTTTCAAACAAGCATAAACAAAATCGGTCTTTTCTGGCCGTGAAAATGGGGATGTCACACTAACGTCGACTGCTAGCGTTGTTGTTGCCACCGCTTCAGGCCGTTGTCGTCGCCGTACGCCACCAGGTGGGTGGTTGTGTTCATATTCCGAGCAAAGACGTGTGTGTGTGTGCTTCTGCTGCTAGTGTGCATGTCGTGTTTGTGTTTTTCATGGCCAAAAATCACAAGAGAAGCCATCACCACCACCGTGAGGTGGAGGCTATCAACTCCGACTACCGCCTGCCGCCACAAGGGTGGATGTGTGTGTGTGTGTGTGTTATATTGTGTGTGTTTTATTTTAGATAATATGTTGTGTAATGTATTGTTTTGGCCGGATTAATCAAGGAAAACCCCGTCACCACCACCGTGCGGTGGTGGCTGCTACCTTATGCCACCATTCTGCCGCCACCAGCCGCCACCTTGGGTGGCTGTGTGCAGTTGTGTGTGATTGGACTGTTATTTGGGATGCTTTTGATGTGCTTTGGTCTAGAATCATAACCAGCACCACCACGAGGTGGTGGCTGCCGCCGTGAGCTGCCGTTGACCACCACTGCCCGAGGTGGTAGTGGGTGGTGCCCGACTTATTTAACATTAATTAACCTAAAAACTTAACGAATGGACCAATTGGCACGCGATTGGGTTAGAAACCATATTTAGGTTTTAGAAAACCCTAATTTTGGATATGTTAGTTTCGGAATTGTCGGGACCCGCATTTTGGACCATTGGATTGGAATTATGAATTAAGCCCGACCACATTGTATGGTTGACCTAGTATAGTGATGGACTTAACGGATTAAGTCCTTATTGGGTTAAGTGTTCTTAATTAACCATAATCGTCATTTTATGTGAAAACCCTAATTGTGTTGGTTTTGAGTTGGGCTATCTAATAACAAGTATATGGACTAGGAAATTGGATGGATTTAGGGTAAGGCCCATGTGAGGGGTTTGGGCCCAGTTTGGAAATTTGGGCCATATGTTGGGCCTTGGTTCATTGTTTGGATTTTGGGCCTTCAGAGTGTGTGTTTGGGTCTTGGGCTGGGATCAAGCTAGGTTGGGGGTAAAGTAGTCTTTTTACCCCAAGCATGGACTTATGGTTATGTATTAGAACCCAATTATTAATTGGTTGTTGTTTTGATGTTGATAGTTCGAGAATCTGTCATCCAGCAGCTAGAGTTTTATCCGCGGGACTTCATCAGTGTTTGTGATAATTTTCTGGTATGCTGCTATCTATTGAGATTTATGTGCTTGTCTGCATTGTTATTATGTGGTAGTGGTAGGGGTGAAATAGACCTCGTAACCGGTTGAAATAAACTGGAGGGTATGTCGGGCACCCAGATATGTCTGACATTATGTTTATGTATGTTATTATGTGGTAGTGGTAGGGGTGAAATAGACCTTGTAACCGGTTGAAATAAACTGGAGGGTAGGTCGGGCACCCAGATTTGTCTGACGGGGTAGGTCGGGCACCCAGATATGCCTGACAGGGTAGGTCGAGCACCCAGATATGTCTAACAGGGTAGGTCGGGCACCCAAATATGCCTGAAAGGGTAGGTCGGGCACCTAGATATGCCTGGTAGGATAGGTCGAGCACCCAGATATGCTCGACAGGGTAGGTCGAGCACCCAGATATGCCTGACAGTTGCTTGTGTTGTATGTGGTATGTTGGGGGAACTCACTAAACTTTGTGCTTATGGTTTTCAGTTTGTGTTTCAGGTACTTCGGTTTTCAAACAAGGGAGCTCCGGATGATTGCAGGGCATGCACCACATGTTTCCGCATTTTATAATTTACTCTGATTTGAAATAATACTCGTACACTTTCTTTATTTAACTTGTATGGATAATGTTTGGAGCAATGTTTTTATTCGATTAAAAATCAAATTGTATGGCCTTATTTGTCACAACCAGCAAATTAGGGTTAAGAATTCTATCTTGTACAAGATAATTTCTTTGTGTAACCTTGTAACCCTACGTTAGTATAAATCAAACTTAAATGTTATTTAAGTTGTTCATCCAAAAATTGTGATTCAAGGCGAAATCACTTTGTGTAAACCCAAAACTTGACCTAATAAGCCAAAATTTATCATTTTGGGCCTTAGCCCAAGCTTTCTCGGCCCAAGCCCCTATTTTGGGCCAACATTCTCCTATTGGGCCCTAATCGGCCGTTAACCTCTCAACTTGGTCCTTTTGGGCCGAAAACTCATTTTTGGGCCCTAATGGGCCGAAAACTCATTTTTGGGCCCTAATGGGCCGAAAACTTTATTTAACATTGTTTTGGACCGTAAGACCCTTATTGGGCCTTATTGGGCCATGAAGATTTATTCTTAGACCCTAATGGGCCGAAAACCCTCTAATGGGCTTTGTAAGGTCAAAAATCACTATTGGGCCCCTTTTGGGCCGAAAACCTCATGTTTAGCATTTATGGGCCGCTATTCATTATTGGGCCAAAAGTTCTTATTCAAATTTCATAAACTCACACTTGGGCCCTATTTTGGATTGAAAACCCCTTAATTGGGCCAATACCCTTCCTAGTGTTGGATTAGTGTCTAAGCTCGTAACTATATTTGGTAAGTACTTGATCCGGTTGTGCATGGTCCTTTTGGGTTGCCTTCACCAAAAGCAACATGATAGGATGATTTGTGAATAAAGAGGCTATCATGATTTATTAATATGTTATATGAATAATATATTAATGGATAAACCATATAATTAAATTAATATTAGACGAGAATTAACTAAGAAATTAATTATGTGGCTAAAAGATATTAATTTAATATCAGGGACTTAAACTGTCAAATGTGTGATAGTTGAGTATTGGGCTAAGGAGCCTCTTGGACTAGGCATGGACGAAATTAGGATATATCTATCTCTAATTTCGGCCCTAAGGCTCTATTCCAGAAGTTTCCTTGGATAGCTTAAGGCCTAAGCAGTCCATTAGGGTTTTTGACTGAAACCCTAGCAGCTCCAATATAAATAGGACCCCTAGGCTACAGAAATCGGCTACCCTAACCCTAAGAGTGATAGAGCCGATTTCAAGAAGCCTCCAACCTCTCTCCAAGATCATTCTTTTGCTATTGGTGTTTGTAAGCCATTAGAGGAGTGACACTTGTGACTCTAAGCTTCAAAGACAAGAAGATTCAAGCAAATAACAAGAGGTAATGATCTAGATCTGATTTGCTTCTTTTAATTTCGAATTACTCTCATTAGATCTAGGGTTTGAAAGTCTTGGATGAATGCATGTACAATTAGAGAAACCTAGATCCAAGCATTAGGGTTTGCATGAGCACATAGGATGTTCTTTTGGCTCAAACCCATCAGTGGTATCAGAGTCAGGTTGGTTTCTATTGTATTGATGCTTTGTGTCTTCATTCAATTTTTAAAATCAAATTTTTTGCCCCCTGACTGACAGACTCGGCGAGTCCCATAGTGGGCTCGACGAGTAGGATGAACTCGACGAGTCCGTAAGGGGACTCGGCGAGTCCGAGCGTCTATCAGAGGGATTTTCAGGATTTCTTGCTGTTTTGCTTAAGGATAATTACCTAAATCGTTTTTGACTAATAAAATCCGAATTTTATTACTGTTTTATGATTATCCTTACCAAATCAAAAGATAATTAACAATTGTTTAAATAGTAAATTCCTTATTTGATAATATTTGATTATTTGAATTAATTGTTGAATTATCTTGCAAGTAAAATTGACTAGGTCAAATTTAGATAATCATTAAATTAATTGTTTAATTTAAATTATTTGCTATTTGATCCTTTGTGTTTTGAAAAGTTCAAAACTTGTCCTCAAGTTTTGAAATTTAAATTTTGTGATTAAAAGTTTAATTTGAACTATTTAAATTTCAAACCTTAGAATTTTACAAGTTTTAAAATTCAACCTTATACTTTATAATATTATAAGATTAATATATATATATATATATATATATATATATATATATATATGTATGTATATATATATATATATATATATATATATATATATATATATATATATATATATATGTATAACTTAAATGCTAGTCTTACCGTTAGTAGGCCTCATTCACGAAACCAATCTATAAGGGGGGTATAAGGTTATGGCCTATAAAATGGCCGTTTAATGGGTGTCCACTCACACCCACCGCTTCTTTGATTGGTGGAGGGTCGTTAGCCGAACGGGTAGGATAGGGCAACCACCTTCTCATTAATAAGTATAAAGAATTATAAAAGTAACTAAATGTTTTTACAAAATTCTCAATCTTAGTTACTTTAGGCAAAAGTGAATTTGATGCAATTCCATGAAATTACACTTTGTACCCTTGCTAAGACGTTAATGGAGCGTGTGTGGTTAACCGACACATTAATTGGGTTCTAAGTAAAGGTGGCAAAGGGTGACTCATTGTTTGTCATAGTTCGATGGAGCGTGTGTGGTTAACCGGCACATCGAATAGGTGACTGTAACAATGAGGGCACCATGTATATTTGCATGGTTATTCACACCCGCTTTGTGATCCTCGGCATCCCAGTCACAAACTAGAGGGGCATATCGAGATTTAAACATGCCATTGAAAGGTTCAATGAATCTCAAAGGATCTAGGAGTTTTTCAATACATTTAAAACTTAATCTCTTTTTCATTTTTCATGGTGGAGAATTAGTGAATCGTCATTCACTTACCTTCAAATTATTTGCTTGTTAGATTACGGCATCCCTTTTCTAATTTGTGAATATTGTTGTTGGTTCCTAGCCCTAATTTCTCATTTGGGTGTTTAATTGGGGAATTCATTTATAATCAAACTTTGTTCTTTTTCCTTTTCAGATGTCGAACGTCAACAACAACGCTTCTGTTTCAAACTCCTCTGGCTTGTTCTCACTCATGAACTTGTGTGGGAGAGTGATCTTTGACGGGTCAAATTTCAATGATTGGATCCGCAACATTCGCATGGTCACTCGCTACGAGGACAAAGAGTATGTACTCGATGAGAAGCTGAAGGAGATTGACATCAACACTGCCTCTGCTGAAGAGATCGCGGCCTTTGAGGCCCACGAGCGTGATGCCACGAAAGTCCATTGCATCATGCTGGCGACTATGACAGCAGAACTCCAGAAGTCCTGTGAGGACATGTACCCCTACGAGATGCACCAAGATCTGCTGGACTGGTACCACCAAAGCACTAGGCAAGAAAGGTATGAGATCATCACTTCGATGATCACTACAAAAATGGGTAATGGAGAGTCCCTTACCGCTCATATGCAAAAGATGCAGAGATATGTTGATCGCCTACTGAAGTTAAATGTGAACTTTGATGAAGAGCTGGCAATTGATATTATCTTTCACTCCTTGCCTCCCTGCTATAGCCAGTTCCGCATGACCTACCACATGAACAAGGAGGAGGTCTCTTTGAGCAAGCTTCAGGCCTTGTTGAGGACTGCTGAGAGCAACTTCAAGGATAAATCTGTTGCATCAACTCCAACTCCCGTTGCTGCTCCTGTCTTGGAAATAGGACAAAGGAAGGGTAAAAAGAGGAAGGCTCCCTGAAAAAAGCCACCACAAGTGAAAGTCCCAAGATGGTACCTCTTCTAGTGGAACCAAAGTTGGTTCTGCTAAACCCAACTCTAACCCTAAGGAGGCAGAGTGCCACCACTGTCACAAGATAGGGCATTGGAAGAGAAGCTGCCCAGAATATCTGCAGGCCATAAAGGATGGGAAGATCAAGCCATCTTTCGCAGGTATTTACACAATTAAATCTAATGATTCATCGCATGCTAATTCTTGGGTTCTTGACACAGGATGTGGTTTTCACATATGTTCTGATTTGCAGGGACTAAGAAGAAATATGGATGTGGAGCATGGAAGAATAAATCTAATCATGGGAAACATAAGATCGTCGCCTGTCACCAAGATTGGAGTTTATTCCTTAATGCTTACTAATGGATTAGGTTTAGATTTAAACAATTGTTGCTATTCGCTAGATATGGCAAGAAACATCATTTCATTTCATGGTTTATATAGACAAGGATTTAGATATTCATTTGATAATGAAAAGGGTTCTATTTATGCTTACCTTAATAATGTTTTATATTTTGAAGCATTGCCTTGTAATGGAATATATGAAACTGTGATGGTTGTAGATAACTTAGGAAATGATGTGATGTGTGTCGATTCTTCCAATAGTATGGATAAAGCATGCTTGTGGCATTGTCGTCTTGGACATGTCAACAAGAAATGCATAGCCCAACTCCAAAAGGATGGAGTATTGGAGTCATTCGACCTTAGGGACGATGACGTGTGCGAGTCTTGTTTACTTGGAAAGATGACCAAGTCACCCTTCACTGGCACTTATGCGAGGGGTGAGGGTTTATTGGACCTCATACATATAGATGTATGTGGACCCTTTAGATCCACCACAAGGGATGCGAACCGCTTCTACGTGACTTTTACCGATGATTATAGCAGATATGGTTATATCTACTTAATCAGGCATAAGTCAGAAACCTTTGAAAAGTTCAAAGAGTTCAAGCAAGAAATGGAGAATCAGTTGGGGAGGAAAATCAAGATGCTTCGATCTGATCGAGGTGGAGAGTACCTAAGTCTTGAATTCCACGACTACCTCAAGGAATGCGGAATTGTTTCGCAATTGACGCCACCTAGGACACCACAGTTGAATGGTGTGGCTGAGAGGTGTAATCGAACCTTGCTAGACATGGTTCGTTCCATGATGAGTCGTGCTTCGCTACCTATCTCATTATGGGGGTATGCCTTAGAGACTGCCGCCCATATCCTTAACTTAGTCCCTACGAAGAAGGTTGCCAAAACACCTCACGAGATGTGGACAGGGAAAGCTCCCTCGTTAACACATATCAAGGTTTGGGGTTGCGAGGCTTTTGTAAGACGAGAGACTCACGACAAGCTCGAACCTCGTAGTGAGCGATGTATTTTCATTGGCTACCCACAGAAGTCCTTTAGATATCTCTTCTATAGACCGAGTGACAATGTTGTCTTCGTTGCGAGGAGAGGGGTTTTCCGAGAGCGAGAACTCATAAGCCAAAGGGACAGTGGGAGGCAAATAGATCTTGAAGAGCTTCAAGAGTCGAGCGATGAAGGAACCTCTAACACTGACGCTCAACCCGAGGAGGAAACTCCGGTTGAACCGATTGACGAGTCCTTACCTCTTAGACGTTCCGATAGAGTTAGGGTTCAACCCCAGTTTTATGGTTTTCATATTACTACCGAAGGGGATACGTTCATTAGTGATAGTACACTAGTGAATATGGATGAACCTAACAGCTATAAGGAAGCCATGGCAGGCCCAGAGTCTGCGAAGTGGAAAGAGGCGATGGACAGCGAGATTCAGTCCATGTATGACAACCAAGTTTGGAATTTGGTTGACCATGTACCAGGTCGTAAGACGGTCGGGTGTAAGTGGATCTTCAAGAAGAATACCGACATGGATGGGAATGTGCACACATATAAGGCGCGATTGGTCGCGAAGGGTTTCACTCAAACTCCCGGAGTTGACTATGATGAAACCTTCTCACCAGTTGCGAAGATAAAGTCTATCAGGGTGATGCTAGCCATTGCCGCATTTCATGATTATGAGATATGGCAGATGGATGTCAAAACCACTTTCCTTAATGGGAAGTTGGCTGAGGATGTTTACATGGCTCAGCCAGAAGGTTTTGTCAATGCGAAGCATCCCAACAGAGTGTGCAAGCTTGAAAAGTCCATTTATGGACTTAAACAAGCGTCTCGCAGATGGAATCTTTGTTTCGATGAGAAAGTTAAAGAGTTTGGTTTTTTGCGAAGCGAGGATGAATCATGTGTATATGTCAAATCCAGTGAGAGTATAGTAAGCTTCCTCGTATTGTATGTCGACGACATACTACTCATAGGAAACAACATCCCGACACTGCAGGAAGTTAAGTCCTGGCTCGGGAAGTGTTTCGCTATGAAGGACCTCGGAGAGGCTGCCTATATTTTGGGAATAAGGATAGTGAGAGACAGAAGTAAGAGACTAATAGGACTTAGTCTGAATACTTACTTGGACAAGGTACTAAAACATTTTAGTATGGAGAATTCAAAGAAAGGGGATTTACCAATCCAAAGTAATGCCAAGTTGAGTAAGACTCAAAGCCCGAGTACCGAAGTCGAGATAGCAGAAATGAGCCGAGTACCATACGCTTCCGCAGTTGGCTCAATCATGTATGTTATGACTTGTACTCGCCCTGATGTCGCCTTCACTTTGAGCATGTTCAGAAGATATCAAGGGAACCCTGGCAAAGCACATTGGGCCGCAGTCAAGAATTTCTTAAGTACCTTCGGAGAACCAAGGAATGGTTTCTGGTCCTCGGTGGGAGTGATAACTTAAGAGTGCGAGGGTACAGTGACGCTAGTTTTCAGACCGAAAGAGACAACTACCGTTCGCAGTCGGGCTGGGTCTTTACCCTAAATGGAGGAGTAGTGACTTGGAAAAGTTCCAAACAAGAGACCGTAGCTGATTCAACGTGCGAATCAGAGTACATTGCAGCGAGCGAAGCGTCAAAGGAGGCAATATGGTTGAAGAACTTCATCGGAGACCTTGGAGTTGTGCCAGCCATAAAGGAGCCCATGGAAATTTTCTGTGATAATGAAAGAGCGGTTTCCTTGACCAAGGAACCCAGGGATCATGACAGATCTCGACATATCGACAGAAAATATCACTTTATTCGATATCGGGTGGAAGAAGGACTCCTTGTAGTGAAGAGGGTATCATCAGAGGATAACCCAACAGATCCTCTTATGAAGGGACTGAGCAGGGTTAAGCACTTGCAGCA
This sequence comes from Lactuca virosa, assembly GCF_052849685.1. Lineage (NCBI taxonomy): Eukaryota > Viridiplantae > Streptophyta > Magnoliopsida > Asterales > Asteraceae > Lactuca > Lactuca virosa. The sequence continues at coordinate 398,066,702 of NC_136430.1, read as the reverse complement.
CGCTAGGAGCATCGGGCTGAAGGACGATATTAGTTTAGATTAGATAGTTTAGAAACGTGTAATAGATAAATTGTAATTAACATTCGATGATTAAATAAAAGAGTATTATTTATTAGTAATGTTACTGTCTTATGTTAATCATTTACCTATTGTTTCATTTTTGCATGTTTTGACTTCCTGAATAACAAGATTATTCAAATGATCCACAGTCGTTCATATGTTGGAAGTAGGTATGAATGAAGACTGTCATGAATTGGTGTGTAGATTGTCTAAAGTGTATTAGACATAGCAAAAGTTTGCTACAACGTTCATGAGTGCTTATGAACTTGATTTGAGCATTGGAATAAACCCACGCTTGCTGGAATCACTTCATGGAATTTATCACGAGTGATCGCAAGACGATAATATCATATGGTCTTAAAACCTAGATATATGGTTTATTGTTTGCTAATTGGTTGTGCATTGATAATGTGTAAACGCATCAGTAACTTGATGTTATAAAACGCATTGTTGTGTATGATTTGATTAGTGGATAGTAAATGCATATAAGTCAAAGTTTATCTGTTCCTTTTATCCTAAGATGGTAAAAGCGATATCAGGGCCCATCGATGATTTGATTTGACTTATGTGCCGGGCCCGGTCAGGACTAAATTGATGTGTTCAATTAAGTTCTATGTCAAATAAATCAGAGATCGAGAAACTAACTGCTGGACAATAAGTATGACTATGTTCCATGTAATTGTCCGCACGATATCTAGAACAGAGGATTATACGATCCCTTATCTAAAGGACAGGTTACTGATAAGATCAGAGTTTGACAACGTCTTTGAGAGCTACGATTGCTAATCGGATTGTGCTTACATTTGTAGTTACAAGACTTATCCAAGTGGGAGACTGTTGGATTAGTGTCTAAGCCCGTAACTATATTTGGTAAGTACTTGATCCGGTTGTGCATGGTCCTTTTGGGTTGCCTTCACCAAAAGCAACATGATTGGATGATTTTTGAATAAAGAGGTTATCATGATTTATTAATATGTTATATGAATAATATATTAATGGATAAATCATATAATTAAATTAATATTAGACGAGAATTAATTAAGAAATTAATTTTGTGGCTAAAATATATTAATTTAATATCAGGGACTTAAACTGTCAAATGTGTGATAGTTGAGTATTGGGCTAAGGAGCCTCTTGGACTAGGCATGGACGAAATTAGGAGATATCCATCTCTAATTTCGGCCCTAAGGCTCTATTCCAGAAGCTTCCTTGGATAGCTAAAGGCCTAAGCAATCCATTAGGGTTTTTGACTGAAACCCTAGCAGCTCCAATATAAATAGGACCCCTAGGCTACAGAAATCGGCTACCCTAACCCTAAGAGTGATAGAGCCGATTTCAAGAAGCCTCCAACCTCTCTCCAATATCATTCTTTTGCTATTGGTGTTTGTAAGCCATTAGAGGAGTGACACTTGTGACTTTAAGCTTCAAAGACAAGAAGATTCAAGCAAATAACAAGAGGTAATGATCTAGATCTGATTTGTTTCTTATAATTTCGAATTACTCTCATTAGATATAGGGTTTGAAAGTCTAAGATGAATGCATGTACAATTAGAGAAACCTAGATCCAAGCATTAGGGTTTGCATGAGCACATAAGATGTTCTTTTTGTTGGATTAATGTCTAAGTCCATAACTATATTTGGTATGTACTTGACCCGACCCGGCATGGTCCATTTGGGTTGCACTTCACCGGCACAATTTATATGGATAGTCTTTTGAGAATAGTATATTTATGATATATATTAATATATTATAAGTTCTAATATATTAATATGGAATCATATTATTTAATTAGTATTGATCAAGAATTAATTAAGTGATCAAAAAGAACTAATTAAATATGGACTCTTATATATATGGAATGGGCCAAGTTCATTTAGGTTGGGCTAAGCTTTCATGGATGGTCCATGGCGCTTTTAATCCATGGATCCTATGTAAATGAAAGGTCATGGGTATTAGGGTTTACATGGATGTAACCCTAATCCTCCATAATATATAAAGGGGTCCTTGGCTCACAAAATTGGCACAAGTGTGTGAAAATAAGAGTGGGCCGATTTTAGTGTGCATACATATTCTCTCAAGTTCTTTCAAGGTGTTTTGGTGATTTGTGATTCCATTTGAGGCTTCCACACTATTAGGGCTAAGCTCTTAAAGCTTGAAGACAGCAAGCTACATCAGAAGGTATGTCATCTAACTAGAACTTTGTAGTATAGGTGCTTCATAATATGCTAGTTAGGATGAACCTTGGAATAGCTAATATTTGCATGTATAATAGAGAAAACATAGATCCAAGGTTTATAGGGTTGCATGTACACCATAGGAGTGTTAGAATGCTCAAAACCCAACAGTGGTATCAGAGTCATGGGTTGTTTTCTGTTATATTGATGCAAATGTTTTATTTTCAAGTTGGAAAAAAAAGGAAAAAAAACATGACGTTTGTCAAATTTTAAGATAATTACTTGTTTTTGTGAAAAACTAATTATTTGTAAAATTTGAATCATTTACTATATGAGTTGAATTAGGTCAAATTTAGTAAAAGATAAAATGATATGATTATTTTATTAGTTTTAAAAGTTTGATCTAAAGAGTTTTTTGAAACCTCCATTAGTTATGGATATGAAAAGGTTTTTTAAAAAAAAATTGATTCAAGGTTTTTTATGGAGTTACAAAACTTGGTCTTAATGTTTTAAAGAATTCCATAACTTGTTCTTAAGTTATGGAACATGAAAAGTTTCATCATAAAACAAGTATTTAACTCCATAAGTTATGGAATCCAAAAGTTTTCAAGAGTTACAAAACTTGCCCTCAAGTTTTGGAATTTGGAAAAAGTTTTTTTATGATAAAAAAAAAGAATTGAATTCTAAAACTCTTGGGTTCATAACTTAAACAATTAATTAAATTGTTTTAATTTTGAATTTAATAATTGGAATTATGATGTTTTTATTGAATAATTCAATTAACTCTTATGGACTTTATTAATAGATAATTAAAGTGTTTAATTAAAAGAGAATTAATAATTCCATAATGACATGGTTTAAATTTAATTAAATTAAGAGTATACTTTAATTAATAGATTAAACCACCAAGTATTTTAAATGTCTAAAATACACCCTTATACTATTATAATATTAAAAGTTTAATATATTATATGTATAAGAGCAAGTCGTCTTACCATTAGTAGGCCTCATTCACGAAGTCGGTCTATAAGGGGGTATAAGGTTACTGCCTATAAAATGGCAGTTTAATGGGTGTCCACTCTCACCCACCGCTTCCTTGACTGGTGGAGGGTCGTTAGCCGAACAGGTAGGACAAGGACTATAATTCTCCCTTCATTAAAAGTATTAATGATAAATACTAAGTAACTAAACCTTTTATTAATTCCCAATCTTAGTTACTTAGGAAAATGTGAATAAGGTGTTAATCCATGAAATTACACTTTGCACTTTGTTTAAACCGTTAGTGGAGCGTGTGTGGTTAACCGGCACACTAACCTGGATTTAACAAAGTAGGCAAAGGGTAACTTAATATTTATCATAATATCGGTGGAGCTCGTGTGGTTAACCGACACATCGATTGAGGGGTAAATATTAAGGGTACCAAGTATATTTGCATGGTTACTTCACACCTTGTTTTATGATCCTCGGCATCCCAGTCACAAAACCTGAAGGGCACACTCGAGATTGAAACATGCCATTGAAAAGTTCAATGAATCTCAAAAGAATCTAGGAGTTTCAAAACCAATTAAAACCTAATAATACATTTCGTTTATCTTGGTGGAAATTGGTGAATCGTCATTCACCTACCTTCAAATATTTTATAGCTTGGATTATGGCATCCCTCTTCCAAGTTATAAAATAGTTTGTTGGGTCCTAGCCTTAATATATCATATTGGGTGTTATATTAAGGACTTAAATCAACTTTACGTGAATTTCTCCCATTGTTGATGTCTGGTTTAGACATCAATGATCTTCCCAAACCAAGCTTTCCTAATGAATATGACTTCCCGAGTTTGGCTCATGGAAGTCATACTTCTCTTCCTCCACCTCCTCCAATTATTCTCCCTAACCCACAAGTTCAAGGTCACTCAAGCCCTAATGGCAAGCAAGGTCTATGTGTGATCACATCTTAGAGATGAAGTCACATATTGACAAGCCGGGAGAGTTGGGTGTCAAAGTCTTGAGAAAGTTGGATGTTCAATCACTTTCTAAGTCACATAGTGAGTTCCTTTGGGACTACTATGAAACAGACTATGACATGAACCTTAATGATCATATCTATTTGCTTGGTGCTGCTGAATCAACAATGATTTGGAACGATAGTAAAGCAAATTTGATTAGAAGATCAACTTCCCAAAAACTTTATGGACAGTGACAATGGTGACACTGGAAATCCAGAAAAAGCATTCTCTTCCCAATGGAAAGGGATTGGCCATAGTCAACCCGGTTGACCAAATGGTAAAGAGAAAGGCTAAGTCTGAGATAGTCCCATTACCAAAGGGTCCATATGTTTATTTTGCCAAAGGAAGGGGCGTTGATTGCAAAGCTGCCAAATTTACCTAAGGATGTTAAAGTCAATAAGTTTGACTCTACATCAGGTAGAGCCCATTATCTAACTCTGTTAAGTTCTATTCTGAGATCCTCATTACATGATGTGACTGGGTCACATGTTGATGTTTTAAGAATCAAAGAATAAAGAGAAATCTTAAAGGAAGTATATGCTGATTCTGATCGCGAAGGTGGATTTCGATCGCATCAGAATTTTGAGCAGTTGCTTAAGAAGTTATGATATATTGCTAAGGAATAGATAACAACAATTTTCCATGTGGATTGTAAGGATAAGTTTTTCCGCAAAGTTTTAAAATAAAAGAAAATTGTTTAATTTTATTTATTTGAAGTATCCTTACAATGACATTTGTGGAAAATTGTTGCTTATATGATTCCACTGACAGCAATATTGGAAAATGGATTTGATTCTTTCATTTGTGGTAGTGTCTAAATTTACCAAATCAGGAAAGTTCCTCATCACCCAAGTTTCAATTGGACCGAAACTTGGAATCATGCAAGTTGAATAGTATGATGAATGAGAACTTTCAAGCATTGGAAAATCAAGACTAATTACTTGTTCACATGGATGTGTGGGTCAAGTGAAGGACTAAAGGGATCGAGTACACATTCTTGTGCACTGGTCATGTCCACCACAAAGCTCGTTAAGACTATTTGATTTACTAAAGTTTAGTAAATATGGTTATACTTACAAGTTTAAGTATAATTCTGAAACATTGGAAAAGTCTCAATGTATGGCAGAACGAATGGGAAGAATCAAATTAGGCAGAAAGATAAAAGTTTCTCAAATCTGAAAAGATGGGAGAGTACTTTAGTATCATGTTTGTGATCATCTTAATGATTTAGAAATCATATCACAATTATTCCTCTAAAGGTCATCTTAGTGCATTCTTATGACTAAGAAGAGGAGTCATGAATTGTTGAAATGGTTAGATCAGGAAGATGAGTCATACTTCGTTCCAAAACAATTCTTAGAGTCATACTCCAAGATTGTAACTTGAGTGACATATCTTAAAGAAAGGTTTAAAACACTTGTCAAATGTAAGAGTAAAAGTGTCCTACTCTTGTACATTTGAAATTGGTAAGTTGTGATGTTTTGGATAAAACAAAGACCAACTAAGGCCAATTGTGTGAAGTGTTTGTCTTGATAAATAATCCGCACTATCTCTTGAATATTTGGCAAGATAGTCTTATATGTCAAGAGGATAGTGGGAGTCTTAAAGATCCTAAAAAGAATTTTAAGAACTAATCAAGAATAAAACCTGAGGTTCTTCACTAGCACACGACTTGAGGTTTATAACCTATCGTGTTGACATATTTTGTGCCCATTCCAGTTAAAGTTGGCTTTGCATAGGAGTTCTGAAAGTTCTCAATTGGTTGCATAACAACTTGGAAGCAATGGCAGGCCCTGTACTGCCAGGTGGCAAGAAGTTAAGATTGCATAAGTTCAGTCCATATGAGTTTGGATTTGTCATTATCCTTGTCTTGTGACTATGGTTTTGACGATTCACATGGATAAGAACACATACACCATAAAATCTAAGGGTCATAAGGTTTCTCTCTGATTCATGAAAATGGTGGTGAGGAAACACTTCCACCAAGTAGATTTGAAGCAGATGGCAAAAGGTCTAAACAATTGAGACTATGATTACGGCATCCCTTTTCATAGTTCTGAAATTGTTTAGACACACATGCATGCTATCTAAGGAAAAGTGTATGATTTTGATAAAGTTTTATCAAAGCATCTCGTATCAGAAATCTGAACTTTGGTAAGAAAGTCAATAAAGTATTGATTTCTAGAAGTCCAGCTGATTTCTGAGTACATGTCAAAGCTAGTGGGAGCATAAGTGTTATGCTAATAATCATCATGTTAGTGGGAGCATGATAATTATTGTTAGTGTTGCAAGTTAGCAATGTTAATTATAGAAAACAAAAGTTTCAATTCGTGAGGCTGCAGGGATTGAAAAAGTTGTTTTGCTATAATTAAGGGAGAGGATATACTTCATTTCAGTTCTAAAGGCTTAGATTGAGACCTTAATCATCTTTAGTCAAGAATATATATATATATATATATATGAATTTCATGTTGGATTGGTTCAACTTAAGGAAATTCTATATATTGCGTTCTCAAAATTCGATTATGATTACGACATCTCTCTTCATAGTCAAATTTTGAAAACATGGCAAATAAAAATATTGTAGCAAAAGACTGGTCTAGAATCATGTCTTTATGTGAGACATCATGAATCGTGTACCATTTGCTTTGGGTACAGGATCGATTGCATGTGCTATAATATTTGTCATTTCTAAATTTTTCCAAATGCCCAGAGGCATTAAGAAGGGAAAAGGTCTAGAATTGGATATGACTAAAATGATTAAGCAATTGTCGAGGACAATCTGAGGTTTACCAAAGATTGGTTGCTCAGGGACAGTTGGAAGTATAGTGCTAATTTTGGAAGGACGATATTGACATATTCTGAAAAGAGGCATCTCTGATTCAGAAGTGATAGTCAAAATGAGAATATGGAGTTGTCTCCATAGGTGGAAGTTATCTGTGTAAGATTAGAAAACTTAATGCAAGAAGCATGTCCAAAGCAATGTACTTTGAATATGAGACTTAGTTTCCATGGAGTTGATCTCCATTGGAATACCTTATAATGACTGTTGACAAGTCTTTGTGACTTTGTACATATTCATTACAGGAGGGTCAGTGCATATAAGTTTAAAATCTAAACAGATTTCGATAAATGATAGGAATTTGAAATTCTCACATTTTTCGATAAGGATTTGGGAGTGTGAAATTAGAATCATTGAAATTATGTTCAATTGGTTTATTTCACAAAGTAAGGATCATAGACAAACATAGAGTGCATACTTGGTGTATGGCAAAGCTATTGTTTATGAAAAACATAGTGTACATGCTTGGAGCATGGGACAACTAGTCTTTTTAATTCAAGTATAAAGTTGATAAAACCGAAACAATGAATAATGAGTAATCAGTATGGTGATAAATAAAAGTGTTTATTTATATTCATAGGGTTTGATACCATATTTGATTCATTTATTCTTGTGTTTCACTTTGCATGTTTTGACTTCCAGAATAACTAAGTCGCTCTTCCTGAATGATTAAGTTATTCAAACCATCCACAGTCGGTCATATGTTGGAAGTAGATATGAATCAAGACTGTCATGGGTTGGTTTATAGAGGTCCAAGTTGGTGGACAAAGTGGTGCTACAACACTCATGAGTGCTCATAAGTTCTGAGTATTGGATTCAACCCGCGCTCATTTGAATCACTTCATGGATTTTATCACGAGTGATCATGAGACGATAATATCTTATATTCTTCAAACCTAGAGATATGAGTTGTTACTATGAGTTAGTTATACATTGATTGCACGAAAACGCATTTGGTAACTCGATGTTATAAAACGTGACTTTGTGTATGATTCAACAAGTAGTAGAACAAGCCATATGAGTCGAAGTTTATCCATTCCTTTTACCTTCGGGATAAAAGCGATATCTGTGGGCCCCTCGATGATTTAGCGATGACACATGTGAGTGCTTGGCCAAGCCAGGACTGATTTGATTTGTTCAATCAGTCAGTCATCATAAATCGAAAATCAGGAAACAACAAATAGACAGAGAGAATGATTATAATCCATGTCTCAGTCCATATGATATCTAGAATGGAGGAATATATGATCCCGTATCTAATGGAAAAGTCATTGACAAGGTCAGAGTTCGACAGCGACTTTAAGAGCTACGATTGCCAGTTAGGTTTTGAAGTCATACTCAATAATAGTTTTAGACTTATCCAAGTGGGAGACTGTTGGATTAATGTCTAAGTCCATAACTATATTTGGTATGTACTTGACCCGACCCGGCATGGTCCATTTGGGTTGCACTTCACCGGCACAATTTATATGGATAGTCTTTTGAGAATAGTATATTTATGATTTATATTAATATATTATAAGTTCTAATATATTAATATGGAATCATATTATTTAATTAGTATTGATCAAGAATTAATTTAGAATTAATTAAGTGATCAAAAAGAACTAATTAAATATGGACTCTTATATATATGGAATGGGCCAAGTTCATTTAGGTTGGGCTAAGCTTTCATGGATGGTCCATGGAGCTTTTAACCCATGTATCCTATGTAAATGAAAGGTCATGGGTATTAGGGTTTACATGGATGTAACCCTAATCCTCCATAATATATACAGGGGTCCTTGGCTCACAAAATTGGCACAAGTGTGTGAAAATAAGAGTGGGCCGATTTTAGTGTGCATACATATTCTCTCAAGTTCTTCCAAGGTGTTTTGGTGATTTGTGATTCCATTTGAGGCTTCCACACTATTAGGGCTAAGCTCTTAAAGCTTGAAGACATCAAGCTACATCAGAAGGTATGTCATCTAACTAGAACTTTGTAGTATAGGTGCTTCATAATATGCTAGTTAGGATGAACCTTGGAATAGTTAATATTTGCATGTATAATAGAGAAAACATAGATCCAAGGTTTATAGGGTTGCATGTACACCATAGGAGTGTTAGAATGCTCAAAACCCAACACTTTTGGCTCAAACCCATCACCTAGAACATTATTAGGCCAAAAATTCCTTGGATCAAGCCAACTTCGAAGCCCACAATATTTTGTTGGATATAGTGTCTAATTACATAACTATATTTGGTATGTACTTGACCCGACTCGGCATGGTCCATTTGGGTTGCATGGCATTGCAATACTTGGATAGACCAAAATGAGAGAAATAACACTTAAGGTTATTAATATATTATAAGTACTAATATATTAATAATATTATTTAATTAGTATTGATCAAAGAATTAATCTTGAATTAATTAAGTGATCAAAAGGAGACTAACAAAATATACGTGGTTGATTGTGTAAATAATCTATTCTTGTATAGTGGGCTAATGATCCATGGTTTGTATGGATTGGGTTAAAACCCATAAGGTGCTCCATGGATAGTCTATGGATGTTACAAACCCATGGATCATGGAATATCGAAATCCATGACAATTAGGATTTACATGGTGTAACCCTACTTGTGCTATAACTATATAAAGACCCCTATACTAGCAAAATCGGCACTACTACAAGCAAGTAAGAGGGCTAGCCGATTTTTGAGTATAGTGAACTTCTCTCAAGGTTATTCCAAGAATTGTGGTGTTGTGTGAAGCATTTGAGGCATCACATTTGGGGTGCTAGGCTCAAAGTCATCAAGGAATCCAAGCTACTAAAAGGTATGTTATTCTACTTGAGTTTTGTATTACAAGTTCCCCTTAACATGCTAGATAGGAAGTAAACCTTGGAAAATCAAATTTGCATGTATTTAGAGAAAACATAGATCCAAGGTTTCTAGGGTTGCATGTACATCATAGGAGTGTTAGAATGCTCAAAACCCAACAGTGGTATCAAAGCCTAGGCTTGTTTTCTTGATACTTGATGCAAACTTGCTGAAAAAGCTCAAAAATCTGGACTCTGCAGCATGAACTCGCCGAGTCCATGGGGGGACTCGACGAGTCCATGTGAAAATTCATCCTACTCGTCGAGTAGGTTCTTGCACTCGACGAGTAGTAGCCCCTGAATGCAGATTTTCGAGTTTTGCTAGTGGAAATGGACTAGAAACATTACCCTAAACTGTTTTGGTGTTTTAAAACTTGTTGTAGATGGTGTAATGCTTATGCTAATCCATTTACAATGGCTAATATCAAAATTCCATGTTTTATATGTGTTAATATGATTCTTGAAATTTTGATATGAATGTTCATGTTCTTATGAGTTTTAGAAAATCATAGGAATTATGTGTAACTTGCTTGTAAGGATGATTCTTGATCTTAATGACTAATGATGGAGTCCATAACTTGTCCTCAAGTTATGGATAACCAAAAGTCACTTCTTTAAAAGTGTCATTAAAGAATAAGAGGTTACATAAAATGAAGAGTCTTCATTTAATGAACCATTAAACTTATAAGTTATGAAATGAAAGGTCTTGAATAGTTTCAATACTTGCCCTCAAGTTTTGGAATTTGTAAAGTCTTACACTCTAATACTTTAATTTCCAAATTGAACCTGAGAATTTTAAAAGTTTAAAATTCAACCCTTATACTATTATTATATTAAAGTTTAAATATATAGGTACGTATAAGAATAAGCCAGTCTTACTGTTAGTAGGCCTCATTCACGAAACCGATCTATTAGGGGGGTATAAGGTTGTTGCCTATAAAATGGCAGCTTAATGGGTGTCCACTCTCACCCACCGCTTCCTTGACTGGTGGAGGGTCGTTAGCCGAACGGGTAGGACAAGGACTTTAAATCCTCATTAAAAGTATAATGAAAATATAAAGTAACTATACATTAATAATTCCCAATCTTAGTTACTTTAGGAAAAGGTAAAATAGGTGCTAACCCATGAAATTACACTTTCTACCTTACCAATTCGTTAGTGGAGCGCGTGTGGTTAACCGGCACACTAATAAGGACTAGTAAGAGTGGCAAAGGGTAACTTAATTTTATCATAGATCGGTGGAGCGCATGTGGTTAACCGGCACATCGATTAGGTGATAAAAGTTAAGGGTACCAAGTCAATTTGGATGGTTATTCACACCTTGTTTGTGATCCTCGGCATCCCAGTCACAAACTTAAGAGGGCACAATCGAGATTCAAACATGCCATTGAAAGTTCAATGTATCTCAAAAGATCTAGGAATTTCAAATCCAATAAAACTTAATAATCTATTTCATTTTCGTGGTGGAAATTGGTAAATCATCATTTACCTACCTTCAAATATTTTATAGCTTGGATTACGACATTCCTCTTCCAACTATAAATAGTTTTTTGGGTCCTAGCCTTAATACTTCATTTGGGTGACTTATTAAGGACTCTTTATCTAATAAAACTTGTCTTTCTTTCTTTTCAGATGTCTTCCAACACTGCTACTGGCTCAAACCCTACAGGCTCCTTTTCCCTAATGAACTTGTGTGGGAAAGTCACTTTTGAAGGTTCCAATTTCAATGATTGGATTAGGAACATCAGAATGATTACTCGCTATGAGGGCAAAGAGTATGTCCTCGATAAGGAGCTAAAGGTTATCGATGAGTCAGCTGCTACTCCTGAGGAGATTGATGAGTACACTACCCATGAGAAAGATGCCACTAAGGTGTCTTGCATCATGTTGGACACAATGACAGCAGAACTCCAGAAATCCTATGAAGATTTCTACCCTTTTGAGATGCACCAGGATCTGATGGATAGGTACCATCAGAGTGCTCGTCAGGAGAGGTATGAAATCATTTCCTCCATGATAACAGCTAGGATGAAAAAGGGAGAACCCCTCACCGGTCACTTGCAGAAAATGCAAAGGTTCGTGGACCGGTTACTAAAGCTTAATGTGGACTTTCCTGAGGACATGGCGATTGACATCATTCTCCATTCCTTACCTCCAAGTTATGATCAGTTTCGTATGACTTATCATATGAAAAAAGAGGAAGTCATACTAAGTAAGCTTCAAGGACTTTTAAGGACCGCTGAAAGTGGCCTTAAAAGTAAATCAGTTGTTACTCCTACTCCTACTACTGCTCCTGTCTTGGCAATTGGACAGGGAAAGGGGAAGAAGAGAAAGACCCATTCAAAGGGTACCAAGGGAAAGTCTCTTGATGGCTCCTCTTCAAGTGGAACAATAAAGGTTCCATTCCTCCTTCTTCAAACCCAAAGGAAGCACAATGCTTCTACTGACAGGAAAAGGGGTACTGGAAGCGAAGCTGCCCCAAATACTTGCAGGATGTAAAGGATGGGAAAGTTAAACCCACCCATGTAGGTATTTACACTATATTGTCTAAAAAATCATTGCACACTAACTCTTGGGTGCTTGATACAGGTTGTGGTATTTACACTTGTACTGATTTGCAGGGCCTAAGAAGAAGTGAGAAAGTGGAGCACGGGAAGATAAACTTAATCATGGGGAATAGGAAAGAATCACATGTTACCAATATAGGAGTTTATTCTCTATTTCTTAATAATGGGTTATTGTTAGATTTGAATAAATGTTGTTACTCGTCTGAAATGGCGAGAAATATTATTTCCTTTCATGGCTTGTACAAACAAGGTTTTTCCTTTTCATTTGATAATGATAATGGTGCTATTAATGTTTATTACAATGATGTATTTTACTTTAAAGCATTACCTTGTGATGGTGTATATGAAGCTGTGAATGTTGTAGATAATCTTGGAAATAATGTGTTGTGTATTTATTCTTCAAATAGCTTAGACAAAGCAAACTTGTGGCATTGTCGTCTTGGACATGTTAACAAGAAGCGCATGGGCCAACTCCAAAAGGCTGGAGTTTTGGAATCATTTGACCTAAAGTCGGATGATAGTTGCGAGTCTTGTTTACTTAGAAAAATGACAAAGTTACCCTTCACTGTTCTTGTGAGAGGGGTGAGGGTTTGTTGGACCTCATACATACTGATGTGTGTAGACCCTTCAAAACTGCCACAAGGGATGCTAATCGGTATTATGTGACTTTTACGGATGATCATAGTAGATATGGATATATCTACTTAATCAAGCATAAGTCAGAAACCTTTGAAAAGTTCAAAGAGTTTAAGCAAGAAGTGGAGAATCAACTGGGCAGGAACATCAAGATGCTCCGATCTGATCGGAGAGGAGAGTATCTTAGTATCGAGTTCCTTGACTATCTTAAGGAATGTGGGATTGTCTCACAATTGACACCTCCTAGGACACCACAGCTGAATGGTGTGGCTGAGAGGCGCAATAGAACCTTGTTGGACATGGTTCGTTCCATGATGAGTCGAGCTTCGTTACCTATCTCATTCTGGGGGTATGCCTTAGAGACTGCCACCCACATCCTTAATCTAGTCCCTACAAAGAAGGTTGCCAAAACACCTTATGAGATGTGGACTGGGAGAGTTCCCAATTTGGACCACATCAAGATCTGGGGTTGCGAGGCATTCGTGAGGTGTGAGTCTCATGATAAGCTCGAACCTCGAAGTGAGAGGTGTATTTTCATCGGCTACCCACAAAGATCCTTTGGTTACCTCTTCTACAGACCTATTGAGAATGTGGTCTTTGTAGCTAGAAGAGGAGTCTGTCGCGAGAGTGAGTTCATAAGCCAAGGAAACAGTGGGAGGCAAATTGACCTTGAAGAAATTCAAGAGTCAAGTGGTGAAGGAACCTCAAACCCTAGTAATCAACCTGAGGAGGAAACTCCTGTTGATCCGACTGACGAGCCCATACCTCTGAGGCGTTCCACGAGAGTTAGGAATGCACCTGAGCATTACTATGGTTTCCATATTACTGTAGAAGGTGATACGCTTATCAGTGATAGTATACTGGTAAGTCTGGATGAACCTAATAGCTACACGGAAGCCATGGCAGGCCCTAAGGCTGCTAAATGGAAAGAGGCTGTGGACAACGAGATACAGTCCATGTATGACAATCAAGTTTGGAACTTGGTTAAAAATGTACCAGGTCGTAAGACAGTCGGGTGCAAATGGATCTTCAAGAAGAAGACTGACATGGATGGTAATGTACACACTTATAAGGCGCGACTGGTTGCAAAGGGCTATTCTCAAACTCTGGGAGTTGATTATGATGAGACCTTTTCACAAGCACCTCGCAGATGGAATCTTTGCTTCGATGAGAAAGTCAAAGAGTTTGGCTTTTCGAGGAGTGAGGATGAGTCCTGTGTATACGTTAGGGCTAGTGGGAGTATAGTTAGCTTTTTGGTATTGTATGTGGATGACATACTACTCATAGGAAATGACATCCCAACCTTGCAGGAGGTTAAGTTCTGGCTTGGGAAGTGTTTCGCTATGAAGGACCTTGGGGAAGCTGCCTATATCCTAGGGATAAGGATATTGAGAGATAGGAGTAAGAGACTAATTGGACTTAGTCAGAGTACTTACTTGGATAAGGTACTGAAGAGGTTCAGTATGCAGGATTCCAAGAAAGGGGAATTACCGATTCAGAGTAACGCCAAACTGAGTAAGACTCAGAGTCCGAGTACAGAGGCTGAGATAGATGAGATGAGTCATGTACCATATGCTTCCGTTGTGGGCTCAATCATGTATGCTATGACTTGTACTCGCCCTTATGTGGCCTTTGCCTTGAGCATGGTCAGTAGATATCAAGGGAACCCTGGCAAGGCTCACTGGACTGCGGTAAAGAACATTTTCAAGTATCTGCGAAGGACTAAGGACTGGGTCCTTACCCTTGGTGGCAGTGATAACTTGAGAGTGGTAGGATATAACGATGCTAGCTTTTAGACTGATAGGGATAATTTCCGCTCTCAGTCAGGCTGGGTCTTTATCCTAAATGGAGGAGCAATTACTTGGAAAAGTTCCAAGCAGGAGACGGTAGTTGATTCAACTTGCGAATCAGAGTATATAGTAGCAAGCGAGGCATCAAAAGAGGCGATATGGCTAAAGAACTTCATTGGAGACCTTGGAGTTGTACCAGCTATAAAAGAGCCAATGGAAATTTTCTGTGACAGTGAAAGTGTGGTTGCTTTAGCTAAGAAACCAAGGGATCACGGGAGATCCAGACACATTGACAGAAAACACCATTTCATTAGACATCGAATAGAAGAAGGACTCCTCGTGTCTAAGAGGGTATCATCAGATGAGAACCCAGTAGATCCCCTCACGAAGGGACTGAGTAGGGTTAAGCATTTACAGCATGCGAGGCGCATCGGGCTGAAGGATGATATTAGTTTTAATAATTAGATAGTTTTGAAACTTGTAAAATGTAATTGACATTTGATTACTAAATAAAAGTTGTTGTTTATTTATGAGTAAAGTGTTACTATCTTATGTTAATCGTTTACTATTGTTTCAATTTTGCATGTTTTGACTTCCAGGATAATTATATTATTCAAACTCTCCACAGTCAGTCATACTTTGGAAGTAGGTATTGAATTAAGACTGTCATGAATTGGGTTTGTAGATTGTCTAAGGTGTATTAGACATATCAATGGTTGTTGCAACATTCATGAGTGCTCATAAGTTCTGAGTATTGGACTCAACCCACGCTCACTTGTATCACTTCATGGAATTTATCTTGAGTGATCGTGAGACGGTAATATCATATAAATCTTCAAACCTAGAGATATGAGTTGTTGACTATGAGTTGGTTATACATTGATTGTACGAAAACACATTGGTAACGCGATGTTATAAAACGTGCTTTTGTGCATAATTCAATAAGTAGTCAGTACAAGCATATGAGTCGAAGTTTATCTGTTCATTCTAGGATTAGAAGCGATATATGGGCCCCTCGATGATTTTGTTTTGACCTATGTACCGGGCCTGGTCAGAACCTAATTGATGTGTTCAATTTAGTTCTATGTCAAACAGATCAGAGATCGATAAATAAACGTTGGACAATAAGTAAGACCATGTTCCATGTATTTATCCGGATGATATCTTGAGAGCAGAGGAATATATGATCACTTATCTTAAATGGCGTATCATCATCATCATCTTAGTTCCAAGAGACTTTAAAAGAGCTACGATTGCTAGTCGGATTCTGAAGTCATATCTGCAACTATAGTTATTAGACTTATCCAAGTGGGATACTGTTGGATATAGTGTCTCAGTCCATAACTATATTTGGTATGTACTTGACCCGACTCGGCATGGTCCATTTGGGTTGCATGGCATTGCAATACTTGGATAGACCAAAATGAGAGAAAGTACACTTAAGGTTATTAATATATTATAAGTACTAATATATTAATAATATTATTTAATTAGTATTGATCAAAGAATTAATCTTGAATTAATTAAGTGATCAAAAGGAGACTAGTTAGATATATGTGGTTGATTGTGTAAATAATCTATTCTTTTATAGTGGGCTAATGATCCATGGTTTGTATGGATTGGGTTAAAACCCATAAGGTGCTCCATGGATAGTCCATGGAGGTTACAAACCCATGGATCATGGAATATGGAAATCCATGACAATTATGGTTTACATGGTGTAACCCTACTTGTGCCACAACTATATAAAGACCCGTAGACTAGCAAAATCGGCACTACTACAAGCAAGTAAGAGGGCTAGCCGATTTTTGAGTATAGTGAACTTCTCTCAAGGTTATTCCAAGAATTGTGGTGTTGTGTGAAGCATTTGAGGCATCACATTTGGGGTGCTAGGCTCACAAAGTCATCAAGGAATCCAAGCTACTAAAAGGTATGTTATTCTACTTGAGTTTTGTATTACAAGTTCCCCTTAACATGCTAGATAGGAAGTAAACCTTGGAAAATCAAATTTGCATGTATTTAGAGAAAATATAGATCCAAGGTTTCTAGGGTTGCATGTACACCATAGGAGTGTTAGAATGCTCAAAACCCAACATATTTTTGGGCCAACCTTGGGCCGATACCCCTCTGGGGCCGGTTAGGGTTTAATAAAAAAAAGGAAAAAAGGGAAAAGGCTAGGAGGTTAATTCATGTGACACCTCAATATAACATTACATGTATCTAAGTTGTTGTCCAACAAACAACTAAGACCCTCACATCAACCATAACTAGAGTCAACCCCTATCACCCCCCTTTCCCCTTGATTCGGTCGAACCCTTCTCCCCACCCCATTCACAACTTCATTTCATCTCAATTTCCTCTCAACTCTCAAGAACTTCTTCATCTCATTCTCCCTAAAAATCGTGAGTGTGCTAGTGTGTTTCAAGAGTTTTTCTTCAAGAATCATAACTTGGTAAGTTAATGACAAACCCCATTGTCTTGTTCCAAGTTTTACACTAAAAATTCTCCTTCTTACACTCTATTTTCGTGTATAAGCTTCTAGAACACATTTCACTCTAAAATCTTCTCAAGGAAGCAAGCTAGGGCCGAAAACCTTCTCCATATTTCTCTACAACTCGAAAAAACCTCCAATGTGAGCTTTATACCCCATGCTTTCGAGTTTTATTTCTTTGGGGGGGGGGGGGAATACAAGTCAAAATCTTGTTTAAATCTTTAAATATTTGCTTGTATGTGTATGTTTTGATATGTTTATGTGTGTTGGAATGTTGTGATATCATGAACTCGAGATTTTGTACAAATCTCAAGTTATTTGGAAACATATTTGGACATGAAAGTTTGAAGAATGGTAAAAGTGGGCTATTTTTGACACTTATGGTAAAAATTGGCTATTTTTGACACTTATGGTAAGAATTGGCTATTTTTGACAATTATGGTAAAAATGGGCTATTTTTGACACTTATGGTAAAATGGGCTTTTTTTGACACTTATGGTAAAAATGGGCTATTTTTTATACTTATGGTAAAAATGGGTTATTTTTGACACTTATGGTAAAATATGCTATTTTTGACACTTATGGTAAAAATGGGATATTTTTGACATCTATGGTAAAATGGGCTATTTTTGACACATATGGTAAAAATGGGCTGTTTTTGTCACTTATGGTAAAATGTTCTAATTATATTAGTTCCGACTTTAAATATTTATAAAAAGAATTTTATAAATGAATCTACCAAATTGGTGAACTAAACTTATTTTATGACACGAAAGTTGCATGTCATAATCTGTCTATCGTTAAGGTTTTAATCACTTCTAGTAAACTGTGTAAATTACAACAGGAATTATTGTGTGTTATAATTTGTAGTCGAAAATATACACTAGTAACATTATTTATAACGTTAAATAATGGAATTCAATATTCGCGTAAATTCCGTTAAGGCTCTTGTGAGACACTCCTTCACTCATACCTACCTAGTGTACATCGTAAGTCATGTAGTTATAACCAGAGTCACCTGGAGGGAGAGAGGGATATTGTGTATAGATCTATACGGGGCTGACACCCCCACACCTGAGCTATTCGCTACAGCTAGAGAGGTCAGTCTAGGGTGACAATTATCTTTAGAAACCGACGCCTGAAGAACGTCAATACAGGCGTTTTAGTCACATTAGTATGGTTGTAATGACTCACATAGGGAATAAAAATATTCTTTTAAAATTTACGCATAACATATACTCCACTCATTTTATAAAGTACAAAACTACGTGTCGTCTATTTTGCTACTAATTTCACCACTCTGATCTTAGGGTTTTAAGACCCCAACTTTTCGTATAACAGAAAATATAGGATTTTCTGGGAACACTCTCTATATAATTTCAAACAAGGTAAACAAAGAATACACATGTAATTATACATGATTTGAAACGAGACTCACAAACTATTTTTACAGAAAATATTGGATTTTCTGGAAGTTTACAAACTAATACAAAGTTTTTCTCACAAACATGCTTATGAACTCACCAACATTCTATGTTGACGCTTTTCAAAACAACTTGTATTCTCAGGGACTAAGTAAGCAGGTTTGCAGCTATGGATTTTTGGATAATTGTTGTAATTTTTGAAATGTCATACATTGGTTATTTTTGGGATGTAATTTCTTGAACAACTACAAAGTTGTAAACAAGGCATGTTGGTATCTGTAATGTATGACGTTTGGATGGCTATGTTTCAATTATGATAAATTGTTATGATATTACAAGATGAAGTCACCCCCCCCCCCCCCCGGACGTTTCCGCCGTCCCGGTTCGGGGTGTGACATTATTTTTGGGACGTTACAGTCTCACTTTCTCCTCCTTGATTAATGCTGAAGAGCCCTATCAAACTTCCTGTCTTTCCCTTCTTCGCCCAAATTGCACCGATTGATTGCTTGCCACCATAAACCTTCTCCCTTTTGACGATGAACTACCACTGATTCTCAATCTTGTGCGAAAAATTAGGTTCAACACGTTTTATGGGTTAACATGAGACAAGAAAATGTTCAAATAAAGAAAGGGTAATATTGGGAAAGTGTTGGATGTATACGAGGGTAGGCTTTCACAGAGTAAGTATTTGGCTGGAGATTTCTTTCGTCTTGCAGACTTTCATGATCTTCCATTTACAAACTACTTGGTTGGTCTTGTTAGGAAGGAAAATCGGTTTTACAATCGGAAGGAATTAAAGTGGAAAGAGCCAAAAACACATAGTCATCTCCTTTGCCTAAGAAATCCATATCATTTTCTAGTTCAACTTCTAAAACTCGATTGGACTGAAATCAAACCCACTACCCACCATCAAAATGAACCTCATATCTTCCATAGCTTTCTGAATTGAAGTTATTTCTAAAACCATCTCCATTACACTACGATATTGAGTTTAACTCAAACCCACCACGATGAACATGATGGAGGAGATGTTGTTACCTATTAAGACGACGGTCTTGATTGGCAGGGGAGAAGCGATTTGTTGGTGATAGATTTGGGTTTTAGTTTGTTGATTATTGATTTGGGTTCTTTTGGGTTTGAGTATCAGGAATGAGGTACCCATAATCCAATACACAGACAATTGTTAGATAGCACAAGAATTGGGTTGCGAATTTAAGGCAAGAAGACTAATCAGGAGAGAGAGAGAGAGAGAGAGAGAGAGAGAGAGAGAGAGAGAGAGAGAGAGAGAGAGAGAGAGAGCTGGTGTGGGTGTGTGATGGGTGGGTGGGGTATTTTTTTAGATTTAAAATTAGTTAATAAGAATATAAAACAAATTTAAAAATAAATTAAAAAGGCAAAGAAGTCATTTCATGTAGTTAAAGGACCAACTATGAAAGTTTCAGAAACCACAAGAACCATGCTCGTCAAAAAAATTAGTAGGGACTAAAGTTATAACTTTTAGTAAACCACAGGGACTATTTATGTAACTTTGTTATTAAATAATACTAACAATTATTATCATGTAATAAATACCAGCTATATTTATAATATAATTTCTTTTTAGACCGTCAACGAAATTAGATTTAAATGTCTAAATATAGATAATAAAAAATGATTATTTTAATAAATTTGGTTTTTTAATGTTAAAAAAGAACTAGAAACGTTAAACATAAATTAAAAAATATATTTAACAAATAAAATACAAATGTGCCTAATTACATTTAACACTGTTCATGAATTAGCAAAAAAAAAATAGCCAAAACGCCAAGATAATCATAAATTTTGCAGACATCATCGGTGAAATTTTGCGGGCCTTATGCAAAATAATGACGTTATATCGCTAAAATATGTTTTGTATTTAAGGGGGGAAACGAAAAGATTTTTAGTTGTATGTGAGGATTATACAAATGATATCTGTGAAATCCTCTAATATCTATCTGCGAAATTTTTCTATGAATCCTTCATGACATCTACGAAATATTTGATGCCATATGTGAAATAGATTTTGTAGATTTCATTTGCGATTTAACATATGTCATTTAAGAAGTTGCGGATTTTGTGACCAAAGCGTGTATTTTATTGTCATCATCGGTGCAATCTAACATTCGTATTGCAAAATATGACATCTAATAATCTAATGATTGTTAAAGCACCAATAATGAACATACATCTGGCAGACCCATAAGCGCTAATCATATTCATTTACAAAGGGATGATCCAATAATAAAAGAGTGTTCTCAATGCCACCAAATCCCAACTCACAAAGAAGAATCATCAACATACATGGAAAAATCAAGTAAGAAATGAGCATCAAGTAGATGGGGGGGGGGGGGGGGGGGTGTTTCATATAGGTGTTGGGGTTTTATTAAAAAATTGTTTCAAAAACATAAAATAGCAACTGAAGACTTTGATTTTGAACAAAATAAAATTATTTTTATTCCCACCAAAAGATCATTTGGCAAGACTTAGAAAGATAAAAACAACCATAGAAAAAAAAGTGTAACAACATTAAAAGACTTTGATTCTCATGGAAGATTGAAAATTGATGAAGTGTGACATGAAACTTCAAGGTAGAAGTTCTCCAGAGATATCTACCATCAATAAATCAATTTGATAAGATGTTAGTCTTCTTCTTGTAATAAAAGAATCTATTAAGCTCTTAAAATAAAGAAACTAGTTTGCCTTAAAAGAGAGTATTCAAGTATCATCTTCATCTTTATGTTCTTAACACTTTAAGAGACAAAAACAAAAGAGAATATAGAGATGGAAAGACATAAATTTCGTGGTTTTCACTAATGAAAGAAAGGAGAAAGTTAGTTCTTTTAAGTCCTTACTTTAAGCCTTTATCTCATGGGTCTTAGCACTTTAAGACACATGTTTTATCAAATCAGCTAGTCATGCTTTCTAAGAGCATGGTGTGTTGAATAAACTAATTAAAAGCAAGTCTTCTTTCTTCTTTATGGTCTCGTTAAATATTTTATAAAAAGAAGAAGCTAGGTTTTATATAAAAACTCTTCTAATTTTTATAACTTATAAAATATATAAATCCATATAAGACAAAAAACCATTTTGGACCAAAAAGATGTACATGACATAATAAATCATACCTTATGATATATTTTGATACTTAAATTGAAAATTAATATTTCCATAAAATAAATAATTTACAACTAATTACAAGATATATATATATATATATATATATATATATATATATATATATATATATATATATATATATCAAGAATCAAATTCTTATAAATAATATATTTGCATTAAGTTGCTGTTAGTATGACCCTTTGGGATCATATATTATGTAGCAATATCATTCTATAATGACTCTTGGGCATATAGATTTTTCAATCTCACACTTGCACAACACTCATCATAGATTGATATAGACAATGGTGAACATCTAACAAAATTTCACTGCCCACGGTAGTATATGACTTAGTTCCATTCTATCAACATCCAATTCCTAAAAGCTCAAAGCTTGAATTGATTTATAAAGTAAGTTTATCAGTTATCCCTTCGTCACACACATCCTGTTGAACATGAGACTTGGATCACAATCAATCTCATTTGTAGTTCAACTTTGGGTAACACGCGTTAGATATCTAACTCTCAACACATAAGAGGAACAAACTCATATTGACTACATAAGCCTCTTGCATAGTTCACATTATATCTGAAAATGGCTTTTATAACTGCTTGGTTAAGTATCAACATTTGACCATATCAAAGCACATCACTCCCTACACTTAAGTCCCACTGGATACAAAGATAGTACATTTTAATAAAGTATCACTCATAACTACGATCTATTAGTTGATCTTGATGCGATTCCATTCAATACTAGTTCTCTGACAAGTACCTATGAAACTTGGTTACAACCACTTGTCTACTTTCATCTAGTGAGAGTCAACCAATCCAATTCATATTAGTCATACTTCATAATTGCTCCCACAATTATTACCGACTATGAACTTTTAGAATAATAAGATTATTCATGGATTAAACATGTTAATACAGAACACAAAAAGTATTGATGTGATGATCATATCTCAGTATATCAAAACAATATATAATAGTTGTTTTCATATCCAAATACTTAATTCAAACCAAAATCCCATTTCTAGAATATGAAGTCCTATAGTTGAAGTGTGGCCACTGATACTTAACTTAAAAATAAATACTTTATTAATAGGCTTGACTAAATTTAATATGTATGAATTCTGTGAATACTATCATCTCCATATTTGACGTTACTCTAAGTATAGTTAAATATATTAGAGAATATGATTGGTGTTATTTTGTGACACAGAGTCTCTTATCTTGATTAAGTATACTCTCGAAGTCGCAAAGATTTCTATGTGATCATTGAATGGCAGAAATCAACATAGTTTTTTAATGAAATCATTCACCCAATCATATTTGATTTCAACTTCTAAAGTAGTAGTGTATTCTTATTTAGTAGATTATGCTATTATGTTTAGCTTGGACCTCATTCCAACAAAACTTACTCTTCATTCCATAATGAAGTCATAATCCTATTATAATTCATAATTATACATACCCTTTTCGAAGTCAACATTTTATGTAGCTTTTTATGTAGCTCTTTACATAAAGATCTTCTTCTAAAATGATTATCTCATGTACATTCTCTTACTTTTTCTTAATTACTCCTAGAATGTTCTTATAGTCATCCAGTGAATTAAGCATGTATTCAATCAGTATCTTATGATATGTTCATAGCACAATCATATACCTAGTCTTGTTCATAATATGACATAAATGATGGATTTATTTGCCAAGAAAATAGAATATAAATCATTTCATCTAGTTCAAACCTATGTTCTAGGTCCTTTTGAGATAGACTCAAAATGGTGTTATGTGACAATGCCAAGAATCCTCCAAAGGAATCTTGTATCTTGACCTCTTTCAAGATATTTTTAATTCATGCAAAAGAATTTACAGCTTTCAACATTCATCTTTATCTATCTCTATAGATTTTACATTCCAAGAATGTATTTTGTCATTCCTAAGTCTTTCATTTTAGAAACACTTTCCGAGTCAAGGTGAAGTGACCTTGCATAGTCGGAATGTTATTTCAAATGGTTAAGTATGTCTCATTCATACAAGATTAGGAATATCACTATCCTCCAACTAGTTCTTAGTAAACACACATGTTCTTTTCATTTTGATATAAATCTTACCTTGTATCTTCATATTAAAATAACTATTCCAACCTTAAGATGTTTTCTTTATATCCACAAGTGGATCTTAAGCATTACACATTTTGTTAGGATGACATGGATTAAGAAAACCTCCAGGCTAAGTTATATAGATATCTTCTAGTAGATGTCTATTAAGAAAAGTGGTCTTTCTTGAAATCTATTTGTTATATCTCATATTAATAATATGAAGTTATAGTAAATAATATCCTTGTTGATCTAATCATAACTACTTCTGAAAAGGTTTGATCATACTCAATGTCATGAGTATGATATGCACCATAGTCAATGATACGAGTATGATAAAATCCTTTTATAACAATCATTGCTAAATGTGTATGATATCCATGCATGTATTCTTTCTAAAAGAATCTCTTACTCCCTCTATGCTTTCTACAAAAAGGAAAATTAATCAAGCTCATACTTGATTATTACACATGGATTACATCTCAATGTTCATGAATCTAAGTTATTTATCAAATTCAAGATTTGATATAGCATCTTGGTAGTTGATGGATTTGCTAGAAACCATCAAAAAAACTCATCAATGAGAGGTTCCACATTTATCAAGTCAAAGATGATTTTTATCATTAATGCGAACAATTTGTGTTCATGAATAACTATTATTCAAGTTCAAAAATTTCTTGTTGAAACTAGTGTCAATAGTTGCTACATCAGGCTATGGTTCTTGAGCTACTTCAAGTTCCATGTGTCTCCCACTTGCTTTGTCATTAGAAGCTTGATTTCTATTGACTCAACATTTAGAAGAATAATAGAACTTATTCTTTGTGGGTTTATATATATAATAATCTAAATACCCTTTTAGAATATTCTACTAACATGTATTTTTTTGGTGTTTGTATTCAATATACAATTAATAGTGATTAAGGTATAATTCCAAGAGAATAAAGGAAGACAATTTTTACTGATTAGATAGTAAACTTTATCCGATAACGTCTAATTCATCCTTTATTATCGCTTAAAGCTTTTGATGGTGTTACTGGATTGTATCTCTACTTTACATCTGAAAACTTCAACAAAGGTTTCACAATTATGTTTTACCATGTAAAATATAATTATAACTACTATAGTTTTTAATAAAGTTGTTTGGTATCTTGCATTAAATCTTAGACATTCACTAGAGAGTAAGTCATACATCATAGTGTATACTTTCTTAATAAATATTTCTTCTACAGATTAGTGAAAATATGATTAGGAATCCTTTAAATATAAATAAGATTCACATATGTCAAATAAACTACGTTATTTGCCTTCAAATATCCCTTTCTTGAAGTTAGAATATGTGTATTTCATTTATATAATAAAGATAACAATGTCATAGATAAGTTTGATTTAAAACAATTTTAAGTCAAAAGTGCTTGCATATAGAGCTTAATTTTATTTATAAAATATTGATATTTACTTTATAATTCTATTAAGAGATCTAACCTCATAAATAGAAGTTAATCATTTCAGAATATGAATATCATCGTTATGAAAAACGATCAAGTAAATAATCAAACATTTAAATAAAATAATTGAGATCTATATATTTAGACATGCTAAATTTAAAATGCATACTGT